>NC_051309.1:81284425-81927165 GCF_015220235.1 Choloepus didactylus
GGGACCCGCCGGCGCCCGCGTATGCGCCACGCTCGGCTCCGGCCGTGCGCGCGGCCTCCTCTGCACCCGGCAGGCCGGGTCGGAGAGTAGAAGCACCGGGCTTTTGTTTCGGTTTCCTCCGCGAGGCCCGGGAGGGGCAGCCGCGGCGTCCCTCCTAGCTCAGTCCGGGAGGAAGGGAGGGAGCGCGCAAGCCGTGACGCTCGCCGACCCGGCTCGCCGCAGCCCCGGGAGGTAGGAGCGGGCCACTGCGCCGGGAAGCGGGCGGGGCGGGAGGCTGAGCCGGCGGTCATGTGCCCGGCGGCGGCTGCAGTGATTCGGCCTGTGCGAGCGCGACCGGTCCTAAGTCCCGAGAAGCTGAGACTCCCTCCTCGATCCTAGCCAGGCCCAGTCTCCTCCCTACCCTCTCGCCGCAGGCCCCGCGGTCACCCCTGGAAAATCGCTTTCTCTCGTTGCCTCATTCATCCACTCCGCAGATAGTTACCCGGGACCTACCGTGTGCCAAACACTGGGGATTCAGGATTATAGGTCGTTTCTCCTGCTCTACACTGTTACAAGCAATTATAGCACAAGGTAACAAGTGCTTTTACAAGATGTGTGTTGAAATCTGTGCCAACAAGTGCCGTCTGTCTGGATGACCTTGAACCCCACAATGGAAACTCGGGGGCTTGGGGATATGTAAGAATATCTGGTGTGTGCAGGGGAAGGAGGAGGCATTTCAGGCAGAAAGAAAAGGTGTGCAAAGGCTTTGGGGGTGAAAAAGCAAAACTGTAGGAGGAAAGAAGTTCCTTTTGAACTCAGGTGTGCAGCATGGGATGGGAAGTGTAGAGTCCCCACAGATTCATGTTTTGAAGGGTTCTTTGTATCCAAGAGTTGGGACTTGATGCCTCAGCAGTGGGAGTCGTGAAAAAGCTTTAAAGCAGGTAGTGCTGGTGGTGATCTTGTTTGCTTTGCTCACCATTATGCCCCAGACATCCAGCCCAAAGCCTGCACACATAGGAATTAAAAAACTTGTAGCTAAATAAATGAGTGTTGACTATATGCTGAGCCTTGGCTAGGTGCTTTACATCAACCCACTCATTTAATGTCCATAGCAACCCTGTGAGTAGGTGGCTGTGTTTTTGCGGGTTCTTCAAGAAGTAGCACCAGAGAGGAGTACCTGTGCAAAAGATTTATTAGGGGCAACACCTGTGAGGGAAAGTGGACAAGGAGCTGGACATGGCATTCAGGTGTGATCTTTGAGGAGAGAGGCAAGTGTTCTGGTTTGCTAATGCTGCCATTATGCAAAAACACCAGAAATGGATTGGCTTTTATAATGGGGGGGGGATTATTTGGTTACAAATTTACAGTCTAAAGGCCATGAAAATGTCCAAATTAAGGCATCAACACAAGTATACCTTCACCGAAGGAAGGCCAACGGAGTCTGGAAAACCTCTGTTACCTGGGAAGGCACGTGGCTGATGTCTGCTGATCCCGGGTTGTGTTCCAGCTCCTCTCTCAGCCCCTGCGCGTTCTTTAAAATGTTGCTCTTGGGGTGTTCTGTCCTCTCTTCTCCAGAGCAAAGTGTCAGCAAAAGTCTGCTTTCAATGGCTGTCTCCAAAATGTCTCTCAGCTGCAGCACTAAGCTCCTTCTGTCTGAGCTTTTTCATAGGGCTCCAGCTAACTAATCAAGACTCACGCTGAATGGGCAGGGCCACACTTCCATGGAAATAAGCTAATAAAATATTACCCACAGCTGGGTGGGTCACATCTCCATGGAAACAACCTAATCCAAAGATTCCAACTTTATCAACACTAATACGCTTTATATTGCATCTTATATTGCAGTGCAGTTCTGAGGTAGTTCAACCAAGCTGTGGGGGAGTCCTCCAGCCAAATTCCCCTGGCCCAGGAGTCCCAGGGCTCCCCAGAAAGAGTATCCCTGCTGTGTTCAATCCTCATCTGGAATCAGCCCTGGGAAGCTGGCCTCTGAGCCAACGGGTTAAATTTCAGAGAATAGATTTCGGAGCTCAGCAGCTGGGGCGGGGCCATTGGTCAGTTATGTTCCCTGCTCTGGGAGGTCTGAGAAGTACATTTCCACAGCCAGTATAGTAGTATTATCTCCATTTTACACATGAGGAAACCTGGGCTCTGAGTGTTAAGTAACATAAAGCTCATCCAGTTGCTGAGTGGTGGATCCTGAACTACGGTGCAGGACTGGTGGCCTCCAAATCCGTCACTTTTTCTATTTTATGGATTACTGCCTCCCAGCTGCCACAGTGAGAATCTGGGGACAGGGAGTCAGTTGGGAAACGTCGCTGAAGATGCAGTAAAATGGTGCGATGGATTAAGAATTAAAAGAATTAAAATTCTTTGGCACTCCATCCACTGAGAGGTGAAGACTCTGCCTTCTCCTCCTTGAATTTGGACTGAACAGAGTGATTTACTTAACCAATAAGATACGGTGGAAATGACTGTATTCTGAGGCTTCTGAAGCTAGGTCATACATGCCTTGCAAGTTTTGCCTGGGCCTCTGGGAATCCTTGTTCTTAGAGACCTGAGCCCCCAGTAAGTTCAGCTACCCTGAGACTGCATGCTGGAGAGAATACAGAGAGACTTCAGGGGGATACCTTGAGTCTTCAGGAAGAGAGTTGCCAGGGTGGCCCCTAGCTGTTTCTGCCCCCAGCCATGTGAGTCACAGGCCCCAGACATTATGGAGCAGAGACCAGTGGTCCCTGCTGAGCCCTGACCCAAGGATGGATTTGTGAGCAAAATAAAGGATTGTTGTTTAAATTTTTATTGTGGTAACATATTTATAACACAGAACTTCCCATTTTAACCATTTTTAAGTATAATTCAGTTGTGTTAATTGCATTCACAATTTTGAGATCGTTGTTTTAAGCCATTAAGTTGTGTTCTCAGTTATAGATCATTGGAGCACATGGTTAGGGCAGGACCCCGGCAATGACAGTGGTTGCCAAACCCAACTCAATCCAGCTGCAGCCCCAGAGAACCAGGCCTGGCCACCAACAGAAGCTGGGTGGGGTCTGAATGATTCAACTGTTCCATGCCTGGTGCCAGTGTGCCTGGGTGGTCCCCAAGTCCTCATGTGCCCAAAATGGGCAGCTTTTACCTAACTACTGCTGTCTTGGTCACAGTCTGTTCTGCCTCCATCTCTGCTTTAGATTCCAGTTCTCTATCTTAGTTCTGCCCTGTGCCCCAGTCTGCTTACGGACCATACCAACCCACCTACTCCTTGCTGGGCCCCTTCCTCAGGAATTGGTTGGGATCCTGCTGCAATCTTTGTGTACTCCCTTTCCCTAACTAGAAAAAGGGTGAGTAACCCATCTGCCTAAGTGCCTGGCACCAGATATTCATGTTCAAACCAAAACACTGCCCCCTACTCGCTGCTAGACCAGATTTTCTGTTGGCTGGCTCCAGGCTTAAACACAAACTCTCTAGTTACCCACCCTCTCCAGCCCAGGCCACCAATCCCAGTGCAGTCTTCCTGCCATTTTTCATTGAGGGAGATCCGTTCATGCTTCCTTTGTGGTACACTAGTGTATTAACCAACGAGGGGATAGAGACACAAAGCCAAATTAGAGAAGCATATCTGGGTACGGGGAGAATTTCTGACAAGGGTTTTCAACTCAGTGGCCCTCAGTTTACCTTTCCTTGAGGTTCTCTCATACTGCTAACATGCTCTTTCATTTCCACTGTGTCAGGCACTTGGTAAGCCGCTTCCCCTTTAAAACTCTAGTCCAAGCTGGACAAAAACGTCTTTCTTGGTTCCTCTTAGCACAGCTGACCAGACTAGAATTTTAAAAATGTACTAAACACTGAGAGAACAAAAGGGACCAAATTACAGAAAATATAAATAGCTTTTTTTAAAAAGGAACTCATGTCCCCAAAATCACAGTCTGCAATGCCACTGTAATTTTGTCTTATCACAAAGGGTCTTATCACAAAGGGTCGTCACAACTTTTTAGTACCTAGCTTGGCTGTCTTTCTGTTCACTCCCATCTTCTTCTCCATCCATGTTTGTTTACTCAAAGCTCCAAAATGCTGATAGAAGCTTTTTAAAGCCCCTTGTACCTCCTCTTCATTTCTGATCTAATTGGCATCATGAGGGATTTTTTGTGTGTGTGCCATAGAATCATTTCTCACTGCAGATGAGATTCCACCTTCTAAATACAAGGAGTGGCCACTGCATGACAAGTACACAGACTAACAACCCACTAACACACTCTGGGGGTCAAACAGGCATGGGAAGATGTTACAGCTTCCACTGTTCAGCTCGGGGATGCCCTGGAGGGAGATAATCAGGAAGTTTCCTGGTGACCTCTCATACTTAAAATCAGAACACTTTTTCATCTGAGAAAAACAAGTACACTTATGAATGAATGACTATTAGTTCCTGTTGCAAATTATACAGTCAGGACTCAGAAAGAAAAAAAAAACTTCTTTCACAGGCCTACCATGGGGAAGCAAGAAGGGCTATTCGGGCCCCACCTTAAATTTGGAATTATGAGATTATACTCAAAGAAGGTTAATCATATAATTCCGGATATTAAAACTTGATCTGACGTATGATTTCCAACTATTTTCCCCCATTCTGTTAGTTGTCTTTTCACTTTCTTGATAATGTCCTTTGATATATGAAAATTTTTCATTTTGATAAAGTCCAATTTATCTGCTTTTTCTTTTGTTGTTTGTGCTTTTGATGTCTGCTTCAGTTTCCTTGGCTGTGCAAGCAAATACCATGCAATGGGTTGGCTTAAACAATGGGAATTTACTTGCTCACAGTTTTGAGGCTAAAAGAAAGTCCAAATTAAGGCAGAATCAAGGCAATGCTTTCTTCCTGAAGACTGTGGCATTCTGGGGCTGCTGATCCTTGGTCCTTAGCTTGTCACATGGCAAGACACATGGCAGTGTCTCCTGGTCTCTCCTGTCTCTTCCAGGTTCCACTGATGTTCAGCTTCTGGCTGTGTCCCCTGTGGCTTTCCTTCTCTTGTCTGAATTTCATTCCTCTTGTAAACGACTTCAGTAATAGGATTAAGACCCATCCTGATTGGACCAGGGCACACCTTAACTAAAATAACCTCATCAAAAGGTCCTTCTTACAATGGGTTCACACCACAGGAAGGATTAAGTTTAATAACTTGTTTTTCTGGGTTACATACAGCTCCAAACCCACCACCATGTCATATCTAAGAATCCACTGCCTAATACAAGTTCCTGAGGGTTTTTCCCTATGTTTCCTTCAATAAAGCTTTATGGTTTTAGCTTTTATATTTAGGTTGTTGATCCATTTTGAGTTTATTTTTGTATATGATGTGAGGTAGGAGTCCAATTTCATTCTTCTGTATCTGAATATCCAGTTTTCCCAGCATCATTTGTTGTAGATTCCCTATTGTGTGAACTTGGCACCCTTGTAAAAATCATTTGGCCGTAGATGTGTGTTTATTTCTGAACTCTCAGTTCTATTCCATTGGCCTGTGTGTTTGTCCTTATGCCAGTACCAGACTATTTTGATTACCCTAGCTTTGTAGTAAGCTTTGATATCAGGAAAGGAGAGTCCTCCAACTTTATTCTCTTTCAATATAGTTTTAGCTATTTGGGGCCCCTTGCCATTCCATATGAATTTGATGATTAGCTTTTCCATTTCTGCAAATAAAAAGCTCCTGGGATTTTGATCAGGGTTGTGTTGAATCTATAAATCCTTTTGGGTAGTATTGACATCTTAACAATATTAAGTCTTCTGGTTCATGAACACCATGAACACAATGTTTTTCCACTTATTTTGGTCTTCTTTAATTTCTTTCAGCAATGATTTGTAGTTTTCTGTGTGCAAGTCCTTTCCATTCTTAGTTAAGTGTATTCCTAACTATTTTATTCTTTTAGTTGCTATTGTAAATGGAATTTTTTCCTTGATTTTCTTTTCAGATTGTTCATTGTTGGGGTATAGAAACACCACTGATTTTTGTGTGTTGACCTTGTATCCTACCACTTTGCTGAATTCATGTACTAGCTCTATGGCTTTCCTGTGGATTCTTTGAGATATTCTATGTATAGAATTATGTCATCTGCAAGTAGAGATAGTTTTACTTCTTTTGCAATTTGGATGCCTTTTATTTCATTTTCTTGCCTAATTGCTCTGGCAAGAACTTCCAGTATAACTTCCAGAATAGCAACAGTGAAAGCTTTCAGTCAGTCATTGTTGAGAATGTTAGCTATGGCATGGCACCTTCTTCCTTTACCTTCTTTGGATCCAACTGCCTTGTTAGAAGCTTGATTTAGACCACTAAATGATAAGAGGCCACAAGGAGAGAGATTTTGGAGAATGAGAGGACATGATGAATGTGTATTATTAAGCTGACTTATCACTGTTGATATTACTCTGGATCACCTGGCTGAGGTAGTGTTTTTCAGGTTTCTCCACTGTACAATTAACTGTTTTTCCTCCCTTTCCATATGGTACTCTTTGGATAGAAGTCACTATGCACAGCCCACAAAGAAGGAGTGGAAAATTTTTCTCCATCTCCTTGAGGACAGAGTATCTATATAAAGTATTTGGGATTTTTCCACACAGATTTGTCTATTCCCTTCCATCTATATCCAGTCATTTATATAGCAGTATTATATTTTATATTTGTTCATATCAGTATATTAGTATCAGACTCATGGATATTTAGTTTATATTTTGGGTTACAATCCAATGCTACATTATTTTGTTGCTCAATTTGTTCCAGATTTTGCCACTGAGAGGTCCTTCAATTGGCTCCTATATCTCTTTGATATACTCCCATCATTGTGGGGGATTTGCGGGGGGGGGGGGGACTTCCTTACTTTCTGGCACTATACAATGGTCCCAGGCTCATCTTGTTGATTTCATTCCCCAGTTCTACAATCAGTCATTTCTACAAGAAGTCCTGGATCCTTTCATTGGAGAATGGATTGCAAATGAAGATCTGGGTGCTAAGTGTGCTCCTTGCTACTGAGGTCATAGCTTCTAGGCCCTCTCAGCTGACAGAGCAAGGAAATATATGTATATATGCTTACCCATATATATACAAATATATCTATAAATATTTCTATATGTAATCATCTGCATCTATATTAAGCTAAACTAGTTCTTACTGGTGTCTCTTACTCTAACCCTTTGCAACATGGATCATTCTAGCCTCCTCCCTTGCTGGTCTGTAACCTCTTACTTTAACAGTAAGAAATGTGGCTCCCAGTGTCTGCCATTCATTTATTTAATTGCTCAATTCTGAAGCCTTTTCCTATAACAATTTTATTTAAGTTTGAGCCCCCTACTTTCCTCTTTTCCTCAATGTGGTGAGAGTGGGGCTTACAAAGTGCTAATGTCTGTGGTAGGGCCCCTGGCCTTGATGTCTTCAGAACTTGAAAGCATCAGCCATGTCAATGCTGTGATCGAGGGGACGGTGAATAAGTCTGTCACGCCCCCACACCATGCCAGGGAGAGGGGAGCGCTGTGGAGTTCCCAGGGGCCCTGTCTGCTGCCTCCTCCAACCAGGAAACCTCATGGCTTCCCTATTATTATCTTCTGTACCCCAAGCTAGGGGAATCTTTCCTAGGTTTTTGTTGTTGTTGTTGTTCTTTTAATTTGTTTATTTTTTGGGAAAATGAGAACCATGCCCCCAATCCTTTTTTATTTTTTTGGCTCCTCTAAGGATACAGACTTTTGAAACACAAAATCTAGGAAGAGATGACCTGTATGCTTTGTTCCCTTCCCCCGCTCTGAAGCCACAAGCATAGTCTCTTCTAACTGGTAGAATGAGGTGGAGGGAGGGGTTTGGGGGAGGGGGAAGGGCAAAAAGGAGAAAGGAAATAGTGGGCAAAACTTGGTTAATATTGTAACTGAGAAATTAAGAATTAACAAATGATTATGATTACTAAATCATTATATAGATGCTTTTTTTCTTTCTATATTGTAGAATAGGCAAAAGTTAATAACTGAAATTACTGAAATGCAACTAGCCTCACCCTTGTTTACGTTTAATATTATTATGGTCATCCTATGCTAGTCTCAGCCCTGTGTATACTTAATATTATAATGGTAAAACAACTCCATCTCCCCTTGATGAACCCATAAACACCCTGAATTCCTTAGACTCAGGGAGACAGATTTTGGAATCAATAGGCCATCTGATCTCCTGCTTCATGCATAGAATTAGACTCTCTGTTTGAAACCTGGGTGTCATGGATTGGCTGTTGTGCGCATCGAGCAGAGAACCCCACATTTGTTCAGTATCAATATCAAAAATATTATTGTCATGGCCCAAGAGGGCTTTTGTAGCCAAAGGACTAAAAGAAAGCACCAGACACATTCTGAGACATGAGCTTTTATTATGGGGCTTACCTACAGGGTGGGAAGTCGGTCAGATTGTCCAGAATTCAGGAGCTGCTCTGAATGGCGGTGGGTTCAGAGCCCAACATGAAGATACTTCACCCTTTGGGGGGGATAAATGAGCTGGTTATAAGGGCTCAACATTCCAATGGGTATGAGAGCATAAGGCGGGAGCAGGGGTCTTACAACATAGGGGGGGATTGATTGTAATCAACAGGGAGGAGGGCAGTATTATAGATTATCTTGTAGATAACAGTAGTTTCAGGGAGGAGGTAGTTATAGGTTACATTTAGCACCTGAGGCCTGATTTTACAAGGAGAATAGGTCAAACCTTAACTGTCCTAGGTCAAGCAAACTGCTGTGTGCCGTCTTCAAGGTACGTGGGGAAGGCCCTGGGTGTGGGGCTCCCACAATTATCTGCTGCCTGCACATGTGCTAACAAGCACCATGCTAGCTATGGGACCTGCATCACTTTATTTAATTCTCACAACACCTGCAAAGTAGATACTCTGTCATTATTGTAAGGATGAGAAAACTGAGGCACAGAGAAGTTGACTAAGTAGTCCCAGGTCACATGGCCAGTAAGAAGCAAAGCTAGTCCTGAAACCTAAGTTGCTCAGACACCGAGCCACCTAACCACTGCTTGGGACTTCCAGCCTTGGGTTTACTAAGAGCAAAAGGAAAGCAGTGAAAATGGAGCTCAGCAGTAGGAGCGCATTCATAATGATGTGGACAGTGGGGGGCGGGTAGAAACTAGTTGTTTGAGAGAGAGAATACCTCTGCCTGTCTGGATTTGAGGGTTGGACTAGAACGGTGAATGAGAAATGGGTTGCGGTTTCCCTCAGCCTCAAGGTGGCTAAGAATTTCCGATGTGTGTTCCGACATGAAAAGTATTCTAATCACTTGAAGTTGTTTGACTGTACTTTCTAGAAGCAAACGCAGCTTGGGTGTTGTTTACCTATCCATTCAACTCAGTGTTTCAAAGCCAGCTTATTATGAAATACCAGGGCCGACTGATTCCTGCACATTGTGAAATCAGGCCTAAGTCAACAACACAAGAGTTTATAAGTTATTCGTCAATGACTTATTCTTAAGTGAGAACGCCAAGTTTACTCAGTAACTACCTCTGGAACAACAGGCTTGAGGGAGTAGCTGGGGTGAGGGGGAGAGAGGGAAGTGGGGAGGGAATCAGGACTGCCTGGGGGTGAAGGCAGTTCTTATTAGCCCAGAATGGGAAGTGGTGGGAGGAGGTGTTTGGCCAGGATGGGGGGTGGTGGTGGTGGTAGGGAGACAGGGAAGAGGAGAGTTAGGTATTAGACTATGCAAAGAGTAAAAATTAGATGGAAAGGGCATGCTGGCCTTGCCCACAGCCTGCACCTCACTTGTAACCTGTAACCTCACCACTTTGAAATCAGTACCCTGATGCCTCCTATACTAATCTTACTTCAGAGAAGATTATTAACTTTTCATCTGGTCAGAAACATTTCCAGATCTTTGGTAAATGACAAATACTGTCTCTTTTTGTCCTCGATGAAGAATGTTTCAGAATATTCATGAGTGATGATTGTGCCAAGTGCATTATAGTCTATCTTGGGAAGCACTGTTTTCTGCATTTGAATTAAACCAGAGAAAATAAAAATGCAAATCATGGTTCCTCGATAAGTTAAATATAGAATTACCATAGGACCTAGCAATTCCACTCTTAAGTGTATAGCCCAAAGAATTGAAAATAGGTATTTAAATACTTGCACACACACATGATCATACCAGCACTATTCACAATAGCCAAATGGTGGGAACAACCCACATGTCCACCAACAAATGAGTGGATAACAAAATGTGGGATCTACATAAAATGCAATATTATTCAGCTGTAAAAAGGAATGAAGTTCTGATACACATGTTCCATCATGGATAAACTGCTAAAACAGTATGCTAAGTGAAAAAAGTCAGACATAAAAACTCAGATATTCTATGATACTATTTATATAAAATATCCAGAATAGGGAAATCCATAGAAAAAAGAAACATATTGGTGGTTGCCAGTGGTTGGGAAGAGTGACTGAGGTATGGGGTTTTCTTTAGGGGTGACGGTAATGTTTTGGAACCAGACAGAGGCGGTGGTTGCACAACATTGTGAATGTACTAAATGCACTGAATTGTTTATTTTTAATTGGTTAATTTTATGTTATGTAAATTTCACCTCAATAAAAAATGCAATCACAGAGGATTTATGAGAAGAGGGAGAGTATAAGGAGATGTATAGCTATCAAATGCTCCCAAGTTTTTTTTTTTTTCTTTCTCATATGCCGTTACTGATTTGAATGAGATCCCCTTTTAGAATATTATCTTTTGAAAATTCAATGACAGGAAGAGAATTCTAGAATGTTCTGGCACTTTTATCTCCCAGAGAGAAAATAAAAGGGATAACCAGTCATAGGTATGTAGAAACATTTTCTGTTATGTAAGAAACAAGATTGTCCAGGAATGACTCTCGTGCTCACCTAGGGATGGCTGGGACCCCAGGGGCAACCTCATTCTCAGCAGGAGGGACAGCACCCACACTCAGCTTCCCCTGGGACGGGAGGCTTCCTCTCTGCTTTTCCTACCCCTCCACCTCAACTCGTCCCACACGTTCCAAGGTACCCAGGTGTAGCGCAGCAGGTATTCCTAATCAACGTCTATAAAGTGCTAGCACCCTAAATCCAGAATGCTTAGCACCAAGCAATCTGTTTATTCCCTTATGAGAAAGGCCACTTTCTCCTCTGGAATAGAACTCACACACTGTCCAGCTATGCCTTGACCCTGATGGCATGTTGTATGACCACTGCCTCACTGACCCTGACCTTATGAGTTTTCCTGTTTCCCATAAAATCCATTCCTTAGCCCATACGGTGTGATGTTGTGGAATTCATCCTAAACCTTTGCATGATAGGTGACAACCCTGAAGGGATCTACCTGGCATGCTAATACCTATGTATGAAACCAAAAAAGGGAATTGCACATTTAAGAATGAAGGTCAGAAAAGGGGGATGTGAAAGGAAATAAGTTTTGGTGGCTGAGAAATCTCAAAAGGAGCCGAGAGGTCACTCTGGTGGGCACTCTTACGCACAATATAGATAACCCTTTTTAGGTTCTAATGGATTGGAATAGCTAGCAGTAAATACCTGAAACTATCAAACTATAACCCAGAACCCATGAATCTTGAAGACGATTGTATAAAAATGTAGCTTATGATGGGTGACAGTGTGATTGGGAAAGCCATATGGACCACACGCCCCTTTGTCCAGTGTATGGATGAATGAGTACAAAAATGGGGGCAAAAAAAAAAAAAAAAAAAGCACCCAGTGTTCCTTTTTACTTTCATTGTTCTTTTTCACTTTAATTTTTATTCTTATTATTTTTGTGTGTGTGGTAATGAAAATGTTCAAAAATTAATTTGTTGATGAACACACAACTATATAATGGTACTCAGAACAATTGAATGTATGCTGTGTATGATTGCATGGTGTATGAATATATCTCAATATATCTCAATAAAAATGAATTAAAAAAAAAAAAAGCCAAATGCCAAAAGTCTAAATTGATGTGGGGAGAATAAAAGCTGGTAATGATGTTTAGAAGTACCTCTCAATCCTATAAGAAAGACATCTTAAGGACTTTAAAATTTAAATAATAATTTAAGTGCATGTCACCTGTTTTACTTTAGCATAACACTGTCTTCCCCTGCCTTACCATGTGTTTTCCCCACTAAAAACAAACAAACAAACAAACAAAAAAACAAAGAATGAAGGTCAGGCAATTAAACCCATAGTTACAATTCAGTAGAATCAGTGATAGTTCCATGCAGTTGCTAGGGAAGTGCATAGGACAGGGAATAACCAGACCTGAGTTGTGGCAGGGAGTCAAGACCAAGCAGTATTGAGAACTCAGTTGAAGCTATTAAAACTTTGGTGGCACCAATATATTTTGGAGGAGGGGGGAAATTTTCTAATCAGCAGAATCAGGTGTGGAAGACTGATGGCTGGGTTAATCCAGGGTTGGGGTTTTGCAACACAGATGTGAAAGAAGGACACTGGAGCAAAAGAGTTGATATTGTCAAAACAGTCTGAAGTTATGGAGTATAAAATCTAAACTGTTTGGGAAGTGAACTGAAGATAGGAGGTGGGACAAAAAAAGAATGAAGGTAATGCCATAGTTCTACATAGAATTTCTGAGAAGGTGGGCATGCCCAATCCTTAACCTGAAATAAAATATTAACATTAGAAGATGCAAAATATTACTTTTTAAATTGTCCCCAATGCTTCCAAGCAATTTTTACCACGTGGACATCTGAGGATTGCCTCTACTACCATGTCCTTAATTTTTTTTTATTCCGTCTGCCCTCTCTCCAGCTCTGTTTGGAGGGATCACTCAAGTTGTTGTCATCAGAGAAGGTTTTTAAGTCCTTCAGATTCTTTAGGGAGTCTACAGCACAAACCCATCCTGTTCTTGCTAATGTTGGGAGCTTCTAAAATTCTCTATTAACTGTCTTATCAAAAGTTAAATATTACTTGCTGTAGAACAGGCTTTGTTCTAAGGACTTTACATATATATTAATAATTTTTCAAAGCACTAGGTTGAGGGGAAAGGAAACTTCATCTGGCCACATATATTCCTGCCAGGAAGGGCTCTTTAGCCCCTAGAGCAGCAGCTCTAGGTCTTGCCAGGAAAGAGTTCTAAACTAAAACTCAGAAAAAAGCAGTTGGGGAGGGGTCCAGGTGAAGGCTGATGCATGGAAATGGACAGTCCAGCTCAAAGAACCCAGTTTTTGGCAGAATCAGACCTAGACAAGTGGATGTCTCAGACTAACAATAATTTTGCACCCCTTCAAAGCAATATTCATTAAGATTTATTCAACATCACAGGTTAGGCTTTGCAGGGACTGGTGGAAGATGGCTGATAGCAGAGGTCACCCTTTTCTCAAATCTAGTTCTGGGAGCATATTTGCACATCCCATCCAGTAAAACAAAAGTTCTGCTTTTGTTAATGGAAACCCATTCTCCTTGGAAGCACCTTCTTCAAACCCTAGCATGAGCTTTGGGGGCTCATCCTTAACCTACAATTGGCTTATACAAATGTACCTCCAAACATGTATGGTGCTTTGCCTAAAAAAGACTTCACTAAACACAATGATCCCCTTCTTTAGACATTTCCAGTGGGTTTTAGGTAATTCGCATCCTGGGGAATGACCCAATAGCCCCCTTATCTGGTTTACTTACCCAGAAGTCTAACTTTGAAGAGGATTGTTCAGATTATCCAGTTAGAAGTTTGCAGAATCCTGAATAATTTAGAATTAGCATTATCTGTTCAGGGTCAGAGCAGGGAGTGTCCCAGTGGCTCCAGTGTCCCCCTGAGGGACAAGACAGGGACTTCTCATTGTCCTGAGGGGCATGTGGTTTTCTCTCCTGGCCTTCCAGCTGACTCCCTTGATTCCCAGTGTGGGCCTGGTTCATTTTCGTCCCTGCCATGCCCCCTCACTCTCTTACTCTAATCCCTTGCTCCTCAAAGCATGATCCCTGGACAGGCAGCATCAGAAACACCTGGAAGCCTGTTAGAGACACAAAATCTCGGGCCCGAATCCAGACCTACCGGAACCAGAATTTGCATTTGACTAAGAACCATGTGTGATCCATATGCGTATTGAAGTATGAGAAGCCTAGCGGCTTGCCCATAATCCCTTAAGGCTGGGTCATGGTCATGCTTTTCCTTAACTCTGCTTGAGTAGACATCAGAACTGAAAACGTCAAAACCAGATAATTACAGTTAATAGCAGAAATATGACTTCAGATCATGACCTTACTAATATTTGTTCTCTTCTTCTGGACATTTGCCCAAATTTATTCTTAACTAAGAAATTTATTAAAATTTCCCAAAAGGACACTGTAAAAAGAATTTTTTTTTTAATCATCTATGGTAATATTGGAAGAAAAGAGAAAGTATTTCTCTGGATCTTAAGCAAAAAGGAAATAAAATCCTGGACACTAACAGTACCAGATAAGGTGGAATTATGAAAATGAGATGGAGATCTTTGCCTAATGTCCTCAAGAAGTTCCTCCTGGAAATTAAAACCAAGTGCTGTGCAGAAGAAAATAATGAAAATTTACTGTGTTATATGTGTGCCTGACTCATACTGCACAAAAATGGAGAAATCTAGACACACAGAGAATCAACCATGAGATTATTTCTGCAGTGTCTGGAAAAGTTCCTGGAACATAGTAGGTTCTTAGTATTTGTTGAAAATTGAATGTCGAAGCTTTAGCTAAGGTGTGAGGAATTTAGGAGTTTAATTTCTAGTTAAGGGAGGATGATACATTTTCCACCATGGTCATCTTTGTAGTTGGTATTATTCATTGCTCCCTATATATGCTATAGGGAGTATATATGGTTCTCCCTAGATACTTGTCCTTATCCATTGTGCTTTCAATAAGCAATCCTATATGCAAAACTTTAGGTTGAAATACTGCCAGACTTAAGCCCTATCTATTTTTGTATGAATTTTATGAGAGCAAAACATACCTTTACTTATTTCTATTTCTGTGTCCCTAGAAAGTGATACAGAGGTACAAAGCAAGTGCTCATAAACAGTAATTGCAAATTTTGCTAAAGCTTTTTATGAGAATCCTGGAATTTATTGAGTCACACAGAAGTTAAATAGTTGTATAATTGTTTTGTTAGTAAGTAGTCGAGCCAGGATTCAGGTCTAGGTACTCTGGCTCTGAAGTTTATGCTCATACCACTTTGTCATAAGCCCCGGAACCAAAATGAAGTAGAATAATCAGCTTGAATATTTTGCAAGTCTGAAGTGGTTTTGGGAGATTAAAGAACATTTTAATGAGTTGACTCAAACCAGCAGAAACCTGTCAGGCTGCCTTTTCAGGTTTAAGTCACTTCATATTTATCACAAGAATTTTTAAGGAAAATAATGAAAACGGGCATTAAATAATTCACAAAAGTATAAGCATAATTACATAGGTTTCTTAGTTTCTGTAGTAATTGAGATATCTTTGGATCTTGACCAAGTCTGGACCTTTTTTTGTATTATATTTATTTCACATAATGAGATATCAAAGGTGATGTGTGAAAAACACAGGTTACAAACTACGGCAACTTATTAAAGTCCACATTTTGGGAAACGTTGGCTTGAGATGGTATGAAGATCAGTGAAGGTACGGATGCCTCAGGGTTCATCTTAATACTTTAGAAGTCTGTATGCCCCAGTCCTGCTCTTCAGGATCACAGAAGATAAGGTCCAATCATTCTAAGGACAAAAACCCAGGAGTTTGGGCCCAAGGATGAGTTTATTATGTGTCCCCCATGTCCACAGAGATTGAACATAAATTTAATCAATATTTTTAGAGCTCCAAATGGTAAATAATTCCTTCCCCTCCAAGGAATTTGAAGTGTCAAATTTTTGGTGACTAAAAAAATATTAATTATAAATTGTAATGATAATGAGACCATGAGAGAGGTTTTCTCTTTGCCTAGTCATTGAACTTACACTTCATCCTGGTTGGACCAAGCTGAACCAGTTCCCTAGGGAATGTCATGCATTGATTAACTTGGGCTGGGTTACTGTCCAGACCTGAATCCTTCACTGGAGAAATGTGATTATAGTGGGTTGACTTATGCTATTTAGAGTCAATTCTTAGAGATGGGTAGGGTCATTCTCCCAAAATGAGTGGCTACTACACTATGGGGAAAAGGTGGGATAATTGCCAAAGAGGCATCTGTGATGGTTAGGTTCATGTGTCAACTTGGCCTGGTGATGGTACCCAGCTGACTGGTCAAGCAAGCACTGGCCTAACCGTTACTGCAAGGACATTTGTGGCTGGTAAATAAACCAGAAGGCTGGTTTATTAAATCATCAGTCAGTTGACTGCAGCTATGACTGATTACATCAATGAAGGGCATCTTCCACAATGAGAGAATGCAATCAGCTGGATTTAATCCAATCAGTTGAAGACGTTTAAGGGAGACAGAGAGAGGACCTTCACTTCTTCTTCAGCTAGCCAGTGAAGTGTTTCCTGAGCAGTTCATCAACACCTTCATCGGAGTTATCAGTTCGCTGCCTGCCCTATGGAATTTGGACTTGTGCATCTTGCCCTATGGAATTTGGACTCGTGCATTCCCACAGTTGCGTGAGACACTTTTATAAAATCTTATATTTACAGCTATCTCTTGTTGGTTCTGTTTCTCGGAGGACCCTAACTACTACAGCTTGGTACCAGGAGTGGTTCTTGAGAAACAGAAACTTAAAATGGGCTTTTACAATTGGTTTTCTACTTTGATTAGATTCAAAGGCACTAATGACTCCATTACCAATAATCAAGATGGCACTGACAGTCCATGGTGTGAGTTGGCAATGGAGATACGCAAAATATCACCATTTGATTCTCCTAATCATACTCTTGTATGAAGCAATGCTTTGGATGACAGTGTTTTTGACACCTTAACAGAGTTTTGCAGAGTTAAGAGGTATAATGATGTTGGCTGGTTGCTTTTAGATATGCTGGATAAAGCTATAAGAGAAAGGGATGAGCTAAAGACTTCAAATTTGAAACTTAAACGCCGTATGACAGATGTAAAGGTTTCTATCATATTTCCTGTGCTGCAAACTTGAGATTTCTGAAAACCAGACGCAGACTCTCATTGTGCGAATAGCGGATTTACAATGTAAACTAACATCTCAACCTCGCATGGTGTCTGCTGTTAAAGTAAAGGCATTGATTGGACAAGAATGGGATCATGAAACTTGGGATGGGGACATATGGATTGATAATAATGGCAGTGAGGACATTGGGACCCTGGATTCTGCTGTCTTTGCTAGATATACCTGTAATGGTCTGCCCTGAGGAAACAGCCACCCAATCTCCAGCCTGCTTTGAGGAAACAGCTTCCTGACCAGGAGACTGCCCTGAGGAGCCTGCCATCCAACCTTCACCTAAAGAGATTAACCCTTCAGTGCCTGTTGAACATGGAATCACCTCCCCTGAGGAAGCAGCCCTCACTTCTCTGTCTGGAGAGATTAATCCTGTTTCACAAGACAAACCTGCAACTGAGTGTCCTGAGGTAAATGGCTTGAGGGATACTTCTAATCTTTTTCATGACCCACCCCTACCACCAGTCTTTTCTTCAAGACCTATAACTAGACTAAAGTCCCAACAGGCCCTGAAGGGCACGGTACAAAGTGCGACCCATGAGGAAGTACACTATACTCCAAAAGAACTGCATGAGTTTTCCAATTTGTATAGATAGAAATCAGGGGAGAGGGCAATTTGGTTGCTCCCTTTGGAGTTCACTGGCCTTGTTTCTGCTAGGAAAGACTGAGGAATTCCTCTCTCGTAAAAATTCATCATGTTATACTTTGTACTTTGTGCACATTTCTATCATATTATCTTATTTCAATAAAAATGTACTTAAGTACTTTCAAAGATATTACCTTTGACTCCTCCAGGAAAGTAGATAGAAAGCCAGGAACTGCGTGGACTGGACACCACAGAGCAATCTGTCTTTGGGCATACTTCATACAACACTCATGAAAATGTCGAACTGCTGAGATCAGCGAAATCTGTAAGTTTTTGCGGCCAGGGGACCCGCGCCCCTCCCTGCCAGGCTCAGTCCCGTGGGAGGAGGGGCTGTCAGCTCCGGGAAGGAGAAGGGAGAACTGCAGTGGCTGCTCTTATCGGAAACTCATTCTACTGATCCAGATTCCAACCATAGATAGACAGAGACCAGACACCAGAGAATCTGTGAGCAGCCAGCCCAGCAGAGAGGAGACAGGCATAGAAAAAAAAAAAACAACACGAAAAACTCCAAAATAAAAGCAGAGGATTTTTAGAGTTCTGGTGAACACAGAAAGGGGAAGGGCGGAGCTCAGGCCCTAAGGCGCATATGCAAATCCCGAAGAAAAGCCGATCTCTCTGCCCTGTGGACTTTTCCTTAATGGCCCTGGTTGCTTTGTCTCTTAGCATTTCAATAACCCATTAGATCTCTGAGGAGGACCCTTTTTTTTTTTTTTTTTTTAATCCTTTTTTCTTTTTCTAAAACAATTACTCTAAGAAGCCCAATACAGAAAGCTTCAAAGACTTTCAATTTGGGCACGTCAAGTCAAGAGCAGAACTAAGAGAGCTTTGAGACAAAAGGCAATAATTCAGTGGCTGAGAAAGTTCACTAAACACCATAACTTCCCAAGAAAACAGGGGTGTCCGCTCACAGCCACCATCCTGGTGGACAGGAAACACTCCTGCCCATTGCCAGCCCCATAGCCCAGAGCTGCCCCAGACAACCCAGTGTGACGGAAGGGCTTCAAATAACAGGCACACACCACAAAACTGGGCGTGGACATTAGCCTTCCCTGCAACCTCAGCTGATTGTCCCAGAGTTGGGAAGGTGGAGCAGTGTGGATTAACAAAGCCCCATTCAGCCATCATTTGAGCAGACTGGGAGCCTCCCTACACAGCCCAGCAGCCCAGAACTGCCCTGAGGGGACGGCACTCACCTGTGACATAGCATAGTCATCCCTCAACAGAGGACCCGGGGTGCACAGCCTGGAAGAGGGGCCCACTTGCAAGTCTCAGGAGCCATACGCCAATACCAAGGACTTGTGGGTCAGTGGCAGAGACAAACTGTGACAGGACTGAACTGAAGGATTAGACTATTGCAGCAGCTTTAAAACTCTAGGATCACCAGGGAGATTTGATTGTTAGGGCCACCCCCCCTCCCCGACTGCCCAGAAACACGCCCCACATACAGGGCAGGCAACACCAACTACACACGCAAGCTTGGTACACCAATTGGGCCCCACAAGACTCACTCCCCCACTCACCAAAAAAGCTAAGCAGGGGAGAACTGGCTTGTGGAGAACAGGTGGCTCGTGGACGCCACCTCCTGGTTAGTTAGAGAAAGTGTACTCCACGAAGCTGTAGATCTGATAAATTAGAGATAAGGACTTCAATAGGTCTACAAACCCTAAAAGAACCCTATCAAGTTCAGCAAATGCCACGAGGCCAAAAACAACAGAAAATTATAAAGCATATGAAAAAACCAGACGATATGGATAACCCAAGCCCAAGCACCCAAATCAAAAGACCAGAAGAGACACAGCACCTAGAGCAGCTACTCAAAGAGCTAAAGATGAACAATGAGACCATAGTACGGGATATTAAGGAAATCAAGAAGACTCTAGAAGAGCATAAAGAAGACATTGCAAGACTAAATAAAAAAATGGATGATCTTATGGAAATTAAAGAAACTGTTGACCAAATTAAAAAGATTCTGGACACTCATAGTACAAGACTAGAGGAAGTTGAACAACGAATCAGTGACCTGGAAGATGACAGAATGGAAAATGAAAGCATAAAAGAAAGAATGGGGAAAAAAATTGAAAAAATCGAAATGGACCTCAGGGATATGATAGATAATATGAAACGTCCAAATATAAGACTCATTGGTGTCCCAGAAGGGGAAGAAAAGGGTAAAGGTCTAGGAAGAGTATTCAAAGAAATTGTTGGGGAAAACTTCCCAAATCTTCTAAACAACATAAATACACAAATCATAAATGCTCAGCGAACTCCAAATAGAATAAATCCAAATAAACCCACTCCAAGACATATACTGATCACACTGTCAAACACAGAAGAGAAGGAGCAAGTTCTGAAAGCAGCAAGAGAAAAGCAATTCACCACATACAAAGGAAACAGCATAAGATCAAGTAGTGACTACTCAGCAGCCACCATGGAGGCGAGAAGGCAGTGGCACGATATATTTAAAATTCTGAGTGAGAAAAATTTCCAGCCAAGAATACTTTATCCAGCAAAGCTCTCCTTCAAATTTGAGGGAGAGCTTAAATTTTTCACAGACAAACAAATGCTGAGAGAATTTGCTAACAAGAGACCTGCCCTACTGGAGATACTAAAGGGAGCCCTACAGACAGAGAAACAAAGACAGGACAGAGAGACTTGGAGAAAGGTTCAGTACTAAAGAGATTCGGTATGGGTACAATAAAGGATATTAATAGAGAGAGGGGAAAAATATGGCAAACATAAACCAAAGGATAAGATGGCTGATTCAAGAAATGCCTTCACGGTTATAACATTGAATGTAAATGGATTAAACTCCCCAATTAAAAGATACAGATTCGCAGAATGGATCAAAAAAAATGAACCATCAATATGTTGCATACAAGAGACTCATCTTAGACACAGGGACACAAAGAAACTGAAAGTGAAAGGATGGAAAAAAATATTTCATGCAAGCTACAGCCAAAAGAAAGCAGGTGTAGCAATATTAATCTCAGATGAAATAGACTTCAAATGCAGGGATGTTTTGAGAGACAAAGAAGGCCACTACATACTAATAAAAGGGGCAATTCAGCAAGAAGAAATAACAATCGTAAATGTCTATGCACCCAATCAAGGTGCCACAAAATACATGAGAGAAACACTGGCAAAACTAAAGGAAGCAATTGATGTTTCCACAATAATTGTGGGAGACTTCAACACATCACTCTCTCCTATAGATAGATCAACCAGACAGAAGACCAATAAGGAAATTGAAAACCTAAACAATCTGATAAATGAATTAGATTTAACAGACATATACAGGACATTACATCCCAAATCACCAGGATACACATACTTTTCTAGCGCTCATGGAACTTTCTCCAGAATAGATCATATGCTGGGACATAAAACAAGCCTCAATAAATTTAAAAAGATTGAAATTATTCAAAGCACATTCTCTGACCACAATGGAATACAATTAGAAGTCAATAACCATCAGAGACTTAGAAAATTCACAAGTACCTGGAGGTTAAACAACACACTCCTAAACAATCAGTGGGTTAAAGAAGAAATAGCAAGAGAAATTGCTAAATATATAGAGACGAACGAAAATGAGAACACAACATACCAAAACCTATGGGATGCAGCAAAAGCAGTGCTAAGGGGGAAATTTATAGCACTAAATGCATATATTAAAAAGGAAGAAAGAGCCAAAATCAAAGAACTAATGGATCAACTGAAGAAGCTAGAAAATGAACAGCAAACCAATCCTAAACCAAGTACAAGAAAAGAAATAACAAGGATTAAAGCAGAAATAAATGACATAGAGAAGAAAAAAATAATAGAGAGGATAAATATGACCAAAAGTTGGTTCTTTGAGAAGATCAACAAGATTGACAAGCCCCTAGCTAGACTGACAAAATCAAAAAGAGAGAAGACCCATATAAACAAAATAATGAATGAAAAAGGTGACATAACTGCAGATCCTGAAGAAATTAAAAAAATTATAAGAGGATATTATGAACAACTGTATGGCAATAAACTGGACAATGTAGAAGAAATGCACAATTTCCTGGAAACATATGAACAACCTAGACTGACCAGAGAAGAAATAGAAGACCTCAACCAACCCATCACAAGCAAAGAGCTCCAATCAGTCATCAAAAATCTTCCCACAAATAAATGCCCAGGGCCAGATGGCTTCACAGGGGAATTCTACCAAACTTTCCAGAAAGAACTGACACCAATCTTACTCAAACTCTTTCAAAACATTGAAGAAAATGGAACACTACCTAACTCATTTTATGAAGCTAACATCAATCTAATACCAAAACCAGGCAAAGATGCTACAAAAAAGGAAAACTACCGGCCAATCTCCCTAATGAATATAGATGCAAAAATCCTCAACAAAATACTTGCAATTCGAATCCAAAGACACATTAAAAAAATCATACACCATGACCAAGTGGGGTTCATTCCAGGCATGCAAGGATGGTTCAACATAAGAAAAACAATCAATGTATTACAACACATTAAAAACTCGAAAGGGAAAAATCAATTGATCATCTCAATAGATGCTGAAAAAGCATTTGACAAAATCCAACATCCCTTTTTGATAAAAACACTTCAAAAGGTAGGAATTGAAGGAAACTTCCTCAACATGATAAAGAGCATATATGAAAAACCCACAGCCAGCATAGTACTCAATGGTGAGAGACTGAAAGCCTTCCCTCTAAGATCAGGAACAAGACAAGGATGCCCGCTGTCACCACTGTTATTCAACATTGTGCTGGAAGTGCTAGCCAGGGCAATCCGGCAAGACAAAGAAATAAAAGGCATCCAAATTGGAAAAGAAGAAGTAAAACTGTCATTGTTTGCAGATGATATGATCTTATATCTAGAAAACCCTGAGAAATCAACGATACACCTACTAGAGCTAATAAACAAATTTAGCAAAGTAGCGGGATACAAGATTAATGCACATAAGTCAGTAATGTTTCTATATGCTAGAAATGAACAAACTGAAGAGACACTCAAGAAAAAGATACCATTTTCAATAGCAACTAAAAAAATCAAGTACCTAGGAATAACCTTAACCAAAGATGTAAAAGACCTATACAAAGAAAACTACATAACTCTACTAAAAGAAATAGAAGGGGACCTTAAAAGATGGAAAAATATTCCGTGTTCATGGATAGGAAGGCTAAATGTCATTAAGATGTCAATTCTACCCAAACTCATCTACAGATTCAATGCAATCCCAATCAAAATTCCAACAACCTACTTTGCAGACTTGGAAAAGCTAGTTATCAAATTTATTTGGAAAGGGAAGATGCCTCGAATTGCTAAAGACACTCTAAAAAAGAAAAACGAAGTGGGAGGACTTACACTCCCTGACTTTGAAGCTTATTATAAAGCCACAGTTGCCAAAACAGCATGGTACTGGCACAAAGATAGACATATAGATCAATGGAATCGAATTGAGAATTCAGAGATAGACCCTCAGATCTATGGCCGACTGATCTTTGATAAGGCCCCCAAAGTCACTGAACTGAGCCATAATGGTCTTTTCAACAAATGGGGCTGGGAGAGTTGGATATCCATATCCAAAAGAATGAAAGAGGACCCCTATCTCACCCCCTACACAAAAATTAACTCAAAATGGACCAAAGATCTGAATATAAAAGAAAGTACCATAAAACTCCTAGAAGATAATGTAGGAAAACATCTTCAAGACCTTGTATTAGGCGGCCACTTCCTAGACTTTACACCAAAAGCACAAGCAACAAAAGAGAAAATAGATAAATGGGAACTCCTCAAGCTTAGAAGTTTCTGCACCTCAAAGGAATTTCTCAAAAAGGTAAAGAGGCAGCCAACTCAATGGGAAAAAATTTTTGGAAACCATGTATCTGACAAAAGACTGATATCTTGCATATACAAAGAAATCCTACAACTCAATGACAATAGTACAGACAGCCCAATTATAAAATGGGCAAAAGATATGAAAAGACAGTTCTCTGAAGAGGAAATACAAATGGCCAAGAAACACATGAAAAAATGTTCAGCTTCACTAGCTATTAGAGAGATGCAAATTAAAACCACAATGAGATACCATCTAACACCGGTTAGAATGGCTGCCATTAAACAAACAGGAAACTACAAATGCTGGAGGGGATGTGGAGAAATTGGAACTCTTATTCACTGTTGGTGGGACTGTATAATGGTTCAGCCACTCTGGAAGCCAGTCTGGCAGTTCCTTAGAAAACTAGATATAGAGCTACCATTCGATCCGGCGATTGCACTTCTCGGTATATACCCGGAAGATCGGAAAGCAGTGACACGAACAGATATCTGCACGCCAATGTTCATAGCAGCATTATTCACAATTGCCAAGAGATGGAAACAACCCAAATGTCCTTCAACAGATGAGTGGATAAATAAAATGTGGTATATACACACGATGGAATACTACGCGGCAGTAAGAAGGAACGATCTCGTGAAACATATGACAACATGGATGAACCTTGAAGACATAATGCTGAGTGAAATAAGCCAGGCACAAAAAGAGAAATATTATATGCTACCACTAATGTGAACTTTCAAAAATGTAAAACAAATGGTTTATAATGTAGAATGTAGGGGAACTAGCAGTAGAGAGTAATTAAGGAAGGGGGAACAATAATCCAAGAAGAACAGATAAGCTTTTTAACGTTCTGGGGATGCCCAGAAATGACTATGGTCTGTTAATTTCTGATGGATATAGTAGGAACAAGTTCACAGAAAGGTTGCTATATTATGTAACTTTCTTGGGGTAACGTAGGAACATGTTGGAAGTTAAGCAGTTATCTTAGGTTAGTTGTCTTTTTCTTACTCCCTTGTTATGGTCTCTTGGAAATGTTCTTTTATTGTATGTTTGTTTTCTTTTTAACTTTTTTTTTCATACAGTTGATTTAAAAAAGAAGGGAAAGTTAAAAAAAAAAAAAAAGAAAAAAGACAAACAAGGAAAAAAAAAAAAAGATGTAGTGCCCCCTTGAGGAGCCTGTGGAGAATGCAGGGGTATTCGCCTACCCCACCTCCATGGTTGCTAACATGACCACAGACATAGGGGAGTGGTGGTTTGATGGGTTGAGCCCTCTACCATAAGTTTTACCCTTGGGAAGACGGTTGCTGCAAAGGAGAGGCTAGGCCTCCCTATATTTGTGCCTAAGAGTCTCCTCCTGAATGCCTCTTTGTTGCTCAGATGTGGCCCTCTCTCTCTGGCTAAGCCAACTTGAAAGGTGAAATCACTGCCCTCCCCCCTACGTGGGATCAGACACCCAGGGGAGTGAATCTCCCTGGCAACGTGGAATATGACTCCCGGGGAAGAATGTAGACCCGGCATCGTGGGACGGAGAACATCTTCTTGACCAAAAGGGGGATGTGAAAGGAAATGAAATAAGCTTCAGTGGCAGAGAGATTCCAAAACGAGCCGAGAGGTCACTCTGGTGGGCACTCTTACGCACACTTTAGACAACCCTTTTTAGGTTCTAAAGAATTGGGGTAGCTGGTGGTGGATACCTGAAACTATCAAACTACAACCCAGAACCCATGAATCTCGAAGACAGATGTATAAAAATGTAGCTTATGAGGGGTGACAATGGGATTGGGAAAGCCATAAGGACCACACTCCACTTTGTCTAGTTTATGGATGGATGAGTAGAAAAATAGGGGAAGGAAACAAACAGACAAAGGTACCCAGTGTTCTTTTTTACTTCAATTGCTCTTTTTCGCTCTAATTATTATTCTTGTTATTTTTGTGTGTGTGCTAATGAAGGTGTCAGGGATTGATTTAGGTGATGAATGTACAACTATGTAATGGTACTGTAAACAATCGAAAGTACGATTTGTTTTGTATGACTGCGTGGTATGTGAATATATCTCAATAAAATGATTAAAAAAAAAAAAATCCTGCCTGCCCACTCTGGTGGACATTCTTAACACTTTTTAGGTTTTATTGTTTTGGAATAGCTAGAAATGAATACCTGAAACTACCAAACTCCAACCCAGTAGCCTTGATTCTTGAAGACAATTGTATAACAGTGTAGCTTACAAGGGGTGACAGTGTGATTGTGAAAACCTTGTGGATCACACTCCCTTTATCCAGTGTATATGGATGGATGAGTAGAAAAATGGGGACAAAAACTAAATGAAAAATACGGTGGGATTTGAGGGGTGATTTGAGTGTTCTTTTTTATTTTTATTTTTTATTCTTATTTTGATTCTTTCTGGTATAAGGAAAATGTTCAAAAATAGATTGGGGTGATGAATGCACAACTATATGATGGTGCTGTGAACAGTTGATTGTACACCATGGATGATTGTATGGTATGTGAATATATCTCAATAAAACTAAATTTAAAATAAAAAAATAAAATAAAAATAAAAAAAAAATTAAAAAAAAAAGATATTACCTTTGTGTATATGTTATATTTCATAATAAAGTAATGGCTGAAACTGTGGAATTGTAACCTATGATAGTTTTTGAAATTTGCTACTTGTTGAATTGCACTTGGAAGGGTACCACTTCTATGTATGTGTTATATTTGACAATAAAAATATGATTAAAAAAATTAAAAAAAAAAAAAAAAAAAAAAAAAAGAAATCAGGGGAATATGTATGGAAAAGTATATTAAGGATGTGGGATAATGGTGGAAGGAATATAAAGTTGGATCAGGCTGAATTTATTGATATGGGCCCACTAAGCAGAGATTCTGCATTCAGTGTTCTACCTCCAGGGTTTAGAAAGGGCATTAACAGTCTGTTTGGGTGGTTGGCTGAAACATGGATCAAAAGGTGGCTGGCATTACCCAAGGTCAAAATACCAGTGCTGCCCTGGTATAATGTGGAGGAGGGGATTCAAAGGCTTAGAGAGACTGGAATGTTAGAGTGGATTTATCATGGAAGACCTGCTCACACACCCCTGGAATGTCCAGAGGACACAGCTTTTACCAGGACTGTGAGGAATAAATTTGTGAGACTAGCTCCATCATCCCTGAAGAGCTCTATAGTTGCGCTTTTCTGTAGGTCAGATATTACTGTGAGAACTGCTGTCACTGAGCTGGAATCCTTAAACACACTGGGGATAATCGGATCCTGAGCCAGCAGAAACCGGTGGCAACAGGTAATCACCAAAGGCACAGTGGGCGTGGCTACCATAATGGAAAACAGGCTCAAGGCAGCAATCAAAATAATCTGACTCACAGAGACTTATGGCGTTGGCTAGTGGATCATGGAGTACCTGGAAGTAAAATAGATGGGCAGTCTACTAGATTCTTGTTTGAACTGTATAGGCAGAAGAATTCTAGGTCATGTGAACAAAAGTCTAACCTGAATTACAAAAACAAAGAGTCACAACCCCTTAATCAATTCCCAGACTTGAGAGTTTACAGAGCTAGAGCCCCTTGAATGAGGGGAAGGCTAGGTACACTTGGGGAAGGACCCTGTTACACTGCCAAAAATTTATACTGTTAATCTTCCTCCCAGCCTTCCCCAGGGGGATCTACAGCTTTTTACCAGGGTACCTGTGTATTGGGGAAGAGGAAATGATCAGATATTTCAGGGATTATTAGACACTGGTTCAGAAGAGACATTCATTCCAGGAGACCCAAAACGTCATTCTGGTCCACCAGTCAGAGTTGGGGCTTATGGAGTTCAGGTGATCGATGGAGTTTTAACTCATGTCCATCTCACAGTGGGTCCAGTGGGTCCCCAGACCTATTCTGTGGTTATTTCCCCAGTTCTGGAATGTATAATTGGAATAGACATATTCAGCCACTGGCAGAATCCTCACAGTGGTTCCCTGACTCATGGAGTGGGGGCTATTATGGTAGGAAAGGCCAAGTGGAAGCCACTAGAACTGCCCCTGCCTAGCAAAATAGTAAACCAGAAGCAATACTGGATTCCTAGAGGGATTGCAGAGATTAATGCCATTCTTAAGGACTTGAAGGATGCAGCGGTGGTGATTCCCGCCACATCCCCATTCAACTCTCCTATTTGGCTTGTGCAGAAAACAGATGGGTCTTGGAGGATGACAGTGGATTATTGTAAGCTCAGCCAAGTGGTGACTCCAATTGCAGGTGCTGTTCCAGATGTGGTATCATTGCTTGAGCAAATCAACACATCCGCTGGTACCTGATATGCAGCTATTGATCTGGCAAATGCTTTTTTCTCAAAAGCTGTTAGTAAGAAACACCAGAAACAGCTTGCATTCAGCTGGCAAAGCCAGCAGTATACTTTCACCGTGCTACCTCAGGGATATATCAACTCTTCAACCCAATGTCATATTACCCACAGGGATCTTGATCATTTCTCCCTCCCACAAGACATCACACTGGTCCATTATATTGATGATATCTTGTTGATTGGACCTAGTGAGCAAAAGCAGCAACTACTCTAGATTTGTTGCTAAGGTATTTGCCTGTCAGAGAATGGGAGATAAATCCAACAAAAATACAGGGGCCTCCCACCTTGGTAAAATTTCTAGGTGTCCAGTGGTGTGGGGCATATTGAGATATCCCTTCTAAGGTGAAGGATAAGCTGTTGCATCTGGCCCCTCCTACAACCAAAAAAGAGGCACGATGCCTAGTTGGCCTCTTTAGATTTTGGAGGCAACATATTCCTCATTTGGGTGTGCTACTCTGGCCCATTTACTGAGTGACCAGAAAAGCTCCTACTTTTGAGTGGGGACCAGAACAAGAGGAGGCTCTGCGACAGGTCCAGGCTACTGGGCAAGCTGCTCTGCTACTTGGACCACCATATGATCCAACTGATCCAATGGGGCTGGAAATGTCAGTGTCAAGTGGAGATGCTGTTTGGAGCCTTTGGCAGGCCCTTACAGGGGAATCACAATGCAGATAACTACTCTCCATTTGAGAAACAGCTATGGGCCTGCTATTGGGCCTTAGTAGAGACAGAATGCTTAACCATGGACCACCAAGTTACCATGAGACCTAAGTTACCTATCATGAGCTGGGTGTTGTCCAATCCACCAAGCCATAAAGTTGGGCATGCACCGCAGCACTCCATCATAAAATGGAAATGGTATATTTCCATTTGAGTGGGTCCTGAATGTACAAGTAAGTTAAATGAGGAAGTGGCCCAAATGCCCATGGCCCCCACTTACCTTACCTTCTCTTTCTAAGCCCACAGCTATGGCATCTTGGGGAGTCCCTTACATTCAGTTGACTGAGGAAGAGAAAACCCAGGCCTGGTTTACAGCTTGTTCTGCATGATATGCAGGCACCACTGAAAAGTGGACAGCTGCAGCACTGCAGCGCCTTTCTGGGATGTCCCTTAAGGACAGCGGTGAGGGGAAATCCTTCCAGTGGGCAGAACTTTGAGCAGTGCACCTGGTTGTTCATTTAGTTTGGAAGGAGAACTGAACAGAGGTGCGTTTGTATACTGATTCATGGGCTATTGCTAATGGTGTGGCTGGATGGTCAGGGACTGGAAGGAATATGATTGGAAAATTGATGACAAAGAGGTCTTGGGAAGAGGTATGTGGATAGACCTTTCTGAGTGGGTAAAAAACATGAAGATATTTGTGTCCCATGTGAATGCTCACCAGAGGGTGACTTCAGCAGAAGAAGATTTTAATAACCAAGTGGATAAGATGACCCATTTGGTGGATACCAGTCAGCCTCTTTCCCCTGCCACTCCTGTTATTGCCCAATGGGCTCATGAACAAAGTGGTCATGGTGGTAAGGATGGAGGTTATGCATGGGCTCAGCAACATGGACTTCCACTCACCAAGGCTGACCTGGCCACAGGCACTGCTGAGTGCCCAGTCTGCCAGCAGCAGAGACCCACACTCAGTCACTGATATGGCACCATTCTCTGAGGTGATCAGCCTGCTACCTAGTGGCAGGTTGATTATAGTGGACGACTTCCATCATGGAAGAGGCAGTGATTTGTTCTCACTGGAATAGACACATTCTCCAGATATGGGTTTGCTTTCCCTGCACACAATGCTTTTGCCAAAGCTTCCATCCGTGGACTTACAGAATGCCTTATTCACCATCATGGTATTCCACACAGCATTGCTTCTGACCAAGGAGCCCACTTCACAGCAAATGAAGTGAGAGAATGGTCACATGCTCATGGAATTCTCTGGTTTTACCATGTTCCCCATCATCCAGAGGCAAATGGATTGATAGAATAGTGGAATGGCCTGTTGAAGACTCAATTACAGTGCCAACTAGCTGGCAATACCTTGCAGGGCTAAGGCAGTGTTCTCTAGGAGGCTCTGTATGCTCTGAATCAGCATCCACTCTATGGGGTTGTTTTTCCCATAGCCAGGATTCATGGGTCTGGGAATCAAGGAGTGAAAATGGGAGTGGCACCACTCACTATCACTCCTAGTGACCGACTAGGAACATTTTTGCTTCCTGTCCCTGCAACCTTAATCTCTGCTGGTCTACAAGTCTTAGTTCCAAAAGGAGGAGTGCTTCCACCAGGAGACACAGCAATAATCCCATTGAACTGGAAGTTAAGTCTGCCACCTGGATGCTTTGGGCTTCTCATGCCTCTGAATCAACAGGCAAGGAAGGGAATTATTATACTGGCTGGAGTGATTGATCCTGACTATCAAGGAGAAATAGCACTGCAACTACACAATGGAGGTAAAGAAGAGTTTTCCCAGAATACAGGAGATCCCCTAGGATGTCTCTTAGCACTACCATGCCCTGTGATTAAAGTCAATGGAAAACTGCAACAACCCATTCCAGGCAGGACTACCAATGGCCACAAAACTTCAGGAATGAAGGTTTGGGTCACCCCACCAGGCAAAGAATCATGGCCAGCTAAAGTGCTTGCTGAGGGTAAAGGGAACATGGAATGGGTAGTGGAAGAAGGTAGTGATAAATATGAACTATGACTACATGACCAGTTATAGAAATGAGGACTATGATGGCATGAATATTTCCTCCTTGTTTTGTTATGAGTATGTTTGTATTTGTCTGTAAAGCAAATATCTTTATTTTCTTCTCCATTTTATCCCCTTATCATATGACATAAGCTGTATTGTTTATTTCAGAGTACTTATGTTAAAGGAAATCAAGTTTAAGAGTCAATGTCACCCAAGGACTTGCACCATATTCTAAAGAGATTTAGTGCATTTCCGGTTGTACGCAGGACAGCAGAGTATTGCTACATGAAATATATGTCTGTTATTATTCTCTACTTAGAGACAAAATATGGTTTAAGGTGATGTGTATAACTGCCAAGCTGACAAGGGGTGGATTGTGATGGTTAGGTTCATGTGTCAACTTGGCCAGGTGATGGTGTCCATGTGTCTGGTCAAGCAAGCAGTGGCCTGTTACTGCAAGGACATTTGTGGCTGGTTTATTAAATCATCAAGTCAACTGACTGCAGCTGTGACTGATTACATCAACAAAGGGCATGTCTTTCACAATGAGAGAATTAAATCAGCTGGATTTAATCCAAGCAGTTGAAGACTTTTAAGTGAGAAAGAGAGAGGACCTTCACTTCTTCAGCTAGCCAGTGAAATGTTTCCTGAGGAGTTCATTGACACCTTCATTGGAGTTGCCAGTTTGCTGCCTGCCCTATGGAATTTGGACTCATGCATTCTGCCCTATGGAATTTGTACTCAACTCATGCATCCACAAAGTTGCATGACATGCTTTTATAAAATCTTATATTTACAGATATCTCTTGCTTGTTCTGTTTCCTAGAGAACCCTAACTAATACAGCACCTATAACATCCATTGAAAATGTTAAATCCTTATAATAAAATGTAAATATTAAAAATAATTGAGCTGGATAATTAATAGAAGACAGACTATGGAGAGAGCTATATTGGAGGAAAAAGGTAGAAGGAAAGATTCCTTATAACTAGGAGTATCTAGAAATACCTCTGGGGGGATATAAGATTAGAGTTGGGACCTCAAAAAAAGAAGTGAAGGCTCACTACTCTTTAGGAAAGGGATACAACATGAATACAATTAAGATGGAAAGATCATGGAAGGGAAGAATGGAAAACAGAACGATAAAATTGAAGGAGATGGAGTGGGAGGTGAGGGAAGATAGTTGAGCAGGCCAGATTTGGGAGGCTTTGAATACCAGGCTAATGAGTCTTAAATTATTCTGTACCTAATGGGCAGCCATGAAAGGTTTTAAGGAAGACTATGCTATTAGGTCTATGCTTGCCAAGATTCTAAAGAGTCTTCTGTATCAGGGTTGACCCAGGTCAGGGCTGAATGTCTGCAGATCAACTTGAGTTAGGCTGGCATTTCCAAGACAGGCTCAGTCTTTAAGGACTGGGGACAGAGTTTCCTTTACCTCTACATTCCTACTGGGTTTTGGCCTAGCCAGGAAACTCATTTCTACCATTCTACAGACATGTATGTGGTCTTTCCAAGATGGTTGGACAGCAACTTCCTATGGGCTGGCTGGGGGAACCCACCAGGGTCCTGGGAGTTTGGCTTCTCATCCCACATTTATCTTCAGCACAGCAACCAGCAGAAGGAAGAGTTCTGGATTCCCAGCTCAGTCCACTGGTCAATAAGAACTCTGCAGATGAAGGCATCTTTAAGACCAGCAAGAGGACTTAAAAGAAATAATAGAGAGCGCCTCCTGTCGGCCTTCCCGGTCCAGAAGTTTTGAACCTTCGTTCTCAAGTGTTCAAAATTGCATGTGGTGAGTCTGGGGGAGCTCCAGGACTGCCTTGGACTGGAAGAGCATCTGGCAGTTACCCAAGAACTATATGAAACAGTGTTTTCGGGGTCTCTGGTGACCAGTGGCACATTGGACTCAAGTTTGGAATTGGAGGAAAAGCTGAGATCACAGCGAACATTGTAAGTTCCCCGGACCAGGGGTCTGGCGCCCCTCCCCACCCAGACCTCACAGACTGTCTTGCTGCCGGCTCCCTGAAAGGGGGGAAAAAAAACAAAAAACAGCAATCTGCTGAGGGCAAGAAGGGAGGCTCAACCCAGCCTCAGCTGCAGAATTAATTAACAAACTTTGGGAGCTGGGGTGTTAAAGAAGGGCTGGGCTCCGAGAAGTGGGGGCACGTAAAAGCGGGCACCCATTCCCAGACTCCAAAAAAGCCATTTTTTTTTTCCCTTACATTTTGTCCCTTCTGGCTTCTCACTGATCCCTTATCTTTTTGCATTTCAAAAGCCCCCGGCAAGGGTGGAACTGAAGCGGTTGGAGAGTAATTATCAGACAATAGCCCAAAGCATATCTTTAAATGCTCTATTCTGACACTGACAAAACTCCCAGCCTGGGGAAAGATGTTTAAAAGAGACTTTTTTTTTTTTTTTCCTTTTTTCTTTTTCTTGATTTCTTTTTTTTTTTTAATCTAAAAGTAATATATGTGGTTATTTTCTATCGGAAAGCCCAGGTTGAGACACTAGGCTGGGCTTGGGGGAGACAGAGTACCCACAGTGTCTTTGAATTCCATATTCACTACTGAAGGCCTCCAGCCCCGTCTTTAATTGGCAACTCAGGCTGACCAAGGAATCTACCTGGAGAGGCCCCAAAGAGGAGAGAGGAGAAGGGAATAGTGCCCCTGAGAGACAACTGGAGGTCTGAGGATTGGGAGAGTGGAGGGAGGCCCAGCTCAACTGGCAGTCCTCCTTCTGGGAATTCAGACCTCAGGGGCTGAAATTCAGATTCCAGCTTCAGTCAGCCACGCCCCTGACAGGATCAGAGGCACCAGGAGAACTAAAGTCTCCACACCTCCTTACACTGGTAGGGGAGCTGCGGCCTGGCCAGCGCCACCTGCTGGACAGAAGAGGAAAAGCACCAATTCTAAAGGCCTCATAGGAGGCTCTCATTCTCAGGAAAACTCCATACCTTCCCAATGAGACCTGGGCTTCACCAGACTGGGAAAATCTGACCAGGGTTGACCATATCTGAGGAGACCCACTCACAAAAAGGTTACATAGAGGCAGAGCAAGAAACAGAAAAAACAAGAGGGGAAAAGTTCTGATCAACTAAATAGAACCTAAATTAGAGGTCTAGAATAAGCTGAACTGAATAACAGAGGCCAGAAAACAAAGCCAACCAACAAGAAAACCACTAGGTAAAAGACAGAAAACAAGCTCCAAAATAAACTAATCAAGAGAATCAGATGCCTAGACAACTTAAGATAACAAGCCATACCAGGAAACACGAAAACATGGACCAGCCAAAGGAACAAACTAATAGCTCAGCTGAGACACAGGAGTGGAGGCAACTAATGCTAAATAAATTTGATGAAATGAAGGAAGATATAGCAAAAGAGCTGAAGGATATAAAGAAAACACTGGCTGACCAAAAAGAAGAATTCATAAACTTAAAAAAACAAATGGCAGAACTCATGGGAATGAAGGCCACAATGGAGGAGATGAAAAACACAATGGAGGGACACAACAGTAGATTTGAACAGGCAGAAGAAAGGATCAGTGAACTGGAAGACAGGTCATTCGAATTCATACACACAAAAGAACAGATGGTGAAAAAAATGGAAAAATATGAGCAGGGTCTTAGGGAGCTGAGTGACAACATGAAACGCACAAATATACGTGTTATGGGTATCCCAGAAGGAGAAGAGAAGGGAAAAGGGGCAGAAAGAGTAATAGAAGATATATTCACTGAAAATTTCCCAACTCTTATAAAAGACAGAAAATTAGAGATTCAAGAAGTACAACGTACCCCAAATAGAATAGATCCCAATAGACCTACTCCAAGACACTTACTGGTTAGATTGTCCAATGTCAAAGACAAAGAGAGGATTCTGAAAGCAGCAAGAGAAAAGCAATCCATCACATACAAGGGAAAGTCGATAAGACTATGTACAGATTTCTCTGCAGAAACCATGGAGGCAAGAAGACAGTGGCATGATATATTTAAGATACTGAAAGAGAAAAACTGCCAACCAAGAATTCTATATCCAGCAAAACTTTCCTTCAAAAATGAGGGAGAGATTAAAACATTTTCAGACAAACAGACACTGAGAGAGTTTGTGAATAAGAGACCGGCACTACAAGAAATACTAAAGGGAGTGCTACAGGCTGACAGGAAAAGACAGGAGAGAGAGAGTTGGAGAAGAGTGCAGAAATGAAGATTATCAGGAAAGGTAAAAGGAGAGAGAAAAAACAAGATATGACATATAAATTCCAAAAAACAAAATGGTAGTAGAAAGTACTGCCCTTACAGTAATAACACTAAATGTAAATGGATTAAACTCCCCAATAAAAAGACACAGACTGGCAGAATGGATTAAAAAACAGGATCCATCTATATGCTGTCTACAAGAAACTCACTTTAGACACAAGGACAAACATAGACTGAAAGTGAAAGGTTGGAAAAAGATATTTCATGCAAACAACAACCAGAAAAAAGCAGGAGTAGCTATATTAATATCAGACAAGTTAGACTTCAAAAGCGAAACAATTAAAAGAGACAAAGAAGGACACTATATATTAATAAAAGGGTCAATTCATCAAGAAAACATAACAGTCATAAATATTTATGCACCAAACCAGAATGCCCCAAAATTCATGAGGCAAACACTGCGATCACTGAAAGGAGAAATAGATACCTCTACAATAATAGTTGGAGACTTCAATACACCACTCTCATCAATGGATAGAACATCTAGACAGAGGATCACTAAAGAAACAGAGATGTTGAATTGTATGATAAATGAACTAGACTTGACAGACATTTATAGAACACTACATCCAACAACAGCAGGATACACTTTTTTCTCAAGTGCTCATGGAACATTCTCTAGGATAGACCACATGTTGGGTCACAAAGCAAGTCTCAACAAATTTAAAAATATTGATATTATACAAAACACTTTCTCAGACCACAATGGAATGAAGTTGGAAATAAATAAAAGGCAGAAGGTCATAAAATTCACAAACATATGGAGGCTAAACAACACCCTCTTAGAAAACCAGTGGGTAAAGGAAGAAATTACAAGAGAAATTAGTAAATACCTCGAGGCAAATGACAATGAAAACACAACTTATCAAAACTTATGGGATGCAGCAAAGGCGGTGCTGAGAGGGAAATTTATTGCCCTAAATACCTACATTAAAAGAGAAGAGAGAGCAAAAATTGAAGAATTAACTGCTCACCTGGAGGAGTTAGAGAAAGAACAGCAAACTAACCCCAAAGCAAGCAGAAGGGAAGAAATAACAAAGATTAGAGAAGAAATAAATGCAATTGAGAACAGGAAAACAATAGAGAGAATCAACAAAACCAGAAGTTGGTTCTTTGAGAAAATCAATAAAATCGATGGACCACTGGCTAGGCTAACAAAAAAAAAGAGAGAGCAGATGCAAATAAATGCAATCAGAAATGGGAAAGGAAATATAACTACCGACCCTGCAGAAATTAAGGAGATAATGAGAAGATACTATGAGCAACTATATACTAATAAACTAGACAACTTAGATGAAATGGACGACTTCCTAGAAAAGCATAAACAACCAACATTAACTCAAGAAGAAATAGATGACCTCAACAAACCAATCACAAGTAAAGAGATTGAGTCAGTCATCAAAAAGCTCCCAAAAAGGAAAAGCCCAGGACCAGATGGTTTCACATGTGAATTCTACCAAGCATTCAAGAATGAATTAGTACCAATCCTGCTCAATCTCTTCAAAAAAATTGAAGAAGAGGGAAAGCTACCTAACTCTTTCTATGAAGCCAACATCACCCTAATAGCAAAACCAGGCAAAGATACTACAAAAAAAGAAAATTATAGACCAATTTCTTTAATGAATATAGACGCAAAAATCCTCAACAAAATACTCGCAAATCGAATCCAGCAGCACATTAAAAGAATTATACACCACGACCAGGTGGGATTTATTCCAGGTATGCAAGGCTGGTTCAACACAAGAAAATCAATTAATGTAATACACCACATCAGTAAATCAAAGCAAAAGAACCACATGATCATCTCGATTGATGCAGAAAAGGCATTTGACAAAATTCAACATCCTTTCCTGATGAAAATACTTCAAAGGATAGGAATAGAAGGGAACTTTTTCAATATGATAAAGGCAATATATGAAAAACCCACAGCTAACATCACACTCAATGGGGAGAGACTGAAAGCTTTTCCTCTAAGATCAGGAACAAGACAGGGATGCCCACTATCACCATTGCTATTCAACATTGTGCTGGAAGTTCTAGCTAGAGCAATTAGGCAAGAAAAAGAAATAAAAGGCATCCAAATTGGAGAGGAAGAAGTAAAACTTTCACTATTTGCAGATGACATGATTCTATATGTAGGAAATCCAGAAAAATCTACAGCAAAGCTACTAGAACTAGTCAATGAATACAGCAAAGTAGCAGGCTACAAGATCAACACGCAAAAATCTGTAGTGTTCCTATACACAAGTAATGTGCAACAAGAGGAGGAAATCAAGAAAAAAATCCCATTTACAATAGCAACCAAAAGAATCAAGTATTTAGGAATAAACTTAACCAAGGACACAAAAGAACTTTACATAGAAAACTATAAGAAACTGCTAAAAGAAATTGAACAAGACCTGAAAAAATGGAAGAACATACCATGTTCATGGATTGGAAGACTAAATATAGTTAAGATGGCAATTTTACCTAAACTGATTTACAGATTCAATGCAATACCAATTCAAATCCCAACAACTTACTTTACAGAAATATAAAAACCAATAACTAAATTTATTTGGAAGGGTAAGGTACCCTGAATAGCCAAAAATGTGTTGAGAGGCAAGATGGCAGACTGGTGAGCTGTATGTTTTAGTTACTCCTCCAGGAAAGTAGGTAAAAAGCCAGGAACTGCGTGGACTGGACACCACAGAGCAATCTGTCTTTGGGCATACTTCATACAACACTCATGAAAACGTGGAACTGCTGAGATCAGCGAAATCTGTAAGTTTTTGCGGCCAGGGGACCCGCGCCCCTCCCTGCCAGGCTCAGTCCCGGGGGAGGAGGGGCTGTCAGCTCCAGGAAGGAGAAGGGAGAATTGCAGTGGCTGCTCTTATCGGAAACTCATTCTACTGATTCAAACTCCAACCATAGATAGACTGAGACCAGACACCAGAGACTCTGAGAGCAGCCAGCCCAGCAGAGAGGAGACAGGCATAGAAAAAAAACAACACAAAAAACTCCAAAATAAAAGCAGAGGATTTTTGGAGTTCTGGTGAACACAGAAAGGGGAAGGGCGGAGATCAGGCCTTGAGGCGCATATGCAAATCCCGAAGCAAGGCTGATCTCTCTGCCCTGTGCACCTTTCCTTAATGGCCCTGGTTGCTTTGTCTATTAGCATTTCAATAACCCATTAGATCTCTGAGGAAGGCCGTTTTTTTTTTTTTAAATCCTTTTTGCTTTTTCTAAAACAATTACTCTAAGAAACTCCATACAGAAAGCTTCAAAGAATTGAAATTTGGGCACGTCAAGTCAAGAGCTGAACTAAGAGAGCTCTGAGACAAAAGGCAATAATCCAGTGGCTGAGAAAATTCACTAAACAACACAACTTCCCAAGAAAAGAGGGGTGTCCGCTCACAGCTACCATCCTGGTGGACAGGAAACACTCCTGCCCATCGCCAGCCCCATAGCCCAGAGATGCCCCAGACAACCCAGTGTGACGGAAGTGCTTCAAATAACAGGCACACACCACAAAACTGGGCGTGGACATTAGCCTTCCCTGCAACCTCAGCTGAATGTCCCAGAGCTGGGAAGGGGGAGCAGTGTGAATTAACAGAGCCCCATTCAGCCATCATTTGAGCAGACTGGGAGCCTCCCAACACAGCCCAGCAGCCCAGAACTGCCCTGGGGGGACGGCACTCACCTGTGACATAGCACAGTCATCCCTCAACAGAGGACCCGGGGTGCACAGCCTGGAAGAGGGACCCACTTGCAAGTCTCAGGAGCCATACGCCAATACCAAAGACTTGTGGGTCAGTGGCAGAGGCAAACTGTGGCAGGACTGAACTGAAGGATTAGACTATTGCAGCAGCTTTAAAACTCTAGGATCATCAGGGAGATTTGATTGTTAGGGCCACCCCCACTCCCCGACTGCCCAGAAACACGCCCCACATACAGGGCAGGCAACACCAACTACACACGCAAGCTTGGTACACCAATTGGGCCCCACAAGACTCACTCCCCCACTCACCAAAAAGGCTAAACAGGGGAGATCTGGCTTGTGGAGAACAGGTGGCTCGTGGACGCCACCTGCTGGTTAGTTAGAGAAAGTGTACTCCACGAAGCTGTAGATCTGATAAATTAGAGATAAGGACTTCAACTGGTCTACAAACCCTAAAAGAACCCTATCAAGTTCAGCAAATGCCACGAGGCCAAAAACAACAGAAAATTATAAAGCATATGAAAAAACCAGACGATATGGATAACCCAAGCCCAAGCACCCAAATCAAAAGACCAGAAGAGACACACCTAGAGCAGCTACTCAAAGAACTAAAGATGAACAATGAGACCATAGTACGGGATATGAAGGAAATCAAGAAGACCCTAGAAGAGCATAAAGAAGACATTGCAAGACTAAATAAAAAAATGGATGATCTTATGGAAATTAAAGAAACTGTTGACCAAATTAAAAAGATTCTGGACACTCATAGTACAAGACTAGAGGAAGTTGAACAACGAATCAGTGACCTGGAAGATGACAGAATGGAAAATGAAAGCATAAAAGAAAGAATGGGGAAAAAAATTGAAAAACTCGAAATGGACCTCAGGGATATGATAGATAATATGAAACGTCCAAATATAAGACTCATTGGTGTCCCAGAAGGGGAAGAAAAGGGTAAAGGTCTAGGAAGAGTATTCAAAGAAATTGTTGGGGAAAACTTCCCAAATCTTCTAAACAACATAAATACACAAATCATAAATGCTCAGCGAACTCCAAATAGAATAAATCCAAAAAAACCCACTCCGAGACATATACTGATCACACTGTCAAACATAGAAGAGAAGGAGCAAGTTCTGAAAGCAGCAAGAGAAAGCAATTCACCACATACAAAGGAAACAGCATAAGACTAACTAGTGACTACTCAGCAGCCACCATGGAGGCGAGAAGGCAGTGGCACGATATATTTAAAATTCTGAGTGAGAGGAATTTCCAGCCAAGAATACTTTATCCAGCAAAGCTCTCCTTCAAATTTGAGGGAGAGCTTAAATTTTTCACAGACAAAGAAATGCTGAGAGAATTTGCTAACAAGAGACCTGCCCTACTGGAGATACTAAAGGGAGCCCTACAGACAGAGAAACAAAGACAGGACAGAGAGACTTGGAGAAAGGTTCAGTACTAAAGAGATTCGGTATGGGTACAATAAAGGATATTAATAGAGAGAGGGAAAAATATGGCAAACATAATCCAAAGGATAAGATGGCCGATTCAAGAAATGCCTTCACGGTTTTAACGTTGAATGTAAATGGATTAAACTCCCCAATTAAAAGATATAGATTTGCAGAATGGATCAAAAAAAATGAACCATCAATATGTTGCATACAAGAGACTCATCTTAGACACAGGGACACAAAGAAACTGAAAGTGAAAGGATGGAAAAAAATATTTCATGCAAGCTACAGCCAAAAGAAAGCAGGTGTAGCAATATTAATCTCAGATGAAATAGACTTCAAATGCAGGGATGTTTTGAGAGACAAAGAAGGCCACTACATACTAATAAAAGGGGCAATTCAGCAAGAAGAAATAACAATCGTAAATGTCTATGCACCCAATCAAGGTGCCACAAAATACATGAGAGAAACATTGGCAAAACTAAAGGAAGCAATTGATGTTTCCACAATAATTGTGGGAGACTTCAACACATCACTCTCTCCTATAGATAGATCAATCAGACAGAAGACCAATAAGGAAATTGAAAACCTAAACAATCGGATAAATGAATTAGATTTAACAGACATCTACAGGATATTACATCCCAAATCACCAGGATACACATACTTTTCTAGTGCTCACGGAACTTTCTCCAGAATAGATCATATGCTGGGATATAAAACAAGCCTCAATAAATTTAAAAAGATTGAAATTATTCAAAGCACATTCTCTGACCACAATGGAATACAATTAGAAGTCAATAACCATCAGAGACTTAGAAAATTCACAAATACCTGGAGGTTAAACAACAAACTCCTAAACAATCAGTGGGTTAAAGAAGAAATAGCAAGAGAAATTGCTAAATATATAGAGACGAATGAAAATGACAACACAACATACCAAAACCTATGGGATGCAGCAAAAGCAGTGCTAAGGGGGAAATTTATAGCACTAAACGCATATATTAAAAAGGAAGAAAGAGCCAAAATCAAAGAACTAATGGATCAACTGAAGAAGCTACAAAATGAACAGCAAACCAATCCTAAACCAAGTACAAGAAAAGAAATAACAAGGATTAAAGCAGAAATAAATGACATAGAGAACAAAAAAACAATAGAAAGGATAAATATCACCAAAAGTTGGTTCTTTGAGAAGATCAACAAGATTGACAAGCCTCTAGCTAGACTGACAAAATCAAAAAGAGAGAAGACCCATATAAACAAAATAATGAATGAAAAAGGTGACATAACTGCAGATCCTGAAGAAATTAAAAAAATTATAAGAGGATATTATGAACAACTGTATGGCAACAAACTGGATAATGTAGAAGAAATGGACAATTTCCTGGAAACATATGAACAACCTAGACTGACCAGAGAAGAAATAGAAGACCTCAACCAACCCATCACAAGCAAAGAGATCCAATCAGTCATCAAAAATCTTCCCACAAATAAATGCCCAGGGCCAGATGGCTTCACAGGGGAATTCTACCAAACTTTCCAGAAAGAACTGACACCAATCTTACTCAAACTCTTTCAAAACATTGAAAAAAATGGAACACTACCTAACTCATTTTATGAAGCTAACATCAATCTAATACCAAAACCAGGCAAAGATGCTACAAAAAAGGAAAACTACCGGCCAATCTCCCTAATGAATATAGATGCAAAATCCTCAACAAAATACTTGCAAATCGAATCCAAAGACACATTAAAAAAATCATACACCATGACCAAGTGGGGTTCATTCCAGGCATGCAAGGATGGTTCAACATAAGAAAAACAATCAATGTATTACAACACATTAAAAACTCGAAAGGGAAAAATCAATTGATCATCTCAATAGATGCTGAAAAAGCATTTGACAAAATCCAACATCCCTTTTTGATAAAAACACTTCAAAAGGTAGGAATTGAAGGAAACTTCCTCAACATGATAAAGAGCATATATGAAAAACCCACAGCCAGCATAGTACTCAATGGTGAGAGACTGAAAGCCTTCCCTCTAACATCAGGAACAAGACAAGGATGCCCGCTGTCACCACTGTTATTCAACATTGTGCTGGAAGTGCTAGCCAGGGCAATCCGGCAAGACAAAGAAATAAAAGGCATCCAAATTGGAAAAGAAGAAGTAAAACTGTCATTGTTTGCAGATGATATGATCTTATATCTAGAAAACCCTGAGAAATCAACGATACACCTACTAGAGCTAATAAACAAATTTAGCAAAGTAGCGGGATACAAGATTAATGCACATAAGTCAGTAATGTTTCTATATGCTAGAAATGAACAAACTGATGAGACACTCAAGAAAAAGATACCATTTTCAATAGCAACTAAAAAAATCAAGTACCTAGGAATAAACTTAACCAAAGATGTAAAAGACCTATACAAAGAAAACTACATAACTCTACTAAAAGAAATAGAAGGGGACCTTAAAAGATGGAAAAATATTCCATGTTCATGGATAGGAAGGCTAAATGTCATTAAGATGTCAATTCTACCCAAACTCATCTACAGATTCAATGCAATCCCAATCAAAATTCCAACAACCTACTTTGCAGACTTGGAAAAGCTAGTTATCAAATTTATTTGGAAAGGGAAGATGCCTCGAATTGCTAAAGACACTCTAAAAAAGAAAAACGAAGTGGGAGGACTTACACTCCCTGACTTTGAAGCTTATTATAAAGCCACAGTTGCCAAAACAGCATGGTACTGGCACAAAGATAGACATATAGATCAATGGAATCGAATTGAGAATTCAGAGATAGGCCCTCAGATCTATGGCCGACTGACCTTTGATAAGGCCCCCAAAGTCACCGAACTGAGCCATAATGGTCTTTTCAATAAATGGGGCTGGGAGAGTTGGATATCCATATCCAAAAGAATGAAAGAGGACCCCTACCTCACCCCCTACACAAAAATTAACTCAAAATGGACCAAAGATCTCAATATAAAAGAAAGTACCATAAAACTCCTAGAAGATAATGTAGGAAAACATCTTCAAGACCTTGTATTAGGAGGCCACTTCCTAGACTTTACACCCAAAGCACAAGCAACAAAAGAGAAAATAGATAAATGGGAACTCCTCAAGCTTAGAAGTTTCTGCACCTCAAAGGAATTTCTCAAAAAGGTAAAGAGGCAGCCAACTCAATGGGAAAAAATTTTTGGAAACCATGTATCTGACAAAAGACTGATATCTTGCATATACAAAGAAATCCTACAACTCAATGACAATAGTACAGACAGCCCAATTATAAAATGGGCAAAAGATATGAAAAGACAGTTCTCTGAAGAGGAAATACAAATGGCCAAGAAACACATGAAAAAATGTTCAGCTTCACTAGCTATTAGAGAGATGCAAATTAAGACCACAATGAGATACCATCTAACACCGGTTAGAATGGCTGCCATTAAACAAACAGGAAACTACAAATGCTGGAGGGGATGTGGAGAAATTGGAACTCTTATTCATTGTTGGTGGGACTGTATAATGGTTCAGCCACTCTGGAAGTCAGTCTGGCAGTTCCTTAGAAAACTAGATATAGAGCTACCATTCGATCCAGCGATTGCACTTCTCGGTATATACCCGGAAGATCGGAAAGCAGTGACACGAACAGATATCTGCACGCCAATGTTCATAGCAGCATTATTCACAATTGCCAAGAGATGGAAACAACCCAAATGTCCTTCAACAGATGAGTGGATAAATAAAATGTGGTATATACACACGATGGAATACTACGCGGCAGTAAGAAGGAACGATCTGGTGAAACATATGACAACATGGATGAACCTTGAAGACATAATGGTGAGCGAAATAAGCCAGGCACAAAAAGAGAAATATTATATGCTACCACTAATGTGAACTTTGAAAAATGTAAAACAAATGGTTTATAATGTAGAATGTAGGGGAACTAGCAGTAGAGAGCAATTAAGGAAGGGGGAACAATAATCCAAGAAGAACAGATAAGCTATTTAACGTTCTGGGGATGCCCAGAAATGACTATGGTCTGTTAATTTCTGATGGATGTAGTAGGAACAAGTTCACTGAAATGTTGCTATATTATGTAACTTTCTTGGGGTAAAGTAGGAACATGTTGGAAGTTAAGCAGTTATCTTAGGTTAGTTGTCTTTTTCTTACTCCCTTGCTATGGTCTCTTTGAAATGTTCTTTTATTGTATGTTTGTTTTCTTTTTAACTTTTTTTTTTCATACAGTTGATTTGAAAAAAGAAGGGAAAGTTAAAAAAAAAAAAAAGAAAAAGAAAAAAGACAAACAAGGAAAAAAAAAAAAAGATGTAGTGCCCCCTTGAGGAGCCTGTGGAGAATGCAGGGGTATTCGCCTACCCCACCTCCATGGTTGCTAACATGACCACAGACATAGGGGACTGGTGGTTTGATGGGTTGAGCCCTCTACCATAAGTTTTACCCTTGGGAAGATGGTTGCTGCAAAGGAGAGGCTAGGCCTCCCTGCATTTGTGCCTAAGAGTCTCCTCCTGAATGCCTCTTTGTTGCTCAGATGTGGCCCTGTCTCTCTGGCTAAGCCAACTTGAAAGGTGAAATCACTGCCCTCCCCCCTACGTGGGATCAGACACCCAGGGAAGTGAATCTCCCTGGCAACGTGGAATATGACTCCCGGGGAGGAATGTAGACCTGGCATCGTGGGATGGAGAACATCTTCTTGACCAAAAGGGGGATGTGAAAGGAAATGAAATAAGCTTCAGTGGCAGAGAGATTCCAAAACGAGCCGAGAGATCACTCTGGTGGGCACTCTTACGCACACTTTAGACAACCTTTTTTAGGTTCTAAAGAATTGGGGTAGCTGGTGGTGGATACCTGAAACTATTAAACTACAACCCAGAACCCATGAATCTCGAAGACAGTTGTATAAAAATGTAGCTTATGAGGGGTGACAGTGGGATTGGGAATGCCATAAGGACCAAACTCCACTTTGTCTAGTTTATGGATGGATGTGTAGAAAAGTAGGGGAAGCAAACAAACAGACAAAGGTACCTAGTGTTCTTTTTTACTTCAATTGCTCTTTTTCACTCTAATTATTATTCTTGTTATTTTTGTGTGTGTGCTAATGAAGGTGTCAGGGATTGATTTAGGTGATGAATGTACAACTATGTAATGGTACTGTAAACAATCGAAAGTACAATTTGTTTTGTATGACTGTGTGGTATGTGAATATATCTCAATAAAATGATGATTAAAAAAAAAATGTGTTGAGAAAGAGGAGTGAAGTGGGAGGTCTCACACTACCTGACTTTGAAGCATATTACAAAGCTACAGTGCTCAAAACAGCATGGTACTGGCATAAAGACAGATATACTGATCAATGGAATCGAATTGAGTGTTCAGAAGTAGACCCTCACATCTATGGACAACTGATCTTTGATAAGGCAGTGAAGCCGAAGCAACTGGGAAAGAGCAGCCTGTTCAATAAATGGTGTTTGGAGAACTGGATATCCATTTCCAAAAGAATGAAAGAGGATGTCCATCTCACACCTTATTCCAAAATTAACTCAAAGTGGATCAAAGACCTAAACATTAGCACCAAGGCCATAAAACTCTTAGAAGAAAATGTAGGGCAGTATCTTAGAGATCTTGTGAAAGGAGGTGGTTTCTTAGACCTCACACCCAAGGCACGAGCAACCAAAGAACAAATAGACAAATGGGATCTCCTCAAAATTAAACACTTTTGTACATCAAAGGACTTTGTCAGAAAAGTCAAAAGGCAACCTACACAATGGGAGATGATATTTGGAAACCACATATCAGATAAGGGTTTAATATCCCGAATATATAAAGCAATCCTGCATCTCAATAACAGAAAGACAAACAATCCAATTAAAAAATGGGCAAAAGACATGAACAGACATTTTTCTGAAGAGGAAATACAAATGGCTCAAAAGCATATGAAAAAATGCTCAACTTCACTGGCTATTAAGGAAATGCAAATCAAAACCACAATGAGATATCATCTCACACCTACCAGAATGGCCATTATCCAAAAAACCGAAAATGACAAGTGCTGGAGAGGATGTGGAGAAAGAGGCACACTTATTCATTGTTGGTGGGAATGTAGAATGGTGCAACCACTCTGGAAGACAGTATAGAGGTTCCTCAGGAAGCTAAATATAGATTTGCCATATGACCCAGCTATTCCATTGCTGGGTATATACTCAGAGGAATTGAAACTTAAGACACAAACAGACATTTGTAAACCAATGTTTATTGCAGCATTATTCACAATTGCCAAGAGATGGAAACAGCCCAAATGTCCATCAAAGGACGAGTGGATAAACAAACTGTGGTATATACACATGATGGAATATTATGCAGCTGTAAGACAGAACAAAGACATGGATCATGTAATAATGTGGATGAACCTTGAGGACATTATGTTGAGTGAAGTTAGCCAGAAACAAAAGGACAGATTCTGTATGGTCTCACTAATATGAACAGACATTAATGAACAAACTTTGGGAGTTAAAAGCTGACAACACAGGCGACCAGGAGATAGAAAGACAGCAGAGATCAGCCATTTGATGCTGAAGGACTACAGAATGTTTAGGATTGACTGCATAGATCCAGAAATAGATAGCATAATACTGTGTGATGGTAGCACAGTATTGTAAGTACACTGAACAAACATGTCTGTGAGTAAAGCTGAAAGAGGTGGGATAGGAGAATGTATGACACCAGAGGTAAAGATAGATGATAAAGACTGGGACTGTATAACGTGGCAAAAACTGCAGTGGCCAATGACTGTTACTAAATATACAAATATAAAAATGTTTTTGCATGTGGGAAAGCTAATGAATGTCAACCATGTAGAAATTTGAAAAAGGGATGGTATTCAGGAAAAAACATAATCAAAGCAAACTGGAGTCTATGGTCAACAGTAACATTGTAATATACCTCCATTAAATGTAACAAAGGCAATACGCAAATGCTAAATGTATATGAGAGGGGGATATAGGGGAGTAATATGGGATTCTTGATAGTGGTGTTGTTTGCTGTCCTTGGTAGTATATTGTATTGTATGACATGTTGTTTTTCTTTTTAACATTTTTTCTTATTGCTGAAAAGAAAGAAAACAATTTTTCTTGTGGTAATCAGTATGTTCGGATGCTGATTGTAGTGATAAATGTACAACTTTGTGATGATGCCATGAACAGCTGATTGTGCACTGTGGATAAATGTATGGTATGTGAATATAACTCTATAAAATTGTAGGAAAATATATATATAGGAGTAAAAGTGTTGGAGAAAACATGGTGAGAGCGATGATGCCTCACCAATATGGACTAACTACAATGTGTAAACTCAGAATTGAATCTTAGAACATAGCCTAACATGGACATAATAATTGTAATAGTCCCTAGATTGTAAGCTCTTACAGCAGTTAACTCTATCCCTGAATTGTAAGGCCTATCTCTAAACTTTGAAATGCTGATCCCCTAGCGTATGTTGTTACAAACATTGGGACTGGCGGTTTGATGTGCTGAGCCCTCGAGCATGGGACTTGCCTTTACGAAGCTCATTATCACAAAGGAGAGTCTAAAGTTGTATGTAATGGTGCCTAAGAGTCTCCCCCTGAGTACCTCTTTGTTGCTCAGATGTGGCCCTCTCTCTCTCTAACTGAGCCATCTCGACAGGTGAACTCGCTGCCCTCCCCCCTACGTGGGACCCGACTCCCAGGGGTGTAAATCTCCCTGGCAACGCAGAGTATGACTCCTGGGGATGAATGTGGACCCGGCATCGTGGGACTGAGAGTATCTTCTTGACCAAAAGGGGGATGCAAAATGAGAAAAAATACTTTCAGTGGCTGAGAGATTCCAAATGGAGTCGAGAGGTCACTCTGGTGGACATTCTTATGCACTATATAGATAACACCTCTTAGGCTTTAATGTATTGGAATACCTAGAAGTAAATACCTGAAACTACCAAACTCCAACCCAGCAGTCTGGACTCCTGAAGACAATTATATAATAATGTAGATTACAAGGGGTGACAGTGTGATTGTGAAGACCTTGTGGATCACACCCCCTTTATCTAGTGTATGGATGAGTGGAGGAATGGGGATAAAAACTAAAGGACAAATGGGGTGGAATGGGGGGATGATTTGGGTGTTTTTTTTTCACTTTTATTTTTTATTCTTGTTCTGGTTCTTTCTGATGTAAGGAAAATGTTCAGAGATAGATTGTGGTGATGAACGCATAACTATGTTATCATACTGTGGACAGTGGATTGTATATCATGGATGATTGTATGGTGTGTGAATGTATTTCAATAAAACTGAATTTAATTAAAAAAAAAAAAAAAAAAAAAGAAATAATAGAAATGAATCTTTTGCATCCGTTTAGGCCCAGATTCCCAAAGAAGTCTAGGAGGGAAGGGATGGGAAGGAGAAAAGCTTGCCATGTTAGGTATGAAGACATGATGTTTTGTAATACACTTTTGACTCCAGGACTACTCAGGTGGTAATATAAGCAGATTAAATATCTACCCATGATATTAGTAGATTTCTCACTAGGACAAAAATCCTGTGAAACCTTTTATGGATGCTACATTCCTCATCTTGGTTCTTACTGAACAGTTTCAGGGATAAGAGCCCCCTCTCTACTTGTGTCAGAAGGGAAAAAGGGTGGCATTATTCCCTGGAGTAAAGAGGACAAGAACTAACTGCAGTAGAGGAAGTATGTGACCTGTATGGGACTTCAAGCTTGTGTTGTGAACAAATATTTTCCATGTGAATAAAAATAGAGTAAGGAATGCAACCAACCAATGGATAAAAAAACAGGGAATGTTTTTGAGCCAATATCCTTTGAGCATTTCCTTTGTATTGGACACTTGGCTAACTTTATATCTGTGTTGTCCAATACTGGTGGCCACATGTGGCTAATGAGCACGTAAAATGCAGTTAGTCTGAACTGAGATCTGCTGAAAGTAAAATACACACTGGATTTCAAAGACTTTGGATGAAAAAAGAATAGAAAATAATATCTCATATTTTTACATTGATTACAAGTTGAAATCATATTTTAGAAATGTTGGGTTAAATGAAACATATTAAAGTTAATGACACCTATTACATGGTACCTTTTAAAATGTGACTACTAGGACATTTAAAATTACATATGGAGCTCATATTTGTGGCTTGCATTACATTTCTAATGGACAACACAGTTTTAGCTTATCCCCAGGTGGCATCCCCACAAGAGCCTTACAATACAGACTACTATTAAGTTCATTTTACCGAAGAGGAAACTGCTGAGGTATGGAGACAGCTGGTGACTTGCCAGCATTATTAAGTGGTAGGACTGTGATTCAAACCCAGGCTGCTCTAGCTACACTATTATGCTGCCTCTACAGCTTGGTTTATGATTCAATATTTTGCCACATGTCTCAATTGTGGAGATCTGGGTTAAGATGTGGTTTCTCCCACTAATTGTTTACATGAGCTTGTGTGATTAACTTAATCTCCAAATATTATTAGACATGAGTCTAATAATTTTAACAAGCCAATAATGCATTATTATTTTCCTTTTGTATCACTTCTTTGTCCCCACAATCTATGGAAATAAAAGTTCAGTTCAATTTTACATATGTTTCTTTAGCATCACAATGTACAAATGTAAAAAGGCCCAAATAGGAGAATTCTGGAAGACGGCAGATTAGGAGAGACAGAGCAAAATTCTCTTCCATGAAAAGCATTAGATAAGGGATAGAAAGTGCTCCAGAACAGCACTTCTAGGGTTCCACCAGCTGGGCAGGGACTTCTACATCACATAGTGAGTATATAGGTAGAGAAGCCAAGAGACTGCATTTAAGACTGGTGGCTGTTTGGCTTGGAATACTGCTGGGGAATGGGTGGTTAGAGCTGGGTGACAAGTGTGGAAGGGAGCAGTCTTCCACGCCCTGTGCATCCTCTTCTGCACTTGGCTGGGGTGTTAACTCTTTGCAGAACCATGGCCAGGAGCCCCCGTACCAGGGACTAGTGTTTGGAGCAGGCAGATGAGCACAGAAGGGGGCAGCTTTCCACATCCCATGCAGCCATCTTAGCAGATGGCTGGGGAGATAACCCTTCACAGACCTGCAGCTGCTGAGCTGGGAACTGGCTGACAGGCATGGAACAAGCAGCTTTCTAAGCCCCATCTCTGCAGTTGGCTGGGAGATAACCCTTCACAGCCTTGTGGCCAAGAGTTCCCTTTAGGGAATTTGGGATACAGCAGACTTGTGACAACATCCACTCTTCCTCCACAGAAGCCCATGGTGTGCACAGCCTAGAGGCAAAGGCGCTGCACAGAAGTGCCAGGAGCCCCCCTCCAATCCCAAGGACTCGCAAACAGTGACTTTGGGGCAGCTGAGATGGAAGGTGATACACACAGCTCTGCAGCCCCAGAATACTCCACCTGTAGCCCCGGGAATGGTCAGAATCACTGTGTACTAGAGTGGACTCCCTGCCAAACTGCCAAAGCGTGGTTGTGCTAACAGTCCCCAGTGCATGTGGAAAATTGGTGCACTGATTGGATTTCCACATGGTTTGGATCCCCTCTCAGTGCATAAACAAAGTTGGGGGAAAATTGGCTTTAGGGTAAGCGGTGGCTCAAGAGGACAGGGAAAGCGCACTCCACCAAGCTGTAGCTCTGCCAAATTATAGATAAATGTTCAAATAATCCTGCATATCCTAAAACAACCCTATCAAGATAAGCAAATGCCAAGAGGCTAAAAACAACAGAAAATTATAAACTTTATGAAGAAACCAGAAGATATGGACAACACACATACAAAGTAAAAAGCCAGAGGAGACACAGAACTTGGAGCAATTAATCAAAAAACTGTATACAAACATCAATATCATGTCTAAGGATATAAAGGACATGAAGAAGAGTCTAGAGGAGCATAAAAAAGAATTTTCAAAAGTAAATAAAAAATATATAGTGGATCTTATGAAAAAAAAAGATACTGTCAATCAAAGTTAAAATATTCTGGAGACACATAACAGCAGATTTGTAAAGGCAGAGGAAAGAATTAGTGAACTTGAGGACAGGATGATGGAATTCCAAAGCACAAAAGAATGAATGTTGACAACAATTGAAAAATTTGAAATGGATGTTAGGGAAATGATGGGAAACATGAAGCACACAAATATAAAAATCATTGGTGTTCCAGGAGGTGAATAGAAGAGTAAAGGACTAGGAAGAGTATTTGGAAACATTGGTGGGGAAAACTTCCCAACCCTTCTAAATGACATAAATATGCAAATCAAAGATGCCCAACAAACTCCAAATAGAATAAATCCAAATAAACCCACTCCAAGACATATTCTGATCAGATTGTCAAATGCTGAAGAGAAGGAGAAAGTTCTGAAAGTGGCAAGGGAGAAGCAATTCACCACATACAAGGGAAACAACATAAGACTAAGTCCTGACTACTCAGTAGGCACCGTGGAGGCAAGAAGGCAGTGGTGTGACATATTTAAAATTCTGAAAGGGAAAAATTGCCATCCAATAATTCTTTATCCAGCAAAGCTCTCCTTCAACATTTAGGGAGAGCTTAAAATTTTCATAGGCAAACAAATGCTGAGAGAATTTGTTAGCAAGAGACCTGCCCTACAAGAGATACTAAAGGGAGCTCTATCAGCTGAAAAAAAAAAAGACAGGAGAGAGGCCTGGAGAAGGAAACAGAACTGAAGAGTACTAGTAAAGGTAATTTAAAGAAAATAGAGACAGGGAAAAAATACATCTGACAAATAAAAACCAGAGAATAAGATGGCTGATTAAAGAACTGCCTTCACAGTAATAACACTGAATGTGAATGTATTAAACTCCCCAATTAAAAGACATAGATTGGCAGAATGGATTAAAAAATATGAACCATCAATATGCTGTTTACAAGGGATTCATCATAGTCCCAGTGACACAAAGAGATTGAAAGTGAGAAGATGAAAAACAATATTCCATGCAGGCTACAGCCAAAAGAAAGCAGGGGTAGCAATACTAATTTCAGTAAAATAAACTTTAAATGCAAGGATGTCATAAGAGACAAAGAAGGACACTATATACTAATGAAAAGGACAATTCACCAAGAAGAAACAGCAATCATAAATGTTTATGCACCCAATCAAGGTGCTCCAAAGTACATGAGACAAACATTGGCCAAACTGAAGGAAGCAATAGATGTTTTCACAGTAATTGTGGGAAACGTCAATACACCACACTCTGCTATAGACAGAACAATCAGACAGAGGACCAATAAGGAAATTGAGAACTTAAACAATGTGATAAAAGAATTAGACTTAACAGACATATATAGAGCATTACATCCCAAATTACAAGGATATACTTTCTTCTCTAGTGCTCATGGAACTTTCTTAGGAATAAATCATATGCTGGGGCATAAAACAAGCCTCAGTAAATGTAAAGAGATTAAAATTATTCAAAGCACATTTTCTGATCATAGTGGAATGAAAGTAGAAGTCAATAACCATCAAAGATCTAGAACATTCACAAATATGTGGAGGTTAAACAACACACTCCTAAACAATCAGTGGGTTAAAGAATAAATTGCAGGCGCCAGCCTACCACGTGTTTGGCTGGATGCCCTATCTTGCAAGATTGTAAACAAATTCTTTTCTCCTCCAGAACCCAGTTAGTGTTTATTCCCTTACAGGTACCACTTTATTTCCAACAACATGGGGGCTCGTACGGGATCCGAAGCTTTGGAGGGGGACCCCCGAGGTGGACAAAGGGAAGGCGCGCCCTGCTGATTGAACAGTCTCAGACTCCTCCATTGGGGGCCCAACTCCAGTAGCTAAAGGGCCCAAGACCAGACGCTTGGATCTGCTGGTTGTGGATGAGAAAAGGGGGAAAAGGAAAAGCCTGCCTCTGGTTGACCAGGCAACTCCGTGCACGGACCAAGGCACCGTGAACTGCTGGCTCAGACCCCACCTCTTAAATTTGCTGCCCATCGACATCAGCCCAGCAGCTGGGTTCTGATCCAGTCATGGAGAGAATCCAAACTTCAACCGATCTGGGAGGGACCCTATCAAGTCTTGCTGATGACTGAGATGGCAGTCTGAACAGCAAAAAGAGGCTGGACTCATTACACACAAGTAAAGGGACCAGTGCCTGAACCAGACGATAAGTATCCAGCAACTCAACCTGAATCCTGGAAAGTGACTCCCACCTCAGATCCCCTAAGGATCACTCTAAATAGGCAGCCGTTGAAAGAACATACTAGGAGGGAGGAAGGGCTGGATTAAACCCTGTGTTTGCATTGTGCTCTGTGTATAGCTTAATAATGAAATTGCTTGTACTGATCATAATGTTCTATATTAAAGGAGTAACAGGTTCTGCTAAGCTGGTTACAAGTGTAGTCAAAGGCTTAAAGTCTCAAACTGTACAATTTGACAGTTGTCAAGTAATTAGCTGTAAAAATCTAAAACATCAGCAACAACTGAGGGAGAATATAAGCATTTATATAAGCCGACTGTTCAAATAGAGAGCAAGATTATTAGGGGGTGAACATTTAAGAGTATAACTTATGAGTCATCTAACCCGTTATTCTTGGAACACTGTTTGGTGGACCACACAGTATGAGGGATGGGTCTCACCCAGGTTGGAGGAAAAACCATTAAGGGAAACTTGGCTGGAGTTTAACTCTCCAGTTCAAATTGACCCCAAGGTCATTAGAATACTTAAGGCCAAAGACTTAAAGCAAACCATAGAAATAGAAACAGGTTATGGAAATACAAATGCCTGGGTAGAATGGGGCAAATATACCATCCAGAGTCTAAACAGAAGTGACTGTTATGCTTGTGCAACCAAACAACCCACTGTTCAGATTATGCCCTTCCCCTTGGGGATGAAAAAGCATGAAAAGGAGTTTAAATGTATAACACTCCTCTTTCAAAATGCTACTCCTAGTGAAAATTGTAGGACGTTATTCTCCCTTTTCCCTCCAGTCCAGAAAGGAAGTGTCAAAGCCATACCAGCATCTCGTCTTGGTCCTGGAAACCACTCTGCCTGTCTCTCCAGACGGGAAGAAGGGCTCCAGAATCTTGGTACCATGGCTTTGGGTACACAGGTGTGGAATGTGAGCAAGGATAGTACTGGCAACTTCTCCAGCCTAACTATACCCCGAGCAGACCTCTGGTGGTACTGTGGGAAGGGCATCCTCTGGCCAACACTACCTGAAAGGTGGGGAGGTACCTGTGCTCTGGTTCAATTGGCTATCTCATTTACCCTGGCATTTGAAAGTAATAAAAAAGTACCAACCCAAGGCAAAGGAAAAAAGAAAAATGTGCAAAATGTACCCAGTTCCTTCAATAAAAAAATCTTTGTAGATAGTATAGGGGTCCCCCAGAAAGTTCCTAATGAGTTTAAAGCTAAAAATCAAGTAGCTGCAGAATTTGAATCGTCCTTATTCTGGTGGGTCACCATCAATGAAAATGTAGATCATCAGCTAAAATTTATCAACTATACCAGGGATGCCATTAAAGGAATAGCAGAACAGTTAGATGCCACTAGCTGAATGGCATGGAAAAACAGAATGGTCCTCAACATGATGCTAGCTAAAAAAGGAGGCATCTGTGCTATAGTTAGGGAAAATTGTTGCATATTCATCCCCAATAATACAGCACCTGATGGAACTATCACCAAAGCCCTACAAGGCTTAACAGCCTTATTTCAGAAACTAGCAAAAAAAATTCTAGCATTAACAACCCACTCACAAAATGGTTGGAAAATTGGTTCGAGAAATGGAAAGGAATTGCACCGTCTATTTCAATTTTCCTTATCATTCCAGCCAAAATGTTTATAACAGCTAGGTGCTACATCATCCCATGTGCCCAGAGGCTAGTTCAAAAACCCATCAAAACCACTCAAATAAAAAATAAAAAAAATCCCTATAATGAGAAATATGAAAAAGCCCTTAACAAATTTGAGAATCTAAAATGTGAAAACTAAAAGGGTTTAAAAAGGAAAGAGGAGGGAATCTGTGAGAAAGGGATAAGTTTAGTTTTCACATAGAAACAGCATGGAATAAGGGAAATGGAGGCAAAACCAGTTTAAACAAGCCCGGTAATAAAGAAAAGAAAGAATCTGCCAGCTCCTTATATGAAAAAGTAACCATGGTTACTGAAATGTAAAGAGATATGAGGTAAAATCAGAGGCGGGAATTCACAGCAAAAAAAAAAAATTTTTTTTAACTAAATGAACTCTCTGAAATAGGCTGATCAGTTCAAAATCTCAATAATGAGCTAGTTGGCTCTCTTGGATAGGCTGTACAAATTAAAATCTCAAAAGATGAATTAGTGTTCTCGGATAGGCTGTAACCTCTGTAGTACCCAGTCAACGGGGAAACAGGGGAGGGACTTGTGCATTAGGAGTAGGAGATTTAAAGATCTCCATTCTCTTCCTCTGGTGCGCCAGCCTACCACGTGTTTGGCTGGATGCCCTATCTTGCAAGATCGAAAATAAATTCTTTTCTCTTCCAAAAACAAACAAACAAACAAACAAAGAATAAATTGCAAGAGAAATTGCTAAATATCTATAGATGAATGAAAATGAGAACACAACATATCAAAACTTATGGGATGCAGTGAAGGTGGTATTTAGGGGGAAATTTATAGCTCTAAATGCATACATTAAAAAGGAAGAAAGAGCTAAAATCAAAGAACTAACAGAACAACAGAAGACGCTAGAGAATGATAAGCAAACTAATCCTAAAGCAAGTAGAAGAAAAGAAATAAGTTTTATAGCAGAAATAAATCAGCGGGAGAAAAAAAACAATGGAGAGAATAAATAAAAACAAAAGTTGGTTCTTTGAGAAGATTAACAAGATTGACAAACCCTTAGCTATACTGACAAAGTCAAAAAGAGAGACGACCCAAATAAACAAAATAATGAATTAGAGGGGGGATATTACTACGGGATCCCCAAAGCTCAAATAAACAGCACCAAACATATTAAACAATTCTTTAGAAGGAGTTAATTATGCCTGGAGTAACACCAGAATTAATGAACCAAACATATTTTAACTTTTCTACTAGTAAAATGAGAATAGCAATACTCACTTTATCCTTAATGAGTAAAAATACTGTATAGTTTTTTAATTGATATTTACTATTTATAATATTAAGTACCCTACGTCTTATTGTTTTTCAATTATTTTTATGAAGGTTTATTTACAATCTCTTATACTTAAAGATTCTTCTAGAATTTGGATGATTCTGGACCAAGAAAATCATAGCAACTCTAGAAATAAAAGTTGTGCCAGTTATTTATTTCATTTCTGTAATTGTCTTATTTTAATTTAATTACACCAATGAGAATTCAACTTCTTCCTAAGACACAACAAATGCCCCTGTATTGAATTCTTTTAGTGAAAATATTGATCATAATTTGAGCCTTGCTTGAGAAAGCAGCTCACTTTTTGAAGCCATAGGGGACTCCTGAAAACATGAAGCAGATTGTTTTGGTATCATTTATATTCAGATGTGAGTCTCCAAATAATCTCTGTTTGTGTCCATGTGCTGCCAACAGGAAAACATGAAATCGAGAGTCCTCTTCAGCTAGGTTCATGTAAAATTGCCATGGAATTTTGACAACAGCCCCTGTTTTTTCCAGGACCTGTCCCACAGCTCAGTCTCCTTGCTTTACCAGTTGTTACATGTTTTTGTTCTTACTACCACAAACTAACTTGGTATTTGTTCAGCATTCGACAACCTACAATGGGCTTTTTGAAATTTTATCTCACTGCCACCTAGTAACTATTTTCCTGGAACTTTTTTTTTTCCAACTTCAAGGTCAGGTTGCTTTTTAATCCTGTTCTTAATTCATGGCACTTCATTATCAGATGGATGTGCAAGGCCTCTCTCATTAGTCACTCATTCCTTTTCATCCCCATTCTCCACTTGCATCCCTCTGCCCTCTCATAGGCAATCATTCTTACATATTTGAAGTGTATCCTTCTCTATATATGAGTCACTGTAAAATGCATATTTTTGTTTTGTGCGCATGCATTTTAGTTTATGTAAATGATACTGTAGTATCAATTTCATTCAGCACTACCTTTTAAAAAGTCTAACCATGTTGCTGAATTCATATCTAGACTATTGCTTCTAACTGATGCCTAGTTTTCCATCTATTTTATCCATCACACTACAGAAATGGGCATGCACATTGCCCTCAACTCACCACCACTAAAAGCACTGCTGCAACAAACATCCTCATACATCTCTTATGGGCAAGCAATGGAAATGCAGGGCCTAAATAACAGATGGGTTATCAGGGAAACAGAAGCCATTCTAAGCATGCAAAATGAGGGGAAATTATTGCATGGAAGAGGATACAGCTGTGATGGAAGAGCTGAGAGCCAAACAGAGAACATGAGGTAACTGAGAGCTAAGCAATAGCAGGAAGGCCCTTCCACCCCTGAACTGGAGGAAGGGCATGTAACCCAGAGCTGGGGTCACCTGACAGAAGTTGGAATCATGGCAGTGTTGCCTGGTAAGAGCTGAAAGAGGAGGAAAAAATATAGATGCCCCCTAAGAGAGAGGGGAGAGAGAAATACCCTGACTTCTCCATTCCTTACTCCCAATCTCCTACTAATACCTTCCACTAGCTGAACCCAGCCCCAAATGCAGCCTGCAGGTACCAGAACAGAGCAGGGACAGGTGAGGAAGAAATCTGATGGCAGACAGTTGTCTTGATTTGACTAAGTCTTGCAAGATTGCTGTCTATAATAACTGTACCAGCTACACTTCAATCAGTATGTATCCCAACATCCTGTCCACTCTTCATGATCCACTATTCTCCAAAAGTACCAGTTGAGATCTCTGCCATCTTCCTTGACCATGTCTAGCCAGCTTATTGCCTCAAGCATAGCACCAAATCTAGCAGCCTGGTGGTTTTCAGGGGCCCATCCATCCATTGGTTCACAGTCTCTTTAGGGCATCCATTTGTTTAATCCCCTGCCTGACATCATGTATGGTGCTACTGAACAAATGATAAATGTTCTTATTGATTATTGGTGTCATGCCTTACCCCTTTTTATTTTATTTTATTTTATTTTATGTTTTATTTTTTGGCTCCTGCAGTTTTTTGGACCTGGGGGTTGGGGGAGGGTGTGGGGCAGAGATGGGATGGCAAAATACTGAGTCAGAGTGGTATTTCAGAGTGCTTCAGGTTCTCCTCCTGCAGAGGTACCTGAGGAAAGCCTCAGGCTGGGAATGCAGATATTGGTAAGAGCATATCTCAGGTTAGGGGGACCTGAATTCTTGACTGCAACTCCTTTCAGAGGCTGCAGTGCAGCCTGGGGAGGGCAGCTTTCCCCCTTGAGGCCTGTCAGGTAAAGCCTTTCTGATTGCCTATTTTAGACAGGGCTGAAAGATCACACATAGAATTTTGGCCAGGAGCTGTACTTCTCAATCATTGTAAAATATCCCTTTTTCATGACTGGTAATTTTCCTTGTTCTTGATTCTACTTTGAAATTAATATAGCCATTCCAACATTTTGATTTATTGTTATTGTAAATAACACTGCACAGCCTTTGCAATCATTCATGATTATTAGAATTTCTTGTTTATCCCTTATTTTTATATTGTTATTTCAGCTTGCAAACTATATTGATGGCACTTTTAAGGAAGTCACTTGTGGCACTGTGGAGGAGAATTTCTAGGGAGGTCCTGTGGGTGAGGGGGAGAGCCAGTGTGCACAGTTTAAGGCCATTATGGTTGTTAAAACACTGTATTGTTGGTAAATAGACACTGCTGTAAGCAATCCCGAGGTACCCTGTGCTCTGACCTCCCCAGCCATACCCTTGAAACCAACCCTCCTTCCAAGATTCAGCAAGTAAAGGGGTTTGCCTGGCATGAGCAGGGGACTTCAATAACCCTCTGACATTGGTCTTTGAATAATCCTACATATCCTAAAAGAACCCTATCAAGTAAAGCAAGTGCCAAGAGGCCAAAAACAACAGAAAATTTTAAAGCATATGAAAAAACCAGATGATATGGATAACCCAAACCCAAACACCCAAATCAAAAGATCAGAGGAGACACAGTACTTGGAGCAATTAATCAAAGAACTAAAGACAAACAATGACAGTATGGCACAGGATATAAAGGACATGAAGAATAGCATGGCACAGGATATAAAGGACATGAAGAAGACCCTAGAAGAGCATAAAGAATAAATTGCAGGGGTAATTAAAAAAAAATAGATGATCTTATGATAATAAAAGAAACTGTTGAACAAATTAAAAAGATTCTGGATACTCATAGTACAGGACTAGAGGAAGCTGAATAATGAGTCAGTGACCTCAAGGGCCACAGAAAGGAAAATGAAAGAACAAAAGAAAGAATGGGGAAAAAATTGAAAAAATTGAAATGGACCTCAGGGATATGTTAGATAAAATAAAACATCCAAATATAAGACTCATTGGTGTCCCAGAAGGGGAAGAGAAGGATAAAGTTCTAGAAAGAGTATTCAAAGAAATTGTTGGGGAAAACTTCCCCAACCTTCTACACAATATAAATACACAAAGCATAAATGCCCAGCGAACTCCAAATGGAATAAATCCAAATAAATCCACTCCAAGATATATTCTGATCAGACTGTCAAATACTGAAGAGAAGGAGCAAATTCTGAAAGCGGCAAGAGAAAAGCAATTCACCACGTAAAAAGGAAACAACATAAGACTAAGTAGTGACTACTCAGCGGCCACCATGGAGGCGAGAAGGCAGTGGCATGACATATTTAAAATTCTGAGAGAGAAAAATTTCCAACCAATAATTCTTTATCCAGCAAAGCTCTCCTTCAAATTTGAGGGAGAAGCTTCAATTTTTCACAGACAAACAAATGCTGAGAGATTTTGCTAATAAAAGACCTGCCCTACTTGAGATACTAAAGGGAGACCTACTGACAGAGAAACAAAAGAAAGGAGAGAGAGATATGGAGAAAGGTTCAGTACTAAAGAGATTCAATATTGGTTCATTAAAGGACAGTAAGAGAGGGAGGGAAAAAATATATCTGACAAACATAAACCAAGGGATAGGATGGCTGATTCAAGAAAAGCCTTCACAGTAATAACATTGAATGTAAATGGATTAAACTCACCAATTAAAAGATATAGATAGGCAGAATGGATCAAAAAACATGAACCATCAATATGTTGCATACAAGACTCATCATAGACACAGGGACACAAAGAAATTGAAAGTGAAAGGATGGAAAGTTTATTTCATGCAAGCTACAGCCAAAAGAGAGCAGGAGTAGCAATATTAATCTCAGATAAAAAAGACTTTAAATGCAAGAATGTTATGAGAGACAAAGAAGGCCACTACATACTAATAAAAGGGGCAATTCAACAAGAAGAAATAACAATCATAAATGTTTATGCACCCGAGCATGGTGCCACAAAATACAAGAAACAGACACTGGCAAAACTAAAGGAAGCAATGGATGTTTCCACAATAATTGTGGGAGACTTCAACACATCACTCTGTCCTATAGATAGATCAACCAGACAGAAGACCAATAAGGAAATTGAAAACCTAAACAATCTGATAAATGAATTTGATTTAACAGACATATATAGAACATTACATCCCAAATCACCAGGATACACATTCTTCTCTAGTGATCATGGAACGTTCCCTAGAATAGACCATATGCTGGGTCATAAAACAAGCCTCAATAAATTTAAAAAAATTGAAATTATTCAAAGCACATTCCCTGGCCACAATGGAATACAATTAGAAGTCAATAACCATCAGAGACTTAGAAAATTCACAAGCACCTGGAGGTTAAACAACACACTCTTAAAATAAGTGGTTTATAATGTAGAATGTAGGGTAACTAGCAATAGAGCGCAATTAATGAAGGGGGAATAATAACCCAATAATAACAGATAAGCTATCGTGGGTAAACTTAACGTTCTGGGAATGCCCAGGAATGACAATGGTTTGTTAATTTCTGATGGGTATGGTAGGAACAAGTTCACAGAAATGTTGCTGTATTAAGTTATTTTCTTGGGGTAAGAGTAGGGACATGTTGGACTCCCTTGTTATGGTTTGTTTGAAATGTTTTTTTTTTCATTGTATGTTTTAAAAAAATTTTTTTTTGATATAGTTGATCTAAAAAAAAGGAGTTAATTTAAAAAATTAAAAAAAATGAAAAAAAATATGCAGAGCCCCCTTGAGGAGCTGGTGGAGAATGCAGAGGTGTTGGGCTCCCCCACCTCGATAGTTGCTGTGCTCACAGACATAGAGGACTGGTGGTTTGAAGGGCTGAGCCCTCTACCACAGGACTTGCCCTTGTGAAGACTGTTGCTGCAAAGGAGAGGCTAGGCCTCCCTATAATTGTGCTAAGAGCCTCCTCCTGAATGCCTCTTTGTTGCTCAGATGTGGCCCTCTCTCTCTAGCTAAGCCAACTTGGTAGGTGAAATCACTGCCCTCCCCGCTACGTGGGATCTGACACCAAGGGGAGTGAATCTCCCTGGCAATGTGGAATACAACTCCCGGGGAATAATCTAGACATGGCGTCGTGGGATGGAGAACATCTTCTTGACCAAAAGGAGGATGTGAAAGGAAATAAAATAAGCTTCAGTGGCAGAGAGAATCCAAAAGGAGCTGAGAGGTCACTCTGGTGGGCACTCTTACACACCATATAGACAACCCTTTTTAGGTTCTAATGAATTGGAATATCTAGCAGTAAATACCTGAAACTATCAAACTACAACCCAGAACCCATGAATCTTGTAGACAATTGTATAAAAATGTAGCTTATGAGGGGTGACAATGTGATTGGGAAAGCCATATGGACCACACTCCCGTTTGTCTTGTTTATGGATGAATGAGTAGAAAAATGGGGGGGGGGGGAGGCACCCAGTGTTCTTTTTCACTTTAATTTTTATTCTTATTATTTTTGTGTGTATGGTAATGAAAATGTCAAAAATTAATTTTGGTGATGAGTGCCCAACTATGTGATGGTGCTGTAAACAATTGTATGTACACTTTGTTTTGTATGAATGCATGGTATGTGAATATATCTCAATAAATATGAATAAAAAAATAACCCTCTGACTATAAGCACTGGACTGGATGAAGCTACCCTTTCTGCTTCTCCGAATTCTACTGCTTCCCTTTGTGTTCTCTTCTTGCATCCTTCTTTGCCTGACTACTAAAATTTGGCAAATGTCCTATAAAACCAGAACTTCTGAAACTGTTGGAGTAGCTCAGGGCTATTTTTAAGGAACTTTCCAATCCTAAAATGGATCGAAAAATTTTAAGAGAGATTTAAAACTCAATTTAGAGTTTATAATCCAAGATTGCCTGACCTTTTTCAATTTGTACATATAGCTTTAAGTCTGGATTAAAAAAAAAAAGAAGAAGAAAGAGGAAAAGTGGATAAGGCAACTAAATGTGAAAAGCTGAAGATGATATAAGGGACCCTACAAATATTACAGGTAGGGACACTCCAAAAAAAGCCAGCCAAATTACTAGGGATTTATTAAATGCCATACCAAAAGCATTTCCTCAAAATAAATAAATAAATAAAAATTAAAAATCTGATTGGTCAAGAATCCAATCTTGTAAACAGCAGCAAAAGAGCATGAATCTCTCTGGGATTAGAGGGAGGGGTTGCCTCAAACTTTTGGTGCTCATTCAGGTCTTTCATATTTTGCTGATGCATTTAAAGACACTGTCCTCATTATTTATCAATGGACTTAAACCTAATCTTAGGAATTTAATTTAAAAATATCCACTTAATAATTATGCATAAGAATCACCCCCAGAGAACCTCAGCCAACTCTGCAAATAAACTCACTGCCCTCCCCCCTATGTGGGACATGACTCCCACGGGTGTAAGTCTCCCCAGCAATGAGGGACAGGACTCCCAGGGATGAGCCTGGCCTGGCATTGTGGAATTGAGAAAGCCTTCTTGGACCAAAAGGGGGAAAAGGAATGAAACAAAATAAAGCTTCCGTGACTGAGAGATCTCAAATAGAGTCGAGGTCATTCTGGAGGTTATTGTTACGGTGCCCGCAAGTTAAAGTATGAGACAGCTAAACAGAATTTAAAGAGCCTTTTTATTAGCCGGCCAGCGACTGCCATCTCTCACTCCATGCAGGGAGTTTAGCAAGCAGCAGCAGCGACCTGTGTGTGCTGGTGCCTTATATAGACAGAAACCGTATCTTAGAAACGCAAGCAAGCAAGCTATTCTAACAGAAGCAGAGTTGGCAGTTAGCTCTTGATCACAAAAAACAATTTTACAAAGAGTTTCACTTGGAGCTGGAGCAGTTATTGATTACTAAAGGGTTACAAAAAGTTTCATTTGGACCTGGAGCAGTTATTGTTAAGAGGGTTACGCTTGGCTGATGCGTGCACCCGCAGCTTTGCCTCCCCTAAATGGTAAAGTTTTGCTTCCTTTAACTGGTACAGGCCCAGTCTCACTCCCCCCTCCTCATGGCCTAATGCCGTTTACACAACACTGTTGCTTTGCAGATGTTTTGGGATTAAGGGAAAAGGGACCCCACTTCATTCCCCACTGGTTTTTAGGGAGAATCAAATCATTGTTTCTTCTGAGGATAGGTGTTGATATTGAGATTGCAAAACCATGAGTTTTATGCTTTGAATGCGCCACTGGACGAACTGAATTAAACACCTTATAACACAAGGACCTATGATCAGGGCTAATATGAGAAGGACCTAGGGTAGTTAATCATGGGGACCAAGAAAATAAATTTTCAAACCAGTTTGCCTCCTTTTTCCTTTGCTCTTCCCTATCTTGTAGTCTTTTTCGGAGTTGGCTCAAACTTCCTTTAATTACACCTGAGTGGTTAGTATGGAAGCAGCATGCTTCACCTAGGGCTACACAGAGCCCTCCCTGCTTCAGGAATAGGAGGTCGAGCCCTCGTCAGTTTTGGAGCACTACTTTAGCTAAAGAACTTAGGGACTCTTTAAATTTAGTGACGCTCTCCAGAGTTTTTAGATCTTGATCAATTTGGGCACTAAGACTTTTGAAGTTTTGGTCTCCTGTGACTAGTGCCGTGGTTCCTACTGTGGTTGCTCTGGCTACACCAATCCCGAGAAGTACTGGCACTAGTATGGGCACTCCTTGCTTGACCTGTCTTAAGTTAGTTAATTCAAGGTGTTCCCTACCCCCTTCGCCAGAATAGTAATATATATAGGACATGGGCGAGAATGCATAGTCCTGGGGCTCCGGGTCGTATGAGAGGCAGGGGGTATAAGCATGGTGTTAGCCCTGTTGTGCAGGCAAACCATGTTCCCCTGGGTGCTACTAAGTAATATTCGTGATGCTTTGCAGAACTGTTGCTAAAGGTAGTCTTGGAGGCACAAGAGTTAATGTAAGGGGAGATTGACAAAAGGAATTGGGGGGATAGGAAACATGTTCCTTGTCCTTGAAAGTCACCTAAAGTGAGCTTAGGGGTAGTGCCCCAGGGACAACAGTGTGAGTTTTGGCGATCATCTGACAGGGAAATATTTCAGATATCATTTTCAGCTGTTTCTATACGTCTGTTAGCTCCTAGACCTGCATAGTAGGGTGGTTCGGGGTTTAGGCATAACCAGCAGTCTTCAGTTAAGTTGGGGGAAGTCTGATTTAGGTACTTGAACATAAGTTTAAGTCTATGGAGTACGGACTTTTGGTGGGAGCTTGGAGGTGAAGGAAGGGGGACTGCCTTAGGTGGTAAGGGATGGCTAGGTGGGGAAGGAGTTGCTATGGGTATTTTGATTGCAATGGGAAGCAGGAGGCCTATTTGATTTAGAGGCTTTGGAATTGCTTTTTTCTGAATAGTGAATAGCACTCCAGGATCATATCCTGTTACATATAGGTGCAATCCCCACGTTTTTCCTCCTAACCACTGGGAGTCCTCCCAAAACTGCTGTGGTTCAAAAGTAACAGGGTTACAATCTCCAATTACACAGTTCTTAGTAGGAGCTCCTGGCCTTTTATTCCTCATGACCCTTAACAGACAGTCTACATTTTTCCATGGGGCTATGGTTTCACAACCCCAACTGTAACAGAAGTAATCGCTCTCTCCCCCGCACGCTGAGGCACCTTCCTGCGGACAGATACAATGTTGGCTATACCACAGCCCTTGTTCCTGGGATAATGCACCACAGCCGTAAGCTTTTACCCCTGCTCTTCCCCCTCTTGCCCTCAGTGGTGAATTCCAGGTTTTCCCAAAGAGTTTACATAGGTCAAAAAGAAATTTAGGGCTGCCAGGAGTGCTAATTCGGCTAACTATTGTTCCATCAATGGTGCGAGTTAACTGTCACATTCTGTGCTCTGGTTGGAGTTCGCCCTTTTAATTTGTGAGTGATGTACTCAAAATCTTTTACCTGCGACCTTTATGGTGGTTGGTGTGCTTAGGATCACCTGATAAGGTCCAGCCCAGCGTGCTTTGAGGGAGGAGGAGTCTCTTTTCTTGATTCTCACCAAGTTCCCAGGTTTAGCGGCAGGGGTTTCTTCTTTCACGGTGTTAGGTTTCAAGTGGTGGGTGCGGACGGTGTGGTGGATGTTTTTGGAATTGTAGTGTAAGGCCTGTAGGGACTTGAGAACTTCAGAGTTAGACAGGGAAGCGAGCTGCTCTTCCCCTAACTTGGGGAGGAGTGGGGGTGGCCTGCCGAACACAGCTTTATATGGAGTAATACCTTTTGCATAAGGGGTGCACCTTGCTTTGAGCAAGGCAAATGGAAGGAGGCTCACCCAGTTTTTGCCAGTCTCCAATTTAAGTTTGGTGAGGGATCCCTTAAGTGTCCAATTCATCCTTTCTACCTGCCCTGAACTTTGCGGTCTATACATGCAGTGTAGTTTCCATTCGATTCCTAATGCTTTTACCAAATTCTGGGTAACTTGGGCTATAAAAGCCGGACCATTGTCAGACCCCATTGTTACCAGTAGGCCAAACCGAGGGATAATTTCAGCTAATATTTGTTTAGCTGCTACCTGGGCTGACTCTGACTGAGTTGGGTAGGCCTCAACCCATCCTGAGAAGGTGTCCACCAGCACAAGTAAGTACTTGTATCCCCCTGGTCCAGGAGGCAGTTCCGTGAAGTCTATTTCCCATTTCTCTCCTGGGAGTTGACCTCCTAGGCGGTAACGGGGAGTAGCAGGGGTACTTACATGGCTTGGGTTGACTTGGGCGCAGACGTGGCATTTTCTGCTTACCTTTTTTGCTACCTGAAAAAGCTTAGGTATGTAAAAGTCAGTTCTTAGCAATTTAGCTAATTTTGTCCCCCCCAGGAGTGTATTCCGATGTGTTTGTAAAATTAAGTCTCTTTCCAGTGCTTCTGGTAGGAGGATTCTAGAGTCGGGGAGGACTTTCCACCCCTTTGAATTATCTCTAGCTTGGAGCACTTGACTTAGACGAATGTCAGAGTCTGAATAAGTTGGGGCAGTTTTTAGTACCTGGGGTGGTAGGAGGGGCAAGACTTGAAGGGGCCCCACTGGTTTTAGGGCCGCTTCTTTGGCCATCTGGTCAGAGAAAGCATTTATCTTTGCTTCGGGCATATTTGATGTTTGATGTCCTTTGCAATGGATTATGGCTACTGCTTTAGGAAGCCAAAGGGCTGTTAAAAGCTCTAGTATTTCTGAGGCATTTTTAATGTCTTTTCCCCCACTGGTTAGGAGGCCGCGTTCCTGATAGATGGCCCCATGCACGTGGGCAGTGGCGAACGCGTATCGGCTGTCTGTATAGATGGTCACCGCTTTTTCCTTGGCCCATTGGAGAGCTTGGGTGAGGGCTATTAGCTCAGCTTTTTGTGCAGATGTCCCATGGTTTAGGGCTTGGGCCCATATTACCTTAGAGGCCATCACTACTGCTGCTCCTGCGACTCGAGTCCCATCTTGAATGAAACTGCTCCCATCAGTATAGAGAGTTTCGTCTGGGTTTTGGAGTGGCAGGTCAGTCAGGTCCTCACGCAGATTGGTGGTTGCTGCTAAGGTTTTAACACAGTCATGAATGGGTTGGCTGGGATTATTTTCTGGCAGCAAAGTAGCTGGGTTTAAAGCTGAGGTTTGAGGAAACTTTATTCTGAATGGATCAAGGAGAAGAACCTGGTATTGAGTAATTCTTGCGTTAGAGAGCCACCTGTCTGGGGGGCTTTTGAGGAGGGTTTCGACTGTGTGGGGGGTGATGATTTGCAGTTTTTGCCCAAAGGTGAGTTTAGAGGCTTCTTTAACTACCAAGGTGGTGGCCGCAATGGCCCGGAGGCAGTTAGGCCAACCTGCCACAACCAGATCGAGGTGTTTTGAGAGATAAGCCACGACCCGTTTCCATGGCCCTAAGCACTGTGTTAACACTCCCTTTGCTGCCCCTTGTGCCTCGGCTACATGCAGCTGGAATGGCTTTTTTTGAGATTTGGGAGTGCTAAGGCTGGGGCCTGAGTGAGTGCCTTTTTTAGAGTCTGAAAGGCTCCCTCCTCCTTACAGAACGTGGGTTGGTTTTGGCCTAAAGGGGGCCCTCTTCGTCCTCCTTTCCCACTGGACAGTCTATTACCTCCTCCTGACTTTTTTTTCAAATTTCTGGTTTCCTTCTCGGTTTTTATTTCGTGCCTGGTCTTTACTTATGGCAAGTAGGACCTTTGTCATTTTTGTTTAAGTTTTTGGAAACTTTCTTATTAGTGAAGACTCATTGAGCAACTCCCACCAACTCACTTAGTACTTTTTCCTTAAAGCCTTTTAACTTTTATAACTTTTTCCTTATATCTGGGGCTGACTGGGTGACAAAAGCAATATCAATTGCTCGCCTGTTTTCGGGCTCCTCCGGATCTATAGGGGTGTACAATTGGTAAGCCTCCTGGAGGCATTCTAGAAAAGCGACAGGGGACTCAGTGGCTCCCTGAGTCACCTCAGTTACCTTGGACGTATTTGTAGGCCTCCGTGCTGCTGCTCGGAGAGCCCCCATTAGAGTCTGGTGGTACCGTTCGAGAGCCTCCTTACCTTGACCGGTGTTAGGGTCCCACCGGGGTCGGGCGAAGGGAAAAACAGCCTCGAGGCAGTCTACCTCCATGGTTGGCAGACCGTCTGGCCCCACGACTAGTTTCCGTCCTTGGGCACAGGTTTTCTCTCTTTTGACATGAAAAGGGTTTGCAGAAGTTGTTGACAGTTGTCCCATGTGGGCTGATGGGTAAAGAAAACAGACTCTAACAAAGAGATTAGTCCTTGGGGGTTTTGACCCTCTTGTATTTCCAGCACCTAAAACAGTAGGTGCTCAATAAATATTTATTGGATAAATGAATGACACACAGCACAGTTACAAGTACCTCAAAAGCTTGCCCCATGAGTCACATGGGGGGCTTGGGATAAATCTATTTCTTTGAAAATAACATAAATAAGGTTTGGGGGGATTGGTTTGTTTTGTTTACCAAAGTGTTCCTATCATCTGCCCAATGCCTGGCACAGAGCAGGGGCTCAATAAATATAAATTGAAACAATCAATATAAAGTATACTGTTTGGGCTTTTGCCTAGAATAAATACTAAAAGTTTCAGCTGGAGCAGGATTGGATGGAGAGACTAGAAACTAAATTCTGGGTCCCTCCTTGAGGAGGGAGTTAGCAGCAGGGACCCCTGCCCAGCCCGGTGAGGTGGAGTAGCCGGGCCCCAGCATTAGGGGCCTGGACAAATAAAGGACTGAGTCTCTCCCTGAGGGGCATGGCACCTCAGGCCTGGCTTCAGGTAGGCCATGGCGCCGGGAGTTCAGATGGGGGCACATGTAAAATACAGTAAGAACACTGGGTCAGAGTCTCATTTAATGAACCTCTGTGATAATTCTTCACTGGAAGGAGAGTACTCCTTTCACATAAAGTCAAGGGATGAGGATCTGATTTAAATAGAATTTTGTTGGATTATTCATTTCAACATATTTGAATTTGAATGCAGCTTGCTAGGTTCACCATCAGCAACATTGCACAATTACTTTATGTTATTTAAGAACCATGGAAAGGAATGTTCTAGAAATCTCTTAACTTAAATTTTAAAACAAAACTAAATATTTGCTAAGGGCATGATTCTATTATTAATCCACAATTCAGCCATCAGCAAAAATTTAGTAAGTGGAGCAATTTTATGGATTTCTAAACATGACATAAAAACATGACTGCATACTTACTATTTATTGCACATCTCACTTCCTTGATAGAGTTTAAAAAATTTCAAGTTGATGGATTTCATAAAGTAGATGGCAACTTAACATTTTACTGTATTTTACATTCACTTTGCTAAACAAAAGCCTTTAAACAGGCCATAAAACACTGCAACAACACATTTACTTCCTAATAAAACAAACCTTTTTAATAACATTGAAGTAAAATGGTTTCATTTTTGCATTAAATGACATACCATGAACTTCTGCAATATAAAACCACTTTAAAAATGAGTATTAAAAGATATTTACAAACTCCGGAGTGGGAACAAGGGGTCCTCCTGAACCAGAACCTCCTGAACGCGGAAAGGGCCCCGCGCTAGGGGCAGAGGGTCCTACGGAATAAAGTGGGGGCCATGATAAGGGGGACTATCCTGTGGGGGGTCAAGGACTGGGGGCTTTTTGGGTGGCCCTTTAGAATGAGCACATCTTGCTCTTTGGACGGTTTAGGTGGTGAGCAATTTTTAAGCCATGTGGGGTGGTCAGTGAGGATGTTGATCCAGGTTTCAATGTAGGGAATCTGATCTGGGTATTCTGCACTCCCATAAATGACTCTTTGAACCTGAAAGGTAATTAGCAAATTTAGAGTGCCCTTGGGGGCCAATTAGAATTTGGAAAGGTTGGCCATTTGAATTTGCAAAGGGCCCAAAGAGTTCCTGGGTTGACCGTAGCCCCCGACCCTGCAGCTCATTGGTGGAAGTCCTGAAAATTTTTTAAGAAACACTGCAACGGAGAGCAAGCAGAAGCAGATGGAGACTGACCCATTGCGGGACTGACGGTTGACAAAACAGAAACAGAACAGAACAAAGACACTAACAACAAAACACAAAACAGAGACTAACCAGAACCTGAACCTGATGCCACCGGCCACCGTCATGGTCTGAGGCCAGGTCTCGGAGTTATAGCTGCGTCCAGCCCTCCTAAAGACCCTAAAGGGGTACCCCACCAGACCAGATTAGAGATTTCTTACCGTTGTGGGCCCACGTACCGACGGCTCCAGAGGCGGATTTTTGAATTTCAAGGCTTGACCACCTGGTTCTCCGCAGGGGCTGAGGAACGTCTCTCAGCGCGCGCCCCCTGGGGAAGGGCCGGTAGTCAGACCTTTGTCTCGACTGATGAGCCTCAGCAAACGCTGAGGATAAAAATCTCGCTGGGGCCTCCAAATGTTACGGTGCCCAGGAGTTAAAGTACGAGACAGCCAAACAGAATTTAAAGAGCCTTTTTATTAGCCAGCCGGCGGCTGCCGTCTCTCACTCCACACAGGGAGTTTAGCAAGCAGCAGCAGTGACCTGTGTGCGCTGGTGCCTTATATAGACAGAAACCGTATCTTAGAAATGCAAGCAAGCAAGCTATTCTAACAGAAGCAGAGTTGGCAGTTAGCTCTTGATCACAAAAAACAATTTTACAAAGAGTTTCACCTGGAGCTGGAGCAGCTATTGATTATTAAAGGGTTATAAAAAATTTCAGTTGGACCTGGAGCAGTTATTGTTCAGAGGGTTACGCTTGGCTGATGCGTGCAACCGCAGCTTTGCCTCCCCTAAACGGTAAAGTTTTGCTTCCTTTAACTGGTACAGGCCCAGTCTCACTCCCCCCTCCTCATGGCCTAATGCCGTTTACACAACACTGTTGCTTTGCAGATGTTTTGGGATTAAGGGAAAAGGGACCCCACTTCAGTTATTCTTATGCATTATATAAATATTCCTTTTTAGTTTCTAGTGTATTAGAATAGCTAGAAGGAAAAACCTGATTCTGTTGAGCAGTAATCCAGTAGACTTGATTCATGATGATTATTGTATAACTATATAGCTTTTATCGTGTGACCGTGTGATAGTGAAAACCTGGTGACTGTAACTCCCTTTATCCAGTGTATGGGCAAATGAGTAACAAAATAATGACAAAAATATATAAATAATAGGAGAGATAAGGGGTATGGGATGGTTTGGGTGCTCTTTTTTATTTCTTTTTTAAATATTGTTTTTCTTTATTTTGCAGTAATGAAAATGTTTGAAAACCGATTGTGGTGATGAATGCAAACTACATTTTGTGTTTTTTGTGTTAAGATTCATGGAAAAGAAATTTTATTTCTTTATGGTCAAAGTTGGGTAAGATTTGATGGGTTTATCTTAGTATTAAATAGCATACTGCTGCAAAACTAGAATTTGATTTTCCCTCTGTTAAAATGACAATTTTCTTTAGTTAGTAGTCTGTTTTTAGTAAGAGGTTGTAAAGGTTTTTAAAAGGCAGAGAGTCTGTGTTTAATCAAAATAACCTCTTGTACTTTATGTTGGCTTTATCATGTCCTTGATTGTTTAAAAAAAGTCTTCTTCCGTGTTACTGCAAAGGAGAGGCCAAACTTGCATATAATTGTGCCTAAGAGTCTCCCCCTGAGTACCTCTTTGTTGCTCAGATGTGGCCCTCTCTCTCTCTAACTGAGCCACCTCGGCAGGTGAACTCACTGCCCTCCCCGCTATGTGGGACCTGACTCCCAGGGGTGTAAATCTCCCTCGCAATGCAGGATATGACTCCCAGGGATGAATCTGGACTCAGCATCGTGGGATTGAGAATATCTTCTTGACCAAAAGAGGGATGCAAAATGAGATGAAATAGTTTCAGTGTCTGAGAGATTTCAAATGGAGTCAAGAGGTCACTCTGGTGGACATTCTTATGCACTATATAGATAACAGCTCTTAGGTTTTAATGTATTGGAATAGCTAGAAATAAATACCTGAAACTACCAAATTCCAACCCAGTAGTCTGGACTCCTGAAGACAATTATATAATAATGTAGATTACAAGGGGTGACAGTGTGATTGTGAAAACCTTGTGGATCATACTCCCTTTATCTAGTGTAGGGATGGATGTGTAGAAAAATGGGGATAAGAACTAAATGACAAATAGGGTGGGATGGGGGGATGGTTTGGGTGTTCTTTTTTTACTTTTATTTTTTATTCTTATTCTGATTCTTTCTGATGTAAGGAAAATGTTCAGAAATAGATTGTGCTGTTGAATACATAACTATATGATCGTACTGTGAACAGTTCATTGTATACCATGGATGATTGTATGGTATGTGAATATATTTCAATAAAACTGAATTTAAAAAAAGAGAGAGATAAGACACAAATATACAAAATAAAAAAAAAGTCTTCTCACTTTTCTGAAAAAAAAAAAAACTTTTTTTAACCATCATATTATCTCCTATATTTACTTTAAAAATCCTTTTATTGCCATTTTGATAGACGAAGAGAGCCAAGTATTGTTTCACATTGACCCATGATCCTATTTAACCAAGTATTCAACCCTCCTGACAACTTTTGACATTTTGCCTTCTCATATCAAATACTAAATGATATCTTTTTTATTTCAAATTGCCTTTGGGATTTTCCAGAGGGCCCCTGGAAAACCACAAAAGAATCTACTCTTTCACCTTATAAAAAGAGAAGCACTGGAAATAGGTTTATTTGATATATTATATATTGCATAGTAAGTATTGTCAAATTAAAAGAGATTTTCTACCCTTCTATTAGTTGGATTTATATAAATAAAGTGTTATTAATATTACAGAAATTACATAAAGTTCCTAAAGATTTGTCAATGTCCTCACTGTCCATAAGATATCATGGTACTCATCTGTCTCATATTAGACAACAGTTTAATATTATCAATTATAATTTCAGTTATTCTTAAAAATATGTTGCCACAAAAACAATCAAATTTCCTTCTCTACTGCATGATTTTATAATAAATTCTCATTAGATCTTTCATTTTTATAAGACAATGTTCTAGTTTGCTAATGCTGCCAGAATGTAAAACACCAGAAATGGATTGGCTTTCATAAAACGGGGTTTATTTGGTGTGCTGGTTTGAATGTATTATGTCCCCCAGAAAAAGCCATATTCTTTGATGCAGTCTTGTGGGGCAGACATATTAGTGGGGATTAAGTTGGAATGGTTGGATTGGGTTGTTTGCAGGGAAATGCACCCCACCCAACTGTAGGTGATAACTCTAATGAGATATTCCCATGGAGGCATGGCCCCACCCATTCAGGGTGGGCCTTGATCAGTGGAGCCATATAAATGAGCTGACAAACAGAAGGAACTCAGTGCAGCTGTGAGTGACATTCTGAAAAGGAGCTACAGCCAAGAGGGACACTTTGAAGAACTCACAGGGGCTGAGAGTAGCTGCAGATGAGAGACAGTTTGAAGACGGCCGTTGAAAGCAGACTCTTGCTCCGGAGAAGCCAAGAGAGGAAAAACGCCCCAAGAGCAACTAAGAGTGACATTTTGCAGGAACTGAAGCCTATAGAGGAATGTCCTGGGAGAAAGCCATTTTGAAACCAGAACTACAGAGCAGACACCAGCCACATGCCTTCCCAGATAACAGAGGTTTTCCGGACACCATTGGCCATCCTCTAGTGAAGGTACCCAATTGCTGATGTGTTACCTTGGACACTTTATGGCCTTAAGACTGTAACTGTGTAACCAAATAAACCCCCTTTTATAAAAGCCAATCCATCTCTGGTGTTTTGCATTCTGGCAGCATTAGCAAACTAGAACATTTGGTTACACAGTTACAGTCTTAAGGCCATAAAGTGTCCAAGGTAAGTCATCAACAATCTTCACTGGAGGATGGCCAATGTCCAGAAATCCTCTGTTAGCTGGGAAGGCATGTGGCTGGCATCTGCTCTGTAGTTCTGGTTTCAAAATGGCTTTCTCCCAGGATGTTCCTCTCTAGGCTGTAGTTCCTCAAAAATATCACTCTTAGTTGCTCTTGGGGCATTTGTCCTCTCTTAGCTTCTCCGGAGCAAAAGTCTGTTTTCAAAGGCCATCTCCAAAATGTCTCTGTAAACTGCAGCTTCTCTCTCAGCTCCTATGCTTTCTTCAAAATGTCCCTCTTGGCTGTAACAAGCTTGCTCCTTCTGTCTGAGCTTATATAGTGCTCCAGTAATTTAATTCAGACCCACCCTTAATGAGCAGGGCAACACTTCATGGAAATTATCCAACCAAAGATCTTGTCCACAGCTGATTGAATCACATCTCCATGGAAACACCCAAAGGATTCAAAATCGAATCAACCCTAATATGACTTCCCACACAAGATTGCATCAAAGATAATGGTGTTTTGGGGAACATCATACATCGAAACCAGCACAGACAATAATCAATGAAATTAACCATAGCCATTCTTTTGCTTTTATGTTTTAAATCTTTTGTAATCACGGATAATTTTTTACTTTATTCTCCTATTTTCCTGAAAACACTTGCAATCAGCTGCAGGCCAGAGTGCTTTGTCTTTAAACAAAGAAGTACTGTCTCAGAGACTTGTAAAATGGACAGTAACAGGTACTCTAGGGCACCAGGCTTTTAATGACATTGCTTAAAGAACTTTAAGAACATTTCATGGGACTAACTCAGAATTTCCAAAAATCTAATAAGAAGCTAATGGATTCATGAAATTGCTAACACAAGATTAAATGGAACAAGAATTAATTATTTTGGACTAAATAAATTAATAAAAATGATTATAGATTTTGTTTGGAATACTGCTGCTGTTTTCATGTTTTATTTTCAAGATACAAAGAATCCCTTTCACTTTTCCCTTAAACTATCTATAACTCATTAAACATCTTTTTCTTCCTGCATGATCCCCTAGAATTCAGAAATTCTTATTGAATATTCTTATTTTTAAGAAAAAACATTAAATTCAACAACAAAATATCCTACTTGTTAAAAGGACATAGAGACTCTAGTTATATAACCAAAGCTTCAACTAAAATACCATAATTTAAAATGATGCTGGCTAAATCTTGAATCTTAGGGTGACTTGATTCTTAACCTATTTCTAATCTTATTGATCTTTTTTTTCCTATTATAATCACTATGGTATCTCTTATTAGTTGTTTCACCTCTAGGAAAATAGCTGCAGCTACTCCCCGGCCCCCTAACAAACACACACACAGCCATGCTAATGCACAAAACCCTTAATCGAAAGCTTGTACTTATAAAATTTATGACAAAGCTAAGCTTAACTATAACTAATGCATAAGAGGCACTCCCTGAGAACCTCTTTGTTACTCAAATGTGGCCAATCCTCAAGCAGATAAACCCACAACTTCCCCCCTACATGGGACATGACTCCCAGGGATGAGCCTCCATGGTACAGAGCGATTAATACCAAATGTTGATCAGCCGTATCAATAGCCTCAATACGGGACCCAGTTTGGATCACTACCTTAATCTATGCTCCCCAAATTGCAATTCTAAGACTGGAAATAAATGCTTTTGTTGCCTTGCAACTCAGCCTGCAATTCCTCCATGGACACTCTCTCCCATTCTCTCTCTCTCTTTCCCTCTTTCCCTCCCTCCCCCCCTCCTCTCCTGCTGCCTTCTTCCTGTCTTTCCTTCAACATTTTTTTTGTTGTTTTTGAAATGGTGGTTAGCAAAAGCGACATGGTCCAGTTTACAGTGAGTTTCAGTGGAAAGAAGATGAAACGCCTTTCTAACAGATTAAAACAAGGCCCCGATCCTTGTTTGCTCAGCCACGTCCACTTCCCCAGGCTGCAAGGAAGCAGCGGGGGTAGTTGCTGCGCGGTGAGCCAGCTGAGGCCGCGGTTTCCGAGCGAGAATCCGGGCGGCTCAGGGGGGCGCCTGGGTTACCCCTGGACGGGGCAAATCCCGGCAGCGCGTGGCTACGCGGTCTCCTAGCGACCCAGGCTGCCCGCTGGGAACACAAACCTCCGAAGCCCAGGCCATCGACTGGGAGCCACGGCACCATGGTGGACCACGAGTGGCTGTTCCCGCCGGGGGCGCTGGACTCGGCGTCCCTGGGCATGAACTGCAGCCCCTGGTAAGCGCGCGGCGCCGGCCCGACGGCGCATGCTGGGGGGACCACTTGGGGGCGCGTGCATTCCTTGCTTGGCGGGCGGGGGACGTGGGAGAATCCGAGAGCCACCGAGGACGGGGCAGAGTTTCCCGCCTGCCTTTCCTGCTCAGTATCCCCTTCACCTATACAATTATAATATAATAAACCCAGCGCTCGACATTGCTCATTCCAAAGGACTTTTCCTTCTGTTATCATCACGACTCCTCGGGGGTGTAGCTTAACATCCCCATTCCAGATGGGAATCGGATGGCCACAGTCCCCTGTGGAAACTGGTTAAGCCTAGGATTTTGAGGTCTCCTGCTTAAGACCCACCCTTCTGTTTTCCTCCGCGTTAGCTAGCTCTTGCACCGTACACTCTGGGGCACCGGGATCCCTGTATGGGTTTGAGGGGCCTTCTGCGCTTGGAGCCTTTTTTCATCCAGCTGGTGCCTGTGGTCAAGCTGAGCCCGTGTTTGGGGGAGTGCCTCAGGCACCGGAGAGTTCTGCTCTCGTTTTGAAGAGTTGGTGTCACAGTCACAGGGCAGGAACACGAAGCCTTTTGCCTTTGCTGATTCTTTGGACTATTTATGAGAATGACATTCAGTCTCTTGGAGGCAGCAAGGCCGAAGTCAGAAAGGCTGGAGTTGGAGGCCAGTGTGCCTCTTGCTTGTCTTGATAACCTTAGATAAGGTAATTGCTCCTTTAGGGCTCAGTTTCCTTTAACTGTAAAATGGAGACTATAAAAGAATTAGCTTTGTAGGGTTGTTGTGAGGAATATGGAGGGTTAGTTCCTAGTAAGTATTGCTGATGGGTCATTAGAAACTCAAGATCAGATGTAATTTCAACGGCCCCCACTGTAGCTATTAGAGAGTGATTTATTAGATGCAGAGAGCAACCTTTTGTAAACTCATATTCTTGTGTCCTTTTATCTAGATTTTCACAGCAGAGCTGGGTTCAGCCTTTAAAACAGGCACACATATACGCACACACAGCGAGCAAGAAGTTTCTAGGTCTTGTGATAAAAAGAATAGGAATTGAGCTGGAATCTGTTTATGCCTTGCCGCTGTAAGGATGGGTGCAGCAAGGACTGGATTTGAGAGTAAAGAGTCTTTATAAACAAAAGGGGCCCAGAGGTGGAGAGGCATCAGAGAAAGACACCAGTACTGCAGAAATATCTGGCTAAGGCCTTGTGATGTGTTAGAATAGAGACTTGCTCAGTGTAAGGTAGTTTGGTTCAAAAGATGGGCAATGAAGCCAAATGGGCAGATATTAAAGAAAAGTTTTATTTGAGAGAAGCCTCAGGGCGGCCCCCACCAGCAAAAAGGCTGCTCAGCGGGGAAAGCATCCAGTCGGCTGGTGGGATTTCTTTTTATAGGGCTTTTGACCAATCGGGAGGTTACGCAGTGTAAGGTACGTGAACTTTGGCCAGTAAGGAGTTACACAGAGTTTATCTTTGTAACTTTGGCAATGCCTGGCTTGTGTATTTGAACAGGAGAGGTGAGGGAGGGAAGATGTGAGGGAAAGGGAGGGGGGCAGTGATGGGCAGGAACAAAGAAAGTGATGTGAAAACAGGGAAAGGAAGGGAGCAGCAACGTGAAGCATGGTCAGATCTGCAGCCATGCAAAACAGGGAAATGGGGGAAGGGCCCAGGGCCCAGACCTAACACTCAGGATGCTCAGCTTCCAAGTTCTGGCTTTGGTAATGCTGGTTGTGTTAGGTGATTCAGGAGCTGGTCTAATTTTCTTTCCTATTTGCCCATCTGACCATTCCATCGCTCTTTCATGTTCTAACTACTCCATGCAGATAGAGCCTGGTGGGTAAGGAAACTGAGTGGAGTAGGGCAGGTGCAAGGCAGTAGGGAGAGGTGGGGACTGTTGATTAGAGAGCATATGACTTGTTTAATGGTGTAGCCATTACTCTGTTCCAGTCAATTGTGGCTCAGTGGAAACATGGACCCAGATTTCTGAGACCTTATTTTTTGACAGGATCTGGAGTTCAGGATTACTTATGTTTTTATATGTCAGTAGCTCTAGTGTAGTAGTTAAGCACCTTTCTCCAGAGCCACACTACCTGGGTTAAAATCCCAGCTCTACCACTTATTAGCCATGTGACTTTTGACAAGTGTTTTTTATTTTTTTAATTTAATTTTATTTTTACTTCATTGTGTCTCAATTTCCTTAACTGTAAAATGGTAATAAGAATAGTACCTGCTTCAGAAAGTTGTTTTGAGATTCAAATAAGTTAATACATATAAAGCACTTAGGACAGTGCATGGTACATAGGAAGTTCTTAATTTATGTTAGCTATTGTGGTTCTTTAAATCCTTAAATTTATTATGAAAATCCAAAGAGAACCAAACAACAGATTGTGGACCCAGTTCAGTTCACGGACTGCCAGTTTCTAACCTCTGATCTAGTTTGACCCTCTGAGTTTAGTTGTGAAACTGAGGCCCATAGAGTGTAAATGAAGTGCTTGGTTGGTCAATGGCTGAGCTGTAGGTTTTTCTGCATTAAGAAAGGGTCACCAAGAGGAGCCGTAACTTGAGTATCCTTCTGTCTTAGTTTGCCTGAGCTTCTATCAAAAATACCACAAACAGGTTTTGGCTTAAACAACAGGAATTTATTGGCTCATGGTTTTGAAGTAAGAAGTCCAAAATTAAGGTGTCAGCAAGGCAATGTAGTGTTCATTTGCTGGCTGCCAGCAATCTTTGGGGTTCCTTTGTTTATCTCTCCTTCCCATCACAGGGTGATATCCTCTCCTTTTACACTTCTGTGGCTTCCAGATTCTCTTTTTGAGTCTTCTAGTAATCCAGATTAAGGCCCATCCTAGTTCAGCTGACCACACCTTAACTAAAAATAACATCTTTAAAAGGTCCTATTTACAATGGGTTCACAGCTACAGGGACATGGATTAAGATTAAGAACATGTGTTTGTTGGAGTACATAATTGAGCCTACCACACCTTCACAAAGGGAACAGATAGATGAAATGTGGTGGCAACATTTGGAGATAATGGATTAGATTTACAAATAGTAACATGAATGTGTCTTTAAAATATAGTGCTTAGTGAAACCAGTAAGAGAGCGGAATAGAGAACCATTTATGTAGATCAAGAATATCCACATGCAACAGTACAGGTCTTACAAAGACACATACAATAACAAAATAAATAAAATAAAGAGAGGGACCTTGCACAGACCAGTGATAGTGTGCCTTGAGCCAGGAGTGCATTTAACTCAACCCTCTCCATATGGTCCCCACTCTGCCCACCCCCAGAGAAAAGGGTGAAGGCCAGCCCCCTCACAACCCCCTTCACCTACCCCCATCCTCATGGTCCATAAGGCCCAGTATGTTGTCTTCTAGGTACAAGGAGAATCTACCTTCCAAGTGTTTCATAAAGCACAAGAACAGACTGAAGTTCCCCACCTCTCTGAACGGCCGGCGGTGGGTATTTGTGAGGAGGGGGCTGGATGACTTCAGGAAAGGCTGTCCCCCCTGCGAAGGTCTCATCACTCAGGGCCCCAGGGAGAGCTTTCTCCCCTTGACTTATCACAGAGCTCCCCCAAAGAAGAGGCAGAACAAACTGCCCAAGGAAGCAGCCCTGTTTTCTAAACTCTCACCATCCCAGCGGGCACGGAGCACCTTCGTAGAGAACATCGAGGCCTGCCTGGCCCGGCACCCCTTAGAGCTCTACCCAAACCTGGAGGAAGCTTTGCCTGTAGAGGTAACTCCCTGTCCTGGGGCTTGTGGGAGGGGCTTCACGGGGGACGTGAAAACAATCCCTCCTAGATGCCTGGGGAATTCCCTTGACGTCCTGGGTGATGTAATCAAAAGCAGGAGAGGACGATGAATGCCCCCACCCCAGATGAGGGTTCTCACAGGGTTTAGAGCAGCCTTCCTTTCTCTGCCCCCAGGAAGTACAAGCAGCAGCAACACACACGCTGCTCTCTCTGCTTCCCCTGACACCGTTCAAATTATAAAGGTACAGCAAACTGGAAATATTTGTCTTCTTTTCCCACGATGTTCTACCAGTCTACTTTTCTTTGTGACTTTTTTTGGGAGGAAACAATGGGGAGAATTGTTCAGTCTTGCTTCTGTCAGTTAGCCTTGGCATGAGGAGATATCCATAGTATTTGCTGACTGACAGATAGAAGGCGTACAAGAACCTGAAAGGTCATGGGGAAAGCCAGGCCACTCCATATGTCATTACTGTCCAGAGGCTACTTCTGACTTTCTGCTCCATTATCCATATTGCCAATCGTTTGTCCTTGTGATGGCTTCCACACTTCTAGGCATTGAGTCTGTGTTTCAAGCAAGAAAGGGAAAGGGGCAAAGGTTAAAGGTGTACCCTAATTCCCCTTGGTGCTACTTGGATTGTATGCCTGTTCCTAAACTAATCACTGTGATTTTGATTGGCCTGTCCTGCCTGAAAAGCAAGGATGGGGTCAGGCCAATTCATGTAGATCAAGAGGGGAAGGATGTAGTTCTCCAAAGGAAATTTTAGATGCTGGTTTTGTAGGAGGATGAATGGATGCTGGGCAGTCAAAACCACAGAAATCTTTGAGAGACACTTCACACGGTGGGTCTCTTGGGGGTGGAGGTGGCCCAGAGTCACTATTCTTTCCAAAGGAGATCAAACTTTTGCACAAAGGCTGTTCACTAATGTCCTAGGTGATGGAAAGTTTATCCTCAGCATAGTACTGGGCATATAAGTTGGTTGACAAGGGAAAGAGGAAGCAAAGGGGCAAGTTGGTCTGTTTTGTTTTGTAATCTAGGGGCCCACTTTGCAACACATTTTACTTCTCTCCAAGGCTATTTTGTGTTTGTAGCTCTTATTAAAGGTGCTGGAAGTGCTCGATCCTGACAGGAAGCTGGAGGACACCTGGGCTTATTGTCAGGATGTCATGAAAAGAACGAAGGAACCCATGAAGCTTTTTAAAAAAAGTTCTACAGAAGTCTACCTGGGTCCGTAAGTATTGTTCTAGTAACCCCTAACTCATTCCTATCACCTGATAAAGTGTTCTAGGAATTACCTTCCCAAATTTTCTCATCTTCAAAATAATTAGAGAAGTAAAAATAACTAGGATCCTGAGGAGGAGAATAAGGAGTCCTGGGTCCTGCTCTGAATCATGCTTATTTCTTAAATGGTTTATCCAGCAATGGAACGAACATGGGTTGTGTCTGCACAACCCAGAAGAACTGTTTGACAAGAGGAAAACTGAAGAAAACCAGATTAATTGACATAAAATGGGTCTTTGAATTATCTGTGGAGAAACTCTTTCATTCAATATTATTCGCACCAGGAGTTGGTTCAATAACCAAAAAAGAGGGAGATGGAGGAGAAGGAGGAGCTGGAGAAGGTTAATTCAGGGAATTGCAAAAATGATACTTAAGTGGTTTACTGGAAACATTATTTTACTCACAACTGTACATTAACTTGCAAACTTTTATTGTAAAGCCTTTTCTTTGAGTTTGGGTCTGTTCCTTAGAGTTCATCATTATCTCTTTTTCTGCACAAACCGCACCATTAATGCATGATCTGCGATTTCCAGTTTCCAGTTCATTAAAGTGGAGAGAAGACTTAGAGACACTAAAGAAGCAACCTGAGATTTTTAAGAAATCTTTTAAATGATTTTGTCCATACCTAATATGATGACAATTTAAAAAAAAGAAATTCACCTTCATTGACCTTTCCAGAATAGTATACTTAATCTTCATAGAACAACTCTCTTTTGTATCACACTCTTGCTTACTCAATCCGTATAATATTAAATCAAATAATGTAATGCCATGATATGTGTATTTAATGTAAGTAGATCTGAGGAAAACATTTGACTCTGGATATCAGCTGACTTCTGAAGAATGGGAGAACTGGAACTGGAGCCTTTACTGGGGCGTGGACTTCAGTCAGTGTGTTTGGTAGGGCTCATGTGGGGCTTCATTAGTCATGCAAGTTACCTATGTGGAGGTTAGTTAAGAAGCAATCTACTGTATTATTTATGTTTGTTAGGGGGAGACACATCTAAACCACATCTGACGTTTCCTACTAGGTGAAGGGAGTCCCACTCTTGTGACACTCTGGCCCCTCAACCCATTCACTCACTGTTCTAGTTTGCTAATGCTGCTGGAATGCAAAACACCAGAGATGGCATGGCTTTTATAAAAGGGGTTTATTTGGTTACACAGTTACAGTCTTAAGGCCATAAAGTGTCCAAGGTAATGCATCAACAATTGGGTACCTTCACTGGAGGATGGCCAGTGGTGTCCGGAATACCTCTGTTAGCTGCGAAGGCACATGGCTGGTGTCTGCTCCAAAGTTCTGCTTTCAAAATGGCTTTCTTCCAGGACATTCCTCTCTAGGCTGCAGTTCCTCAAAAATGTCACTCTTAGTTGCACTTGGGGTATTTGTCCTCTCTTAACTTCTCCGGAGCAAGAGTCTGCTTTCAACGGCCATCTTCAAAATGTCTCTCATCTACTTCCTGTGCATTCTTCAAAGTGTCCCTCTTGGCTGTAGCAAGCTGGCTCCTTCTATCTGAGCTGATATAATGCTCCAGTAACCAAGTCCCATGATGAATGGGTGGGGCCACACCTCCATAGAAATTATCTCATCAGAGTTATCACCTGCACTTGAGTGGGGCACATCTCCATGGAAACACTCAAAGAATTCCAGTCTAATCAGCACTAAAATGTCTGCCCCACAAGATTACATCAAAGAATGTGGCTTTTTCTGGGAGACAATACATTCAAACTGGCACACTCACTGTACCTCTGGGAACTTTGGGGAACACAAGTAGACACTGCCACTCATCTACTAGAGAACAAGACATCTATAGAACACACAAATTCTCCACCGATTCTCCTTTCTTGAGGGGAGGCCTGCCTGGGTCCAACCCTGCTGGGGATTGGGTGGGAGAGGCTGCCAATTTCTGGGTATCAGTTATCAAGTCCTCTTGGACCCAAGGCCATGCCCTCCAACATGGTTGCTGTCAGTAATAAAGGTGGATTACTTTTCAAGTTGCTCAGAACCCAGGTGGGGAAGAAGGAGGAGTGTTATATGTCAGGATCCCTTTGGAGACTTCAACTGTGGCATTTTGACTGTGAGTATCTTTGAATTCTTGGATTCAGTGAATCTTTAGCTTGTCCTCTTAATGCATGTTCAGTTTGCTAATGCTGCCGTTATGCAAAATAGCAGAAATGGATTGGCTTTTTTAAAGGGAGTTTATTTGGTTACAAAGTTATAGTCTTAAGGCCAGAAAATGTGCAAGTTAAGGTATCAACAATAGGGTATCGTCACTGAAGGATGGCCATTGGCACCTGGAAAAAAACCTCTGTTAACTTGGAAGGCATGTGGCTGGCATCTGCTTGCTCCCAGGTTGCATTTCAAAATGGCATTCTCCAAAATGTTGCCCCTGGGGGTTTTGTCCTCTCTTAGCTGCAGCTCCTCTTCAAAATGTCATTCTCAGTTGCTCTGAGGTCCCTCTATTCATGAGCTCTTTTTATAGGACTCCAGTGAGCCAATCAAGACCGACCCTGAATGGGTGGAGCCACATTTCCATGGAAACATTCAATCAGAAGGTTCCAACCTAATCAACACTAATACGTCTGCCCCCACAAGATTGCATTAAAGAATATGGCTTTTTCTGGGGGACATAATATATATAAACCAGCACAATGCAAAAAACAAACAAAAAACCAACCAAACCAAAAAAAAAAAAACAAAAAAACCAGCAATTCTTCTTGAGCACCTGTGATGGGTTATGGACAGTGCTAGGACCTGGAGACACAGAAGTAAAGCAGAGAGGACTCCTGTCCTCATGGTGTTTGCAGATGGGCATGGAAAGTAACTGTTAAAACAATGCATGAGTCTTTTTTTTTTAAAATCAGTATGTTTATTGTTTTTAATTAAATAGGAGAACAAAATGCAAATTAAATGGAATGTTTAGAAATAAGCCAGTGCAAACTAATATATAGTGGCACATCACCTATGTAGAACTTAGATCTAAACATATGACTTAATAACCTTAAACCTAGTTTAAAAAATAGCAATAAATAAGTCCCTAGACAGCTAAAATTGGTGTCACAAACTTGTTCACCAAACTCATACTTACAATCATCCTTACTCTTGCTGTGCCAACAAGTCTAATGAGTCTTATAATGTTTTTTTTTTTAATTAGAGAAGTTGTGGGTTTATAGAACAAGCATGTATAAAATACAGGATTCCCACATTACCACCCTATTATTAACACCTTTCATTGGTGTGGTACCTTTGTTACAATTGATGAAAGCACATTTTTATAATTATACTATTAACTATAGTCCATGGTTTAACTTAGGGTTTATTGTTTGTGTTGTGCAGTTCCATGGATTTTTTTAGGTTTTTTATTCTAGTACTATATACAACCCTACATTCCCCTTTTAACCACATTCAAATATATAATTCAATGCTGTTAATTACAGTCTCAATGTTGTACTACTATCACCACCATCTACTACCAAAACTTTTCCATCAACCCAAAAAAAAGCTCTGTATATTTTAAGCCTTAACACCCTATTCCCTACCTCCACTTCATCCACTGGTAATCTATAGTCTAGATTCTGACTCTGTGAGTTTGCTTATTCTAATTATTTCAAATCAGTGAGATCATACAATATTTGTCCTCTTATAGAATGTGGTTTTAAGTTATCCAGTTGTTCCAGTTCCGACCTGAAAGCTTAGGTATAAGACAATAACTATTTTATTAATTTATGGTTTCTGTGGGTTAGGATGGAGCTGATGGAGTTGGTTTGTTTCTGCACACTTTCCATAGTTGCAAAAGGACAACTCAAATGGTTGGGGTCTGGAACAAGAGCCTTTATTCATGACTCTGTGTGGCCTGGGTTTTCCTACAATGGTAGTTGGACATCACACATGATGGTCTAGGACTCCAAGTGCTTTAGGAAATACAGTGAAAGCCACTTTGCCTTTTACGACAGCCTTGTAAAGTCACAGGGCATCACTTCTACCATACACTGTTCGTCAAACCAGGCACAAGCCTGCCCATCTATCTCTTGGTGGCTAAGTGGCAAGGTGGTATGTGGAATGGGAAATATTTTGCCACCATTTTTAGAAAATACAGTCTAAACATACTCTGTCCTCTGGCCACAACAATGTGAATTCCCTTGCACATGCAGTATATACTACCTCCAAGACCATAGTAACGTCTGTTATGGTGTCAGGACAAACTCTGGGATTGCATCTTTTCCATCAGTCCAGGTGCAGGTTAGGCACCTCAGAAAGAGTTCCTCCAGTACAGTTCCTCTTAGCCTGCAGCCCCTCGCCAGTAGCAGAATGACCACATCCTGCTGTATGCCTGCCGCCTGGAGGTGCCGTCCGCTCCTGTCCTGGCTGCTCCAGCATATGAGTCTCATGTTTATGAAATACCACTTACTTTTTCATTCTAGTTATATCTTATTCTAAGCTCCATCCCCCTGGGTAGCAAGACATTTTATCTTGGTCATTTTTTATACTGCAGGAAAGTAAGGATAGGTCCTCAATAATTGCCTCTTTGTAGTCTTTGGAACTCCTTTTCTCTTGATCCTTGCTCTCGTTGGCTCACTGTGCACCATAGCTATGCACCCACCCTTCTCTTTCCACCCCATCCCCGACACCCAACATACTCACTTCCATGAGCTTGGTCATCTACACGACATAGGAAGTGCCTTTCACTTTAGGCAGTTTCTTTGGTCAACCTTGCAAAAATCCCAAGGCAAGAAATTACAAATGAGTGGGTTATCTACTTGAAATGGGAGAAGGTAAGCATGTAGAGGGTAATTTAATATCTTAATAAATTACCCTTTCACAAAATAAATGTGTAACTACGCAATGACAAGTTTTTCCTTCAGTGTATGTATTAGTTTCCTATGGCTGCTGTAGAAAATTACGGCAAACTAGGTGGCTTGAAACAACAGAAATGAATTCTCTCACAATTCTGGAGGCCAGAATCTGAAATCAGTCTCACTAGGCTGAAATTAAGATGTCAGCAGGGCCACAATCCCTCTAGAGACTCTGGGGAAGAATCCGTTCCTTGCCTCTTCCAGCCTCTGGTGGCTGCTGGCATTCCTTGGCTAGTGCTGCGTCACCCCAGTCTTCAAGGCCAGCTTCTGCAAATCTCTCTCTGCTTCATCTTCACATTGCCATCTCCTCTGTGTGTGGGTGTCAAATCTCCCTCTGCCTTTCTCTTATTAGGACACTTGTGGTGGCATTTAGGACCTACCTATATAATCCAGGATAATGTCCCCATCTCAAAATCCTTAATCTTGTTTGCAAAGATTCTTTTTTCCAAATAAAGTAACATTTGTAGGTTTCAGGGATTAAGATCTGATATCCTTTGGGTCCATTATCAGCCTACCACAATCATACATACATGTGGTAATATCTCCTTCTTTAAAATAACTTCCCTTGACCACATAGTCCCCTCTTTCCTTTACAACAAATCTTCTTGAGAGGAGGTATCTATACTCACTTCCTTTTCTCCTATTCTCTCTCTCTTTCTGTTTATTGTGATAAAATATACGTAACATAAAAATTTTAAATTTACCATTTTAACCATTTTTAAGTGTACAATTTGGTGGCATTAAATCACACAAATGATGTGACTATCACCACTAGAGGCCCTTTCCCTAGCACTCTATTGAAATTGCCCTTGGTCAAGGTCACCATTGACCTCTGTGTTGCCAAATCAATTCTCAATAATTATCCTACTTGATGTGTCAGTGGCAATCAACAGAAATTATGATGTCCTCCTTCTCAAAACACTTTCTTCACTTGGCTTCTGGAACTTCCCTCTTTTTTTTGGTTCTCCTCCTACTTACCGGACCTCTCTTCGGTCTTCTTTTGCTGGTTCCTCCTCACCTTCCTGACCTTTAACTTTGAAGTGCTTTAATCTCTAACATCTTCTTTTCTCTAGGAAGACTCACACCCAAGTGCCCTCATCCAGTCCATCTACATATGGATATTCAACATTTGCCCTTGGATATATAATTGGCATCTCAACAACTCCAGACCTGAATTGTTGATTTCTCCCCAAAGCTTACTTCTCCTTCTATCTCCCCCAGCTCAGTAAGAAGCAACTCCATACTTCCAAATGCTTCTGAAACAACAGCTGAAATCTTCCAACACCCCCTAATAGCTTTACCTTTGAAATATATCCAGTTTCTCACCTTCTCTACCACTACCATTCTACTCTAAGACACCATCCTTTCCTGGATTATTGAAATAGCTGCCTAACTGGTCTCATGGATTCCATTCATGCTCCTCTCTGCCAAGTTTATTTGTCACATAGCAGCTAGAATGATCCATTTTCAAACTTAAATCAGAAGATACCATTCCTTTGCTCAAAATTCTCCAATTGCTTACTTATTTAAGGTAAAATCCAAAGTCCTTGTGACTGCCTCTAGGGTTCCATATGATCAGTTTCCCATTACCTCTCAGGCCTTATCCTCTACTACTCTTACCCATAATCACACTTCTCCAGTAACACTGGCCTCTTTTCTGTTTCTTAACATGCTAAGCACACTCCCACCCCAGGGCCTTTGCATATGCTATTCTTTTCTGCTTAGAATGCTCTTTTACCAGATATCTGCATGGTTTGATCTCTTTCTTCTTTTAGGTTTCTGCTCAAATATCATTTTATTAGTGAGGCCTTCACTGTACAAATAAAAAGCTTTGTGTCACTCTCCATCCTTCCTACCCTGCTTTATTTTTCTTTATATCACTTATAAGCACCTGGCATATGTTTGCTTAATTCCTTTCTATCTGTCGCACTCTACTTGATTGTAAGCTTATGAGGACTGGGGCTTAGCTTTATTTATAGCTGAAACCTAATGCTTAGAATAGTGCTGAGCACATAGTTGGTGCTTAATAAATATTTGTTGAGTAAATGGGTGGATAAATTTATATATGAGTGCTATAAATAAAAGGCACAGGGTGCTTTAAGAGTGTGTAAGAGAGCTTGTGATACATCCTAAAACATGGATGCACCTTGAAAACACTATGCTAAGAGAAAGAAGCCAAACACAAAAGACCATATAGTATATGGTCGCATTTATATGAAATGTCCAGTGAATTTAATAGTATGTGAATTATGTCTAAAGAGAAAGAGAGAAGCTATTGAAGAGGTTTAATCAATCGAGGTTGCAGGGTGACTGGTTTGACAAGACCAGATTTACATTTTGCTATGACAGCTTTGGCTGCAGTGTAGAGAATGGGTTGGGGGTTGGGGACCTGTAAGAGACGAGATGCCAAGACATCAGTGAGGAGCCTGTTGCAATAATTCAGAGGAGACACAGTTAAAATCTACTAGACTTGTTGATGGGCTAGATTTTAGGGATGGGGGACAAGGAGGTCAAGGATGTTTCCTACTCATTAAGATTGTCCGAGGCTTTGGTAGACTTTAATTATTAAGCACAGTAATTGGTGCTTAGGCCTGTTATGTCTTAATAAATGGTACTTATTATTTAAAAAATCAACTTATAATGGCAGAATGCTATATAAATTTTAATTATTACAACTAATAATGATATACTTGCTTTTCTGATACGATTGTGGGACTTTGATCTTTGACAAATTAAAACAACTTGTTTGAGCTTGAAAGAGACTGTTGGAAATACTTGCTTTATCTCACCCTTCCCCACTATACTGTTGAAATCCACCTGGATTCACTGTATCTCATATTGTAATTCTTTGATGATCTCATTATCTTTAGTCCCAGGGAGGCTCCAGTGTCACATCCAGGCCAATGGCTTTATAAAGAGAAGAAACCAAGCAAAACGGATTTGCTCCATGGTCCTCTTCTTCATGAGAATGTATGCAAAGGAGTTAGTGACTTCTGCAACTGGGTTACTACTTTTGTAAGTTGGTAGTGACACTTCAACCTAGCTGACTTTTAAAAGACAAGCTCAAAGATGCTTTTATTAAAAAAAACACAAGAACAAAAACAGTGTTTTGGATATAATCTAAGTGAAATCACCAAAGATGTAAAAGAACCATTCTCTCCTGCCATTTATATATTGATAGAGATGCTTCTGGTAAATAAAATTCCTGGTAAGTTTGCAAGCTTGCAGCCAATTTGAATGTTTATGTTAATATCTTGTTTAATTGCTATTTTTGATATTCTTATTTTCCATTTCAATATCAGGACCTTCTTTTCTCTTTGTCCTTCATTCCCTTCTCAATTCATTTTTCTCAGTTATCTTTACCTGTAAGTAATTGGGCAGCTATGCTTGACTGCAGCCTTTGCAAAAAAAAAAAAAAAAAAAAAAGCTCTGAAATGAAGCAACTTTTGACTCAATTATCAAGGTCCTTTCCTTTGCCCACTTTCCAAGAACCTATTCTGTTACCTAGTCCTGCTCCTTAGTCCCTGCAGATGTCTAGATTCCTGTTACTTTTCCTGGTCTTATTAAGACCCTCTAGTATTTATGTCTCCCCCTCCCCCAATTATTTGAGTGTATTAGTCAGTTTTAGACAATGTATTATATAGGATTATTTCACTGGCAAGTGACTGATATGCAAGTCAGACTGGCTTAATGAGTAAGGGAAACATCCAGAGTTATTGGGATTTCAGGCATAGCTGGATCCACAGCTGGATTGAGATATCTTTAGGTGCTCTCCCTATTTCCCCAAGAGAAGCCAGAAGTAGCCACAAAATCTCTAACCTTGCATCCTACCAATGGGCAACCTCAGTTGGAAGAGAGCAATCCTTTTCCAATAGGGAAAAGTCTTCTTCTCACTGGGCTAACTTGGGTCACATGCCTGTCCTTGAATTAACCAGTATGACTAGAGATATGGAGTGTACTCATTGGCTAGACCACCTCACATGTATAACTTTGAAGCCAAGTTGGGGGTGTCCAGTCTAAACTGCAATTGATTGACCAAAAGTGGAGGAGGGCAGATTCCCCAAAGGAAGATTGGCGTAGGGATGCTGGGTGAGGTAGTTGATGTCCACTATACCTGGTGCCTGAACCTGGTGCTTATCCTTAATCTGGCTGGATTGAGTTGCCTAATTCCCAGGCCTTCCATTCTGCCATTCCTGCTGCTGGAGGCTCCTCTTCTATCTGGGCAGAAAATGTAAAGAACTCTAAGCTAATAGGTTAGCTTCTCTGGTAGCTGGCCTTGTTTTCAGTCCCTTATGACCAAGGTCCCCCCCTTTACCTCAGCTCTACAATCTAGGTCCCTATTGAGTCACCCTGGGGTATTTTCTTCATGGGGTTAAATTAAAAACAGACTCCGAAAACCAAGGTGCAGAATAAGTTTATTGAGCTAAGTGGCATGCGTGGGAGCCAAACTAAAAGAAAGTTACTGCTCAAACCAAAGTGGAGGGGAAGCAGTTTATATACCTGCTTAGAACAAAGAAAGGGAATGGAGGAACGGGGAGGGGAGGCAAGGAGGATGTGAGCTATGTGAACTGTCTGGGGCAGGGCATCCTTGGGTACCGTAAAACTGCAAAAGCTGCCCAGGCAGAATGTGTAGGAATAGGCCTATCTGGTGAAGATAAGCAGATGTGTTGGTGTCAGCATGACTTGTTTATCACAGATCCTTCTTTCCCATTCTCTCTGAATTCCATGGAGGCAGGGGTCTTAATTAGCACTGCAAAGGATTGTTGGTATGACAGCATGACTCAGTTGCTTTTGGTTTCTTCTTTGTCATTTCCTGAGTAAAACTGGAAGTTTAAGCACATTAAGATGATTAGTAAAGCTATTTACCATTCTAACTTCACAACAGTATTATCACTGGCTTCACCTGCTGTTGATTTATTTTTTACCTCATTGATTCTGCTTCTCTATTTCTACTTCGTTATTCTTTCAGCTTGGTTTAGACTCGACTCCTCCCTTTATGGCCCTGACCCATTTCATGACTCCTCTTTAGCCAGTGACAAATAACCTCATTCTCTCTGTGTTCCCCAATTTCTTTTTTTCCAAACTGAGATTCTGCGATATCCACCTTATCCTTTAGCACTGAGCCACATCATAGGTCAATGGTCAGCTTCCTGTCCTTTGCCCCCCTCTACTTCCTTCAACTGTGGCTGGGGGAAGGGAGTGGAGAGTGGTCTGTGTGTGAAATATGGCTGACTAGAGCTGCCACCTTCAGGGAGCATAGAGCAGCTTCCTTTATAAAGGGCTCTGGACAGGGCAGACACTCACATGTCTAGACATGTCTGGAAAACATTTCCAGGGATGTCACTGCTATGAAATGCTCAAGATTTTTGCCTTTGATCAAATAGTCTGCATTTTTCTCAGCCATCAGGAACTCACTGCTTCTTGTAGCTCCTAATCTGTCTCTTCTTGCACTGACAAGTCCCTCCAGACTCTAAATACTTCTTGTCTCCAGTGAATGCTGCTGAGCATATTCTACTCCAGAATACCTCTTCCCAAGCAAGGGTCAAATATCTACCTTAGATTAAAGCAAAAAGCAAGGAGCATTTCACCATTTGTCCTCAACTTATGCAATGTGATATTATTCCAGGGAATTTCAAACATTGATGAAGAGTTCATCCTGAAACAGTTTGCCATTGACTACGAAAGCAAACCAAGCTGCGATGTGCTTCACACAAGACTGAACCAGGGGCTAAATAAACTGCAGGAACTAGAATTCTCCTTCCAGGAACTGACCTTCAAGAGGAAACTCCAGAAGCCACAGGTAATTGCCAAAGGGAAGAAGACTGAAAATCAAAGAAAATTAATCAAGTCATATCAAAGCCTTAAGTGTTCTTGGACTCTGGTACTTCAAGGGAGTACTGGCCTTTTAAAATAGAATTCTTGGATTTTTACCAGAATCTTACTACTACAAACATCATTCTCAACCACATGCTTGACTGATCATTAACAAATTGCCCAATTTCCTCAATAACAAATTGCTATGAGGCTGGGAGATCAAGGTAACAGAAAGGAGAAATAACATGCTTTGTTCCAAGGGGAAGTACTATGGGCCCTGGCAGTACTTTTTTACTTTTCTACACAATGTCTAGAATGCTGCACAAGTCAAACAGTGTGAGTCAAACAGACTTAAGTGTCTAAGTAGGAGTGAGGGTAATGAGAGTAGTTTGATTACTATGTGTCTTGGTGTTAAATTTTTCGTGTTTCTTATGCTTGGGGGGTTTTGAGCTTCTTTGATCTGTAGCTTCTTTTTCTCTTAGAGTGAAAAACAATGTTACCTCTAATTACCCACTGCCTTATACACATAATCTTTGATACTGTATTTCCATTGTTTAAGAGGACATAGTTGTTAATTTTGTCCTTTATGGTCTAATGCAATTGGCTGAGCTGTTTTGGCATCATTATAGTTTTCCTCTTTGCAGCCCGTTACTGATGTCAGCACTTTAATTTTTCCGTTTCCCTTGTGTTAAAGGTTAAAAGGCAAAGTGATGCTGAATAGGCAAATTATGTTCCTCACAGCCATGGCCTGAATCACTCTTGCCCTGACTCTTGCCTAAATCAAATTGCTCAATTTCCAGTACTTACAAATAATTGCACAAATGCTGCTTTATAAACCATGGTGATCATTGCCAAAATTGAACTTTTGCCTGGCAGATGGAGGGTCACTATGCAAAAGTTCGAAGTATATATCCACGTGGTACCACTTTTCCTTCTGCCTGAAGGACTTCCTATAACACTTCCTGTAGTGTGGGCCTCCTAGTGATGAATTTTTTCAGCTTTTTTTAATGTCTCAAAATATCCTTATTCTGCCATGATTAAAAACAAATATTTTTGTGGGCATAGAATTCTATGTTCAGGTTTTTCCTTTTTTTATTATTTTGGTATTTTAAATATGTCTCTCTACTATTCTTGCTTGCATTGTTTTTTTATGAGAAACTTTATGTTATCCCTATCTTTGTTTCACTGAACATAATACGCTTTTTTCCTTGGTTGCTTTTAAGATTTTCTCTTTGTCTCTGCTTTCGAGCAGTTTGATTACTACATGTCTTGGTATTAAATTTTTCGTGTTTCTTGTGCTTGGGGGGTTTTGAGCTTCTTTGATCTGTAGGCTTATAGTTTTCATCAAAATTGGAAAAATATTGGCTATTATTTCTTCAAAAATATTTTTATGTCTCTCACCCAACCCTTCTTTCTGGAACTCTAATTATATGTATATTAGGCTGCTTGAATTTGTCTCATAGCTCACTGTTGCTCTGTTCAATTTTATGATTCTGTTTTCTCTTTATGTTTCTATTGCTATGTCCTTAAATTCTCTAATTTTTTTATGAGATGTTTAATCTGTTAATCCCATGTATTTTTATCTCATACATTATAATTTTCTTCTCTGTAAGTTTTATTTTGGTCTTTTAAAAAAAGTCTTCCATGTTTCTACTTAATGTTTTGAACATATGGAAAACAGTTAAAAATAACTGTTTTAATGTCCTTGTCTAAAAATTCTAACATATGTATCAGTTCTGTGTCAGTTTTGATCTCCTAATTTGGGGTCATGTTTTCCTGCCTCTCTGAATGCCTGATAAATTTAGTGGATGCCAGACATTGTGAATTTTACCTTGTTGGCTGCTGGATAATTTGTATGCCTATAACCATTCTTGAGTGTTTTTTTCTGGAATGCAGTAAAGTTACATGGAAGCAGTTTAATCATTTTCAGTTTTGATTTTTTATTGTTTTTTCTATTTTTTTTTTTAAATATTTGTTAAGATTTATTGGATGGGCCTGAAGTAATGTCCAGTCTAGAGTGAATTTACTCCCCACTACTGAGGCAAGACCTTTCTGTGTACTCTGCCCTCTATCTCTGTGAATCTTTAGGCTTTCCAGGTGGGAACAGGCTCTGTTCCTGGCCCTGTCTGAGCACTGGCACTGTTCCCCATCCTTTCAGTTGGTTCTTTCCCTGGCCATGGGTAATTGCCTCCAACACATGCACTGATCAGCCCTTTGCTGAATACTCAGGGGGTCCCCCTGCAAACCTCTGGAGTTCTCTCTGTCTTCTCTGGTACTCCATGCTGTGAACTCTAGCTACACTGTGCTGGATGTATCTGGACTGATACATTTTGGTTGTCATGACTGGCGAGCAGGTTGCTACTGCCATCTTGTGGGTAGAGGCCAGGGAGGCTGCTAAACATTCTCTAATGCACAGGACAGCCTCTTGCAACAGATTACCCCAGCCTAAAATGTCAACAGTGCCAGCGTTAAGAAACCCAGCTTTAATTCACAAATATTTATTGAGCACCTATTATGTCCTAGGTGCTGTTCTAGATGCTTGGGGGGTATAGCAGACAAAAATTACTCTGTTCCTGAAGCTGACATTTTAGAGGGTAGGAGGAGAGACAGACAGCCAGTCAGAAAAATATGTAGCATATCGAATGCTTATAAGTGCTAAGAAAATAAGGCAGAGAAGGAAGATGAGGAGTGTTGTGAGGGGGTTTCAGTTTTTCAATTGAGTCATCAGGGAATATACCACTGAAAAGGCGGCTTGAAGGAGGTGAGAGAGCAAGCCATGTGGGTCTCCTGGGGAAGAGGATGGCAGAGGGAACAGTGAGTGCAAAGGCACTGAACAGATGCAGGCAGTCGTGATATAGTGAGGCGGTCACTTGGAGGGGAGGGATCACAATGCTGAATCCAACCCTGAGAAAGGATTTCTGGCCTATCTGCTCTCTCCTGTTTTCTAATTCATCCAACACGTACCACTCCTTAGCTTAAATGTGGGTGAAGGGAGAGAGGGGCAGAATCTTTGTGGTTTATTTCTTTCTTTGCCCAACCCAAGAGGTAGGCCCCCTTTTGTGATGAGACGATGGGTGGGCATTGCATCCACAGTACCAGGCTATGAACCAACAAGAGATTCTTTACATTCTTGGTCCCTTAATGAAGAATGGGAGAAAGAAAGGAATGAAATCTATTCTTGCCTCTCTTTCTGTCTCCTAGTTAGAGGGGCAAGAGGTTGGTGTTGGAATAACATTTTGATCAAATGTAGCATAGCATTTACAAGACTGAATGGGCTCATACATAGTAAGTACAATAATTTGTTATTTTGGTTGACTGAGTACTGCTTAAGGTCATTGCCCTTAGGTGAAACATGATTTTTGCATGATTTCTAGCTGCTTTATGTACCTTTCCCCTTCAATCTTCACAACAACATATGGAGTGGATACTATTGTTATCTCCATTTTAAAAATGAAGAATTTAAGTAACTTGCCCATGGACTCATAGCTACTAAGTGAGGGGTTAAGATATGAACCCAGGTCTGTCTAAATCCAAAGGCCACACTCTTAGCCAGGACATTATTTTCTCAACCATGAGCTTTTCATGTTGCCTTTGTAAGTTGAAGAGTATTGAAACTTCGTAAGATAGTTTGTCACAGACAAACCATAAATTAAAAGTAATAACACTACTTTTATAAACTAAATCTTAGATCTATTGAAATGAAAAACCAAAAGAACTAATGACCTTGGTAATTGTTATTTTCTATAGAATCCTTATAAACCGAAATGGGTAAAGATGAGATATGGAGCATGGTATCTGAATACTAAGTTGTGGAAAAAGCAAAGAGCAGATGAACCTTTGGTTGACCCCACTATCTTACTTAAAGCTCAAAATGAGAATTTTAAAAAGGAGCTGCAGGAACAGGTATGTATATAGCTGAGATTTGCTCATGTAGACTATAGATTATTACAGTGCAATTGCTACCCTCATACTGAAGTTAGAGTCTCCGGAGTATTACAGAAGTTCACGAAAGTCTTAGTTTGCATATTGAATTCAGCAGTGAGAAAGCTGAGTCATTATATGGGGAATGTGTAATAAACTAGTCTTGAGATTACCTGGTAGACCTTGTCTCTTAAGATAGAACAACTACTTGTACTCCTATCATTCTTGGAACACTTGATTCCTTGGAAAATTGTTCAAATGGCGGTATGACTTTTTCAGATTACCTCAATTCTCAGAATGGATATGACATCGTGGATTCTCGTTGGGTAGCTAAATGTGAAACTTGTTTCCTATTGGCAATGAATGAATGTCAAGGAAATAAAAAGAGCAATTGTGAAACTTCTTTATGCAATTTAGCACTCAGAGTTGCAGGGGCTGTCTGAGAAGAGGTTAAGCAATATTTGATACCTCAAAACAACAAACACGCACAAGGATGAGCTTTAATTTTACTACCAGTAAACACTGGCCTGCCCGTCTCTTCTGTGCAAGTACCTAATGGAAAGAAGATTCTCATCACTATTCTGGATATTTGGAAATATTGATGCAACACTTGCACAGGACTCTGATGAGAATATTTGTGAACCTCTTTTCTTTTTCATCAGACACAAAACTCCCAGATAACAGATGTGAACACACTTTGAAAAAGTAAAATAGTATATAAATGTGACATCATTTCATGCAGTAATTACTCTTCAATTGCCTCTTTTAGATTGGAAAGCTAGGACAGGAAGGATGGTCATTTTTATCCTTTCTAGTACTGGCTATGAAACTCTTATTTTCAGATGTGAGGTGTTACACAAAATTACAGGTGCAACATGTTTATATAAACCTCAAAATAAAGTAAATAATGTTCAGCAGATTTTCTTGGTGTATTTTTTTTTTTTTTTTTTTTTTGGAGCTGCCTATCTAGGTTTACATGAATTTAATACATAACATAAAACTATTCCAGTTACCCCATTTTTTAATGCTATTTTATTGAGGTACACTCACACAACACACAATCCCTCAAAGTGTACAAATCAGTTGCTCACAGTTGTGCATTGATTACCATCCAGTTGCCCTTTAAGAAACAAAACAAAATACTCCCAATAAATTAAATACTTATAAACAAAAATAGTTACAAAATTATTTTTGTTTTAAGGTGTCTCTTTTTAAAAATATATTTAAAAAGACATATTCTTGAAGACTTAAAGAATTTCACAAGAAGTATTCCATTTTGGTGACTAAAGATGTTTGCCCAAATGGTTACATCTAGCTAATGAAAAAGGATCATTCAATTTTTTTTTTGAAAATTTGTTGATATAACCTTTAGAGTAGAAGATTGTTTGCAGGAAGGTTAGTTCCGGGAAGGATTCCAAACAATGGAATTGTTCTAAAATGATATTTTGTACTAACTGAAGAATGATTTGCCCTAATGCACCGTAGGTGGTGCCACTCGGCTCTGGCACCCCACATCACCAGACACAGATGGGATGCTGTGTCTGGTAAGGGAGAGTCATGATGATGTCGCCACTATCTTGCTGGTGACTGTGCTTGATTGACTTGTTTTAGAAGTAAAACCATCTTAAAATACTGAATTAGAATTATTTAAATGTATATCATACATTTAGTTTTTAAATTCAAATAAATGAAAAGAAAAACAACACAGGATATGTGAGTGTTCAGAAGATGTTGGAACTATATCAAGTCTTTTTGATTATCATGCCCTTTGGATGGTTTAAGTTCTATAAATTGTAGATATATTGTTAGTCTAAATAGGTTAGATTCCAGACATTCTAGGTCAGTAATTGTCTAACTGAATTGCTTAAATGTGTTGCCTATCCTTAAGATGGTAAGAAAACAGGTAGGAGAAGGAGGGAAAGCTGGGCATCTTTTGAAAGCCTCCTATTCATCAACTTGTGAACATTATTTACACCCATATTCTCCAATGAGAAGGAAGGGTTTAAAAGTGAGGCATTTTATAAGGACCTTAATGCTTCAAATTAGGTTGAGTATGAAATGAAGCTCCTGGCAACTGACCTGTTTTTTGAATATGGACACGCTTTTGTTTAGGAGGATTTACTTGAACAGCTTCATGGAATGGTTGCCTTCAAGAATTTCATCCTAGGCAGGGGCTACAGGATGCCGAATGTGAGTAAAGCATCATGTTGGAAAATCCAGCTGGGGGGCTTCGCAGCTCACAGTTGTTGATGGGAAGGGATTGGCACCTGATAAAATAAAAATATGACTCTTCCAGGCATACACCAAGACTCAGCCCCAAAGAAAGGGAGTGCTTTTCCCCAGGCATAGAGATAGGATGTGGCAATTTGCCCTTTTCTTCTGCCAGTTTTGTTCTTGCTGTCTCCCTGATGATATTTGACTTACATTCCTTAGGTTTGGGTTTGGCCTTAATGGGACCAAAGTGAAAGGGATTTATTTATGGGGCGTATGTCTTGTAAATTCTGGCTATAACCAAAGCATCAAAATTCTTCAGAAGTCTAAGTCTCCTTAACTCCATGTCTAAGGACAAAGAGTTGGGGGGTTTGGGTTGAGACAAAATGGAGTTGGACATTGCAATTTTGTCATTGTACCTTGAAGCAGACCTCATAGTACAAGAGGAACCAGACAAGGGCAAAAGTTTACTTCCTGTGGGGCCCTGCCAGTGTGTTCTCTTTCCTCCCTTTTCCCTTTTCCCCTTCTAGTTTACCCTCCCTTGACTTGTAAACCTGGTCCTGGCTACCCCCTATATGAATAATTTCCCCTCCGTGCTTCTGCTCCCTGGAAGATCACGTTACAACCAGTGTGTGGTGGGAGCTTGTCAGAATGGACCCTCCAGCTTGGAGTTGTGCACTCAGACCAGCCCTGGCAGCACGGCAGGAAACCAGATAGGCTTCTGGGGCTGGAGTCACAGCTAATAATACATTATGCATTTGCCCCATGTCCTCTGTGTGCACAGCCCTCAGGATCTTTGGGGGGCAGTCAAAAATTCCTGGAACTGTGAGATTGGATATCTCTTTTTCTGAGAGTGATAGAACTAATAATAGCTTATACTTACCAGCAAATAGAAATACCAATCAAGTTCAAATCGAAACTGGTTTCAAAGTTAAACCAGACAATATGTGGGCAAGTCTCTGGCCTGAGGTGAAGACCAGGATGGAAGACCCTGTTACAGAGCTGGGATGAAATATCTCCTTTAGCTTTTCACATTGATAATAGGCCCATTAGGTATACCTAATATACAAGTTTATGGATTTATAACAATTGCCTAATCTGTATATAAGGTTCACATAAATATATTTATGTATATTTATGTGTATAATATATAGAACATACTTATACAGGATAGCTATATATGATTATACTTATTCATATAATATATAAAATATACCTAAGTACAAATATGATTATGTGAGATGTGTGTGTGTGTACGTATCTCTCTTATTTGCTCTTGGTGACTCACATTTCTACTTTAACATTTTTAGTGGCAAAATACACTTTTTCCCATTTTTTCATATCCCTTCTTGGCTTAATCCATTCTGTCAATGAAGTTTTGTTCAATTTTGGCTAAAAGGAAGCATGCCTCCCACACTGGCTATCCTCTTTTCGACTGTGTTAACTAATGAGAGACGATGACCCCCGCTACAGCTGGGTCCTCCGAGAACACATTAACTCAAGACTGGCATATTTTGTCCCTCTATTCTTACATTCTATATCTTTCTATTTCATCCCTGAGTTCAACTAAAAGAGAAGAGGGGAGGGAATCTATTATAGTAATTGTGATACATATGTGTGTATATATATGTATGCATATATCCTGTACTACATTTATTTACTTAAATATGTGTGAACATTCATTCTCTTCTTACTCCAATAAGGCATGTGTATACCCTATGTATATATGCATTTATGAGCATACATATTTATCTATACATTTATATATATGGTATCTGCTGCGGCTGGATTATCTACTTTACGCATTTACCTACAGCTTCGTTCCCTCTGCTGCTCAGATGGGTCCCAGTAGTTATGAGATATAAGGTTATGCTGAGCTGGGTTGGGCTGGGCTTGGGCACAAAACAAGTGTGAATTGTATCTGAGTATTTTTGATGTGTTCCAAGGACCAACATATATCATGGTCAAATTAATTGACATATGATTTTGTGTAGTATTAGGAGGTATGTCAGAGAGTGAGGTTGTGAATTTGGGCATGGTAGTGGTTGTGGTGAGGTGATGAGTACTGTACAATTTTTATTTGCCAATCTAATAAAGGTTCTTTAATTTTTTTTTTTAGTTCCTTAAGAAGACATATATTGAGAAAGAATGTAAATGTGAGTGTAAAAAGACTCCTATAACACAATCAAAAGAAACTAACTCAAGCATAGAAGAATCTTGAAAGGATGATAAGACAGTTTTTTATTTGCTACATATTTGGCTATCTTGCTCTCTCGTTTTAAGCAATACACTGAATTTATGATGAGTGCCCCACCATGGATGTACATCTTTGACTTGGCAATATCCATAAATTTAGTATCTCATGCTTTTAAATGTTTCTAATAAATATTTTATATAGTTTATCAACTATGAGATCAATATTCACATATACTTTTCTCACATTCTGTATCACTGTGGATATTACACAGTTATAGCAACTATTTGTAAAAATAAAACCATAGATAAAAGCAGAATAACTCTATTGCATTTTCCAGAGTATTATTTTCCCTGGTTTTGAATGAATACCTCCTTTCTTCTTCCTTTATGATATTACTGTCTTTCATTTTGAGTTAAGCTTATTAAAGTGCTTTTCCCTTCTGTAGGGATGTTAGTTTTTATAATAAATCCATACCTATAACATAAGGTCATAAGGTCACAAAGTCTAATAGGAACTCAAGATGATATATATTTTTAATTAATTTTTTAAATTAATTTTTATTAGAAAAGTGTTAATGCTAATGTTAGGAAAAGCAGAAAATATAGTCTAGAAGAACATAGAAAACACAATAATTCCTGAGCGGTCAGCAATCATTGCTCTTCACTCATTGGAAAGTTATTCTTCCAGATCTTCCTCTACATACATACATCGTATCAACTAAGGTCACTGAAATTCATTCTGGATAATTTAATCAACGGTAGTTGATTAAAAGGATAATGGGTCCTACTAGGAACAAAACCCAAATTCATGCCTGATGAATCTGAAAACATCCAGCAAGGACATCACCATTAACACTGGATACTGGCCACTGCCCCCAGCACCACACTCCTGCTGCCTCTGAAAGTGGATGCAAAGTCACTGCCACCACCTGCCTGTCCCCAACACAGATTCAGTCAAGACATTTGATGGGTGGAATCCAAGTCCGTGTCTAGGTGAGAGAAGGCAGAGAAAATGAGCATATGGCATTATCAGCTTCTGCGGTGGGAGGGAACTCTGCCCCATGGGATAGGGAGTTCAGGTGCCTCATAGTCTGTAAGATGGGCTGACTACATTGAAAATTTGATCACCAGTACCACACCCTTAGTGGGGGAAGAGACAAGGAAAGATAGGAAACTTAAATATATATATGGCATTTGCATGACATGGCAAGATAGGAAACACAGGTAGACGCAACAGACTTCATTTCTGCAACTGATCAAGAAGCTGTAGTTGCTATAAATGGCTTCCCTCTTCCACTTCTCATTCCATGTGCTTTTTGCTTTTAGCCGTTTCCTTAGGTGGCAGGGATTATTTACTCAATGGGGTGACCCAAATCTTTACTCCCAAAGGGTCTGAGCTTTTTGCTGGTCCTGACTATTGGGACATTTTTATAACGAGATGTGGCAACACTAGGTGGAACTCCAGGGGATCCCCTAGTTTCCAGACTACTTCATGATTCTAACGTAACTCAATTTTCACTTATTAGTGATGATTTGTCATACCCGATGACACCATCGCTCTCTCTAGTTATTCTTGTAGCATGAGTCCAAAATGGCCTGGGGGCAGTCTCGTCTCAGCTTCCAATGCAACTGTTTTCTACTGGTGGCAGCCTTCTCCCCTTGGAAACCAAGCCTTTAAATCATGAGGACTCAGTCACAAGGACTAACAATTTTGCAAGTGGTTCTTGTAGAGGTGCTCCTCCCAATGTCCCCATCCCCACCCCCCATCCTCAGACCCAGGTATTTGGGCTTTGGAAAAAAGAGTGCCATATTTTAACTGCTAATTCAGAGTAAATACTACATCTGCAGGGCACCGCCCATCATTGAAAGGCATTTGGTACTGTAAATGAGTCTTTTCTAGACTCTTTATATGGCCAGACAATTTGGTGTGATGAAGTACACCATAGAAGCAGTGAACCCCATAGTGCCTGCCCATTGCTTCATTACTTTTGCTATAGAATGAGATTTTTAGTGAGAACCAATGTTGGGCATAATACTTTGCTGGTGAATGTTGGTGTGAGCAGAAGTTTGGTAAGCAGGGAAAGCAAGTTGGTTTAGTAGCTATTCCAGTAAAAATAAAGTACTGCCCCTTTTTTGATGATGGAAGAGGTCTGTGGCTTCCTATAAATAACTCACTCAACACCCATTCAGACTTCTTTCTAGCTTGCCTTCCTACTACAGAGGCTGGAAAACTAAAAGCCACATTTCCTAGACTTTCTTGATGATTGAACATACCCACGAGTTTTGGAAGCCCAAGGGAGTGCCGAAGGTAGCACTGCTCCTTTGCAAGCCAGTAGAGGAAGCATCCATTTCTAGTAGGCCAGCTGGGCAAGATTTGGGAATTCAGTCCCAGGAGTCTGGCATGTCGGTGCTGAGCAGCAGGTGGGGTTGGCAGTGTTGGTCTGGAGAGAACCCATTTGTTGTTTCCTGGCTATATTGTTCCTGGCCTTGTAATGTTCAAGGATAATTCCTGTCAAGGGCTCAGGTTTGGTTTTAATTTCTGGACAAATAAATACTCAACAGAAACAGTAGCCAGATCAGCCTCCATAAGGGCAAATCCAAGTTGCTAAACCCACAAAGAACCTGCATTTCTGCCATCATGGCCACCTTATTCAGGAGCTCATGCGCCAACATTGGAATACCTGGGCAAAGAGGCAGACTGACATTCACAGGGTAGTCAAATTTTTACCTGATAGTTGAGAGCTTCCTCTCCAGTGGAGGCCTTTTTGTGAACACTCACAAAGGACCAAATATTCTCACACTCTGTTCTGTGAGATCCACCGTATAGCTCTTGGCCGAAACATCCTTGTCACCAGCCCTGCATTCTCGAGCCTTCCAAGTCCCTGGCTGCGTGGTGAAAATATCAGCTACTGATATTTTGACTGGTGATCTCTGAGCCTCAAGCCATTTCTCCTTTCAGAAAATGTGGTCAACAGGATGAAGTGCTTAAAATTCTGCCTCCTGGGCAATTCCCCTTCTCTGTTGTTCTTCAGGGCCACCCCCGAATGGGGCTATAATGTTGTCCATTTGTGACTCCTGCCAGCATGTTGTGCAGGACATCTGTTAGCGAGGCTTCAGTCAGAGTCTAGACTTACAGAATTCCCCAGAAGGTCAGAGGTGTGGGTTGAGAAAGAAATGTTACTGTGGAAGGAGTGGGCTGACCATGCAATTTTATTGTGTCTTCAGTTTCTGCTCAAGCCCAATCCTGTGTAGAAAATTTCCATTTGACCATGGCAGGCAATATAATTTGATAATTGTGTTAGTTTGAAGTTGTTATGTACCCCAGAAAAAGCCATTTTCTTTTAATCCTTCCTGTGGGTGCAGATCTATTGTAGGAGAGACCTTTTGATTAGGTTATTTCAATTGAGATGTGGGCCTTAATCCTTTTACTGGAGTCCTTTATGAGAGGATAAAAGAGATAAAACCAGAGAGCTCAGAAAAGCCCCATAAAAGCTAAGAAATGAAATTAAGAGACACTCATAGAGAAAAGCCCTGGAGAAGCTAAGAGAGGATTCAGAAAAACTGAGAGAGGAAGCCACTGAAGCCAGAAATTGAAAGCTATGAACTCGGCCATGTGCCTTCTCATGTGACAGAGGTGTCCCAGATGCCAGCAGACTGTCTTCAGAGTCCAGGTATTAACCTGTTGACACCTTGAGTTGGACATTTTCATGGCCTAAGAACTATGAATTGTAAGTTAATAAATACCCATTGTAAAAGCCAACCCATGTCTGGTATATTGCATTTCGTCAGCTTTAGGAAACCAAAACAGGAATTAAACAGGTGGACTTTGGAGCCAGAGAACCTGAATTCAAACCAGGCTCTTCCCCTTATTATCTGTGTGACTCTGGGCAAATATCCTCTTTTTCTCAGTTTTCTCATCTAAAACAGGGATAACAGCAATAATAACAGTACTCTTTCCCAGGATGGTAGTGAGGATTAAAAGAAATATTACAAGCAAAGTGCTTAGAAAAGAGCCTGGCACGTGGTGCATACATACAAAATGTTAGCTATTATCACCTGGCTTTAGGACTTGGTGATCATATAACCCCCAGTTTATGATGGGCATCATTCACATAGTTACATAATGTCTCAGGATCAGGCTGCTTTATTTACTAGTGCCCAGCAACAGATTAAGATCTGTTTCTCAAAAGGAGATCAGCTGTCTGCCACAGAGCTCATGAATTGGCTGCAAAACCCTGGGACCCTGTGCTATGAGTCTCCTTTCTGGGTGTGCCAAAGCTCCATTCAGCAGCCCCATCTGCCACAGGTGCTTCAAGCACATCTGATCCACTGAATCTGAAGACAGAGCTTCTTGGACCAGCTAGAAAGCCTTCTCTTGCTTCAGGCTGTACTCAAAGCTGGCATTCACTCTGAATACTAAAGCAATGAGCTGAAACAGCACATCTAAATCTGGCCTCCAGAATCCAAAGAGAAGTGCAAGTAGTGCAATATTATATCATATTTCCACCACACAAATATAGTAGATGTAAATAACCCCAAAAGCATACATAACAATAAAAGGTTGCAAAATAACTAGGAAGCGATCAGTTCTTGAGTTTTTATTACTTTTGCTTTTAGTATAATTTATTTAGCTGTAGGTATACATAATTTGATTTTTTTTTTCAAATAATGTCTGTATTTCACCACCAGCTCACTAAGTTTCTGAAAACTTAACAGCGTTGATAGCAGATACACAATGGCTCCAGCGCCACTGGTTGTTGGATTTGAGGCAAAGAGGGATATTAGAGGTAAAGAATGAAGACAATTTTCTCCCCCTGCTTCCCATGCCCTGCAAGATTATTTCTACAAAGAAGGTCTTTACAGAGTCTGTGTATAAGGTGGGAGATGCCTCATCAGACAGAGGCATGGGGGGAGTTTCCTCTGACAAGGAAGGCTGCATTAGTTCAAGTCTGCTAAGGAGCAGGTGACAAGATGGGATTAAATGTTTGAGAGATTCACTGGGGGAGGGAACAGGAGAAGACAGGGAGAAGATTTAGGCTGGATGCACATCTGACACCTGTGGAAGGACAGAGGGAAGGAAGAAAGATTGGTAGGAAAAGTCTCAGACTACTGCATGGTTCATAAAAAGCTTCAGCTAGGCCAATGGAGAGTCCTCAAGCCAAAGTTGCCCAGAGGAGGTGTTCTAGTTTGGTAATACTGCTGGAACAGAAAACACCAGAAATGAATTGGCTTTTATAAAAGGGGGTTTATTTGGTTACAAAGTTACAGTATTAAGGCCACAAAGTGTCCAAGGTAAGTCATCAACAATCAGGTACCTTCACTGGAGGATGGCCAATGGTGTCTGGAAAACCTGTTAGCCGGGAAGGCATGTGGCTGGCATCTGCTCCAGAGTTCTGGTTTCAAACTGGCTTTCTCCCAGGACGTTCCTATGTAGGCTGCAGTTCCTCAAAAATGTCACTTGCAGTTGCTCTTGGGGCGTTCCTTCTCTCCTAACTTCTCCGGAGCAAAAGTCTGCTTTCAATGGCCTTCTTCAACTGTCTCTCATCTGCAGTTCCTCTCTCAGCTCCTGTGCATTCTTCAAAGTGTCCCTCTTGGCTGTAGCAAGCTCGCTTCTTCTGTCTGAGCTTATATAGTGCTCCAATAAACTAATCAAGGCCCATGCTGAATGGGCAGGGCCACACCTCCATGGAAAATATCCAATGAAAGATCTTGCCCACAGTTGAGTGATCACATCGCCACAGAAACATCCAATCAAAAGTCTCCAACCCAATCAACACCAATGCATTTCCTCCCCACACAAGACTGCATCAAAGAAAATGGCATTCTGGGGGACATAATGCATCCAAACCAGCACAGGAGGAATCTCGCATCTTGCTGTAACTGTCCAGCCTTGGTATTCTGGCCATGTTCAGCCGTTGGCTGAGAGCAGCCTGGGAAGCATGGCCTCGGTGTGAGTGTGGTGGATCCAGGGGGCTGCGTCTGGGCCCATCAGCTGATCATGCCACAGGAGACCTGCACTGGGTGTTTTCATAGGGTTGGAAGTTTAGGATACTTAAATCCGATATGTTCCCATTCTAGCATTTAGGGTTTCACTTTCCCAGTCAGTGTTCTAATTTCACATAAGGGATTTGGCAAAGCTGTGAATTCAAATAATACCATAATTTAGTAAGCTGAAGGGTCAATTTTTTTCCCTCTCAGTCCAACAGCTCCAAGAGGTGGGACTCTTTCAGAAAATCCCAAAGAGGCCCTGGTTTGGGGGTGCGGGGATCCCTGTTTGTTTTAAAATATGTCCACAAATTATTTTAAACTCTTTCCTTCGAAATGTGGAGTCTAGCCATCCTCCTCTTGACTGTGTGCTGTATCTTGTGACTTGCTTCTAATGAATAGAATGGAGAAGAAGTGATGAGGTGAGATTTCTGAGAAGAAATCATAGAAGACATTGTGGCTTCCTCCTTGTTCTCACTTGGCTCATTTGCTCTGCAGAGGCCAGTTGCCATGTGGTGAGGAGACTCAAGCAGCCCCTGGAGAGGCGCACCCAGTGAGGAGATGAGGTCTTCTTCAAACAGCTATGGGATGAATCCTCTTGGAAGCAGGTCTTCCAGCTTTCATCAAGCCTACTCAAGACCTAATTAAGTGGCTTCCAGCATTTCCTCGGCTAGATTTAAGAATGGACCAGTTACTCTTGTGTGTCGCCAATATTCCTTCTTTTTGAAAGGAATACTTAGCAATTATACTATATGCTTATCCTATCATTGTATATTGGTGTGGGGGTTGGCAGACAATTTGCTTCTTTAGTTCACAAGTTTTCAGATTGAGGGGAAATATACTAAGAACTGTACTTAAGGAACCACACCGAAGTGGTCTCTTCTCTACCTGGGTCTGATTTAGATGCTAAAATTTTGGATTTCAAACTAATGAAATGAGACCTTTTAGGCGTCAGGGGAGGGGGTGTTGAAGATCGAATCATGTACCCCACAAAAGACATGTTCAAATTTTAATCTGCATTCCTGTAAGTATGAACCCATCTGTAAACAAGACCTTTTGAAGATATTGTTATTAGTTAAGATGTGGTCAGATTGAATCAGGGTAGGTTTTAATCCATATTATTGGAAACCTAACAAAGAGGGGAAGTTCAGATGCAGTCAGCTAGAAAAGCCGGAAGACATAGATGCCAGAAGTCAGAGAAAGCCGCAGGAGTAGAACAAGGGCATCACCATGTGTACCAGTTTGAATGTATTACGTCCCCCAAAATGCCATGTTCTTTGATGCAATCTTGTGGGGGCAGATGTAAATTTAGTGTTGATTAGATTGGAATTCTTTGATTGAGTGTTTCCATGGAGATGTGACTCAATCAGCTGTGGTATTTGTCATAACAGCCCTGGCAGACTAAGACGGGGATAAGTGTATTTTTGCACATGGGAGGGACGTAAATAATTTGTGCCTAGAAGACAGACTGTGGTGCTTTTAAAATATGTCCACAAATTCTTTGATACTCTTGCCTTAAAAAGGTGTAGCTTAATTCTCCTCTCTTTGAGTATGACCTCTACTTAATTGCTTACTTCTGATGACAAGAATGTGGCAGAAGTAGAAATGTGTGATTTCTGAGACCAGTTCATAAAAGGTATTGTGCTTCCTTCTTGCTGTCTCTTGGATCACGTGCTCTAGGGCAGAGTTTCTCAACCTTGGCACTCTTGCCATTTTGGAAAGTATAATTTTGTATTGTGAGGGGCCATCCTGTGAATTGTAGATGTTTAGAAGCATCCCTGGCTTCTACTCACTAGATGCCAGTAACAACCCACCATACCCCACCCCCAGTGGTGACAAACAATGATATCTCCAAACATTGCCAAATGTCCCCTGAGGAGTGCAATTGCCCTTAGTGGAGAATTACTAGAGAGGCCAGCTGCTAGGTCTGAAGGACTCCCAAGCTGCCTATGGAGAGGTCCACGTGGTAAGGAACTACCTCCTGTCAATAGCTACATGAGTGAGCCACCTCGGAAGGAGATCCTCAGGCCTTCAGAGAACTGCAGCCCCTGCTGACATCCTGGCTGCAACCTCAAGACAGACCCTGAGCCCAAAACACCCAGCCAAGCCACTCCTGAACTCCTGGCACACAGGGACTGTGAGATAATAAACACTTGTGTTTTAACCTGCTCCATTTTGGGGTAGTTGGTTACACAGTAATAGATTCAGGTCCAAGAACTGAACTAAGAATTTAGGATTTTAAGCTTGTCCTGCTCTTTCTTAAGGCTGTTTAACATGTTTAGAAGCAACAAAACCCACTTCCCAGCCCTTGAATTCCCTAAGCCCTTGATGCTATTCAGGGGCAGAGTTCCAGTTTCATCTTCAATATTCTCTGCACTCCAGGTGACCTCAGGCTATAATTTCATGAACCGTCTTTCCACTACACACAATGGACTGAAAAAGCCTCATCTCAAAATACCAGCTGGATTTTTACTGCCCTAGGTGCCAGTCAGTCCAGCAATGAATCCCTGATTTCTTATTTCTCTGAAATTTGTTATCTGAAATCCCTCTGATCACAATTTCTGTTTCAAGCAACAGAAAGGGAATTTGCTAAAAGGTCATTGGATAGGTCACAGAATTTCCAGACAGGTCAGATAAGCAGATGTGGAGACTCAGAGCACAGCAGTGCCCGTGTCGCCTCTGTCCTGGTCACGTAAACCACAGCCACGCTGGAGATGGACATTGGCACAAAAACTACCACTGCCACTGCGGCCTCTGAAACTGGAGGTGGCCTCTGCTGCCACCACCAAGTTTAGGTCATGTGTCAGCATCGTAGCTCCAGGGGAAGCTAAGAAATCAAGTACTGGCAATTAACTTCTCTGGAGGGAGAAATATGGTCATCTTCGTAAGCTGAGAAATCTCTCAACACTGGAAGGGTGTTCAGATATCAACAGCCAGAAAGAATGGGTTCAGATATTGGGCAGCCAAAAGAAAGACAAAAATCCACTACACTCTCTCTCAAACATACACATCTAGTGATATTTGCCTTTTAAACATGAATGAGATCATGCCCACCGTTTGGCTAATGATTTTTTTTTTTTTAACTTAATGATGTTTTGAACATCTTTCTAGGTTTCATCAGTTAGAATTAGATTTTACTGCAAGTGATGGAAAATCTAAAAAATCAATCAGTAAAACAATATCAAAGTATATTTCTCTTTCATAACAGAGAATAAAAGAAATTCATGAAAGAAATACAGAGGCCATCAGTTTAGGATTGTGTTCCAGTTTGCTAATGCTGCCATTAAGCAAAATATCAGAAACGGATTGGCTTTTATAAAAGGGGGTTTATTTGGTTACACAGTTAATCTTAAGGCCATAAAGGGTCCAAGGTAAGTCATCAACAATCGGGTACCTTCACTGAAGGATGGCCAGTGGTGTCTGGAAAACCTCTCTTATCTGGGAAGGCACCTGGCTGGCATCTGCTCCAGAGTTCTGGTTTCAAAATGGCTTTCCCCAAGGACGTTCCTCCCTAGGCTTCAGCTCCTCACAAATGTCACTCTTAGTTGCTCTTGGGGCGTTTGTACTCTCTTAGCTTCTTCAGAGCAAACATCTGCTTTCAAAGGCTGTCTCCAAAATGTCTCTGTAAGCTCCTCTCTCAGCTCCTGTGCATTCTTCAAAGTGTCCCTCTTGGCTGTAGCAAGCTGCTCCTTCTGTCTGAGCTTATATAGTGCTCCAGTAAACTAATCAAGGCCCATGCTGAATGGACAGGGCCATACCTCCATGGAAATTATCCAGTGAAAGATCTCGCCCACCGTTGAGTGATCACATCTCCATGGAAACATCCAATCAAAAGTCTCCAACCCTAGAAGTTTCTGCACCTCAAAGGAATTTCTCAAAAAGGTAAAGAGGCAGCCAACTCAATGGGAAAAAATTTTTGGAAACCATGTATCTGACAAAAGACTGATATCTTGCATATACAAAGAAATCCTACAACTCAATGACAATAGTACAGACAGCCCAATTATAAAATGGGCAAAAGATATGAAAAGACAGTTCTCTGAAGAGGAAATACAAATGACCAAGAAACACATGAAAAAATGTTCAGCTTCACTAGCTATTAGAGAGATGCAAATTAAGACCACAATGAGATACCATCTAACACCGGTTAGAATGGCTGCCATTAAACAAACAGGAAACTACAAATGCTGGAGGGGATGTGGAGAAATTGGAACTCTTATTCATTGTTGGTGGAACTGTATAATGGTTCAGCCACTCTGGAAGTCAGTCTGGCAGTTCCTTAGAAAACTAGATATAGAGCTACCATTCGATCCAGCGATTGCACTCCTCGATATATACCCGGAAGATCGGAAAGCAGTGACACGAACAGATATCTGCACGCCAATGTTCATAGCAGCATTATTCACAATTGCCAAGAGATGGAAACAACCCAAATGTCCTTCAACAGATGAGTGGATAAATAAAATGTGGTATATACACATGATGGAATACTACGCGGCAGTAAGAAGGAACGATCTGGTGAAACATATGACAACATGGATGAACCTTGAAGACATAATGCTGAGCGAAATAAGCCAGGCACAAAAAGAGAAATATTATATGCTACCACTAATGTGAACTTTGAAAAATGTAAAACAAATGGTTTATAATGTAGAATGTAGGGGAACTAGCAGTAGAGAGCAATTAAGGAAGGGGGAACAATAATCCAGGAAGAACAGATAAGCTATTTAACGTTCTGGGGATGCCCAGAAATGACTATGGTCTGTTAATTTCTGATGGTTGTAGTAGGAACAAGTTCACTGAAATGTTGCTATATTATGTAACTTTCTTGGGGTAAAGTAGGAACATGTTGGAAGTTAAGCAGTTATCTTAGGTTAGTTGTCTTTTTCTTACTCCCTTGCTATGGTCTCTTTGAAATGCTCTTTTATTGTATGTTTGTTTTCTTTTTAACTTTTTTTTTCATACAGGTGATTTGAAAAAAGAAGGGAAAGTTAAAAAAAAAAAAAAAAAAAAAAAAAAGACAAACAAGGGGAAAAAAAAAAAAAAAAAAAAGATGTTGTGCCCCCTTGAGGAGCCTGTGGAGAATGCAGGGGTATTCGCCTACCCCACCTCCATGGTTGCTAACATGACCACAGACATAGGGGACTGGTGGTTTGATGGGTTGAGCCCTCTACCATAAGTTTTACCCTTGGGAAGACGGTTGCTGCAAAGGAGAGGCTAGGCCTCCCTGTATTTGTGCCTAAGAGTCTCCTCCTGAATGCCTCTTTGTTGCTCAGATGTGGCCCTCTCTCTCTGGCTAAGCCAACTTGAAAGGTGAAATCACTGCCCTCCCCCCTACGTGGGATCAGACACCCAGGGAAGTGAATGTCCCTGGCAACGTGGAATATGACTCCCAGGGAGGAATGTAGACCTGGCACCGTGGGACGGAGAACATCTTCTTGACCAAAAGGGGGATGTGAAAGGAAATGAAATAAGCTTCAGTGGCAGAGAGATTCCAAAAGGAGCCGAGAGGTCACTCTGGTGGGCACTCTTATGCACACTTTAGACAACCCTTTTTAGGTTCTAAAGAATTGGGGTAGCTGGTGGTGGATACCTGAAACTATCAAACTACAACCCAGAACCCATGAATCTCGAAGACAGTTGTATAAAAATGTAGCTTATGAGGGGTGACAATGGGATTGGGAAAGCCATAAGGACCAAACACCACTTTGTCTAGTTTATGGATGGATGTGTAGAAAAGTAGGGGAAGGAAACAAACAGACAAAGGTACCCAGTGTTCTTTTTTACTTCAATTGCTCTTTTTCACTCTAATTATTATTCTTGTTATTTTTGTGTGTGTGCTAATGAAGGTGTCAGGGATTGATTTAGGTGATGAATGTACAACTATGTAATGGTACTGTAAACAATCGAAAGTACAATTTGTTTTGTATGACTGCGTGGTATGTGAATATATCTCAATAAAATGATGATTTAAAAAAAAAAAAAAAAAAAGGGGTATTGAAAAAAAAAAAAAAAAAAAAAGTCTCCAACCCAATCGACACCTATATGTTTCCTGCCCACACAAGACTGCATCAAAGATAATGGCGTTTTGGGGGACATGATACATCCAAACCAGCACAAATTAGTTGGTCAATTTCATGAAGTTGTTATAAATCTTACTCATTTCTATTTGTATCTCATTACCAGAACTTTACCATTTTGCCACACCTAGCTGCAGTGGAGACTGGAAAATGTAGTCTTTTTTTCCAGGGTCCATTTGCCCAGCTAAAAATAGGTTCTTATAGTGTAGAAATGTTGGGGGACAACTGGCAGTTCCTACCAAACATTCCAACAGCTACATTTCTACAGTAAGACTCTAGCGGCTCTTTAGTATTGTAAGAATTCAGTATAATTTACTTAACCAATCCCCATCTTTCAATTTTTAGGCAGGTTTCACCTTTTTGCTATTATGGAGTGCTGCTTTGAAAATCATTTGTACCTAAATTATTGTGCACTTCTTTAATTTCTCCTTGAAGAAACTTCCCAGAAGTGTGTCAAAGGGAGTATACTTATGTACACACACAGAAAGAGATGTTTTTTGTTTATTCAGTTTTGTTTTTTAAGGCTTTGGATATATAGTGCCAAATTGCCCTCCAGAAAGTTTATACATTTTTCCACTCTCACAAGTAGGCATTCTCTTGTAGAAGTATTATATAAGTATCCTCTGAAGTGAGTGTCCTTTTCCTCAGCATCTTTGCCAATATTGAGTTAGGTCTTTAAAAAAAAATTATTCACCAGTTTGATGGACAAAAAATAGTATCTTGTTTTAATCTGTATTTATTTTATTATTGGTGATTTTGGCCTTCTGTATTTGTGCCTTTGCCCGTTTTTCTCCTGAGTGTGCGTTCTGGCAGGAAGAGCTGGAAAAGCCCTGCTTTCCTAACTACCCCTCCACAACGGTGCCACAGTCTGTGTGTGAAATGCTTCCATTAGAGATTCATTCTTTTTTTTAAATTCAATTTTATTGAGATATATTCACATACCATGCGGTCATACAAAGCGTACATTCAGTTGTTCACAGCACCATTATATAGTTGTGCGTTCATCACCAAAATTAATTTTTGAACATTTTCATTACCGCACACACAAAAATAATAAGAATAAAAATTAAAGTGAAAAAGAACAATGAAAGTAAAAAGGAACACTGGGTGCCTTTTTCTTTTTTTTTTTTTTTTTTGCCTCCATTTTTCTACTCATCCATCCATACACTGGACTAAGAGGAGTGTGGTCCATATGGCTTTCCCAATCACACTGTCACCCCTCATAAGATACATTTTTATACAATTGTCTTCAAGATTCAAGGGTTCTGGGTTGTAGTTTGATAGTTTCAGGTATTTATACAGTAAAATTTTTTTTCCCAATTAGCTATTTTTTTAAATAATTCAATTTTATTGAGATATATTCACATACCATGCAGTCATACAAAGCATACAATCAATTGTTCACAGTACCACCATATAACATAGTTGTTGTATCCATCACCAAAATTAATTTTTGAGCATTTTCATTACCACACACACAAAAGTAATAATAAAAATTGAAGTGAAAAAGAACAATTAAAGTTAAAAAAAGAACACTGGGTTTTTTGTTTTTTTTTTGCCCCTGTTTTTCTGTTCATCTGTCCATACACTGGACAAAGGGGAGTGTGATCCACATGGCTTTCCCAATCTCATTGTCACCCCTCATAAGCCAGATTTTTATACAATTGCCTTCAAGATTCAAGGGTTCTGGGTTGTAGTTTGATAGTTTCAGGTATTTACTGCTAGCTCTCCAATTCATAAGAACCTAAAAAGGGTTCTCTATATTGTGTATATGAGTGCCCACGAGAGTGACCTCTTGGCTCCTTTTGGAATCTCTCTGCCACTGAAACTTTTCATTTCATTTCACATCCCCTTTTTGGTCAAGAAGACGTTCTTCATCCCATGATGCTGGGTCCAGATTCCTCCCCAGGAGTCATATTCCATGTTGCCAGGGCTATTTACACCCCTGGGTGTCAGATCCCACGTAGGGGGGAGGGCAGTAATTTCACCTTTCAAGTTGGCTTAGCTAGAGAGAGAGGGCCACATCTGAGCAACAAAGAGGCATTTGGGAGGAGGCTCTTAGGCACAATTATAGGCAGGCCTAGCCTCTCCTGTGCAGCAACAGTCTTTCCAGGGGCAAGTCCCATGATTGAGGGCTCAGCCCATCAAACCACCAGTCCCCAATGTCTGTAAGCACATCAGCAACCATCGAGGTGGGGAAGCCCAACACCCCTGCATTTTCCCGAAGCAATGTTCACATTAGTGGTAGCATATAATATTTTTCTTTTTGTGCCTGGCTTATTTTGCTCAGCATTATGTCTTCAAGGTTCATCCAAGTTGTCATATGTTTCACGACATCGTTCCTTCTTATTGCTGCATAGTATTCCATTGTGTGTATATACCACATTTTATTTATCCACTCATCTGTTGAAGGACATTTGGGTTGTTTCCATCTCTTGGCAATTGTGAATAATGCTGGTATGAACATTGGCATGCAGATATCTGTTCCTGTCACTGCTTTCAGATCTTCCAGGTATATACTGAGAAGTGCAATCGCTGGATCGAAGGGTAACTTTATATCTAGTTTTCTAAGGAACTGCCAGACTGACTTCCAGAGTGGCTGAACCATTATACAGTCCCACCAACAGTGAATAAGAGTTCCAATTTCTCCACATCCCCTCCAGCATTTGTAGTTTCCTGTTTGTTTAATGGCAGCCATTCTAATTGGTGTGAGATGGTATATAGTTGTGGTCTTAATTTGCATAGAGATTCATTCTTTTAGTTTCTTCTCCCTCTAGATTGGCTTGAAAATATAACATTGTGAATGTAATTAACAGCACTGAATTATATATTTGAATGTGTTTGGAAGGGGAAACTTTAGGTTATATATGTTACTAGAATATATTTTTTTTAAAAAAAGGACTGAACAACACAGTGAAGCCTATTTTAAATGATGGACTATAGTTAATAGTGCAAATATAAAAATGTTCTCTCATGAATTATAACAAATGAACCAGACTAATGCAAGGTGTTAATTATAGGATGGTATATGGGAAGTCTGTATCTCATGCATGATTTTTTGGTAAACCTACAACTTCTCTAATAAAAAAGATCAAACAAATTCACTTGAAGTTATTGGTGATACATCTTTCTGACAAATATTAACAGATAACGATAATTACAATGCCCAGAGGAGGGAGGCAGTGTCTAGGGAGTAGTTAAAGAATAATACTGCATAGAGGAAGAGGGCACAGAAACAGGAGGGAAGAGGTGCCCCAAACTTTGCCTTCATCATGATTTGGTTTAGGCCTGTCCTTGTTTAATCTACCTCACTCTCCCAAGATAACTGTCAATGCTTCAATTAAAAAAAAAAAAATCTCTGGACACTTTACCTCCTATATTTTGGTTATACATTCTAGTGATTCACCATTCCTGATACTTATGTGTTTGTTTATTCATGTATGCATGCATTCATCATTTAATGAATACATATTTTTAGCCCCTACTATGTAGGACCCTGGATATTCTCTGTAGGACACTAGGAAAAACCTCTAAGTTTCCTGTTCTCATATTCTAGTGGGGGAAACACACCACTAAGGAGCAATCAAAGAAGATAATAGTGGAATGCGATAAGTGCTATAAAGGTAATAAATGGAGGGCGGGATGGAGGGCAGGCTGGGAGTGGTGGTGAGGAGAGGGTAAGGATGGGGAGGTCAGGGAAAACCTCGCAGAAAAATTCTGACCTACATTCTTTCCAGTAACACAACCCCTGGTGGAAACAGGGAGGTTTTCACTCCTTCCCACCACTGTTTGGATTCTTTCCACTTGGATGAAGAGTCGGCCTGCATGGCATGGGGTGGCATGACTAATTTGAAGAAACGGAGAGCTTGATCATGCTTACTGACTCCCCCACTCTGTGTACTAAACCCACTGCCCCATTTCTCTCTACTTCTCTTCCTTCCTCTCTTCTTTAAACCTGTGAGATTTCAGTTAACCCTACTCCTTAGCCTCCTTTCTACTTAAAGTGAGGTCCACAGAGCAGCAGCATCTGGGTCTACCGCAGCTTGTTAGAAAAGCAGAATCCCAGCCCCCGCACCCACCTTCCACCTCCTGCTGAGCTGGAGTCTGCATTTTAACATCTCAATGCATTGTCTGCACATTTAAGTTTGCAAAGTCCTGATCCATAGCTCAATATCCTCACTGGTCTGTGTAAGGCTCTTCTCTGGTCATTTATTTAGTCATTCCCTCTTTACCCCAACCCCCATTCTTAACACTTTGCCTACCAAAAATACTGCATTTAATGTGTTTAAGAATCGTCTTTATGCACATATCTTTAAAACCCAAGTAGTATCATTCTGAGTGTGTATTTTCAATTTATATAAATATTATTGTACTATAAATCTTCTTGCTTCTTGCCTTTTTAGTCAGCATTATGTATTTAAGATCTAATTATGTTGCTGTTTGTCTATCTAGTTCATTGTTCTAACTTCTGCATAGTATTTCATAGGCATCCACCACATTTTACTTAGCTAGTTCCCTACAATGGACAGCCAGGTGGCCTCAAATTTGCCATTGCCCCAAATAACACCACATGTCCCCTTACAGTCTTGTGCAATTTTTCTCTGAGCTGTATATATTCAGGAGTGGGAATGCTGGGTAATGGGATATATACATACTTAATTTCACGAAAATCCTTCCAGATTATTCTCCAGATTGTATCTGTTGACTCTCACACCAGCAGTACACATGTCTTCTAATTTTTGCCTTTATAATGATTGTAAAGTGTGTAATATCGTTATTTTAATTGCATTTACATAATTACCAGTGAGTGAGCATTTCTTCATCTATTTGCTAGTCATTCAGTTATTCTACCAAAACTTATTGTGCATGTCTATTACGTGCTGGGTGTTGTTCTAGGCACTGAGGAAAAAGCATCCCTTGTCCATTTTTATATCGGATTTCATGTATTTTTCTTGTCAATTTGTAAGAGTTCATTGTGTAGGTAGATATTAATCCCTTGTCATCTTTAGACATCACAAACACCTTCTTCCAGTCTAGACTGATCTGCTAACTTTGTCTATGATGTCCTTCATTGACAAGAATTATTTGGATGAAGTCATTTTTTTTACTTTTTGTCTCCTGGTTAATATAATATTATCATGATAGTCTCCTGGGTTTTGTTCCATTAACTTGGTAGTTTTATTCTTTACAGTTGAGACATTATTTCATCTGGATAGCATGTTTTTATGCATAAAGTAGTTGTCCAGCTTTGTTTTCCTCCATGTAGTGAGGTAGTTTTCCCCACACAGATTTTCCTTTCAAAGGTTTCATCATCTAGCATAAGGGATCTCAGTGTTGAGTCTATTCTGGAACGAAGATGAGTCACAGGTTTGCAAACAGTTGCAGTTGGAAAATGTCTCTGTGAAATCTGAAGCCGGGCAGCTCTCAATGTGACTGCTTTGCAGAGAGGTTTTATTTGTGGTTAACATTATGGAGAGTAGCAGGAGCCAGGGAGTCTGACAGCAATGGACAGGTGCTGAAGGCATTAAGTACATTTCTCTAATGAGGTGAGGGCTTGTAGAGAGGAATTACAAATCAAGAGCACAACGGAATTTCACCATAGATGTTGGAATCTTACCAGAGGGATTCTCTGGTGTCACAGAACAAACTTTGCGCAGTCATTTCTAAAAAGTGTGATTTGAACTGTGGACATGTTTTACAGCCATTAGAATTCAGTGTAGCTAGTGGATCAGAGCACAGGTCCTGGAGCAAGGAACACCCAGTGCCAATACCAGCTCTGTCACTTATTAGCTGTACAACCTTGGGAAAATTACTTAATTTCAATCAGAGTATTACATGAGATAATCTTTATGAAGGCTAGTGCTAGTATATTTTAGGTTTTCAATAAACAAAGACAATAAAAAGGTCTATTAGTTGATTGGCTTGGCATTTCAGGGAACACAAAGAATGGACATGCTTTAGCCCTCAAGGAATTTATGATTTAATAAAGGGATGAGATAAACTGCAAAAATAATTATACCATAAAAACTACCTCATATTTTGCCCTAAGGAATTTACAACATGCATTCAGAGTTCAAAGAAAAGAATGACATATCTATTGGAGGGCTGGTGGTTGGGGAGTAGGTTGGCGGTTGGGAAAAGACTCATGGAAGGACGTTGCTTTTAGGAAATGTTTCGACCAATGGGTGAAGGTTCCAGTTTGGCTGGATTCAGATAAATGCTGAGAGAAAGGCCTGGAAAGGTCAAAGGGGCTGTGTTATGGAGACCTGAAGGCTAAAATGGGGGGTTGCATTTAATATGGTAGACTGAGGAAATGCCATGCCCAGGGCTGCACTTTAGGAGGATTAGACTAGTCATGGTTGCAGAGCAGATCAGAGCTCAGAGGGGACGGAGGTGCAGAGATGAGTTAGGAAGCAATTGCATTGTCTGGATAGAGGTAGGTGGGTAATAAACATGGGTGGGGGCACTAGGGAATGACAAGGAAAGGGACAAAGCAAGAGGCCCCTGACTGAAGAATCAACAGGGCTTGGTGAGGGAAAGGTCTCTGTCCTACCTCCTCTGCTTTCCTTAAAGACTCACAGCTTTCCTTTCTTTCATTTAGCTGATACCTCACTCCCCCCACCCAACCCCTGCTCCTCCGTACCTCAAAATGTTTCTTCTTTTCATCCTTTTCCTTTGTTCATGCCTCTTTCCTTCCTTCATTCCACTGGTTTTCCTGACCCATCTCTTCCTCCTCCCTTGTGGAATTCCTATTAAATATTTTCTGTCCTGACATCTTCAGTCTGTGTCTCCAATGGCTTTTTCTGTTTGTAGACAGGGTTGGGTCTTTCCTTTAACCTTGTTCTATTCTTAAGTGACACTGTAATTTCTTTCCTCTCACCTCCACATTCCTCAAGAGAGGGCTAACTTAGTACTGCACTTCACAGCCTTCCATTTACCTCTCAGCCTACAGAAGTCTAACTTCCACCCCTACAGAACCACTCTCTCAACACCAATGACCTATCTATGTCACATGCAGCCAGTTTTTCCTCAGTCCTGTAGCGACTTAAACTCTGCTAAGGACACCTCCATTCTCCCTCCCCACCACCTTCTTGAAACCCTTTCCTTACCTGACTTTGGAAACAAGTCTTCTGGTTTTCTCTTCTCTGTTTAATTTCCCTGTCCCTCCAAACAAAGGTGCTGTCCATTGTTTTTCCCTCAATTCTCTATAAAACAACTGAGCAATCTTTTTTTGCATGAAGCCAATTAAAGAAAAAATATAATTTTAAAATATACATCCAAATCTATATCTATCTACTTATCAATTTTTGTTGTTGTTGTTGTTGTTAGGACATGTTTTTTAATTACACAACTAAAACATGGATTCATTTCTGTTGAGAGAAAAACAGGATGTATAAAGTGAGAGTTCTGATGATTCCTCACAGACAACCAGGAAACTGGGGACAATAACCATAGGAAAGTGACCGTGTGTCCCAGGACTATCCCAGTGTATGCCTGATGTCTCAATGAAGTTATTAACATCCAATCATAGTAATTAATTGTAGTTACTTTTTTTATTTTTTAATTGTGGGTATAACAAATATACACATAAGTGATAACTTTCCAAGTGCAATTTGTCAAGTAGTTAGAGAGCAAATTTCAAAGAATATAATGGGTTACAGCTACACAGTTTCAGCTATTTCCTTATTGTGAATATAACATATATGCAAAAAGGTGACAACTTTCAAAATACTATTTAACAAGTAGTTATGTAGGAAATTTCAAAGAATGTTATGGGTTACAGTACCATAGTTTCAGTTGTCTAGATGTTTTATTTTAGGGGCCTATTCTGGTTTGCTAATGCTGCTATCATGCAAAATACCAGAAATGGATTGGCTTTTATAAAGGGGGTTTATTTTGTTACAAAGTTACAGTCTGAAGGCCATGAAAATGTCCAAATTAAGGCATCAGCACATGTATACCTTCACTGAAGGAAGACCAATGGTGTCTGGAAAACCTCTGTTGCCTGGGAAGGCATGTGGCTGGCATCTGCTGATCCCGGGTTGTGTTCCAGCTCCTCTCTCAGCTCCTGTAGGTTCTTCCAAATGTTGCTCTTGGTGCATTTTGTCCTCTCTTAGCTTCTCCAGAGCAAACTATGGGCTAGGATAGGTCTGCTTTCAATGGCTGTCTCCAAAATGTCTCTCTTCAGTTCCTCTCCAAAATGTCACTCAGCTGCTCTGATGTCCTTCTGTTTATAAGCTATTTTATAAGCTCTGGATATCAAGACTCATGCTGAATGGGTGGGGCCACACCACCATGGAAATAATTCAATCAGAGTCATCACCTACAGTTGGGTGAGTCACATCTCCATGGAAACAACTTAATCCAAAGATTCCAGCCTAATTAACACTAATATGTCTGCCCCCACAAGATTGCATCAAAGAACATGGTGTTTTGGGAGACATAATACATCCAAACTGGCACAGGGTCATAATGTGGTGCTCATTTTCTAATTGATATTCTTCTATTCAAAAGAGGATTGGTAGCTATTTCCTTTTTGTGAAATATACAAAACGGTAATATCTACCAATCTTCTTTTGAATAGAATAATATCAGTTAGAAAATGAACCCTACATTATGGCCTATAAAATATAACATCAAGACAAAATTGAGAAGTAGCAGCATGGATGCAGCCTTCCAATCTTTCTTTTTGAAATCATGCCAATGGCTGAAATTAGGCTCATCCTTGATCTCCCCTTGTGACATTACTCTCCTGTATGGATTTATTCTCCAGCTCATTTATTTCTGCTTTAATCTTTGTTATTTCTTTTTGTCTATTTGCTTTAGGGTTGGTTTGCTGATAATTCTCTAGCCTCTTCAGTTGTTCAGTTAGGTCTTTAGTTTTAGCTCTTTCTTGCTTTTTGATATATGCATTTAGAGCTATAAATTTCCCTCTCAACACTTCCTTTGCTGCATCCACAGGTTTTGATATGTTGCGTTCTTATTTTCATTCATCTCTAGATATTTACCAATTTCTCTCCCAATTTCTTCTTTGATCCAGTGGTTGTTTAAGAGTGTGTTGTTTAACCTCCATGTATTTGTCAAAGATCTGGTTCTTTGGTGGCTGTTGATTTCTGGTTGCATTCCACTGTGGTCAGAGAACATACTTTGAATAATTTCCATCTTTTAAAATTTATTAAGACTTGTTTTGTGCTCCCAGCATGTGATCTATCCTGGAGAATGTTCCATGGGCACTAAAGAAGAATGTATATCCTGGTTCTTTGGGACATAATGATCTATATATGTCTGTTAAGTCTAATTCATTTATCATATTTTTTAGGTTCTCAATTTCCTTATTGGTCCTCTGTCTAGTTATTCTATCTATAGAAGAGAATGGTGTATTGAAGTCTCTCATTATTACTGTAGATGAGTCTACTGATCCTTCAGTTCAGCCAATGTTTGTTTTGTATTTTGGAGCTCCTTGATTGGCTGCATAAACATTTATGACTGTTATTCCTTCTTGGTGAATTATCCCTTTTATTAATATATAGTGTCCTACTTTATCTCTTGTGACATCTTTGCATTTAAAGTCCAATTTGTCCAATATTGTTATAGTTACCCCAGCTTTCTTTTGATTGCAGTTTGCATAGAAAATTTTTTTCCATCCTTTCACTTTCAGTCTCTTTGTGTCACAGTGTCTAAGATGAGTCTCTTGTAAACAGCATATCGCTGGGTCATATTTTTAATCCATTTTACCAGTCTGTATCTTTTAATTGGATAGTTTAATCCATTCACATTCAAAGTTACTACTGTGAAGAGAGTTCTTGAACCAGCCATCTTATCCTTTGGTTTTTAGTTGTTAGATCTATTTTTCCTCCCTCTCTTTTTTTCCTTTAAGTTACCCTTACTAATAACTCTTCAATTCTGTGCTCTTCTCTAGACCTCTCTCTCCATTCTTTTTTTCTCAGCTGGTAGACCTCCCTTTAGTATTTCTTTCAGGGCAGGTCTCTTGTTAACAGATTCTCTCAATGATTGTGAAAATTTTAAACTCTCCCTCAATTTTTGAAGGAGAGCTTTGCTGGATAAAGAATTCTTGGCTGGCAATTTTTCTGTTTCAGAATTGTAAATATGTCATACCACTCCCTTCTTGCCTCCATGGTACCTGATGAATAATCAGTACTTAGTCTTATGTTGTTTCCCTTGTATGTGGTGAATTGCTTCTCTCTTGCTGCTTTCAGAAGTCTCTCCTCTTCAGTATTTGACAATCTAATCAGTATACGTCTCCAGGCAGGTTTATTTGGATTTATTCTTTTTGGAGTTCGTTAGGCATCTATGATTTGCATATTTATGCCATTTAGAAGGGTTGGGAAGTTTTTCCCAACAATTTCTTCAAATACTCCTCCTAGCCCTTTACTCTTCTCTTCCCTTCTGGAACACCAATGATTTTTATATTTGTGTGCTCAATGTTGTCCATCATTTCTCTGAGCCCCATTTCAAATTTTTTGATTTTTTCCACCATTCGTTCTCTTATGCTTTCATTTTCCATCACCCAAACTTCAAGGTTGCTAATTCATTCCTCTACTTCTTCAAATCTTGTATGTGTCTCAAGAATATTTTTAATTTGATCAACAGTATCTCTTCTTTCCATAAAATCTGCTCTTTTTTATTTACTTTTGCAAATTCTTCTTTATGCTCTTCTTCATGTCCTTTATATCCTGAGCCATAATATTGATATTTGTGTGCACTTATTTGATTAATTGCTCCATGTTCTGTGTTTCCTCTGGTTTTTTAATTTGTTTGTTTGACATAGTCAATTATATTATAGATTGTCTTCTATATCCTTCAAGTGTGTTGTAATTTTCTGCTGGCTTTGGGACATTTGCTTGTCTTGATAGGGTTATTTTGGGAAGAGCAGAATTAATTATTTATATATAATTTGGTTTGCTGGGTGCAGTTTCCCAATTCTACCAGCTGGTGGTGCTCTCCAGTAGGTCTTCCCTGAGCTTCTGTGCAGTGGGTGGAGTCCAAACCAGGTGGGGAACCAATCAATGCATCGGATCTCTGTGTGCTCTGGGGAATCCCAGTCCTGGGGCTGCAATGTGGGCCCTGAGCAGGTAGACAGGGAGACTAATCGAGGGCACCCTGCCAGTGGGACATGGGCCCAGCCTGCTGGTTCTCTGCCTGCCTTGCACCTGCGAATCTCTGGGATGTGGGAGGGGCTCCTGATCACCAGTCTGGCACCTCTCCCTTCCCCTCTTCTTGCTGCTGCACCCTCCTAGACTTCTGTGGGGGGAGAGCGGTTGCCACCCACCAGGTTCCCTCACAGGAGCTCCCTGCTGTCTGGCTGTGGAGGATCACCTCTCAGCAAACTGTCAAAGTAGATGTATGGGAGCAGAGAGCCTCTGCTCACTCCCTTGCCCAGTGGTGGTTTTGCTGCTGCTGGCCTGGATGGGGGGTGGTCCAGATGGGGAACACACTCACTGCATCCCTCCAGCCACCATCTCTCCTCCATTTTTGTTGGGTGTTCCCTCTACATACCGTGGGGGACCTTCTATGGCTGGTCCCACCCCAGAACTGCGGTCCTTGGTGTCTTCTTGCCCCTTTCTAGTTGCTTTCTTGGAGGAGGAGAAGCCCATTCTGCCTCACCTACTCCACCATCTTCCCAGAAGTCCCCTCCACTATGGATTTAATTGCCTCCTCTCTGTAAGGAACTTCTGATATCCCATTCCTGACACTCTTCCCACAGCTCCAACTTTCTGCTAGTGCCTTCAATTTAACACATCCCAACTCATGATCTATCTCCCTCATCCCCATTGGATCTGCTTTCCTGTTTTGTTTCCTGACAACACCATCTTCCGAGGCATTCAAAGGTCTTTTTTTCAGACAGAGGCAATGAATATTATTACTTTACAGTTGTATGGAGACAATTATGGGTATCATCAGTACAGCAAGAGTATTTTTAGAATATGTGGCAGTGAGTAGAGTATTAAAAAAAAGATACAGGAATCAGGAAGTCAACATTTAAATTTAGAAAAGTCTAAAGGAAGGTCAAATAAGCAATTTTCTTAAAAATGTTGGTAATAAAATGTAATATAATGTAAAAAAAATTCTGATGGGACTGGAAAGAATTATTTAAGAAATGAAATAGCAGTTAATGAGAACAACAAAACTTTATTAAGAGTCTTCTAGACAAAAAAAAAAATGAACAATGGGGTTTGTATTCTAAGATTTCATGAATCCTTTAGGATTTCATTTGTGGGCACATGGATTAAAAAAACTTTGACCAGTGAAGTAACAACTGAAGATACTAGTGAGGAGATAAAAAGAAAATGTTCCAGGATTTGCATATTATTTATAAAATCACAAAATAGGCTTTAGAGTTTATAAAATTCAAAGAAGAATTTGATGTCTATAACATCAGAGTTTACTTTGACAAAGGGAGAATGATTCTAAATTTTTCTACAAAATTCTGGCTGTTATAGATCTATAATAGTTTTACAATGTATGAACCAATTAGTAAGACAGAGTCCATAAAGAAAATGTTGATATTTTATACAGTGACTTCATAGTTTCCTGGCTGTATGAAAAATATCACACAATGGTTGACTTAAACAACAGGAATTTATTGTCTTATGGTTTTGGAGGTTGGAAGGCTTGCTTCCTTCTGGAATCAGTAGTGTTCTGGTTGGGCAGCAGTCTTTGGGTGCCTTGGCTTTCCTGCCACATGGTGATGTCCTCTCTTTCCCTTCCAGGTTCTGTTGAGCAACTCCTTGTGGCTTTCTCTTCATAAAGATTCCAGTAATAGGATTAAGAACCATCCTGATTCAGTTGGCCTCATCGTAACTAAAAATAAGATCTTCAAAAGTTCCTTTTTATAATGAATTAACAACCACAGGAATGGATTAAGAACATGTTTTTTTTTTTTTTTTTTCCTGGAGTACATAATTCAATCTGCCCCAATGATGTTAATTTTCTTAAAAATGTAGCTTTGATACCACTTTTAAAAATGATTTTCATACTCATCTTAAGATTTGCCATCTTAAGAAAAGGCTTCCTGTATTGAGATGTATGGGTCATTGTCAGTGGTTTTAAACTTTAGAGATTAAAAAAAAAAATCATCATTGAATTCCTAACTAGTTTACAACATGAAACCTACTTGACAAAGAGGTAATATCTGCATCGTGCTAAAAAATGCATGTAGAATCTATGTAAAGAAAATAATAGTAATGCTCCAGAGTGAGAATACATGGGTCTTAAGAAAAATTTTTTTATATATCTTTCTTCATCTATACAGTAAATACTGTTTCCTACTGAAAAAGAATGACATTTATCTTTCAATATGTCAAGCTTAGCTTAAAATTCATGAGTATCTTTTCTAAATCATGTATTAACAGGTAGGAAAATTCAATTTAACAGACATTATTAAATACTTTCACACATATGTAGAGTCTTGGATAAATGATTAAATTTATAGGTGAACATTAATGTGAGCACATGGATATTCCATGTACGCCAAGGGGTTTAACACAAGATATGTTTGCACTGATTTTTGGTAATCAGCTTGTTTTCTGAGAATCTTTAAAGACTAATTCCAATCTTCAGCTCCTGCAGAAGGGCTTTCTCATTTTTATTTCCTCCAGCTGATTTTTTTTCTGTTTTCCAGTTGCTGCTTGTTCTTTCAGTTGTTAATGGATTCTGGTTTCTTCTTTTGGTTTTTCATTTTTTGTCTATCTTGAGGTCTCCAGAAGTTAACTGAGAGATTGTATTTTGTGGTATGCTCTGTGGGGCAGGAGTCGGTGCCAAATCTGTACGCTTGTCACTTCTTGCCTCCAGCTTTGCAGTTTTCTTGGCTTCATGTTTCCTTTGATTTTTAAGGGCTGTTTTTGATAATGGCTTATCATTTTTCTGGTTGTGGCTTCATATTCTGAGTGGTTCATCCTCATGCAATTTGGAATTGGTGATTGGTTTATTTCTTAAAGCTGGGGGTCTGTAAGTTGTTGTAACTTTAGGTTCCTCACTAGGTACTTCACTTAGAATGTCTTGGTAAGTTATGGTTTTTTCTGGAAATATTCCTTCCAAAAGTGGCTGCCAAGAAACCTGCCAAGACACTGCATTTGGTGGTACATCGTATTTGTGCAAGACAGAGCCAGTATAATCTCAAATCTTATAGTCATTATTAACACGTAACCTGGGAGCACATGTGGTAGTCAAAATATGCTCACCATCTGGGTTCCAAGTAAAATATGTAGAATCGGAGGTTGCTGGTTTGGAAATAAGTTTGTAATTTTTAACATCCCACACTTCCGTTTGTCACCTCAGATTTCCAAATCCAGCTAGTATTAACGTATGCCCATGAAGGCTATAGAAGTTTGCATAACAAAGACCAGTTTCAAAATCAAACACAAGAACACATTTCAAGTGAAAACTGTCGTTTTGGCAGGCATTAAACATAAACAGCACAAAACTCAGTGGAACTAAAGTTCCAAACTACATCATAAATGGGACCATTTTTTGGTAATTGCACTTCAGCACTTTCTGTATTTGTTGCAGTGTAATGCAGTATTTTTCCCCATAATAGGAAGGACCTATCTTGTTAACATCTATACTAGCTATTACCAACACTGCAGTAGTTTTTTATTCCATAGCATTGTAACCTTATCAGTCTTAAAGAAACTTTTGTTGGCTAAAGCTGCATGAGATCCATCAATGTTGGGGTACTGATATAATGTAACAAAGGAAGGTGCACTCTTTCTTCTGGAACATAGACAGCCACCTTGTATGGTTGGAGTCTGGGTGGTAACACAAAATCATTAAATTTTTGCAAGTGAAATTTATTTACAATTGTACTAATATTGTCATTTTCAAAAAAGTGAACTTCATTGTTACCATTTCAGGCACAAATAGTTTCATCATCTGACCAGGATGGACACCAATTTTGCATTTTTTTTCTCTGGATGAAAGACTATTCAAATATGTCCCGGTTTTTACGTCATAAAGTTTAGGTTGGATATTCCAGCTGTGCCATCTTTAGAGGTAGCATAAGGCTGCCATATTTCCAGGACAGTGTTTTTTGGCAAGAACTCAAGGCAAACTTTGGGAGGTCAAAAGGGTGCAGTAGTCCCTTGTTAGTGACATTGATAATATTTACTTTTTCTCTGCTGCCCCAGGCAAACAAAGTTCCCATGGTTACTGAAACTATAGACTTTGCATTTTTTCCCAGATGCCCTTGGAAATGCTGTGCTTTCTGTAAAATGTAGGGGACCATTCACCATGTAGAGTTCTTCTAATCCTCAGACAGCCAGGAGTGGCTGGAAAGTGGGCCTTTTAATTCATCACTCAACATCTATTTCTGAATGCTCACTCTATACTGGGATATAGGTGCTGGGGATTCAGCACCATGTAGCTGTCATGTACTTTACACTCTAAGGGGAGATAAGGGGAAACGAAACAGAATACATGGGTTATACAGTGCATTAGAAGTGATGCCCTAAATGCTAAGGAAAAAAATAAATCAGGAGAATGTTATAGGGAGTAGGGGGTTGTAATTAAAAATGGGAGAGTTAGGGAAGGTCTCACAGCCCTGAAGGGAGTTGAGGAGAGAGGTGCTGGATGAATATCTAATGGAAAGGCAACTCTAGACAAGGAAGTGAGTGTGGCTGAGTGGGGTGAGATAGAGATGAACTCAGAGAGGCCATGGGGAACAGAGGTCCTGTAGGGCTGTCCAGGTTTTTGCTATGAGATGTAGGGTAATTGGAGGGTCTTGACAGAGGATAGACAGGATTTGATGTGTTTAACAAGGATTGCCCTGGCTTTGGCTTTAAAAGTAGCCTTTAGGGGAAGGAGGGAGGAAGGGGAAGGAGGGAGAGCAGTGAGTAGTGACTGCAATAAACTGGGTAAGGGATGATGGTGGCAGGCCTGGGTGACATTTGCTGTGGTGAGAAGTGGCAGGATTCTGAATATATTTTGAAGAAAAAGTTGCAGGATTTGCTGTAAATTGAATGCCTGGAGTAAGAGGAAAAAAACAGAGTTGAGGACGACTCCGAGGTTGTTTTTGTTTTGTCTGCTCAGAGGAAAGGGCGTTGTAATGCTTTGCCCTCCCAGAGGAGGCGGTTTTGGATTCCAAGGCAGCTATTTGCCAGCTGTGGCCTCGGCAGTAGGGTGGGAGTGTGGAGTTCAAGAGAAAGGCCCGGGCTGCAGATATAAAAGTGAGAATTATTAGCTTGAAATTGGTGTGTAAAGCCACCAGATCAGCGGAGGGGTGTGCTTAGAAAGAAATGTGTATAATTCTTAACTCACAGGCTTTTTTTTTTTATGTTTGTTAATGTAGATCAATTTAAATAAATACATAATACTGGTGCATAGAGTTCACTTAACAGGTTGCTATTTTTATTAATAAACTCATTGGTTAACGCCTATTCCTGGGCAACTTCTAGTCCAGGTAGGATCGTGCGCATTTTGCGGTAACCACGCATCCCAAAAAGAGGTCAAAGAAGCAGCAACGACTGGATATGGTTGAGAACAGCCGCATTTATAGACGGATCGGTCTTTGGTCCAACCCTTTCGCTTTACAGGCAGGGAGGCAGAGGCTTGGGGAGGCTAAACGCAGCTGACTGGCGGCCGAGCGGAGCTTCCACTCAGTCTCCGGGTTTTCCCGCACCGCCCCAACTCTTCTCTCCATCTACCCCACCCAGCTGCGCTGCCTCTCCAGCCGGAGCCCCAGCCCCACATGTCACCGACACAAATCGGCCTCTTCCGAGTCCAAGTTCCTGGAAGCTCTTGGCCTCCTGGCTGCGCTGCTGCTGAGAGTGGGGCCGAGGAGCCTAGCGCGGCAGCTGGGCGCAAGTGGGCTCTTTACGCAAGTGGGGTACACGTGGAATCCGGCCCCCGGCCCCCTAGACCGCAGGCAACTGGCACGGGAAGCGTTGGAACAGAAAGGCTCTCTGGTCCGGCTCCGGCAGGAGCCGGAGGCTGCAGCCCGGGGGCGGAGAGTGGGGCGGGGCTGGGAAAGTTGAGTATTAGTTGCCGAGGGCTGGGCTCTGCGCTAGAGCGCCCGCCGCCGGCGACCGTAAAAGGCTGGAGCACGCGGGGTAGGTGTGGCTCTGCCCGCGTGACCTGAGACCCCGTCCCGGTCGCCGTCACCTCCCGTAGCTGTGGCCTCTCAGCCATGGGCACCGTCTGGTCCGCCGTGCTTGTCGGAGGAGGCCTGGCTGGAGCGCTTTTCGTCTGGCTGCTGCGGGGCGGCGCGGAGGACACGGGGAATGGGGACGCGGAGCAGAAAAAGGACGCCCCTGTTGGAGAGGCTACCGCACCGGGAAGCGATCAAGGTGGCGGCGGGGGACTGAGCCCTGGACCTTCCAGACGGGAACCAGTCACCAAACCAGGTATTCTCCCACTCTGGGTCTCGAGGGCTCCTCTGCCGTGGGCCTTGAAGTTCACCGAGGAAGGGAAGGAAAAAACCCATCTCGAGGTTTCCTAGCGCCCCCTCGCCGGGGACGAGCTCCCCTTCTGGGAGGCAGGACCCACCCCACAACCCTGTTTTCCCCGGCTGGTGCGCACCCGCCGGATAGGTTTCATGCCCTCCAAGAAGGTCCTGTAGATGTCCTGGCCGGGCCCTCCAAGGGCCACACCCTGCTGAGTGTCTGCCCCTGGCGCCCGCGCCTGAGGACCTGCCCCTTCCCCTCCAGCCAGTTCGGGCTCCTCCCTGGCGACGCTTGGTGCAGTGCGGGCGGCTGCAGCGGCGACGCCCCATCCCGGGCGTTGGAAAGAAGGGCTGTTCAACCTACAAGCCTCTTCAACCTCTGGCCGAACAGGGACATTTTCCCAGTCCCAATCCTAGAGCCTCACGTCCCTCCGTGCCTCACCCTATGGGAAGAGCTAGGTTTTGTAACAGCCAAGTTGTGAGCGCCTCCCGTTATCTGGATTCTTTTGTCAGGAGGGCAAGGTCCAGGTTTACCCTGCCCATGAAGGCCACGGCTGAAGCCCTGGGGTTGTGCGCTGGCTGCCTGTTCCAGAACTATCCGCTCTCCCCTGTCTTCCCTCCAGGGAGGGGTGGGCTAATCTCTGAGTAAGGGAAGCCCCCTGCCATCTATTTTGGTACTTAACAGGGGTCCCAACTCTAGTGAGAACTAACATCTACCTTTTAGAGACTGTAGTCAGCACGGACAGAAAATTTTACCTTCCAAGTGCCCTTCCTTGGCAAGCTGCTCATGTCTGGACTCCAGCCTAATGGTGAAGTAACATCTGTGAACTTTATTTTTAGGGGTGGTGTTCATGTATAGTCACATGAAAACCTGCTTATATGCCTTTTGTGCCATTAGTTTGGGACAAGCACAAAGCTCATTTATTTTCTTTTTTCTGAAGGCCAGCCTCTAGGTTTTAAGTTAAAAATTTGGGAACTCAGAATATTTGTTCAGATCTCACTTCTAAGGGCACCATTAAAAAGAAACCAAAGGAAACAAGACCACCCCACACCCCTCCCCACCCCCCATCCCCCAAAAATGAAAACCCACCTGTGCTGATTGTATGATTTTTGGAGATTTTGAACCTTTAGAAGCTATTTGGACTACCAACAAGATGGCCAAGAAAGAAACTGAGTCTTTAGGGAGCTTAGATTATGTTACTTTTGAAAACATCAAAAAAAAAAAAAAAAAAAAAAGTATTCAGTGGGAGAGGATGCAAAATCCTGTGTTTTGTTGAAGAGGTTCCTGATGCATGAGACTAGCAAACAAGCTCTCTCCCCCCAGCCCAACCCCCAACTGTGGACCAGTGATGCACTGCTGTCCCTTGTATCCCCTCACGATGACAGGTGCTTCTTGTCTGCCCACATGAGGTGAGAGATGATACCTGGACCTACACTCATTTCCTGGGAGAACAAGTGTACTCTTCTGGTTTGTAGAGTGTCCATGCAGTCCTTTGTCCCACAGGCTGGGCAACTCTTTTGATGACAAGAGCCAAATATCTTGGCTTTGGTTGCATGCCAGTATGACTTGTACTGTTGGGATTAAAGACCATGACAGGGTTACACTTCTGCCTTACAACTTGCCACATCATTTACACTTTTGTGCTGGAACACTGACACTCCTAGATGTGCCTTTTACTGTTGGGTATACATGTATATTCTTAAGTACTTGATTTTAATAGAGAGGAATTTTGTGAACTGCATTTAACATTAAAAGCCTTCAATAATGGAATCTATTTTCTTAACCTAACTTTTTCTCTTGTGAGCTGCCTTACACTATTTCCTTTTTCTTTCCATTTCTTAAGATCTTCAAGAAAGCAATGGATGTTTGATTTCAGAGACCAAAGACCTTGGTAACCTGAAGGAAGCAGCATGGATACTACAGAGTTCTTCTGGAGAAGATGGTAACTGTGACCACTCAAGACAGCATGTTCCTTCTGGACGGTTTCCAGACACAGAATCTCTAGCTCCTTCTGAGATTGGTATTTCTAGGGGTTACTCTGAAGTTTCAAGAAATGAAAGCCCCCCAAAAGGACAAGAGACATCTGCTAAGGTAGCTACATGTTTTGCAGGGAAGTTGGCTTCAAGCAACCTGATCATGGACAGAGCTAAAGAAGAAGTGAGCCTTGCACGGTTGGACAGTCAAGACCCAGATGACCACGGGGACTGGGAAATGTTGTCCAGGCACTCATCTTGGGGAGATGTTGGTTTGAGTGGCAGTCTTGAGGCTCCAATGTTAGGCCCAAACCAGGGAATGGACTGTGGCAGAAGTACTGTTGCAGAAGCAAGAGGTCAGGAAGTGAATATGAAAACTCAAAAGGTAGTACCGATGTCTTCAGAGTCTCAGCAAGTTAATGTCAGGTTCCAGGTCCACTATATCACAAACACTGATGTGCAGTTCATTGCAGTAACTGGAGACCATGAGAATCTCGGAAGATGGAATACATACATCCCACTCCAGAATAGCAAGGAAGGATTCTGGTCTCATTCTGTTTCCCTGCCAGCGGATACAGTGGTGGAGTGGAAGTTTGTGGTAGTAGAGAATGGGGAGGTTACCCGCTGGGAAGAATGCAGCAACAGGTTCCTACAGACTGGCCATGAGGATAAAGTGGTTCAAGAGTGGTGGGGGTTTCACTGATTCGGGTTGCTAAGTATTGAAGAGGCTAATACAGAATGGGGAAGAGGCTAAGTTTGTGGAGCACACTGAATAATTTAAAATAAGATAAAGAAGTGTGACTCCAAATTTAGGGTTGCTTCAAATTTGTTAGTGGCTTTTGTCTAAAGTGCAGAAATAAATGTGTAGATGATGCTTCTAGTAAGCATGGGCTTTTTCCTATGGCACTGATTGATGGATTTGTGCTGATCCATCATTACTTTAGGTGAGTACTGGTTAGTGACTTGGCTAAGCTTCAAGGTGCAGATTGTGGTCATGAAGCATAGACAGAGCAGAGTTCAAGCTTGAGCCTTAATGTGATTCTTACACCAAAGGAGTAAAACATGCTTCCTTCATAGATCAGCTGATTTCCTATTGGCACAGCTGGTGAAACCCTCTCTTTACTACATGCATATTTTATATTTAAAAATAGTTAACACCATATGGAACTGTCATCAGAAATTATCTGGTCCCTGGATGTGATTAGAAGAGTATGAGGTAGTGCCTTCTTTTTGATTCTACCTGCCAGGAATGGTTTTGAAGGCAGAACCTGTGTCTTTGTCTTAATGCTTTAAGGCTGGTGTAGAAACCAAGGGCCTAAACAGAGTTAGTTATTAGAGCAGCCCATGAGGGAAGGGAACATGAATGGGGTGAAGGGTGTGGGCTGAGTGAGGTGGCCTCAATGACACCTCTTAGAGGCTTGGGAGGTACAGGATCAGCCTGGACTCCAGGGAGGGACACATCCATCATTTATACATGGGGTCCTTTGTAGGATCCACTCTTTACCCACCACCCCTCCCCACTCACACTAGATGTTAACTGAACTCCCATAGCAACTGTTTCCATCCTTCACTCGCTTCTCTCTCCTCTCATACCAATAGCTCTCTTGGGTTAACAAATTCATAGCAGGACAGTAAGTAATACAGAAATATATCTTTGCTCTGAGAAGAAATAAACATTTAAACTCTAAGTTATTATAACTGAATAAATAATAAAACCTAAGTTTTAATATCTTTACTAAATGTCTGAATTATTTGTCTAAATCTTAGTACCATATAGCTTAGAGGTAAGATAAAATACTACTATTTTCTTTTCCTCCGGAAATAAAAGACACTTAGAGAAAAGCAAACACCAAGAGCTTAGAAGAAGACAAAGGAGAACTGTTTTTCTCCTCCCTTTGGAGAAAAAGTTTAAAATGTCTTTTAAAACTTCCCCTTTGCTTTGAGGGAAATTCAGCATGCTTCTACTTAAAAATGAATTCTTACATGTTAAAAAAACTTCGAATAGATATAACATCTAATGGGGAAATAATGTTTAATCCTGGCAACAGATTGTCTGCTGAAAAGAGCATAAACTCAAGTGAAAATAGTGTTAGAAAGTGACTAAATGAACTATGTTCAATAGTTTTTGGCTCATTGCAATTTTATGTTAAATTCATATCTATTTCTTACCTACCTCATAATGAATTTTACACTGTATCAATGAGGTCTGCAGAAGGCATTTACCACCAATATGTACTAGAAGCATTCTGCAAACCTTACTGCCCAGAATGCCTGAGTATTCCTTTAGGTAAAATTAAAAGTAATACAATAATATATAAGAAGAATCTATTTAGAATTCAGTTACCAACCATTTTATCATTACTTGATAAATGTATAGTGCTGTATAGTGCTGTACCAGACAATATACGTGTAAGAAGGCTGTATAGTGCTGTATGGTGCTGTAATAGACACTATACATGTAAGAAGGCCACAACCACAGAAGCTTATTTCTTGCTCCATAATAGAAGTCCGTCTGATGCTCCTTAGCAGAAGTGGGTATTCCTGCTTGGAGAGCAGCTCTCCCCCTTGCAGACTCAGTCGCCCAGGCCCCTTTGGTCCTGTGGCTTTACCATACCCTAAAGCCTCAATGTCCTATGCAGCCAGCCCATGTAATAGGAAATAAAGTGAGGAAAAAACACAAATACTTATTAAAACTTTTGAGCCTGAAGTGCCATACATTGCTCTGCTCACATTCTGCTCATGAGATTGGGTCAAATGGCTACACCCAGATATGAGGTGGGGATGGGTAGGTTGGGGCTGGGAGCTAGAACTCTAGCTGAGCAGCTGCTTCTTAGTGACAATTCTGTACTATGGACAGGGAGCACAAATTTTGTTCAACTAGCTTTCTGTCACATTGTCCTTGATGATTTTGGCAAAACTGAAACATTTTTGTATCTGTTCTTAACTCATTTTATTTGGCTCACATACAAAACACCTAATTATTAAAATCTAATTAAGGCAGACTGAATCCAATCTGTAGAAGTTACCCACTTGCTAAAGAATAAATTTTTTTTCCTTTCTTTACAGTTATTAACATGTGAAAAGACAACCTTTTCTAAAAATCTGAATGGGGACTCCAACATTTTGTTATCTGATTCTCTTCACTGATACTGACAGAACAAACAGTAACTTCAGAGTCACAAAAGGAGTCCCTGTCAGTATGTCGGAGTTTCCCCTTCTGTCCTGGCCATTATACCACATCTGTCATTAATATGGGAAAGAAGTTTTTACCTCCCAAGGCCTTTATTTTTTTTAAGCTGAAAAAAAAAAAAATGATTGCATTCTATAGACTCGGGATGGGTAAAGAAAATGGAAATACATAATTATTCCAACACTGGTATTAACAGCACAAATTAATACCTTTTAATGTATGAATAGTTTTAAATCTTGATAACACTGTTTGAAATTTTACTACATTGAAGAGCATTCAAGAATAGTTTATTTAAAAAAAGAGTTTACAGGACAGGGTATCTTTTATTAAACTTTTACATAAAAAGAAAAAAAAGTACACAGGGCACTAATTAAGAGTAATATCACAATTAATTGGTCATCAATTCTCTGTAAAGAATAGGCAAGCAATGTTTCATTTTAGTAACATTTTTTCCTGGTCTTTTACTTTCTGTATCCTCTTTTCTTGGTTTCTGATCATTGAAGACATTGCTAAAAATGTTGATAAAACAAAGTTAGATTAGCAAGATCTGCTCTGGCTTTAAATTCTTTTATGTGCTTCTTAAAAGGTCGGCTCAAGAAGTTTGTAAAAATTGCAATGTAGCATATTTTTGAAAAGGCTGGTGTTATGGAACAGCTCTAAGGGTAAATCTTTATGCTACTCCTTCAGTTGTTTTAAATGAACACAATAATAATTATTACAGAAGTAATACATACTAACTGTAAGTAATGTGAACACTTCAGAAGGGTACAAAAAGGAAGATTAGTCTTTCTCTGTTCCCTCAGTCTGCTGAATTAAACCACTCGCAGAGGTTATCACTGTAAGAAGTTTGGTGAATATCTGTATACACACACACTCTCTTTTCTTCTTTACACAAGTGATAGAAATAGTTCTGTAGTCTGCTATTTTCACTTTAAAAAATGGCCTCATTTTGATGATGGCAACAATTTGATAAAAACAGTATATTTAAAAATGTGAATTTTTGGAGTCGGAAATTGCAGGAATCAAGTCCCAGCTCTACTACTTATTGTGTGACTTAGAATTTAGTGACTAATTGTCTGCTTATCTTCAGTTTCTTCATTTTCAAATGATATAATAATAGTACACACCTCCCAGTGCTGTCATGAGGATCTCATGAAGAAAACATAAGAAAAGCACTGAGCACAGGGCCTGGCACATAATGGTAAGTGCTCAATAAATGCCAAAGGTAGCTATTAGTATTAAGAAGGTTAAATTTATTTTGATAAGGATTTGTTCTTAGAAAATATTTATTTTCATTCATCCAGCAACTTATATTCTCTAGGGATAAAAAATTAAATAAAAGCATATGTACCCCCAAATTAATTTTTCTCTGACAAAGGCTCTTGGATTCATGAATTTATGTTAGAAAAGCATAAAATATGACAGCCTTCTCACATCCATGGTACTTAGAACGTATGCCCCAAAAAGTTGCTCATGAACTGCAGATTATAATGATTCTTCATTCAAATAGCTTTAGTATATTTTATCTTTTTATTTGTGATTCATTGGGACATGGTCTCTTACAGTAGTATTCTAATTTAAATCCTCTGTAAAGCTAAATGCTATTATTTTGTTTTCTGGCTATCAACTGTAACTCTATCCCGTCTGCTATCATGCAAATGCTCTTCTACAGATACACAACAAAGACAGTGTATGGGAAAGCCCCATGTGAAAGACTACTCAAAACATGTGTCTTGCTAAAGGTTGGTCAGCAGTATTAACTCTTAAAAAAATGCGTTTAGAAAATTAAGAATTCAATTTTATCCATAAGTGTGTATTTTTCTTTTACAATTTTATATTATAATAGGGAACTCTTCAAATGATCATTCCTACTCGCTGTAAAAAAGTAGAACAGGGCTAAAGTCACAGGCCCAAGGGGTTAGTCAAGGTTAAGACCCTCATGTTTGACTAAGGTTTATAAATTGCTAATTCAATATCCTCTGCAGTAGGCATATAGAAGTTAGGAAGCTTAACGTGAACGGAAGGTAAGTATTCTCACAAGCAAGGAAGACCTATTCCAAAAATGCACACTGTACCTTGGTTCTTCAGCTGTAAATCTTCTACCAGACTTTGTAAGCTTTCCAGTCTGTTCTGAAGCTTCCTGCATGTTTTTCCTGTTGTTTCTATTGACTGAGACTGTGAAGCTGTTAGAAAATTGCTTAGATGTGATATTAAAAAGTCTATTCAAAATTCTTTTTTACATATCTTCTGATTACAGATTAAACAACCTTTCCTTTAAAATAAAGGAAACTTTAGAGCACTGATATTTTTAAATAAAGAAAGAAAATGTGTTTTTTCTAAATATTGCAATGCTAGCTTATTTGATTTTGTTTCAAACCAATCGAGTTTACTATTATTTAACTACAAAGCATTAAATGGAGTAAGAAAAGTACTTCAAGTTTAATCATACATTCTGCATTATAAAAGACTGCTTTTTCATACCAAACCTGAGTAGCTCCATTAATTTAGGGTTTAAGACAGCAAGATATAATAATATAGATGCTTGCAATATTCTTGAATGTGTATGGGGACAGCTCCCACTTTGGCTGAAGATGGTTTGATATGATGGGAGAGGGAGGTATGGATGCTGACATAGCAACAGTGAACCTAGAGCAAATGTGGCAGTAGTGACTGAAGAGGGGTTAGAAGCATGTAAGCTATTCCTTAATACGTGTGCTAAGCTTTCTAAGTAAAAAACATGTGTTTGGTAATATGAAGATTTTAATTTTGACCTTAATCCCTGACTTGCAATATAATATTATTTAGTGGCTCATTTACCCTATCAAAAACACCCTTTCATTATAAATTTTAGTATTAAAGGAATTATTTAAGTTTAAGAGGATGAGAAACATTGATTTTCTTAAAGAGAGAGAGATTTTAACATAAATAACATGAAATATATGCTGTCTGGTGAGTATCCGAAAATAAGGAGGAAAAAAGACAATGCCATGCTACTATGTAGCACAAATTAATAATGAGGTAATAAGCAGCACTGCTCTACTCCTGCAATAACCACTGTTCTACTAGTTTAATAATTTGATACTTTAAAGTTTAAAAAATACTAAATGAATAACTTAGAAATATAAAAGATGGAGATAAATGTAAATAAAAAAGAGGGTTAAAAAAAAGAGAGAATGCACTAAAATCTAATTAGGTTTTTATTTTCATGTTCTTTTTAGGATCCAGAAATATGTAAGGCATATCATTTCAAAAGACTGACTTGATAATGATGCAACAACGTATCTAATTTATTCTTTATCAAGAAGAATGATGCCATAGAGCACTGGGGTTGAGTCACTGTCATATATGATGAGAAAAATTTCAGTTCAGTTCAATGCCCATGTATTTAACACCCATATTCATCAAGCAGTTATGTGATAAATACATTTTCCCCATCTGCCTTATTAACAAATGAACTTAAAATTTTTTAAAAATGAGAAACTTTTGACAAGTTTGCATGATGGACAATTGTACTTACAAAGGTAGAGAGACCGAAGGAGAGCCATGATTTTAGGGAATATAAATAGGAAATAAAAGTCACTCATAGCAATTAAAAGAAGGCCCAAAATCTTATAAAGAAATAGAGAAAAGATGTTCATGATATTCAAGTCAGAGAAAAATATGGATAGTATTTACATATAATATTTATGCATATTTACTAAGGTGGGTACATGTATAAAAAAGCTACATTATTTAAATAAGACAAAGTAGCAATTAGAGCTTGTATACAGGAACACCTGCAAAATCTTATAAATTCTGAGTATGGAAAAGAACTTGCAGTTCACCAAAATAGGAAACCAATTAATCTCATCAGTGATATCAAACCATACTTACCTTTAACAGAATCAGATGAATGAACAGGTTTGGTGGATCTATATGGTGATGCAGAACCTATTGAATCTTCAATGGAACTCGTTAGGAGTGAGTGCACTGGAGACTTCTTAGTAGAAGAATGGAATGAACGAGAAGCTGTATTTTTTACAGACGGACTTGCTAAAATCGTGTAAGAACAAAATAAAAGGATAGAATTAATTAAAAATTGCACATGCACCTCTTAAAAAGTGAAAATTTCACGAAAAAATGTTCCCAATAATGGGGGTGGGGGGAATATATTCTGGTAAATACCCCAGGCTTTGGGTTGGAACTGCAGAGGGCTATACCTTAGGAATAAGGATGAACAGGAAATAGGCCTGCCTTTGTAGATCTTGAGGTCTAGCTTAAAAACATCTCAATTCTTGATTAAAGTGACCTGGTATTGCTGGTGTCCTTAACTGCCTGCCAGAAACAAGCATAAATGCTCTTTGGAGGAAGGTAACCTCACTTTAACCCTCAAATCATCTGTACAATTTTTCATATGTAGTATCTGCTATGCAATAAAAATAAGCAAATGAGGAAACATGATGACATGGTAGAAAACCAAGAGAAAAAATAAAGAAAATAGATATGGATCCATAGGATCCAGATAAAGGAGTTAACAGGCACAGACTTCCACAGATTACTCCAACTGCAAAAGAGGTTCTTCTTATATAAAGAAAATCACACCTGGGCATATTATAATAAAACTGCTGAAAAACAAAACAAAACAAAGAGAAAAGCAATCTTAAAGCTGCCAGCAGAGGGGAAAAAGACAGATTACATTTAAAGGAGTAACAATTAAAGTTGGAGCTGACTTATGCAGGGTAATCATTAAAACAATAGTAAAAAACTTACAAATGAAGTAAACTTGAAGGAATTGATTAGCTTCATATAAATGCCCTTTTCTTCAAAATATTAGTTACTAAAAGATGTCTCCCAAGTCAAAGATTATAAAAAAATGTAAGAATTTGTATTTATTTTATTTAAGAATATTATTTTTTGATTTTAGACATATATTGACACCCTTCTATAAGAGAACATTTGGAAACCTACCTTTCTCCCATCTCTTTTCACCTCACACCTCAATTTTTCCCTATTTACATTAGTACTGTACAGATTTATAACTAATTGGTTGAATAACTATAGCTTTCATGGTTTCATTCTTTTCTATTTATTTTGTTCTCTTCCATCAGAAGACCAATTACATGTCTGTGGTTTGCCTTTGCCTTCCAAATCTAACACAGTCTCTTCAGCTATTTTTCTATCCTTCTTAGTTTTAAAATGTCCTTTTGTCTAATTTTCTTTATGTCCCTAACTATGGAGTCCATCAGATCCCTATGATTTCAGTAGTGCCTATTTTATTTTTTTATTACTTTCTCCTGTAATAGTTTTATTTTTCCTATTTCTAGTCTGTATTATGCCGATTTGTTTTTCAATATTTTGTTGTCTTTTGATCTCTTCCTTGAGCTCCTTGTTTTTAAAAGAGATTGTGTCTATAATTCCTTGGAAATTATACAGACAACGAGTCACTTGGGTTCTCCTTTTCCTTTCCTCATTCAATAAATATTCATTGAGCACCTGCTATGTGCTAGGAAGGTTCTGGGTGCCAGGAATACATCAAAGAACCAAACAGTGAAAGACACTGGCCCTTGCGCAGCTTCTGTCTAGCAGAAGGTGACACACAATGAACAGCATAAATAAGTTAAATAGTATGTTAAAAGATAATAAGTTTAATTTAAAAAAAAAAGAAAAAGGTAAGGGGGCAGGCAGTATGGAGAGGTTGCAATTTTTTAAATAAAATGGGGAGAGTAGTTCTCATTGAGAAAGTGACATCTGAGCAGAGACTTTAAAGGAGCTTAAGGGGTTAGTAATGCAGAAGGAATAAAGTGGGTATAAAGGCCCTAACATAGAAACGTGCCTCGCATGTTCAAGCACAAGCAACAAGAAGATGAGAAAGGATCAAGCAGAATGAATGATGGGCGAAGTAGTAAGAAATGAAATCCGAGAGCTGATGGAGACTCATAGGCTACTGTAGGGACTCTGGCTTTTTTTCTCATGGAACTGGGGAGCCACTGCAGGGTTTTAATCAGGTCCTATTTCTGTGCTTTCATTGAAAACTCACCTGTAGATGGGAATATGAAGCAACTAGATGGTTCTTCCAGATCTCCTGTGTGTAATGTGGCTGGCTCTCTGGAAGCATAATAATGGTAATGCAAATATTCCATTTCAAAAATACAGTGCTAAGATTTATGGACAGAAGCAAGCTAATGCAGACACAAAAATGAAGGCTTAAAATATAAACTCAAGATGGTGACAATAATCATAACCTCAAAATGGAGAAGTCCCAGAATACCCTATGAGGTAGAGCCAAAGTCACATTATCATTCCATGTTCAGTATCCATGAAAATTTTGCAGAATGAAAATAAAATAATAAAAAATCTTGGTTAGAAAATTCATTCTAATAATAGCTATAAAACCCAAATCACTTTTCTCATGGATTCTAAGAGATTTAATCTCAAAGACTTACTTAAAAATGAAGAAACTAAAGACAAAAACATCTTAGCATTAGTAGTATAGTTTACAAAACTGTAAGATTTATCTAAATCAGTGAGTTGAAAGAAACCACATAGTTCTCTGTGGGTTGGGTACCAGTATAAGAATATTAGGGCAGCAGTTGTCAAGGTGGTTCCCTCCTAGGGGGGTTACAAAGTCAAAACTATTTTCATCATAATTCTGTTATTTGCTTTTTGATGCTCAGTCTTTCATAAGTGTATGGTGTTTTCCAAAGGCTATATGATGTGTGATATCATAAGAGAATAAATGCAAAAGCAGATATGAAAATCCAGCTGTCTTTAGTTAAGCTAGGCATTAAACAGATTTGCAAAAATGTAAAACAATACCTATCAATAATTTCTTTTTGTTTTGGAAAATAGAGGTAATTTCCATAACAAAATGTTATTAATGCTAACATACAATGAGCCTACTTTGTTATATTTTACATATTTTTTATGTGTCTCAGTTTTATTTTCTAATACTGAAAACAGCAATAGAAATGATCCATAGAAACAAAAGCTCTTTGGACTTCAATTGTTCTTTTTCACTTTAATTTTTATTCTTATTATTTTTGTGTGTGTGGTAATGAAAATGTTCAAAAATTAATTTTGATGATGAACACACAACTATATAATGGTACTGTGAACAACTGATTGTACGCTTTGTTTGACTGCATGGTATGTGAATATATCTCAATAAAATTGAATTAAAAAAAAGTTCTTTGGGATCTTCAATAATTTTGAGGTGTTAAGGTGTTCAAAAACTAAAAAAAGTTGGAGAACAGTTATATTAGAGAATAGCCCTGGAAAGGAAGACTGTGGCTATATTGTGGACAGTCTTGGATACAAGGGCAAAGGGTCCGTTCTTGCTGCGAGAGGCAACAGGGAATCCTTGAAGGTTTGGAGGTTGGTGAATATACATAGTCTGAGGTGGGCTGTAGGTAGATTAACTAGAAATTGATGCATGAAGTGATTAGAATGTGCAGGAGATTGGAGATTAAAAAACACAAAGGCTAAATACTGAAGAAACCACTACATTAATCCATGGATAAGGAAAAAGCCTAAGGCACTGTGGTAGGCTCAATAATGGGCCCCAAAGAAATCTGTGTCCTAATGCCAGGAGACTGTGAATATTACCTTACATAGCAATAGGAACTTTGCCATATGATGTGATTAAATTAAGGATCCTGAGATGGGGAGATTATCCTGGATTAGGTGGGTGGGCGCTAAATGCAGTCACAAGGGTCCTTATAGGAAGGAGTCAGGGGAAGATTTCACACAAAAGAGAGAAGGCAATGCGACAACCTCAGCAAAGAGAGAGACTGGAAGATGCTATGCTATTGGGCTCTGAAGATGGAGGGAGGGGCCATGAGCCAAGAAAGGCAAGGAATCAACTCTAGATGCTAGATAAGGTAAGGAAATGGATTTTCCCCTTGAAGAGGAGGGACCATGGTGCTGCTAACACCTTGAATTTAGCCTAGTGAAACTGATTTCATACTTTTGGCCTCCAGAATTGTAAGAGAGATAAATTTGTGTTGTTTTAAGATGAAATTTGTGGTAAATTGTCACGGTAGCCATAGGAAATTAATATAGGCTGTTTCAGAGGGTGTGCAAAGAACTGAATGGCTTTAAAAATTGTTTTAGAGTCAGAACTAATAAACTTTGGTGACTAGAGAAGTGAGACAAAGGAGCAGGAAGAATGAAAGATAATGATAATGTTTAAGGGTAAATGACTGGGAAACTGGTGGCGCCATTTATGGAAATAGAGGAGTGAGAGGTAGGGGAATAGTTCTATGGAATGAACATTTTTATTCAATTTGGCCATTACGAACTTCAGGTGCTACTGAAACATCCATACAGAGATATTTAAAGGGAGCTAGATATTTTGATGCTTTTGTTTGAAATGTTCCTTAGGATAATGTTGCTCATTAAGTTATAACAAAACAGAATAAGAAAAGTCAATTTTCCACAAAACTTCTGGGAGATGTAGTTCTTAGAATAATTCAGCCACCAATCCACATACCAGAACTACTAATTGCTTTTATTTTTTATTTTATTCTGGATGTAAGGGCTATAAATGTTGATTTAACCTATATGGCTGCAGAAGCTTCCAAATTACGAAACTCTACTGTAAGATACTGATTGAAGAAAAGTTGCTGTGATTACAGTGAAATGTAGTAAAACAGCAATTCTGTTATTCTTTCTTATGTCATTTCAGTCTGAGTTTTTAAAATGGCCAATTTTCCATAATTCAGAACATTTAAATCTACTTTTTATTTTCTAGTACGTTCCATACTTTTCAGAGCTTCTATTAAATATAAAAATCTCTTCTCCCCATTTGAATGAGGAAGGGGCTGATCCCATTCTTCCCCCATCACTCTTCCCTCTTTACAAACACAGCTGCTGAAGGAGGTGCGCCTGAGCACTCAAGAGCTCCGCAGCAGCCTGTCTGCCCAACCAGCCCAGGCTATATACTGCAGTTGACATGTGCAGTCCCTGTGAGACAGCAGATGTTTCTAACCGTGAAAAACTCTACAGCAGAACATCAGTTACCTCAGAGAAGTATTTCTTTTCTGCCCCATGCCTGGGGTTGGGCTCCTTCCCAGATGGTTTAGTGTAGATACCCAGAGGCAGCAGTACACAGTAGTGGTCATGGGCATGAACTCCAGAGCCAGCCAGATCTGGGTTCAAATCTGGACTCTACTGCTTACAAGCTGTGTAACCTTGGCAACTTGCTTAAGCAATCTAAGTCTTCATTTCCTAACACACACACACACATACACACACACACACACACACACACATATGAAAAATAATTCCTTCCTCATAGATTAGATTAGATAGACTAAACGATACATCTAAAACATTTGGAAAATAGTAGGAATAAAACCATGCAGTAGATAGTTGTGGTTATTATAAATAGGTATAATTTGCGTTATATATCCAGGTGAGAAGGAAATCAAAAAGTCTTCTCTTTGGGCTAAGAAAAAGATATGTTTAGAAAGATTCAAGTTCATTGTATACTGATCTAGTAACAGAGCCAATATGAAAATATTTATAATCCTGTCTTAATTCATTTACTAAATAAACATTTACTGAATGGCTACTATGTGGCAGGCATTATCCTTGACGATGAAGAGATACGGCAAGAAATGAGGGCCAGCCCAGCTGGAACTTATACAGCAGAATTCATTTTTATATTTCTATAATATTAAGAGGGCTCTGATATCTTTATTTTATATATGTAAAAACAAGTTTTTTTTCCAGGCAGCCAACAAACAGACTTTATGATTGTAACTAACTTGAAGACAGGGCCCTTATCTGTCTTGCTCACTGTTGCAGTCTCAGGGTCTAGCACAGTGCATGGCACATTGTTTGGCCATAAAGACCTTTCTTTTGAATTAATGAATTAACTGTAGTAGAAAGTGAAATTTTGAAAATTGGGAGGTGGGAAGATTATTTCTCACCTGCTAAGAGTTTCACTGGATTTGCTGCCTTCAATGGAATCCCTTACTGAGTTGCTTCTGTTGGTAGAGGGATAGGAGAAATTAAAGATAACACAAATGTTATTTTCTTACCAATGCAGGGAAGGTTTGTAACAAATAAGTTAATCTTATAAAGAGTGAGATGATATCATGTGATCGCTAGTTAGCTAGATCATGATCATTAACTTAATGATAAAACATAACTGTTTCTCTGAACATCACTTTTAGACAGATACAGATTCCAAAGAATAAGACTGGGACATTGGCTCCTTCAGTTGGTGGGAAGAGAATGGAGAAAAGCTTGAAAACAAAGAAGATTGAACTTATCTCAGGAACCAGGAGGAGTCTCATCTGATTAGTGCATAATATACAAGTAAAAGCAGGCTGGTGAAAAGTTAGGGAGAGTCATCAGTGTCAGACTGAGGGACCAGGTACTCAAAGCAGCGGACAGTGAGGAGCTACTGAAGACGTGTAAGCAAAAGCCTCTGTGTCTTAAATGAATAACAAATTAATACTAGCCCCCTCCTCCTTTTTCTTGTGAGCAGGTGTAAAGTTAGTTCTCAGAAGTTAACTTTATTTAGGTTCTTATTTGGGGTAATGGATTTCATTCTTTATGCTCATTCTTATTATAACTTCATTAAAAAATTCAGTTATTCAATTATTGATGGAAATCAATTATTGATTCAGCAAGGTTTTTATAATTATATATTAAGGTTATTATACTTTCCTTCTAGGCCACCCTTCTCTTGGAAGTTATGTAAGTCATTGTAAATGTACAAATGTCTTCCATTTTTGTTATGGCATACCAGATGGTCTGGGTAAAATCATATGGATGAACATCAGCAAAATTTAAAATAAGAAAAAAATGCCTATCAAGTTAATATACAGGAAGTAAATTACTTTAGTAGTTTTCATTGAAATCCTTTTTAGTTTCTGTTAAACAATGTAACAGTTTTTCTTCAGTGAACCCAATATAGCCATCTATTCCCTTGTAAACTGTCCAGAATTCCCAAATTACCTGGCCGTATATAAAATTCTTAGATAATTAGTTTCAGAATCTCTTACCTATGGCATATCTCTGATCTCAGGCTTGAATCAGTAACGCAATCTCTTACTCTATCATCTCTGTATAGACAAATATAACTCAGTTAATTATATAAAGTACAATACCCAGATTCCATGTATTTTGAGAATAATCAATAGCTCATATGTATTTAACTTTCTTTAAGCCACAACAGTAGACTTTGGGCCTCCAAGCAAATTTTGCCAAGGGTCACCTCTGCAGTTCATCAACTCAGAAATGCTTTCCTTCCTTGGACTCCTGAAAGGTTGAGGTTGAATTCACGCTTTGGTGACAAGTTCATTGGTAGGATTCACCAATGAGAGCAAATTAATACACGCTCTCTTAAGGCAGTGCTTAAAACATCCAATACAGTTCAAGCCCATGATCAAGTCTGTGAGTGAGCGGCTAGAGTGGTGGAAACTTTACCAGGGAAGCCATAATAACCTTGTGGAATGATTAGTGCTAGGAGGCCCGGGGTCTGATTTTTACTTCTGGCTTTGCCTCTTTGCTTCGTAGGAGGAAGCAAATCAATCTATGCCTAAATTATCTCATCTGTCCAGTGAGCTTAATAATATTGCCCTGGCTTAAAAGGCATATTCTAGAGTTATGACAAAAATAAAAGTGCTGTGCAAATATAAGTGTTCTTTGATGGGGTGGCAAATGGAGTGTTTCTGTCATGCAGTTCAAAGAATGCAATGTTGTGCTAGGTAACTGGGTCATTACTAATATTTTACCATTATTATTGATAATATTATTAATAACAACTAGATTTCAGTCCAGCCAATATTTTGGTACCTGAGGTTAATATTTATTAACTGAATATCTTAAAGAACTGGAGATTGCTTACAGGTAAGTATTATTTCAGAAGGTAGTACTTTAGATATTTGCCACATAACCAGAAAATCAGTATTACAACACTGGTTTATTACAACATTAGAAATACATTATATACCATATCAAAATGCTTTAAGGTATGTTAATCTAAATAATAATACCACAAGAGAAAAATATTATTTGAAAAGAATAAGAGAACCTCACTGATTTCTGCAGGTTTATATAGCCAAAGACTGGTGAACTGGCTAAATCCTTTTTTGGAGCTGATCTTTTATTAAATTGACATAAATCATTGTCACAAATGCCTAGATCACCAAGGCCTTTCCTATAAGCTTTATCTGGAAATTTATGTAGTTGCCAGGATTTTAGTTTTAGTTCTACCATTGAACTGTGTAGCTATAACAAGTCAATTAACCTTTTGAAACTTGGCATTTTTCTCGTTTCTAAAATGGGATTAGTAAAACCTGCCTTGCCTGTCTGAAGGGTTGTTGTGAACATCAAACAAGATAATAGATGGGAAGTCTGTTGGGAGTTACAAATTACCATACAAATGTAACTTTCTGAAGAGAATGACTACACTATATTCTCTTGATGTTGTAAAGTTGTTTTATTTTTGCTATACTCCTCCACTCACATATTGTTTTCCCTGGTAACATGAGATACTCTTCAAATTTATTTTTAAACCTCAACGTCTCAGAATAACAGGTAGACAACTTAATGGCAAACCACTCATGAGAGAAGCTCTCACATTCTGAAGTACACATCAATCTTAGCCACATACAAGGCTCCTAGAGATGCTGTTCTCCCGTCATCCTCAGTCTTGCTTAGAGACACAGAGGGTTCCTCATTGATCACACTTCTCAATTCTTGGAGAAGCTGTTTCAGATCCCTTGTTGGATCTTCCTTCAGTGTGTTAGGTTTCATAGAATGCTGTATTAAAACAATTTACAAAACAAAAGTGTTATTTCTTATAACAAAAGTAATCTAAGTTCTTGTAAATAATTAGAAATTGTGAAGGAGCAAAAAAAAAAAAAAAAAAAGGAAAACAAAAATCACCTGTAATCTACTCAAGGATAATCAATCACAACCAATCATCAATATAAAATTTTACTTTAACTATTTGTGTATGTGTATATATATATGTAGATATATATACATACACATATATGGGATCAAACCATACATATCTATTTTAAAACTCTCCTTATTTTTTATTTTAATGATGTAGTATGCACATCCTTACCATGTCATTAAATATTTTCTATTACATCCAGGCAAAATAATTCCAATACTTTCATACTTTCATTAGGGCTAAACTAATTTTATAAAGTTACTGAATTTTGGAACTAAGGAACTCTTTAGAGATGAGTTAATCTACCCCGCACATTTTACTGATGGGGAAAGAGACATCCAATTTTTAGAAACTGTTATTTGGTATTCGAGAATAATATAAAAAGAATTTCAGATTGATATCTAGTGTCCCTCCAAAGAATATTTATAATATAATAAAGACAGACATTCTCAATAGGTATATCGAGGGGAAGCCAATTGGTAGTCAAAGAGGCCTGGTTAGACTTAGTTGCAGGGCCTTTATGGCTAGAGAGCTATCAAGTATCATCAAGCTTTTCTAGCCTGAGGTGTTCCACTTCACTCTAGGGTAAACCTACCACACAGATTTGCTGTGGAGGGATGAAAACAGCAAAATTTTTGATGTTTGTGCTTTACTTTTCTAGAGTCCATGCCAATGAAAAGCTAATGCCACTAGTAAAACTCTCACAACTCCCTCCCCTCCTCTCATCACTGATAAACCATATATAATATCCATCTGAAGATATCAAGAGCTCTGACTAATTAAATGTGTGGTAAGTACTGGTTTTTCCAATTTAGTGATGGTCATTTTCTTTGGGAATTGCCATGATGAGTCTAAAGTTCATAACTGCCTCCATTATATTTTAAATATATAATGATGTGAACCAGAATTTTAATCATGAATGAATCAGTTGTCTCCAAGAAAATGACCCAATTTTATCAAATACTAATATTGTTGTCATCCAAGTCCTTGTAGTCACAATTGCCAATGTAGAATAAAGCATTACAGATTTATAAAGACAAACTTACCGTATTGCAATCATCAGTCACCTTAGTTCTAACCCTGAAATCTCAATGCAGCACCTGGCATCTCAGGTCTTTTTCCCAGTAGAACTTTATTTAATAAACTTTGACATTACTGTTAAAATTTTTAAGCCCTTTACATTTAATATAAATGACCAATGTGATTACCTACAAACATAGAAATATGTCTCCTTTTTTTCTGTTATTATGGTACCCAGGTTCTTTGAGGATAACTGGTGATTTATAAGACATTTAAGGTTGAAAACTACTCTACCATTCACTTAGCAATTAATCATAATCAGCCCTCTGATACTCTTTTTTTTTAATTGAGATTGTTCACATACCATACAATTACCCAAAGATCCAACATGTATAATCAATTGCCCATGGTACCATCATACAGCTGTGCATCTATCACCACAATTAATTTTTTTTTCAATTTTTAGAACATTTTCATTACTCCAGAAAAGAAATGAAGACAAAAAAAAAACAAAAAACAAAAAACAAAAAAAACAAAAAAAGAAAGAAAGAAACTTAAATCCTCCCATAGCCCTAACCACCAACCCCCCTCCATTATTGACTCATGGTATTGGTATAGTACATTTGTTACTGTTGATGAAAGAATATTAAAATACTACTAACTGTAGTATATAGTTTGCAATAGGTATATATTTTTTCCTATATGCCCCTCTATTATTAACTTCTAGTTATAGTGCCATACATTTATTCCAGTTCATGAAAGAGACTTTTAATATTTGGACAATTAATCATGGACATTGTCCACAAGATTTAGTGTTTCATACATTCCCAACTTTTAACCTCCAACTTTCCTTCTGGTGACATATGTGACTCTGAGCTTACCCTTTCCACTACATTCACAGACCATTCACCACTGTTAGTTATTCTCACAATGTGCTACCATCACCTCTGTCCATTTCCAAACGTTTAAGTTCACCCTAGCTGCACATTCTGCTCATAATAAGCAACCGCTCCCCATTCTTTAGCCCCATTTTATATCTGGTAACTTGTATTTCATATCTATGAGCTTACATATTATAATTAGCTCATATCAGTGAGACCCTGCAATATTTGTCCTTACGTGTCTGTGTTATTTCACTCAATGTAGTTCCCTCAAGGTTTCTTCATCAACCCATTTTTTAAGATGGTTTTGTTTACACACCATACATTCTATCCTAAGTAAACAATCGTTGGTTCCCTGTACAGTCACGTATTTATGTAATCACCACATCACCACTATCTATATAAGAGCATCTCCATTTCTTCCACAAAGAAGAAGAAAGAGTCAAAGAAGGCAGAGAGACAAAAGAAAAAGAAAAAAGAAAGATAAAAAAAAGACAAGACAAAACAAAACAAAAACATGGCAGCTAGGAAGCATCAAAGGAAAGCCAGCTTTAAACTAAAGTAGAATAAAGAGTCAGACAACATCACCAATGCCAAGAGTCCCATACCCCTCCCTTATGTCCCCCTCTTATATGCATTTAGCTTTGGTATATTGCCTTTGTTACATTAAAGGAAGCATAATACAAAGTTTCTGTTAATTATAGTCTCTAGTTTGCATTGATTGTATTTCCCCCAATCTTACCCAATTTTTAACACCTTGCAATGTTGATATTCATTTGTTCTCCCTAATGTAAAAACATATTTGTACCTTTTATCACAATTGTTGAGCAATTGCTATAAATAACTAGGTTTCACTGAGTTATACAGTCCCTGTCTTTATCTTTCCTCTTTCCTTCTGGTGTCCCACATATTACTAACCTTCCTCTTTCAACCATACTCACAGTTGTTTTTGCTCAGTGTACTTACGTTCTGTGCTACCCTCACCCAAAACTGTGTTCCAAACCTCTGACTCCTTTCTTGTCCTATCTGTCTGTAGTACTCCCTTTAGTATTTCCTGTAGAGCAGGTATCTTGTTCACAAATTCTGTCATTGTCTGTTTGTCAGAGAATATTTTAAGCTCTTCCTCATATTTGAAGGACAATTTTGCTGGATATAGGATTCTTTGGTTGGTGGTTTTTCTCTTTCAGTATCATAAATATATCACCCCACTTACTTCTTGCCTCCATAGTTTCTATGAGAAATCTGCACATAGTCTTATCAAGCTTCCTTTGTATGTGATGAATTGCTTTTCTCTTGCTGCTTTCAGGATTCTCTCTTTATCTTTGACATTTGATAATCTGATTATAAAGTGTCTTGGTGTAGGCCTATTCAGGTCTATTCTGTTTGGGATAAGTTGCACTTCTTGGATCCATCATTTTATGTCTTTCATAGGAGATGGGAAATTTTCATTGATTATTTCCTCTATTATTGCTTCTGCCCCTTTTCTCTTCTCTTCGCCTTCTGGGACATCCATGACACTTACATTAATGTGCTTCATGTTGTCATTCAATTCCCTGAGATGTTGCTCATATTTTTCCATTCTTTTCCCTATCTGTTCTTTTGTGTGTAGGCTTTCAAGTGTTTCATTCCCCAGTTCCTGAGTGTAGTCTTCTGCCTCTTGAGAGCTGCTGTTGTATGTCTCCATTGTGTTTTTCACCTCTTGTGTTGTGCCTTTCATTTCCATAGATTCTGCCAGTTTTTTTTTCAAACTTTTGATTTCTACCTTATGTATGCCAGTGTTTTCATTATATGCTTTGTGTCTTTTTCCATCTCTTCCCTAAACTTTTTGAATTGATTTAGCATTAGTTGTTTCAACTACTGTATCTCAGTTGAAGTGTAAGTCTGTTCCTTTGACTGGGCCATAACTTCACCCCTCCTAGTGTAGGTTGTAGTTTTCTGTTGTCTAGGTATCTGGCCTCCTTGGTTACCCCAATCAGGTTTTCCCAGACCAGAATGGGCTCAGGTCTTGGAAGGAGGCAATAATATCAGGCTCCCCTGAGGGTGTCTTAGAAGATTGATACACCCTGTGAGGCCTCAAGCTGCTGTGCTTTTCTGCCCAGCAGGTGGCGCCTGTCAGCCTGTCACTCCCGACTGGTGTAAGGAGGTGTGGTCCATGGCTGTTTTCCCCCAGGCCCTGGGGTCTGGTTCTGAACGTAAGGTGGGTAGTAGATCTAGGCACCACCTCCTTCCTCTTAGGGAAGATACACCCCCTAGGGAGATATCATCTGCATTTGAATAGTCTCTCTGACTCTGCTGTCTCCACCCTTGTCTGGGTCAGGTACTGGAAATGAAAATGTCTGATGCTTTCTCCATGGCCCAATTCAGTTTCACCTGTCAGCCAGAGATAACACCTGGTCCTCTGGCCTCCCCCACCCTCCCAGAGAGGTCCTCTGGCTCTCCAAGGTCATTTGTCACCAAAAGCCTCTGTCTGCTTGTTGGGGATTTGTAACTTGTATTCAGCAGTCCACATTTGTTAATTAAAACCCCAGTTGGGACTGGACTGAGATACATTCACTCACTCCAGGAATGGTGCTTTCTGCCACAGTGAAGTTTTGCAGTTCTGGCTGCCATGGAGGGAGGGGGCTCTTGGCTTGGGTCCACAGTTTTTACTTACAGATTTTATGCTACAGTCTTGGGCATTCCTCCCAATCCATGTTGGTGTACAATGTGTGGACAGTCACAGTTGTTCCCCACTAGTTATTTCAGATTATTTACTAGTTGTTCCTGGTTGTTTATTAGTTGTTACAGGGGGACTAACTAACTTCCACTCCTCTCTATGCTGCCATCTTCTTCCCTCCACCCTCTGATACTCTTTTATTGTGACTTCATTCTTATATTATCTTAAACTTCTAAAATGTGTGTTGTTCCTTCAAATAAAATGTAGGATCCATAGAGGCAAGGAATTAGTTTGAACATCGTGTTTATATATAATTGTCTTTGTATATTCCATTACCGATAACCCATAATTTGCTTGTGCATAAAATCACAAAACATCAAGGCTAAAGGAATTCTACAGATCATCTAGTTCCAGTCTACCCACCACTCAGAAGTGATGGTGAATTCCTTCTATGGCATCCCAGCAACATTCTTGTTTGGCCTTTGCTTCATCACCAAAATCCAAGGAAGGCAGCTTAATTTTTATGTAACTTTAATCTTTTGAAAGAATGGCCTAATAAACTGAATCTGCCTCCATGTAACTTCCATGCCTGGTAAAAGTTCCACCTCCTAAGGTCATAGGGAACAAGTCTGACATGATAACTCTTTTGAAATGGATACTTAGTTTATCACTCCAACTTCCCTACCCCACCTACACTCTCCAACGCACACCCTTGGCTAAACATTCTCAATTCACCTACTCTTTTCCTATGGCATAGGCTCACATTTTATCACCATTCTGATTGTGCTTCTTTTGATAGATCCTGGCCAAAAATTGATGATTCTCTTAAATGCTCCTGCCTAAAATATAACATAGTATTCTGGGATAGTTCGACTAGAAGAGATCTGGAGGCTATGCTCAAAACCTTTTTTGGCTGCCACAGAATACTGTTGACTCAGAGCAGGTAATCAACTAAGCTCCTATTTCTTCCCCACATAATTGATAAAACTCATCTTTCATGTCTTATATTTTGTATTGCTGAGTATTTAGTACCAATTTCAAAACTACATTTATCCCATTCAAGCTTTCTCTTCATAATCTTGGCTCATCATTCTAGACTGTCAAGATAATGAAGAGAGGTACCACTTATTTAGTGCTAATTGTGTACCAGCCCCTCAATATTTTTGCATTAAACTTTAATCTTCAAAATCATCCAATAAGGTGAAATTATTACCTTCATTTTATAGATGAAGAAACTGAGGCACAGAGAGGTTAAATAACTTGTTTAAAATAACATGAGGGAAGAGGGGGCAGAAGATGGCAGCATAGAGAGGAGTGGAAGCTAAGTAGTCCCCCTGGAACAACTAAAAAAAACCAGAAACAACTAGTAAATAATCCAGAATAACTGTGGGGGGACAAATGAGACCATCTACTCATCATACACCAACCTGAATTGGGAGGAATGCCCGAGATCACAGCATAAAATCTGTAAGTAAAACCTGTGGATCCAAGTCAGGAGACCCCCTCCCCCATAGCCTGAGCTGCAAACCCTTGTGGTGCCAGAAAGAAGCTCTCTCTCCCAGCGAGCGAATATAGCTCAGCTGAGCTCTAACGGGTTTTAAGGAGTGAGTGTGAACTGCTCACTACAGGTACGAATCCCCAAAAAACAGACAGAGGCTTTGGGTGACAACTGACCTTGGAGAGCTGAGGGGTCGCCTCAGACTAGATCTGAAGGGGCCTATCTGTTTCTGTTTCGGCTCAGTGGAGAAAGCCCCTGCCATTTTCGGTTCCCAGGAGTGTGACTCAGAGAAGTGTGGAGACAGCACAAGCAGAGAGAGAGAGACCATTGAAATGCTAATGACCTCCTCCTAGGGGGTCTATCTTCTCTAAGAGGAAAGGGGTGGGGCCCTTTCCATTCAGAACCAGACCCCAGAGCCTGGGGGAACACGGCCATACCTCCTCACACCAGTCAAGAATTATAGGCTAACAGGCATCACCTGCTGGGCAGAAAAGCATAGTGACCCGAGGCATCAAAGGGTGGAGCAATTTTCTAAGACACACCCACAGGGAAACCAGATACTGAATATTTCTTCCCTCTGGGACCTGAGCCTGTTCTGGTCTGGGAAAACCTGATTTGGATAACCAAGGAAACCATGCCTAGACAACAGAAAATTACAACCTACACTAAGAAAAACAAAGTTATGGCCCAGTCAAAGGAACAAACGTACACTTCAACTGAGATACAGGAATTTAAACAACTAATGCTAAATCTATTCAAAAAGTTTAGAGAAGATATTGCAAAAGAGATAGAGGCTGTAAAGAAAACACTGGGCATACATAAGACAGAAATTGAAAGTCCAAAAAAACAACTAGTAGAATCTATGGAAATGAAAAGCACAACACAAGAGATGAAAGACACAATGGAAACATACAACAGCAGATCCCAAGAGGCAGAAGAAAGCACTCAGGAACTGGAGAACAAAACACCTGAAAGCCTACATGCAAAGGAGCAGATGGAGAAAAGAATGAAAAAATATGAGCAATGTCTCCGGGAACTTAAGGATGAAACAAAGTTCAATAATGTACGTATCATTGGTGTCCCAGAAGGAGAAGAGAAGGGAAAAGGGGCAGAAGCAATAATAGAGGACATAATCAATGAAAATTTCCCATCTCTTATGAAAGACATAAAATTACAGATCCAAGAATCACAGCATACTCCAAACAGAATAGATCTGAATAGGCCTATGCCAAGACACTTAATAATCAGATTATCAAATGTCAAAGACAAAGAGAAAATCCTGAAAGCAGCAAGAGAAAAGCAATCCATCATATACAAAGGAAGCTTAATAACACTATGTGTGGATCTCTCACCAGAAACCATGGAGGCAAGAAGGAGGTGGTGTGATATATTTAAGATACTGAAAGAGAAAAACCACCAACCAAGAATACTGCATCCAGCAAAGCTGTCCTTCAAATATGAGGGAGAGCTGAAAATATTTTCTGACAAACAGACAATGAGAGACTTTGTGAACAAGACACCCACCCTACAGGAAATACTAAAGGGAGCATTACAGAGTGATAGAAGACACGAGTGCGTGGTTTGGAATACAATTTTGGGAGATGGTAGCACAACAATGTAAGTACACTGAACAAAGATAACCATGAATATGGTTGAGAGAGGAAGGTGAGGAGCATGTGAGACACCAGAAGAAAGGAGGAAAGATAAAGACTGGGACTGTGTAACTTGGTGAAATCTAGAGTGTTCAACAATTGTGATAAAATGTACAAATATGTTCTTTTACAAGGGAGAACAAGCAAATGTCAACCTTGCAAGGTGTTAAAAATGGGGAAGCATTGGGGGAGGGATGCGATCAACATAAACTAGAGACTGTAACCAATAGAATCATTGTATTATGCTTCCTTTAATCTAACAAAGATGATATACCAAGGTAAATGCAGATAAGCGGGGGGGATAGGGGAGGTATGTTAGACACTTGACATTGGTGTTATTGTCTGATTCTTTACTCTACTTTGATTTAAAGTTATTTTTCCTTTTGCTGCTTCTTAGCTGTCATTTTTTTTCCTCTATCTTTTGCCTCTCTACCTTCTCTGACTCTCCCTCCTGCCTTGTGGAAGAAATGTAGATGCCCTCATATAGATAGTGGTGAAGGTGATGAACACATAAATATATGACCATACAGAGAACCATCGATTATTTACTTAGGATGGAATGTATGGTGAGTGAACAAAACCATATTAAAAAAAAAAATGGGTTGATGACAAAACCTCAAGGGCAGTATACTGAGTGAAATAAGCCAGACACATAAGGACAATTATTGCAGGGTCTCACTGATAGGAACGAATTATAATATGTACACTCATAGACATGAAATATAATGTACCAAGATATAGGACGAGGCTTAAGAAGGGAGCAGTTGCTTAGTATGAGCAGAATTTTCAACTAGGATAAACTTAAATGTTTGGAAATGAACAGAGGTGTCGGTAGCAAGATGTGAGAATAACTAACAGTAGCGAATGGCGTGTGAATGAGGTGGAAAGGGGAAGCTCAGAGTCATATATGTCACCAGAAGGAAAGTTGGGGATCAAAAGATGGGAATGCACAAAACTCAATCCTATGGTGGGCAATGTCCATGATTAACTGTACAAATATTAGAAATCGCTTCCATGAACCAGAACAAATGTATGACAATACAATTAGAAGTTAATAATAGAGGGATATATAGGGAAGAAATATATACCTATTGCAAACTATATAGTATTTCAACGTTTTTTCATAAACAGTAACAAATGTACTATACCAACACTATGAGTCAACAATTGAGGGGGATTGGTTAGGGATAGGGGAGAATTCAAGTTTCCTTTTCTTTTTTTCTTTTTTCATCTTTCACTTTATTTCTTGTATGGAGTAATGAAAAGTTTCTAAAAATTGAACAAAAATTAAGTGTGGTGATGGATGCACAGCTATATGAGGGTACCCAGGGGCAACTGATTGTAATGGTAAAATTATGTCACTTGAATTATTCATTAATGAAAAATATTTTCTTTTATTAAAAAAAAAGGAAAAAGTAAATGTACAATGGGGGGAGGAAAGGGATGGGATATTTTGAATATTCTTTTCTATTTTAATTTTTATTTTATTTTTTGGAGTAATGAAAATGTTCAAAGATTGTGGTGATGAATGCACCAGTATATGATGATATGGTGAACAACTGATTGTGCACTTGGAATGACTGTATGTTATGTGATTATATCTCAATAAAATTGCATTAAAAATAAAAAAAAAATAACATGAGGGGTGGAGATGATTGTGGGAAGATGGCAGAGTAGGAAGCCCCAGGAATCAGTGCCTCCACCAAAACAACCATTGAATTGTCAGGAACAGTCTGAATGAACTATTTTGGAACTTTGGAGTCTAGTGGAACACTGCAGCATCCAGAGAAGAACATGACAAAGAGACTGGTACTGCAGTAAATTTTAGTGAATTTCACCCTCTGTGTAGCCACTACAATCTCCCATCCACCAACCAGGTGGCAGGCAACAGTGGGGATGGCAGCCCAGGTTCCTAATGCTGCTTGCTGGGGCCAGGGTGGGCTAGTAGAACCCAGTCCTCCAAAACCCAGAGATAGGTGGTCTGATTGCCTATCACTTTTGATTAACTACTTAAGATTGCTGGGGGTCCAGCTTTGAGAGTGGCCATTATCCAACTCTCCACAGGCAACAGCAGCAGAAGACTCTTAAACAGCATTAACTCTTAGTTTATCTTTTCTCTTTCCATTCCCCATTTGGAAGCAAAAATAATTCAGAAAAGTCACTAATTGTCAGCTCCAGCCCTCAAAAAGAAAAAAAAGCTAGCAATCCCAGAGGAATGGGAAAATTAGGTTTCCAGAACTATAACAGCAAAATAGTCAGAATATCCAGTTCTCAACAAAAAAGTTATAAAACACACAAAGAAACAGAAAGGTATGGCCCATTCGCAGGAAAAAAAAAAAAAAAGAATTTAACAGAAACCATCCCTGAGGAACCTCATACATTGGAAATATTAGTCAATGACTTTAAATCAACTATCTTAACTATGTTTAATGAGCCAAAGGAATCCATATACAAAGAACTAAAGGAAATTAAGAAAACATCTGGAAAAAAATAGAAACTATAAAAAGGAATCAAAGAGAAATTTGAGTTACAAGGTAAACAACTCAAATATAGTAGTTGAATGAAAAACTCACTAGAGGGATTCAACACCACTTTTGAACAGGGAGAAGAAAGGATCAGTGAACTTCAAGACAGACAGCTGACATTTTCAGTGTGAGGAACAGAAGGAAAAAATATGAACAAAGCCTGAAGGACCTTTTGGACACCATCAGCTCTACCAACATATACATCTTTGGAGTCCCCAGAGGACCAGAGACAGTGAAAGGGGCAGAAAATGATATAAAGAAATAATGGCTGAAAACTTTCCAAATTGATGAAAGACATGAATATACACATACAGGAAGCTCAATGAACTCCAAGCAGGTTAGACTCAGAGATCTATCCCAAGACACATTATAGCAAAATTGTCAAAATCCAAAGACAAAAAGAAAATATTGAAAGCAGCAAGAGAGAAGCAAATATTACATACAAAGGATCCCCAATAAGACTAACAGAAAATTTCTCATCAGGAACCAAGGAAGCTAGAAGACAGTGGGATGACATGTTAAAAGTCCTTAAAGAAAAACTGTCAACCATGAATTCTATATCTGGAAAAAATTATTCTTCAAAATGAAGGAAAAACTAAGACATTAGCAGATTAAAAAAAAAAAAAAAGTGGAAAGAGTTCATATTACCCGAAGACCTGCCCACAAGAAATGCTACAGGGAGTCCTTCATAAAAGTATGCTTGAAGCCACATGGAGAAATAAAGAACACTAGTAAAGGCAACTGTTCTAGTTTGCTAATGCTGCCAGAATGCAAAACACCAGAAATGGATTGGCTTTTATAAAGGGGGTTTATTTGGTTACACAGTTACAGTCTAAAGGCCATAAAGTGTCCATCAACAAAGGGTACCTTCACTGGAGAATGGCTAGTGGTGTCCAGAAAACCTCTGTTACCTGGGAAGGCATGTGGCTGGCATCTGCTCCACGTTCTGGTTTCAAAATGGCTTTCTCCCAGGATGTTCCTCCCTAGGCTGCAGTTCCTCAAAAATGTCACTCTTGGTTGCTCTTGGGGTATTTGTACTCTCTTAGCTTTTCTGGAGCAAGACTCTACTTTCGATGGCCGTCTTCAAACTGTCTCTAATCTGCAGCTACTCTCTCAGCTTCTGTACATTCTTCAAAGTGTCCCTCTTGGCGATAGCAAGCTTGCTCCTTCTGTCTGAGCTTATATAGTGCTCCAGTAATTTAATTCAGACTCATCCTGAATGGGTGGGGCAACGCCTCCATGGAAATTTTCCAACCAAAGGTCTTGTCCACAGTTGACTGAATCACATCTCCATGGAAACACTCAAAGGATTCCAAAATCTAATCAACACTAATATGTCTGCCCACACATGATTGCATCAGTGGTATTTTGGGGGACATAATACATCGAACTGGCACAGCAACTATGTAGGTTAAACATAAAATCCTGCAGTACTATACGTTTGGTTTGTAACTGCTTTCACCTCCTTATATGACTTAAAGACAAATATATAAAATAATAATTAAAATCTAAGTTAATGATCATACAATGTATGCAGCACTACATGCCTACATTAAAAAAGAAGAAAGATCATAAATCAATAATCTACCTTCACACCTACACCTAAAGACACTAGAAAAAGAAGAGTGAACTAAACTCAAAGGTGTCAGAAAGAAGGAAATAGTAAAGATTAGAGTAGAAATAGTGAAATAGAGAATAAAAAAACAATAGAGTCAATAAAACCAAAAGTTGGTTTTTTTAAAAGATCAATTAAATCAACAAACTTTAGCCAGACTGACAAACACACACACACACAGAGAGAGAGAGAGAGAGAGAGAGAGAGAACACAAATAATTAAAATCAGGAATGAAAGTAGTGATGTTACTACCAACTTTACAGAAATAAAAAGGATTATAAGAGGGTACTATGAACAGTTACATGCCAACAAATTAGAAAACCTAGATGAAATGGACAAATTCCTAGAAAAATACAAATTACTTAATCTGACGTAAGAAGAAAAAGAAAATTTCACAAGACTTAAAATGAGTACAGAGACTGAGCCAATAATCAAAAACCTCCCCAAAAGAAAAGTCCAGGACCAGATGGCTTCAACTTTACCACACATTCCAAGAGTTAACACCAATACTGCTCGAAGTCTTCTAAAAAATTGAAGAGGAAGGAACACTTCCTAACTCATTCTATGAGGGTAGCATCACCCTAATACCAAAGCCAGATAAAGACAGCATAAGAAAATTACAGACCAATATCCCTTATGAATATAGATGCAAAAATCCTTCAACAAAATACTGGCAAACTGAATCCAACAGTATAGTAAAAGGATTATACACCATGACCAAGTGGGATTTATTCCAGGATATCTACAAGTAAATTTTCAAGATATACAAATGGCCAATAACATATGAAAAGATGTCCAACATCCTTAGCCAATAGAGAAATTCATATTAAAACTACAATTAACTTTCTGGTCATTTGTATATCTTCTTTGGAAAGATGTCTGCTCAAATCTTTTCTCATATTTAACTCGGCAACTCTGAGTCAGAACATGTTTCAGAAGAGTTGTCTTCCTATTGTTAGTCTGAAGGATTTCTTCATTCATACTGAATATTAATCCTTTATTAGATTAATTTCTAAATATTTCCTCCCATGTGTAGGTTGTCTTTTTACTTTCATAATAAAGTCCTTTGAGGAACAAAAGTTTTTAATTTTGATGATGTCCCATTTATCATTTTTTTTTCTTTTTTGTTCTGTAAACCCACAACTTCTTTAATAAAAAAAAAATTGTTAAAAAGAAGCTAGTCACAAAGGCAACATATTATATGATTCCATTTATATGAAATGCCTGAATAGGCAAATCCATAGAGACAAAGTAGATTAATGGCTGTCTCAGACAGATGGTTTGCAGGGGAAATGGAGAGTGACTGCTACTGGGTATAGAGTTTCTTTTAGGGATGATGAAAATGTTCTACAATTGACTGTGGTGATGGTTGTACATCTCTGTGAATATATTAAAAACCATCAAAATGGATAATTAAATGGATGAATTGTATAGGTGTGCATTATATCTCAATAGAGCTGTGTAAAAAAAACTATAATGGAGATATCACTTCACAGCCACTAGGATGGCTACTATTTAAAAAACCAAAAATAACAAGTATTAAAGGAGATGCAGAGAAACTGGAAGTCTAGTGCATTGTTGGTGGGAATATAAAATGGTGCAGTCACTGTGGAAAATAGTTTGGTGGTTCTTCAGAAGGCTGAACATGGAATTACCATATGACATAGCAATTCTACTTCCAGATATATATTCCAAATAATTGAAAGCAGGGACTCAGCCAGGTATTCGCATACTAACGTTCATCACAGCATTATTTACAATAGACAAAGATGGAAGCAACACACGTGTTCATCAATAGATAAATGGATAAACAACATGTGCTGTATCCATACAATGGAATATTATTCAGCCATTAAAAGAAATGACATGCTAGTACATGCTACAACATGGATGAACATTTAAGACATCATGCTGAGTGAAACAAGACACAAGACAACTATTGATGATTTCTCTTATATGAAATACTTAGAATAAGCAAAGTCATAGAGACAGAAAGCAGAACAGTGGCTACCAGGGTGAGGGTGGGGAGACTGGGACGTTTTTGCTTAATGGGTATGAATTTTGATTTGGGATGAAAACAGTCTGGAAATAGATGGTGAACGTTATACAATATTGCCAATGTACCTAATGTCAGAGAATTGGCCACTTAAAAATAGTTTAAATGACTTTTATGTTGTGTATATTTCACAATAAAAAATAAAAAATAAAGGAAAACAACAAAACAAAACTAAATGTGGAGAGGCGGGGCAAGATGGCAGACTGGTGAGCTGTATGTTTTAGTTACTCCTCCAGGAAAGTAGGTAAAAAGCCAGGAACTGCGTGGACTGGACACCACAGAGCAATCTGTCTTTGGGCATACTTCATACAACACTCATGAAAACGTGGAACTGCTGAGATCAGCGAAATCTGTAAGTTTTTGCGGCCAGGGGACCCGCGCCCCTCCCTGCCAGGCTCAGTCCCGGGGGAGGAGGGGCTGTCAGCTCCAGGAAGGAGAAGGGAGAATTGCAGTGGCTGCTCTCATCGGAAACTCATTCTACTGATTCAAACTCCAACCATAGATAGACTGAGACCAGACACCAGAGACTCTGAGAGCAGCCAGCCCAGCAGAGAGGAGACGGGCATAGAAGGAAAACAACACGAGAAGCTCCAAAGTAAAAGCAGAGGATTTTTGGAGTTCTGGTGAACACAGAAAGGGGAAGGGCGGAGATCAGGCCTTGAGGCGCATATGCAAATCCCGAAGCAAGGCTGATCTCTCTGCCCAGGGCACCTTTCCTTAATGGCCCTGGTTGCTTTGTCTATTAGCATTTCAATAACCCATTAGATCTCTGAGGAGGGCCGTTTTTTTTTTTTTTTTTTTTTTTTTTTTAAATCCTTTTTGCTTTTCTAAAACAATTACTCTAAGAAGCTCAATACAGAAAGCTTCAAAGAATTGAAATTTGGGCACGTCAAGTCAAGAGCAGAACTAAGAGAGCTCTGAGACAAAAGGCAATAATCCAGTGGCTGAGAAAATTCACTAACCAACACAACTTCCCAAGAAAAGGGGGGTGTCCGCTCACAGCCACCATCCTGGTGGACAGGAAACACTCCTGCCCATCGCCAGCCCCATAGCCCAGAGCCGCCCCAGACAACCCAGTGTGACGGAAGTGCTTCAAATAACAGGCACACACCACAAAACTGGGCGTGAACATTAGCCTTCCCTGCAACCTCAGCTGAATGTCCCAGAGCTGGGAAGGGGGAGCAGTGTGAATTAACAGAGCCCCATTCAGCCATCATTTGAGCAGACTGGGAGCCTCCCAACACAGCCCAGCAGCCCAGAACTGCCCTGGGGGGACGGCACTCACCTGTGACATAGCACAGTCATCCCTCAACAGAGGACCCGGGGTGCACAGCCTGGAAGAGGGGCCCACTTGCAAGTCTCAGGAGCCATACGCCAATACCAAAGACTTGTGGGTCAGTGGCAGAGACAAACTGTGGCAGGACTGAACTGAAGGATTAGACTATTGCAGTAGCTTTAAAACTCTAGGATCATCAGGGAGATTTGATTGTTAGGGCCACCCCCCCTCCCCGACTGCCCAGAAACACGCCCCACATACAGGGCAGGCAACACCAACTACACACGCAAGCTTGGGACACCAATTGGGCCCCACAAGACTCACTCCCCCACTCACCAAAAAGGCTAAGCAGGGGAGATCTGGCTTGTGGAGAACAGGTGGCTCGTGGACGCCACCTGCTGGTTAGTTAGAGAAAGTGTACTCCACGAAGCTGTAGATCTGATAAATTAGAGATAAGGACTTCAACTGGTCTACAAACCCTAAAAGAACCCTATCAAGGTCAGCAAATGCCACGAGGCCAAAAACAACAGAAAATTATAAAGCATATGAAAAAACCAGACGATATGGATAACCCAAGCCCAAGCACCCAAATCAAAAGACCAGAAGAGACACACCTAGAGCAGCTACTCAAAGAACTAAAGATGAACAATGAGACCCTAGTACGGGATATGAAGGAAATCAAGAAGACCCTAGAAGAGCATAAAGAAGACATTGCAAGACTAAATAAAAAAATGGATGATCTTATGGAAATTAAAGAAACTGTTGACCAAATTAAAAAGATTCTGGACACTCATAGTACAAGACTAGAGGAAGTTGAACAATGAATCAGTGACCTGGAAGATGACAGAATGGAAAATGAAAGCATAAAAGAAAGAATGGGGAAAAAAATTGAAAAACTCGAAATGGACCTCAGGGATATGATAGATAATATGAAACGTCCGAATATAAGACTCATTGGTGTCCCAGAAGGGGAAGAAAAGGGTAAAGGTCTAGGAAGAGTATTCAAAGAAATTGCTGGGGAAAACTTCCCAAATCTTCTAAACAACATAAATACACAAATCATAAATGCTCAGCGAACTCCAAATAGAATAAATCCAAAAAAACCCACTCCGAGACATATACTGATCACACTGTCAAACATAGAAGAGAAGGAGCAAGTTCTGAAAGCAGCAAGAGAAAAGCAATTCACCACATACAAAGGAAACAGCATAAGACTAAGTAGTGACTACTCAGCAGCCACCATGGAGGCGAGAAGGCAATGGCACGATATATTTAAAATTCTGAGAGAGAGGAATTTCCAGCCAAGAATACTTTATCCAGCAAAGCTCTCCTTCAAATTTGAGGGAGAGCTTAAATTTTTCACAGACAAAGAAATGCTGAGAGAATTTGCTAACAAGAGACCTGCCCTACTGGAGATACTAAAGGGAGCCCTACAGACAGAGAAACAAAGACAGGACAGAGAGACTTGGAGAAAGGTTCAGTACTAAAGAGATTCGGTATGGGTACAATAAAGGATATTAATAGAGAGAGGGAAAAATATGGCAAACATAATCCAAAGGATAAGATGGCCGATTCAAGAAATGCCTTCACGGTTTTAACGTTGAATGTAAATGGATTAAACTCCCCAATTAAAAGATATAGATTCGCAGAATGGATCAAAAAAATGAACCATCAATATGTTGCATACAAGAGACTCATCTTAGACACAGGGACACAAAGAAATTGAAAGTGAAAGGATGGAAAAAAATATTTCATGCAAGCTACAGCCAAAAGAAAGCAGGTGTAGCAATATTAATCTCAGATAAAATAGACTTCAAATGCAGGGATGTTTTGAGAGACAAAGAAGGCCACTACATACTAATAAAAGGGGCAATTCAGCAAGAAGAAATAACAATCGTAAATGTCTATGCACCCAATCAAGGTGCCACAAAATACATGAGAGAAACATTGGCAAAACTAAAGGAAGCAATTGATGTTTCCACAATAATTGTGGGAGACTTCAACACATCACTCTCCCCTATAGATAGATCAACCAGACAGAAGACCAATAAGGAAATTGAAAACCTAAACAATCTGATAAATGAATTAGATTTAACAGACATCTACAGGACATTACATCCCAAATCACCAGGATACACATACTTTTCTAGTGCTCACGGAACTTTCTCCAGAATAGATCATATGCTGGGACATAAAACAAGCCTCAATAAATTTAAAAAGATTGAAATTATTCAAAGCACATTCTCTGACCACAATGGAATACAATTAGAAGTCAATAACCATCAGAGACTTAGAAAATTCACAAATACCTGGAGGTTAAACAACACACTCCTAAACAATCAGTGGGTTAAAGAAGAAATAGCAAGAGAAATTGCTAAATATATAGAGACGAATGAAAATGAGAACACAACATACCAAAACCTATGGGATGCAGCAAAAGCAGTGCTAAGGGGGAAATTTATAGCACTAAACGCATATATTAAAAAGGAAGAAAGAGCCAAAATCAAAGAACTAATGGATCAACTGAAGAAGCTAGAAAATGAACAGCAAACCAATCCTAAACCAAGTAGAAGAAAAGAAATAACAAGGATTAAAGCAGAAATAAATGACATAGAGAACAAAAAAACAATAGAAAGGATAAATATCACCAAAAGTTGGTTCTTTGAGAAGATCAACAAGATTGACAAGCCCCTAGCTAGACTGACAAAATCAAAAAGAGAGAAGACCCATATAAACAAAATAATGAATGAAAAAGGTGACATAACTGCAGATCCTGAAGAAATTAAAAAAATTATAAGAGGATATTATGAACAACTGTATGGCAACAAACTGGATAATGTAGAAGAAATGGACAATTTCCTGGAAACATATGAACAACCTAGACTGACCAGAGAAGAAATAGAAGACCTCAACCAACCCATCACAAGCAAAGAGATCCAATCAGTCATCAAAAATCTTCCCACAAATAAATGCCCAGGGCCAGATGGCTTCACAGGGGAATTCTACCAAACTTTCCAGAAAGAACTGACACCAATCTTACTCAAACTCTTTCAAAACATTGAAAAAAATGGAACACTACCTAACTCATTTTATGAAGCTAACATCAATCTAATACCAAAACCAGGCAAAGATGCTACAAAAAAGGAAAACTACCGGCCAATCTCCCTAATGAATATAGATGCAAAAATCCTCAACAAAATACTTGCAAATCGAATCCAAAGACACATTAAAAAAATCATACACCATGACCAAGTGGGGTTCATTCCAGGCATGCAAGGATGGTTCAACATCAGAAAAACAATCAATGTATTACAACACATTAAAAACTCGAAAGGGAAAAATCAATTGATCATCTCAATAGATGCTGAAAAAGCATTTGACAAAATCCAACATCCCTTTTTGATAAAAACACTTCAAAAGGTAGGAATTGAAGGAAACTTCCTCAACATGATAAAGAGCATATATGAAAAACCCACAGCCAGCATAGTACTCAATGGTGAGAGACTGAAAGCCTTCCCTCTAAGATCAGGAACAAGACAAGGATGCCCGCTGTCACCACTGTTATTCAACATTGTGCTGGAAGTGCTAGCCAGGGCAATCCGGCAAGACAAAGAAATAAAAGGCATCCAAATTGGAAAAGAAGAAGTAAAACTGTCATTGTTTGCAGATGATATGATCTTATACCTAGAAAACCCTGAGAAATCAACGATACACCTACTAGAGCTAATAAACAAATTTAGCAAAGTAGCGGGATACAAGATTAATGCACATAAGTCAGTAATGTTTCTATATGCTAGAAATGAACAAACTGAAGAGACACTCAAGAAAAAGATACCATTTTCAATAGCAACTAAAAAAATCAAGTACCTAGGAATCAACTTAACCAAAGATGTAAAAGACCTATACAAAGAAAACTACATAACTCTACTAAAAGAAATAGAAGGGGACCTTAAAAGATGGAAAAATATTCCATGTTCATGGATAGGAAGGCTAAATGTCATTAAGATGTCAATTCTACCCAAACTCATCTACAGATTCAATGCAATCCCAATCAAAATTCCAACAACCTACTTTGCAGACTTGGAAAAGCTAGTTATCAAATTTATTTGGAAAGGGAAGATGCCTCGAATTGCTAAAGACACTCTAAAAAAGAAAAACGAAGTGGGAGGACTTACACTCCCTGACTTTGAAGCTTATTATAAAGCCACAGTTGCCAAGACAGCATGGTACTGGCACAAAGATAGACATATAGATCAATGGAATCGAATTGAGAATTCAGAGATAGACCCTCAGATCTATGGCCGACTGATCTTTGATAAGGCCCCCAAAGTCACCGAACTGAGCCATAATGGTCTTTTCAGCAAATGGGGCTGGGAGAGTTGGATATCCATATCCAAAAGAATGAAAGAGGACCCCTACCTCACCCCCTACACAAAAATTAACTCAAAATGGACCAAAGATCTCAATATAAAAGAAAGTACCATAAAACTCCTAGAAGATAATGTAGGAAAACATCTTCAAGACCTTGTATTAGGAGGCCACTTCCTAGACTTTACACCCAAAGCACAAGCAACAAAAGAGAAAATAGATAAATGGGAACTCCTCAAGCTTAGAAGTTTCTGCACCTCAAAGGAATTTCTCAAAAAGGTAAAGAGGCAGCCAACTCAATGGGAAAAAATTTTTGGAAACCATGTATCTGACAAAAGACTGATATCTTGCATATACAAAGAAATCCTACAACTCAATGACAATAGTACAGACAGCCCAATTATAAAATGGGCAAAAGATATGAAAAGACAGTTCTCTGAAGAGGAAATACAAATGACCAAGAAACACATGAAAAAATGTTCAGCTTCACTAGCTATTAGAGAGATGCAAATTAAGACCACAATGAGATACCATCTAACACCGGTTAGAATGGCTGCCATTAAACAAACAGGAAACTACAAATGCTGGAGGGGATGTGGAGAAATTGGAACTCTTATTCATTGTTGGTGGGACTGTATAATGGTTCAGCCACTCTGGAAGTCAGTCTGGCAGTTCCTTAGAAAACTAGATATAGAGCTACCATTCGATCCAGCGATTGCACTCCTCGGTATATACCCGGAAGATCGGAAAGCAGTGACACGAACAGATATCTGCACGCCAATGTTCATAGCAGCATTATTCACAATTGCCAAGAGATGGAAACAACCCAAATGTCCTTCAACAGATGAGTGGATAAATAAAATGTGGTATATACACACGATGGAATACTACGTGGCAGTAAGAAGGAACGATCTGGTGAAACATATGACAACATGGATGAACCTTGAAGACATAATGCTGAGCGAAATAAGCCAGGCACAAAAAGAGAAATATTATATGCTACCACTAATGTGAACTTTGAAAAATGTAAAACAAATGGTTTATAATGTAGAATGTAGGGGAACTAGCAGTAGAGAGCAATTAAGGAAGGGGGAACAATAATCCAGGAAGAACAGATAAGCTATTTAACGTTCTGGGGATGCCCAGAAATGACTATGGTCTGTTAATTTCTGATGGTTGTAGTAGGAACAAGTTCACTGAAATGTTGCTATATTATGTAACTTTCTTGGGGTAAAGTAGGAACATGTTGGAAGTTAAGCAGTTATCTTAGGTTAGTTGTCTTTTTCTTACTCCCTTGCTATGGTCTCTTTGAAATGCTCTTTTATTGTATGTTTGTTTTCTTTTTAACTTTTTTTTTCATACAGGTGATTTGAAAAAAGAAGGGAAAGTTAAAAAAAAAAAAAAAAAAAAAAAAAAAAAAGAAAAAAGACAAACAAGGGAAAAAAAAAAAAAAAAAAAGATGTAGTGCCCCCTTGAGGAGCCTGTGGAGAATGCAGGGGTATTCGCCTACCCCACCTCCATGGTTGCTAACATGACCACAGACATAGGGGACTGGTGGTTTGATGGGTTGAGCCCTCTACCATAAGTTTTACCCTTGGGAAGACGGTTGCTGCAAAGGAGAGGCTAGGCCTCCCTGTATTTGTGCCTAAGAGTCTCCTCCTGAATGCCTCTTTGTTGCTCAGATGTGGCCCTCTCTCTCTGGCTAAGCCAACTTGAAAGGTGAAATCACTGCCCTCCCCCCTACGTGGGATCAGACACCCAGGGAAGTGAATCTCCCTGGCAACGTGGAATATGACTCCCAGGGAGGAATGTAGACCTGGCACCGTGGGACGGAGAACATCTTCTTGACCAAAAGGGGGATGTGAAAGGAAATGAAATAAGCTTCAGTGGCAGAGAGATTCCAAAAGGAGCCGAGAGGTCACTCTGGTGGGCACTCTTATGCACACTTTAGACAACCCTTTTTAGGTTCTAAAGAATTGGGGTAGCTGGTGGTGGATACCTGAAACTATCAAACTACAACCCAGAACCCATGAATCTCGAAGACAGTTGTATAAAAATGTAGCTTATGAGGGGTGACAATGGGATTGGGAAAGCCATAAGGACCAAACACCACTTTGTCTAGTTTATGGATGGATGTGTAGAAAAGTAGGGGAAGGAAACAAACAGACAAAGGTACCCAGTGTTCTTTTTTACTTCAATTGCTCTTTTTCACTCTAATTATTATTCTTGTTATTTTTGTGTGTGTGCTAATGAAGGTGTCAGGGATTGATTTAGGTGATGAATGTACAACTATGTAATGGTACTGTAAACAATCGAAAGTACAATTTGTTTTGTATGACTGCGTGGTATGTGAATCTATCTCAATAAAATGATGATTAAAAAAAAAAAAAAAACAAAAAAAAACTAAATGTGTAGGATGCCATTCCTCTCACCAAGAGGTGGAATCTGTTTCCTCTGCCTGCACTCTCAGCTGGCCTGTGACTTGCCTTGACCAATCAGAGGCAGCAGAAGCAATGCCATGCTTGGTACAAACCTACCCAAGAGGCTTGATGGCTTTTGTTTTCACCCTGGGAAGCAAGCTGCCAGGCTGAAAAGAAGTTCCAGCTAGAATGCTGAATAATTAACTGAAACATGGAGACAGAGCCCATGTGGAGGAGCACTGAGGAGTCATTCATGTGAGTGAAATCTTCTTTGACCTCTTATCAAGCCTGGTCACCAGCTGAAGCCAGCCAAAGGACTAAGAATCATCCAGCTAATCCTAGCCATCCCTGCCTGAGTTCCTGCCCTGTAGACCCATGAGAAGTAATGAATTGTTGTTACTTTAAGCCACTAAATACAAAAACAAAAAACTTGAGGAAGGGATATAAGTGACTTAGAAGAAACTCCCATAGTTTCTTTTAAGAAGTGCTATGTGGAAAAACCACAGGTATTGAAAACTCTGAGTCAGAATGTGTTTCAGAAGAGTTGGACGCTAAAAGTAAAAAAAATTTTAGGGAAATTTAATCAGTTAATTTTCTTATATTTTCCTTTAATGTACACCAAGAGTGACACATAATTTTTTAAAAATCTGTGTCTAAATGAGTCTCAAAGAACTCTTTCAATAAGTATAAAATAATTCTAATTGATAAAAAAATAATTACATGAGGGGTGAACAGTTAAGATGGGATAAAAGCCATCATCTGCTTGACTTCAAAGCTTAGGATCTTTCTATTCTAGTTTATGCCCAATTATATCACTGGATATATTTATTTAGAAATTTGATTAGCATGCCATGAAATGTCCAAATTTAGGATTATCAGGTCAAAATATTACAGAATATGGGCTAGGATTAAATAATATAGTTGAGCACCTGACCACAATTTATTTATAGTCTGATTTAGTAGATAATTCACAAATCACATGTAGGCAATCATCTCAAATTTAGAAACATTAAACAAGGATTAATATATAAGTAGAATGTACTGTGCAAATCCTTAAGACTACTGGATAGATGTTAATACAAATGCTAGTACCATTTCCTGACCTATTCCTTCATGTGAGAGGCAGTGTGTAGTGAAAAAGAGCACTGTCTGCTGAATCATGGCTATTACCTAGCTATGTGACCCAAGGCAAGTCACCTTTCACAATCCAACAAACTTTACTGAGCATTTATTATTGCCAGACACTGTGTTAGGAACTTGAGTAAAATGATGAATATAACATGGTACCTGACTGCGGAGACCATACAGTTTTATATTGGAGACAAATGCACAAACAGATAATTTCACTATAACAAGGGAAATGCTTCTTTGAGTCTCAGTCTCCTCATCTGTAAAAATGAGGAAAATAACTCTTACTTTGCAAAGATAGTATAAGAAATAAGAAGTGCAAAATATGCACATAGTAAGTATTCAAAGCATAAGAACATGAAATATTTTATATGCTTCATATTTACTGATCTAGGATCACCAGAAAGGTGCTAGGACTTGAAGTATAATGTATTAGCACCATGGTAGAACCACTGATAAGAAGTTATCAGGATTAACTCTGCATTATAGCTACCATGCTCCCATCAATATAAGTAGAGATTTTTTTTTTTTAAGCTGCATGAAAACGTTACATGGAGGGAGTCAGAAACATATCTTCTCTGTTTCCAAATAGCAGTTTTTTTAACTTGTAAGGGGGAAACATATTCAACATCTTACCTTTCTCTGTGTAACTGCAATATAGGGAAAGCATTTACTATAGTATTTTGATGCAATACCTTCAACAATGACATTCAAATAAAAGTAATGCATGGCTCTAGAATTGAACCTACCAAGAGCCGGAATGAAGATAATTCTTTTTCACTCTTCAGTTTTTCTAGTAAGGTTAGTACAAGTGAACCATGTGAAGAAATAGGAAGAGGATAACATGTAATTCAGCAATGGTCAAAGAGTTCTAGAGGTCCTAATTAAATCTCAGAAAATTAAATATTTGCCCAATGAGCAAACTAAACAGCTAAAAGTATAAACAAAAAAGAGTACAGACCCTGAAAACATCTTAGTCAATTTTATAACTACCCCTTAAGCATTTTTTCCTATAACTATGTGTTCAAATAAAGTATTAGTTCCATTATTTTAAAAGTATAATTACTTTTTATGCAAACTACATTATTTTTTTTTAACTAAAGGCAAGGCATAACTGGCTATACGTAAAGGATTTTGCTACATGCTGAAATATAAGAACTATCTCTGTAGCACACACATTTAATTCAAACTGAGGAGTGTGAAGGCAGTGGCAAAGGTCCCTTGAAGGTTGTGGAACCAAAGGAGACAATGTAATACCCTCACTAACACTGCTTTTACATATCAATAAACTTTAAGGAATTTGACTCCATAGGGATATCGTGTGGAGAAAGACTTCCAAGAAATACTAAGTTTTTAAAAAAAGCAAGTTGCAAAAACAGTAAGTATAGTATAATTCCATTTATATTAAACATCTATATATGTGTGTATGCATAACATTTATATACATAATGTATAAATGTAAAAGCACAAAGATCTGCAGGATAACAATGGTTAACTTTGAGGAGGGCAGTGGAACTGAGGAAGGAGTGAAGGACAAATCCAGCTCTTTACTGTTGAACTTTTACATTGAACATCTGTTTATATGCTAACACTATAACCAAAATATAGGGGAGGAGCTACTTTTTGCAGGAATAGGATAGGGAGAACAGAAGCAAATTACTGGTAATGTTCTAGTTGTTGGGCCAGACAGTGTGTTCAGTTGTGTTCACTGTTACTCTAAACAAAACACAAAACAGTCAAATAAAGCTAGGTAGGGATCAACAGTGAGAGTGTGTTATATACCAAGAATCATGATTAATCCAATTCTGCGCACCAAGTCTATGAAAGTTGAATGTGAGGGCCAAAACTTTCCTTCATACAAACATAGACGGGGATGGAGAAAGAACACATAAATTATCTGGGAACATGAGCAGCATGGAATAGCATGGAATTAGAATCAAACAGATGTGGATACTATTTTTGGCTCCTCTGCCAACTAGCTGGGGAACCCTGGACAACTTTACCTCTCTGAGTGCCTGTTTTCTTATTTTAAAATGGGGACAATACAATCTATCTCATTGGATTATTTCAAAAATTAGAAAGAAAGTATATAAAGAGAATGACCCATAGTCAGTATCAAATCATTGGTAGCTATTATTTTTTATCAAGACAGAATCCATTTTGATGAAAACGGAATAAAATTTTGAATTCCCAACTTAAAAATTATAAAAGAAAGTTCTCATACAGGCCAAGGCCTAAAATGAAATTATACCATGCAAGAGCGTATTTCTGAAGAATTAGTTACTTAATAAATAATATTTTATAGACAATTATTAGAAAGGATCATTATAAAAATCAATTTTTTCTGATTCTATATATTATATAAATATGATTATAAAGTATTACATATTAATTTGCAAAAAAATTTTTAAATACACCTCCCAAAAGATAAGCATTGTTAACATTTTGATGTGTTTCCCTCCTATCTTCTCTCAATGTATAAGTCTATGGAATGACCTGAGAGGACTGTTTCAGACTTGGAAGGCTCTAGACAAAGAAGGGGAGTTAGTTTCTTTTCCCTTTTTTGCCTCACTCTTTCCTTGCTGCTGCTTTGGGTCCCTCCTGGGCTGGGGACAAGGGGAAGCAGAGAGAGGCAAAAGAAAGGAGAAAAAAGATCCTTCTTGAATGGTCGCTGTCCCAATGTCTGGAGACTTCAGGAGCAAGTAAACTTACCCCACCCCCTATCCCCAGCTTTGGATTCTCAGTAGTTTACACTTCTGTGGAGGTCACACTGGGCCTCCAGGTGGTCCTCTTTAGTGAGGTCCCTTTTTTTAATGCAATTTTATGGAGATATATTCACATACCATACAATCATCCAAAGTTATAATCAACTGTTCAGTATCATATAGTTTGTGCATTCATCACAATCAATTTTTCTTAATTAAATTCAGTTTTATTGAGATATATTCACATACCATATAATCATTTATGGTGTACAAACAATTGTTCACAGTACCATCATATAGATGTGCATTCATCACCCCAATCCATTTTTTTTAAATTCAGTTTTGTTGAGATATATTCACATATCATATAATCATTTATGGTGTACAATCAACTGTTCACAGTACCATCATATAGTTATGCATTCATCGCCCCAATCTATTTTTGAACGTTTTCCTTACACCAGAAAGAATAAAAATAAGAATAAAAGTGAAAAAGAACACCCAAATCACCCCCCATCCCACTCTATTTTTCATTTAGTTTTTGTCCCCATTTTTCTACTCATCCATCCAAACACTAGATAAAGGTAATGCAATCCATAAGGTTTTCACAATCACAGTCACCCTTGTAAGGTACATTTTTTGTACAATTATCTTCAAGAGTCAAGGCTACTGGGTTGGAGTTTGATATTTTCAGGTATTTATTTCTAGCTATCACAATCAATTTTTGAATATTTTCATTACTCCAAAAAAAATAAGAATAAAAATGAAAATAAAGGTAAAAAAGAACACCCAAAATACCCCAAACCCCACAACCCCTGTTTTATTTTGCTAAAGCTGCTGTTATGCTAAATATCAGAAATGGATTGGCTTTTAGAAAGGGGATTTATTAGGTTAGAAATTTACAGTTCTAAGGTCATAAAAGTGTCCAAACTAAGGCATCAACATGAGGATACCTTCACTGAAGAAAGGCCGATCATGTCCAGAACACCCCTGTCAACTGGGAAGGCATGTAGCTGGTGTCTGCTGGTCCTTTGCTCCCAGGTTGTGCTTCAAAATGGCTTTCTCCAAAATGTCTCTGGGCTCAGTCTCTCTTAGCTTTCTCTCTCTTAGCTCCTGTGCATCCTTGCTTGTTCTGCCAGGGCATTTCTCTCTAAGCATCTGGGGGTCCTCTCTTAGCTTCTCCGGGGAAAACTCTGGGCTTCATCTCTTAGCTTAGCATCTCCAAACATCTCTCTGTCTGCATCTCCAAGTGTCTGGGCCTGTGTCAGCCCCTGAGCTCTCTTAAGGACTCCAGTAAACCACTTGAGACCCACCTTGAATGGGCATAGTCACATCTCTATGGAAATAATCTAGTCAAAAGGTCTCATTCACAGTTGGGTGGGTCACATCCATGGACACAACCTAATCAAAAGATCCCACCCATAATAAGTCTGCACCCACAAGACTGGATTAAAAGAACATGGCCTTTCCTGGGGTACATAACAGTTTCAAACTGGCACACCCCCTCATTATTCATTTACTTATTGTCCCCATTTTTCTACTCATCTGTCCATATACTGGATAAAGGGAGTGTGAGCCAAAAAGTTTTCACAATCACATGGTCACACTGCATAAGCTATTTAGTTATACAGTCTTCTTCAAGGATCAAGCCTACTGGATCGCAGTCAACAGTTTCAGGTATTTCTTTCTAGCTATTCTAATACACTAAAAACTAAAAAGGGATATCTATACAATGCATAAGAATAACCTCCAAAATGACCTCTTGACTCCACTTGAAATCTCTCAGCCACTGAAGCTAAACTGTGTTTTCATTTCTCTTCCCCAATTTGGTCAAGAAGGCTTTCTCAATCCCATGATGCCAGGGCCAGGCTCATCCCTGGGAGTCATGCCCCATGTTGTCAGGAAGATTTACACCCCTGGGAGTCATGTCCCATGTAGGGGGGTGGGCAGCAAGTCCACCTGCTGAAAGTTGGCTTACACAGAGAAGCCCCATCTAAGCAACAAAAGAGGTTGCCTAGGGGTGACTCTCAGGAAAAATTATTTGTAGGCTTAGCCTCTCTTTTACAGTAACAAGCTTCATAAAGGCAAGCCCCAGGATTGAGGACTCAGCCTTCTAAACTGGTAGTCCCCAATGGACACAAGAATATCAGGAATTCCCCAAGTTGGGAAATTCAATATTTTGGTGGGGTCCCTTTTAATATGACCTTTTCTCTAGGGCCTGTATTTTATCCATGGGAAACATATACCTTATCTTTGCCCTTTATCTAATGGAAATATTTTTCCAGTTTGTGGTTTCCTTTTTTTTTGTTTAAAATTCAGTTTTATTGAGATGTATTCATATACCATACAATCATCCATGGTGTACAATCAACTGTTCACAGTACCATCATATAGTTGTGCATTCATCAACCAATCTATTTTTGAACATTTTCCTCACACCAGAAAGAATCAGAATGAGAATAAAAAATAAAAGTAAAAAAGAACATCCAAATCATCCCCCCCATTCCACCCTATTTTTCATTTAGTTTTTGTCCCCATTTTTCTACTCATCCATCCATACACTGGATAAAGGGACTGTGATCCACAAGGTTTTCACAACCATACTGTCACCCTTTGTAAGCTACACAGTTGTACAATTGTCTTCAAGAGTCAAGGCTACTGGGTTGGAATTTGATAGTTTCAGGTATTTATTTCTAGCTATTCCAATACACTAAAACCTAAAAAGGGATAACTATATAATGCATAAGAATGCCCACCAGAGTGACCTCTCGACTCCATTTGAAATCTCTTAGCCACTAGCCACTGAAACTTTATTTTGTTTCATTTCGCATCCCCCTTTTGGTCAAGAAGCTATTCTCAATCCCACGATGCTGGGTCCAGGTTCATCCCCGGGAGTCATATCCTGCATTGCCAGGGAGATTTACACCCCTGGGAGTCAGGTCTCATGTAGCAGGGAGGGCAGTGAGTTTACCTGCCAAGTTGGCTCAGATAGAGAGAGTGGGCCACATCTGAGCAACAGAGAGGTACTCAGGGGGAGACTCTTAGGCACAATTATAAGCAGATTTAGCCTCTCCTTTGCCATTATGAGCTTCATAATCGAGGGCTTCAAGATTGAGGGTTCAGCCTTCTAAACTGGTAATCCCCAATGCTCACAAGAATATCAGGAATTCTCCAGGTAGGGAAGTTTAATATTTTAGAGGGGTCCCTTTTAAGATGGCCTTTTCTCTAGGGCCTGTATTTTATCCATGGGAAGCAAATACCTTATCTTTGCTCTTTATCTACTGGAACTATTTTTGTAGTTTGTGGTTTCCTTTTAATTTTGTTTATGGTGGTTTTGTGATTCAAGAAGTTTTGTTTAGTCAAAATAATCACTCTTTCCTTTAAATATTTGCACATCTTGTAATACTTTCATTAATTCATTTTAAATTCTTACTGTTTAATTTATATGTAAGCTATTTTGTTTTTAACATGACAAAATATACTTTTAAATTACAAACAATTCTAAGGAAATTAGAAACAATTCTAAAACACTGTTTACATATGACTCTTGCCAGGCTGCCAAAGAAATAACTAAAAGTAAGCTCTTCCTGAAGTTACTGGGCCCATCAAAGGGTCTTGCTTTCCTCTACTCCAATCCTTTGGTTCCTAGGGTACACATTAAGGTTATTTCTAGGAATAAAAATAAGGTAAAACTTTTGTAAACTTCTGGTTTTAGGAGAAGAATATAAGCTTATACTGTTATTGTTTTTAAGCTTGAAGTTTATTTTGTGATTTATCAGTTTTCTATTACATTTTGACTTTGAAATCCTTTTATGTTAGATTTGTTTCCAATATTACTCCTAAATTAAATCTCTAAGGCAGCTCAATCATCTCCATTACAGGCAAACTTACAAGTTATGATGTATTATCTAGGGAGACATGCTTCTCAACCAATCATATTTCCAAAGATAGAAGATAAATGCAAAACTAAAAATAAATGCTTGAGCTCATTCCATTTAAATCAGACTATTTTCTATTTTGAGAATGTCTGGCCAAATCCATCTCTTATATTTGTATTCCTTTTAGAAGATGATAATAAATGGAAATAAATACACTATTGGGCTTATGAAAAGGCAGTTAGGAAAGAAGGCAAAAGTTACAATGTGTTACTAAGAACCCTGCCTACATCATGGGTACCTCAGTGGCAAACATTAAGTATCATTAGTATAAATTATAGTACATGTCTATAGAATCTTATATATAAGCAAAATATATATCTGATGTATAATAAAAATAAAACAAATGGATCATTCGTAACTGACTCATCAGAACAAAGAAAGCTAGAACTTCAAAGTACCTGCACAGAAATTAGCCAACAAAAAACAAGCTGTTCTGCATCAGAGTATTCCAGAAAGGCTCCAAACTGGAGGCCTCTTGTATTGCCAAAGGTAAGGGACAGAGCAGCAAAATGGGACAAATGGCTGAAAGTCTACAGGAAAAGCTGTTAGAATCTCAGATTCTCTTCCCACATAGTCAGGATATGATTCTCTGGGTGAGGGTGAACCAAATAACTTGAGACTCCAAAGGAATACCTGGCATAGGAGGGGTAAGGCTGTGAACTGAAAACATGAATATTAATTGAAATTGCATAGATAGCTATCTCAGAATCCTTCCCCTGCAGCTCTAATATTGGCAGATGTATTTATACCTACAAATCTCCTGAGTAAGGGAATTCCTCTTTAGGAGAACTGACAGACCTAAGAACAAAGAACTACAGATAAATTTGGGGTGTGGGGGGGAGTCCTCAATAAAAAGAAAAACAAGCTCAATACCTAACCATCTACAGGTGACAAAACCTATGAACCTTACACAGGGCTTTTTTTTTTTTTTTTTAACTTTTGTTTATCAAAAAATTAAAAACAAACAGGCGAACAACAACCAAAAAAACCCCACAACATTTAAAACAAAGCAATGGATTAAGGAAAACAAATAACCTAAAATAACTACTTTGCTTCCAATATGTTCCTACCATACCCCAAGAAAATTAATAAACCATGTCCAAACAGAGGAGTAAGAAAAACAATCTAAAATAACTACATTGCTTCCAACATGTTCCTACCATACCCCAAGAAAATTAACAACCCCTAAGAAAACAAAGGAATAAGAGAAAAAAAAAACCTAAAATAACTCTATTGCTTCCAACATGATCTTACTATATCCAAGAAAGTTTACAAACCATAATCATTCCTGAGCATTCCCACAACATTGAGATTACCCTCCATAGTTTATCTGTTCTTATTAGACCATCATTCCCCCTCCACCAATTGGTATCTCTAGGTCCCCTACATTCTACAGTACAAAACATTGTACATCCTTCACAGAATTCACACTAGTGGTAACATACAACATCCCTCCCCTTGTGCCTGGCTTATTTTGCCCAGCACCATGTCTTTTTTTTTTTTTTTTTTTTTTTTTTAATCTTCATTTTATTGAGATACATCCACACACCACGCACTCATACAAAACAAATCGCACTTTCGATCGTTCACAGCACCATCACATAGCCGCACACCCATCACCCAAATCAATCCCTGACACCCCCATCAGCACACACACAAGAACAACAAGAACAATAACCAGAGCGAAAAAGATCAATTGAAGCAAAAAAGAACACTGGGTACCTCCGTCTGCCTGTCTCCCTCCCCTACCTTCCTACCCATCCATCCACAAACTAGACAAAGTGGAGCGTGGTCCTTATGGCCCCCCCAATCCCCTTGTCACCCCTCATAAGCTACATTTTTATACAACTGTCTTCGAGATTCATGGGTTCTGGGTTGTAGTTTGATAGTTTCAGGTATCCACCACCAGCTACCCCAATTCTTTAGAACCTAAAAAGGGTTGTCTAAAGTGTGTGTAAGAGTGCCCACCAGAGTGACCTCTCGGCTCCTTTTGGATTCTCTCTGCCACTGAAGCTTATTTCATTTCCTTTCACATCCCCCTTTTGGTCAAGAAGATGTTCTCCGTCCCACGATGCCAGGTCTACATTCCTCCCTGGGAGTTATATTCCATGTTGCCAGGGAGATTCACTCCCCTGGGTGTCTGATCCCACGTAGGGGGGAGGGCAGTGATTTCACCTTTCAAGTTGGCTTAGCTAGAGAGACAGGGCCACATCTGAGCAACAAAGAGGCATTCGGGAGGAGGCTCTTAGGCACAACCATAGGGAGGCCTAGCCTCTCCTTTGCAGCAACTGTCTTCCCAAGGGTAAAACCTGTGGTAGAGGGCTCAACCCATCAAACCACCAGTCCCCTATGTCTGTGGTCATGTTAGCAACCATGGAGGTGGGGTAGGCGAATACCCCTGCATTCTCCACAGGCTCCTCAAGGGGGCACTGCATCTTTTTTTTTTTTTTTTTTAACTTTCCCTTCTTTTTTAAATCAACTGTATGAAAAAAAAGTTAAAAAGAATACAAACATACAATAAAAGAACATTTTAAAGAGACCATAACAAGGGAGTAAGAAAAAGACAACTAACCTAAGATAACTGCTTAACTTCCAACACGTTCCTACTTTACCCCAAGAAAGTTACCTAATATAGCAACATTTCTGTGAACTTGCTCCTATTATATCCATCAGAAATTAACAGACCATAGTCATTCCTGGGCATCCCCAGAACGTTAAATAGCTTATCTGTTCTTCTTGGATTATTGTTCCCCCTTCCTTAATTGCTCTCTATTGCTAGTTCCCCTACATTCTACGTTATAAACCATTTGTTTTACATTTTTCAAAGTTCACATTAGTGGTAGCATATAATATTTCTCTTTTTGTGCCTGGCTTATTTCGCTTAGCATTATGTGTTCAAGGTTCATCCATGTTGTCATATGTTTCACGAGATCGTTTTTTCTTACTGCCGTGTAGTATTCCATCGTGTGTATATGCCACATTTTATTTATCCACTCATCTGTTGAAGGACATTTGGGTTGTTTCCATCTTTTGGCAATTGTGAATAATGCTGCTATGAACATTGGCGTGCAGATATCTGTCCGTGTCACTGCTTTCCGATCTTCCGGGTATATACCGAGAAGTGCAATCACTGGGTCAAATGGTAACTCTATATCTAGTTTTCTAAGGAACTGCCAGACTGACTTCCAGAGTGGCTGAACCATTATACAGTCCCACCAACAGTGAATAAGAGTTCCAATTTCTCCACATCCCCTCCAGCATTTGTAGTTTCCTGTTTGTTTAATGGCAGCCATTCTAACCGGTGTTAGATGGTATCTCATTGTGGTCTTAATTTGCATCTCTCTAATAGCTAGTGAAGCTGAACATTGTTTCATGTGTTTCTTGGCCATTTGTATTTCCTCTTCAGAGAACTGTCTTTTTATATCTTTTGCCCATTTTATAATTGGGCTGTCTGTACTATTGTCATTGAGTTGTAGGATTTCTTTATATATGCAAGATATCAGTCTTTTGTCAGATACATGGTTTCCAAAAATTTTTTCCCATTGAGTTGGCTGCCTCTTTACCTTTTTTTTTTTTTTTTTTAATCATCATTTTATTGAGATATATTCACATACCACGCAGTCATACAAAACAAATTGTACTTTCGATTGTTTACAGTACCATTACATAGTTGTACATTCATCACCTAAATCAATCCCTGACACCTTCATTAGCACACACTCAAAAATAACAAGAATAATAATTAGAGTGAAAAAGAGCAATTGAAGTAAAAAAGAACACTAGGTACCTTTGTCTGTTTGTTTGCTTCCCCTACTTTTCTACACATCCATCCATAAACTAGACAAAGTGGAGTTTGGTCCTTATGGCATTCCCAATCCCACTGTCACCCCTCATAAGCTACATTTTTATACAACTGTCTTCGAGATTCATGGGTTCTGGGTTGTAGTTTAATAGTTTCAGGTATCCACCACCAGCTACCCCAATTCTTTAGAACCTAAAAAAGTTGTCTAAAGTGTGCGTAAGAGTGCCCACCAGAGTGATCTCTCGGCTCGTTTTGGAATCTCTCTGCCACTGAAGCTTATTTGATTTCCTTTCACATCCCCCTTTTGGTCAAGAAGATGTTCTCCATCCCACGATGCCGGGTCTACATTCCTCCCCGGGAGTCATATTCCACGTTGCCAGGGAGATTCACTTCCCTGGGTGTCTGATCCCACGTAGGGGGGAGGGCAGTGATTTCACCTTTCAAGTTGGCTTAGCCAGAGAGAGAGGGCCACATCTGAGCAACAAAGAGGCATTCAGGAGGAGACTCTTAGGCACAAATACAGGGAGGCCTAGCCTCTCCTTTGCAGCAACCGTCTTCCCAAGGGTAAAACTTATGGTAGAGGGCTCAACCCATCAAACCACCAGTCCCCTATGTCTGTGGTCATGTTAGCAACCATGGAGGTGGGGTAGGCGAATACCCCTGCATTCTCCACAGGCTCCTCAAGGGGGCACTACATCTTTTTTTTTTTTTTTCCTTGTTTGTCTTTTTTCTTTTTTCTTTTTTCTTTTTTTTTTTTTTTAACTTTCCCTTCTTTTTTCAAATCAACTGTATGAAAAAAAAAGTTAAAAAGAAAACAAACATACAATAAAAGAACATTTCAAAGAGACCATAGCAAGGGAGTAAGAAAAAGACAACTAACCTAAGATAACTGCTTAACTTCCAACATGTTCCTACTTTACCCCAAGAAAGTTACATAATATAGCAACATTTCAGTGAACTTGTTCCTACTACATCCATCAGAAATTAACAGACCATAGTCATTTCTGGGCATCCCCAGAACGTTAAATAGCTTATCTGTTCTTCTTGGATTATTGTTCCCCCTTCCTTAATTGCTCTCTACTGCTAGTTCCCCTACATTCTACATTATAAACCATTTGTTTTACATTTTTCAAAGTTCACATTAGTGGTAGCATATAATCTTTCTCTTTTTGTGCCTGGCTTATTTCGCTCAGCATTATGTCTTCAAGGTTCATCCATGTTGTCATATGTTTCACCAGATCGTTCCTTCTTACTGCCGCGTAGTATTCCATCGTGTGTATATACCACATTTTATTTATCCACTCATCTGTTGAAGGACATTTGGGTTGTTTCCATCTCTTGGCAATTGTGAATAGTGCTGCTATGAACACTGGCGTGCAGATATCTGTTCGTGTCACTGCTTTCCGATCTTCCGGGTATATACCGAGAAGTGCAATCGCTGGATCGAATGGTAGCTCTATATCTAGTTTTCTAAGGAACTGCCAGACTGACTTCCAGAGTGGCTGAACCATTATACAGTCCCACCAACAATGAATAAGAGTTCCAATTTCTCCACATCCCCTCCAGCATTTGTAGTTTCCTGTTTGTTTAATGGCAGCCATTCTAACCGGTGTTAGATGGTATCTCATTGTGGTCTTAATTTGCATCTCTCTAATAGCTAGTGAAGCTGAACATTTTTTCATGTGTTTCTTGGCCATTTGTATTTCCTCTTCAGAGAACTGTCTTTTCATATCTTTTGCCGATTTTATAATTGGGCTGTCTGTACTATTGTCATTGAGTTGTAGGATTTCTTTGTATATGCAAGATATCAGTCTTTTGTCAGATACATGGTTTCCAAAAATTTTTTCCCATTGAGTTGGCTGCCTCTTTACCTTTTTGAGAAATTCCTTTGAGGTGCAGAAACTTCTAAGCTTGAGGAGTTCCCATTTATCTATTTTCTCTTTTGTTGCTTGTGCTTTGGGTGTAAAGTCTAGGAAGTGGCCGCCTAATACAAGGTCTTGAAGATGTTTTCCTACATTATCTTCTAGGAGTTTTATGGTACTTTCTTTTATATTGAGATCTTTGGTCCATTTTGAGTTAATTTTTGTGTAGGGGGTGAGGTAGGGGTCCTCTTTCATTCTTTTGGATATGGATATCCAACTCTCCCAGCCCCATTTGTTGAAAAGACCATTATGGCTCAGTTCAGTGACTTTGGGGGCCTTATCAAAGATCAGTCAGCCATAGATCTGAGGGTCTGTCTCCGTATTCTCAATTCGATTCCATTGATCTATATGTCTATCTTTGTGCCAGTACCATGCTGTTTTGGCAACTGTGGCTTTATAATAAGCTTCAAAGTCAGGGAGTGTAAGTCCTCCCACTTCGTTTTTCTTTTTAGAGTGTCTTTAGCAATTCGAGGCATCTTCCCTTTCCAAATAAATTTGATAACTAGCTTTTCCAAGTCTGCAAAGTAGGTTGTTGGAATTTTGATTGGGATTGCATTGAATCTGTAGATGAGTTTGGGTAGAATTGACATCTTAATGACATTTAGCCTTCCTATCCATGAACATGGAATATTTTTCCATCTTTTAAGGTCCCCTTCTATTTCTTTTAGTAGAGTTATGTAGTTTTCTTTGTATAGGTCTTTTACATCTTTGGTTAAGTTTATTCCTAGGTACTTGGTTTTTTTAGTTGCTATTGAAAATGGTATCTTTTTCTTGAGTGTCTCTTCAGTTTGTTCATTTCTAGCATATAGAAACATTACTGACTTATGTGCATTAATCTTGTATCCCGCTACTTTGCTAAATTTGTTTATTAGCTCTAGTAGGTGTATCGTCGATTTCTCAGGGTTTTCTAGATATAAGATCATATCATCTGCAAACAATGACAGTTTTACTTCTTCTTTTCCAATTTGGATGCCTTTTATTTCTTTGTCTTGCCGGATTGCCCTGGCTAGCACTTCCAGCACAATGTTGAATAACAGTGGTGACAGCGGGCATCCTTGTCTTGTTTCTGATCTTAGAGGGAAGGCTTTCAGTCTCTCTCCATTGAGTACTATGCTGGCTGTGGGTTTTTCATATATGCTCTTTATCATGTTGAGGAAGTTTCCTTCAATTCCTACCTTTTGAAGTGTTTTTATCAAAAAGGGATGTTGGATTTTGTCAAATGCTTTTTCAGCATCTATTGAGATGATCAATTGATTTTTCCCTTTTGACTTGTTAATGTGTTGTAATACACTGATTGATTTTCTTATGTTGAACCATCCTTGCATGCCTGGAATAAACCCCACTTGGTCATGGTGTATGATTTTTTTAATGTGTCTTTGGATTCGATTTGCAAGTATTTTGTTGAGGATTTTTGCATCTATATTCATTAGGGAGATTGGCCGGTAGTTTTCCTTTTTTGTAACATCTTTGCCTGGTTTTGGTATTAGATTGATGTTAGCTTCATAAAATGAGTTAGGTAGTGTTCCATTTTCTTGAATGTTTTGAAAGAGTTTGCGTAAGATTGGTGTCAGTTCTTTCTGGAAAGTTTGGTAGAATTCCCCTGTGAAGCCATCTGGCCCTGGGCATTTATTTGTGGGAAGATTTTTGATGACTGATTGGATCTCTTTCCTTGTGATGGGTTGGTTGAGGTCTTCTATTTCTTCTCTGGTCAGTCTAGGTTGTTCATATGTTTCCAGGAAATTGTCCATTTCCTCTACATTATCCAGTTTGTTGCCATACAGTTGTTCATAGTATCCTCTTATAATTTTTTTAATTTCTTCAGGATCTGCAGTTATGTCACCTTTTTCATTCATTATTTTGTTTATATGGGTCTTCTCTCTTTTTGATTTTGTCAGTCTAGCTAGGGGCTTGTCAATCTTGTTGATCTTCTCAAAGAACCAACTTTTGGTGATATTTATCCTCTCTATTGTTTTTTTGTTCTCTATGTCATTTATTTTTGCTTTAATCCTTGTTATTTCTTTTCTTCTACTTGGTTTAGGATTGGTTTGCTGTTCATTTTCTAGCTTCTTCAGTTGATCCATTAGTTCTTTGATTTTGGCTCTTTCTTCCTTTTTAATATATGCGTTTAGTGCTATAAATTTCCCCCTTAGCACTGCTTTTGCTGCATCCCATAGGTTTTGGTATGTTGTGTTGTCATTTTCATTCGTCTCTATATATTTAGCAATTTCTCTTGCTATTTCTTCTTTAACCCACTGATTGTTTAGGAGTGTGTTGTTTAACCTCCAGGTATTTGTGAATTTTCTAAGTCTCTGATGATTATTGACTTCTAATTGTATTCCATTGTGGTCAGAGAATGTGCTTTGAATAATTTCAATCTTTTTAAATTTATTGGGGCTTGTTTTATGTCCCAGCATATGATCTATTCTGGAGAAAGTTCCATGAGCACTAGAAAAGTATGTGTATCCTGGTGATTTGGGATGTAATGTCCTGTATATGTCTGTTAAATCTAATTCATTTATCAGATTGTTTAGGTTTTCAATTTCCTTATTGGTCTTCTGTCTGGTTGATCTATCTATAGGAGAGAGTGATGTGTTGAAGTCTCCCACAATTATTGTGGAAACATCAATTCCTTCCTTTAGTTTTGCCAGTGTTTCTCTCATGTATTTTGTGGCCCCTTGGTTGGGTGCATAGACATTTACGATTATTATTTCTTCTTGCTGAATTGCCCCTTTTATTAGTACGTAGTGTCCTTCTTTGTCTCTCAAAACATCCCTGCATTTGAAGTCTATTTTATCTGAGATTAATATTGCTACACCTGCTTTCTTTTGGCTGTAGCTTGCATGAAATATTTTTTTCCATCCTTTCACTTTCAGTTTCTTTGTGTCCCTGTGTCTAAGATGAGTCTCTTGTATGCAACATACTGATGGTTCATTTTTTTTGATCCATTCTGCGAATCTATATCTTTTAATTGGGGAGTTTAATCCATTTACATTCAACGTTAAAACCGTGAAGGCATTTCTTGAATCGGCCATCTTATCCTTTGGATTATGTTTGCCATATTTTTCCCTCTCTTTATTAATATCCTTTATTGTACCCATACCGAATCTCTTTAGTACTGAACCTTTCTCCAAGTCTCTCTGTCCTGTCTTTGTTTCTCTGTCTGTAGGGCTCCCTTTAGTATCTCCAGTAGGGCAGGTCTCTTGTTAGCAAATTCTCTCAGCATTTCTTTGTCTGTGAAAAATTTAAGCTCTCCCTCAAATTTGAAGGAGAGCTTTGCTGGATAAAGTATTCTTGGCTGGAAATTCCTCTCACTCAGAATTTTAAATATATCGTGCCACTGCCTTCTCGCCTCCATGGTGGCTGCTGTGTAGTCACTACTTAGTCTTATGCTGTTTCCTTTGTATGTGGTGAATTGCTTTTCTCTTGCTGCTTTCAGAACTTGCTCCTTCTCTTCTATGTTTGACAGTGTGATCAGTATATGTCTCGGAGTGGGTTTTTTTGGATTTATTCTATTTGGAGTTCGCTGAGCATTTATGATTTGTGTATTTATGTTGTTTAGAAGATTTGGGAAGTTTTCCCCAACAATTTCTTTGAATACTCTTCCTAGACCTTTACCCTTTTCTTCCCCTTCTGGGACACCAATGAGTCTTATATTTGGACGTTTCATATTATCTATCATATCCCTGAGGTCCATTTCGATTTTTTCAATTTTTTCCCCATTCTTTCTTTTATGCTTTCATTTTCCATTCTGTCATCTTCCAGGTCACTGATTCGTTGTTCAACTTCCTCTAGTCTTGTACTATGAGTGTCCAGAATCTTTTTAATTTGGTCAACAGTTTCTTTAATTTCCATAAGATCATCCATTTTTTTATTTAGTCTTGCAATGTCTTCTTTATGCTCTTCTAGGGTCTTCTTGATTTCCTTTATCTCCCGTACTATGGTCTCATTGTTCATCTTTAGTTCTTTGAGTAGCTGCTCTAGGTGCTGTGTCTCTTCTGGTCTTTTGATTTGGGTGCTTGGGCTTGGGTTATCCATATCGTCTCGTTTTTTCATATGCTTTGTAATTTTCTGTTGTTTTTGGCCTCGTGGCATTTGCTGAACTTGATAGGGTTCTTTTAGGATTTGTAGACCAACTGAAGTCCTTATCTCTAATTTATCAGATCTACAGCTTCGTGGAGTACACTTTCTCTAACTAACCAGCAGGTGGCATCCACGAGCCACCTGTTCTCCACAAGCCAGTTCTCCCCTGCTTAGCCTTTTTGGTGAGTGGGGGAGTGAGTCTTGTGGGGTCCAATTGGTGTACCAAGCTTGCGTGTGTAGTTGGTGTTGCCTGCCCTGTATATGGGGCGTGTTTCTGGGCAGTCAGGGAGGGGGGGGGGTGGCTCTAACAATCAAATCTCCCTGGTGATCCTAGATTTTTAAAGCTGCTGCAATAGTCTAATCCTTCAGTTCAGTCCTGCCACAGTTTGTCTCTGCCACTGACCCACAAGTCCTTGGTATTGGCGTATGGCTCCTGAGACTTGCAAGTGGGCCCCTCTTCCAGGCCGTGCACCCCGGGTCCTCTGTTGAGGGATGACTGTGCTATGTCACAGGTGAGTGCCGTCCCCCCAGGGCAGTTCTGGGCTGCTGGGCTGTGTAGGGAGGCTCCCAGTCTGCTGAAATGATGGCTGAATGGGGCTTTGTTAATTCACACTGCTCTACCTTCCCAACTCTGGGACAATCAGCTGAGGTTGCAGGGAAGGCTAATGTCCACGCCCAGTTTTGTGGTGTGTGCCTGTTATTTGAAGCACTTCCGTCACACTGGGTTGTCTGGGGCACTTCTGGGCTATGGGGCTGGTGATGGGCAGCAGTGTTTCCTGTCCACCAGGATGATGGCTTTGAGTGGACACCCCCCTTTTCTTGGGAAGTTGTGGTGTTTAGTGAATTTTCTGAGCCACTGGATTATTGCGTTTTGTCTCAGAGCTCTCCTAGTTCTGCTCTTGACTTGACCTGCCCAAATAGCAAGTCTTTGAAGCTTTCTGTATTGGGCTTCTTAGAGTAATTGTTTTAGAAAAAGAAAAAAGGATTAAAAAAACAAAACAAAACAAAACAAAAAAAAACAAAAAAACAAAAAAACAAAAACGGGCCCTCCTCAGAGATCTAATGGGTTATTGAAATGCTAAGAGACCAAGCAACCAGGGCCATTAAGGAAAGGTCCACAGGGCAGAGAGATCAGCTTTTCTTCGGGATTTGCATATGTGCCTCAGGGCCCTTCCCCTTTCTATGTTCACCAGAACTCCAAAAATCCTCTGCTTTTATTTTGGAGTTTTTCGTGTTGTTTTTTTTCTATGCCTGTCTCCTCTCTGCTGGGCTGGCTGCTCTCAGATTCTCTGGTGTCTGGTCTCAGTCTATCTATGGTTGGAATTTGAATCAGTAGAATGAGTTTCCGATAAGGGCTGCCACTGCAGTTCTCCCTTCTCCTTCCCGGAGCTGACAGCCCCTCCTCCCCCGGGACTGAGCCTGGCAGGGAGGGGCGCGGGTCCCCTGGCCGCAAAAACTTACAGATTTCGCTGATCTCAGCAGTTCCACATTTTCATGAGTGTTGTATGAAGTATGCCCAAACACAGATTGCTCTGTGGTGTCCAGTCCACGCAGTTCCTGGCTTTCTACCTACTTTCCTGGAGGAGTAACTAAAACATACAGCTCACCAGTCTGCCGTCTTGCCCCGCCCTCCTACACAGGGCTTTTAATTGCTTTTTTAATCTTAAATATGAATGGACAATCAAATGTCACCAAAATGTTGGAGAAAAGTCTAACAGGAGACATAAAAAAAAAAAAAGAAAAAGAAAAGGAAAGGAAAGAAAGAAAAGGAAAAAGGAATTTGAAGAAGCATCACTCATTAGGTGGCAGAGAAATTATTAAAAAAACAAAACAAAACTGAAGTTAATATCCTTACACAGAAAAGAGAAGTAATTGCATCCATGAAAGAAAAGAAAGCTATATAAAAAGACTTAAAGAACAAAAAACTGACTCCACGGAAACACCCTAATCGAAACGTTTGAACCTAATCCCACCAATATGTCCGTCCCACAAGACTACATCAAAGAATATGGCCTTTTCTGGGGGACATAATACATTCAAACCAGCACAGAAACTAAGAAAGGGAATTAAACCTACAAAACAGGATATAACATAGATTTAAAAATAAAGGAGTTGGAGGAGGGGAAAATCCAAGAAGCCTGGAGGACATCCAGTTCAGACTGGAACAGGAAGATGGAAGACTCTAAAATACATGTATACTATGTAATACATGAATGTAGAAATATGTAAAAACAAAATCAAGGTACTGATAAATTATCTGATTAGTCTACACATACTAAGAGGACTGTGCCGGTTTGAATGTATTATGTGCCCCCAAACCCCATTATCTTTGATGTGATCTTGTGTGGGCAGACGTATCAGTGTTGATTAGACTGTAATTCTTTAAGGCTTTTGGTGGAGATGTGCCCCACCCAACTATGGATGATGACTCTGATTGGATAATTTCCATGGAGTTGTTAACCCACCCATTCAGAGTGGGTCTAAATTAAATCACTGGAGCCATATAAATGAGCTGGCAAACAGAAGGAACTCAGTGCAGCTGAGAGTGACATTTTGAAGAAGAGCTACAGCCAAGAGGGACACTTTGAAGACTGCACAGAAGCTGAGAGAGTAGCTGCAGATGAGAGACAGTTTAAAGATGGCAGTTGAAAGCAGACTTTTGTTTCACAGAAGCTAAGAGAGGACAAAAAAGCCCGAAGAGCAACTAAGAGTGACATTTTTGAGGAGCTGAAGCCAAGAGAGGAATATCCTGGGAGAAAGCCATTTTGAAACCAGAACTTGGAGCAGATGCCGGCCACGTGCCTTCCCAGCTAACAGAGGTTTTCCGGATGCCATTGGCCATCTCCCAGTGAAGGTATCCAATTGTTGATGCATTACCTCGGACACTTTATGGCCTTAAGACTGTAACTGTGTAACCAAATAAACCCCCTTTTATAAAAGCCAATGCATTTCTGGTGTTTTGCATTCCAGCAGCATTAGCAAACTAGAACAAGGACTTTAACATTTTTTTTCAGAAAAGTTTGAGGGATAATCAGTTCTAGATATTTAGAAAACCAAGCAAAGAAAAAACAAAACAATTATTAAATCTAAGTGCAAAAAAGAAATGTAATCACAGTTCACCGCATGGCTCAGCTAGGGAACAACATTTACGTAGTCATAATAGCATGAACACTCAATATGATTTAACTGAAATTTATGATATGATTATATAGGGAAAAGAAATTTGTATATGTGTGCATTTATGTGTGAGATGTGAGAAGAAACCAAAATTTTCATATTCTACAGTTCATAGAAACTGTCTAAAATTGTATAAATGAGGAGTAGCAGCAGCAGATTTCTTTCTCCAGTAATGGCAGACCATTCCTCCTGTTGAGAATCACTAGCAAAGTGTACAAAATATTTTTATAAAAGTCTGTGTGACAGCAGTAGAGAGCTACCAAGGCTGTGAAGAAATGTGGGGCCAGTCTGGATAAAAGGAAAACCCGGAGATGTGAGGCCAACATTTGTGGCCACATTTCCGTAAAAGCATTCACCAATTCTAAATGAAGTTGCTGAGAGGATGAGAAGCTGAGATGAGCTTTTGGCAGACTCAAGAAGGTAGAGAGATAAAAATTGGAACAATATCAAAGAGGTGGAGGATAATTGGCAAACCTCAGGCTTTGAGATAAAAGCCTGAAGGCTACATTGTAAGAGGAAGGGTGAATTAGAAATAGACCATCTTCATAGGGGCTGACATTCAGCTCTGAATCATCTCAATCCCTGAATGAAGTAAGGTGATGTGAGATTGCTAGTGCACTTAGCTTAGCTATTAAGACAGAAGAAACTGTAAATCCTCTGCAGAGGGAAAAGAAAACATCATCTAGAAACCAAAATTATCTCTGTAATTCTTCATAGACAATGTACAGAACTCAATTATAAAAAAGGAAGCAAAGAAACCAGACAACAAAACCCAAGAGAAACAATGGTCACAGGCCTATAGGGGATTCAGATAATGGACTTATCATATGGCAATTCAAAAAATAATATTACTTAATAGTAAAAGGACAAGATTGAAAATTTCTGTAAAGAATAGGAACCAAAAAAAAAAAAAAAAAGAATCCAATGGAAAACCTAGTATTGAAAACTACAATTTATAAAATTAAGAACTTGATGGGTTTAACAGATTGGATTTAAGTGAAGAATTAGTGATTTTGAAAATAGGTCAGAAAAAAATATACCACCTAACTACAAAAAGACAGAAGGACAGAAAGCACAGAAAAGAGCACAGAGACTTTAAGGCATGGCGAAAAAATATGACTATGTACTACTGGAGTCTCAGAAAGAACAGAGATAATGGGGTGGAAGAAAAACTTGAGAAAGCAAGGGATGAACATTTTCCAAAATCTATGAGAGATATTGATCCACAGACCTAAGAAGGCAAGTGGATCCCAAAAAAGACAAATACAAAGAAGACTACAACTAGGTACATCGTAGTTAAACTTCTATAGACCAAAACAAGAAGAAAACCTTAAAAGCAACTAGAGAAAAAATTATCTCCAAAGGAGCAAAAGCAAGACTTACAACTGACTTACCAACAGAAATAAAGGAAAGTTAAAGACAATAGAATATCTTCAAAAGGAAAAAATATCTAAAGTAGAATTTTATTTCAGAAATAAATGTAAGATAGACCAAAATGTAGAATGAACAAACAAACAAACAAAAAACTGAAAGAATCCATAACCAGAAAACTGCACTAAAGAAGTCTCTGTTGGGTATTCTTCTGGCATCTGAAATGCGAAGTTTGGAAATGTGGGGAATAATGAAAAGCAATAAAAAGTATAAATATGTGGGTGACACTAAATTCATACTGACTGTATAAAACTATAATAATCTCTTGTGGGCTTAACAATATACATAGAATTAAAATATACAACAACAATAGCAAATAAGTTGGAAAAGAGTTAAATAGAACTAAAGTGTATCAAGGTCCTTGAACTGCATGGGAAAGGATGATAGCAAAAATGTGTATTAGATTTTAACACGTCAAGGATGCATGTTTTAAACTCTATATAGAGTAACCACCACAAAAATAGTAAAAGAATGTAACCAAATTAACAGAGGGGGCAAATGCAATTATAAAAAAATATTCAAACAACTAATGGAAAGTGGCATCCTGGATTGGATCCGGGAACAGAAACAGGACATTACAATTAATATTAACATACCAATATTAGTTTTAACAGATACACCATGATTATATAGGGTGTTCACTTTAGGGGAAACTGGGTAAAGGGTATATAAGAACTCTTCTAGCTTTTCAACTTTTCTGTAAATCTAAAATTACTCCAAAATTTAAAAGTTTATTTAAAAATCCCTCAAATGAAAAGCCAGCAAGAAAGAACAGAGAAAGGAAGAGGATAGCTGAGACAAATAGAAAGCAGATTGCAAAATGGTAGTTTTAAAGACTTATAATTCAGATAAAACAAAACAATTATATCCTGCTTATGAGACATACCTTAAATATAAAAATACCAAAATGGCTGTAATTTTAAAAGATAGGGAAAAAACTATGCAAACACTAATCAAAGAAAGGTGATGTTGAAATGAACCAACAAAGTAGATTTTTAAGGCAAAAAGAGGAGGAGCACATTTCTTAATAATAAAAGATTCATTTCAGGAACACAAAATAATTCAAAATTTGAATTAATTTAATAACATAGCACCAAAATAAATAAAGCTAGAAGTTACAAAATTACAAGAAGAAAAAGACAAATCTACAATTAAAGTGGGAGATTTCAACATAGCTCTCTCCATAGCTGACTGAACAAGTATAAAATATTAGTAATGCCATAAGCCTTGGCTAGGGTGTGGAGCAAATTCATACATTGCCGGTATAGTGCAAACTGTACAACTACTTTAGAATACTGTTTGGTAGCATCTAGTGAAGTTGAACACATGCATACCCTACCATCTAAATGATTTCAATTCTAGATATATACCGAATAGGAATGTGTACCAAAAGACAGGTACAAGAATTTTCATAACAGAATTATTCATAATAACTTCACAGTGCAAACCATCCAAATATCCATCCAAAGTAGAATGGATGAAGAAATTGTGTTATTGTTTATAAAATGGAATACTACAGAGCAAAAACACTGAATAATCCATAGCTATTTACAAAAAATGTGAGTGAATCTCAAAAGTATTAAACTATAAAAGTCAAACATGAGAGAAAATATATTGTATAATTCATTAATAGAATTAAAAACAGCAAAATCTGTTCTAATCCGTTGGGTTAAAAGTCAGGTCAAGGTTATCTCTGGGGAAAAAGAAGGGAATAGTGATAGAGAAGGCATAATGAAACTTTGGGGGTGCTGGGAATATTCTATTTCTTGATCTGAATAGTGTGTAAATGGGTATGTTAACTCTGTGACACTTCATTCAAGTACTTAAGATGTGTGTACTGAAAAATAAACTATCAAACAACAAATAATAGAATATTCTATAATATAAATTAATAGTAATATTATTAGAATTAGAACATGGTTCTCTCTGGAGAATGAAACTTGGAGACAGGCAAAGGAAGGGCAGGAGACTGCTGCTTTTCATTTTTAGCATTATAAAATCATTTGACCTTTAAATCTGTGATAAAAATAGAATTTAACCCCTTCCTCAAAATGACCCCACCAAGCAAACAAACAACAAATAACATTCAACCATGAGTCATGAGATCCAAAACTTCTAGTTCCAGATGTGTCTCCAACTACTTTGTGGGACCTTGGGCAAGGTAGTTAAATATATTATGTCTTGGTTTTTTCATCTCTAACAACAGGTCTAGATTAGCTGAAATTCCATGACTTTTCATTACCCAAAGGCCAGATTGTAGATTTTGCCTAGCTGCTTTTATAGACTGTACTTGATTATAAAATATCTCATCCATCTCTTAAAAAGTACTAGTCATCAGTCTATTAAGTTTTAAAATAATTCTAACAGCAAAATGAACAATATTTTCAAATAGATCAAGAATGCTTTTTACAATTAATTTCTCCTCTTAAAAATGATTATATAATTTTATACAATAAAAGTAATATAAGTTCATTCTTTGCTTTGTTTACTGATGTGTCTTAAGTACCAACAGATGTTAGCATAAAATATGCATTCAATAAATATTTGTCTAATGGATGAATAAATTCACTATAGGACATCTGGAAAATAAAAAAATATCAAAAAAGGGGAAAAATTCACCCATATTCTCGAATTAACTACTGTTAATAGTTTGGTGTATTTCTTTTTGAATTTTATATGCCTCGTTTGTTCTTTTTTTAACACAACTGAGATTATGTTTTACATAAAGTCTAAAATTTTGTATTCTACTCTTTCACTGAACTTTATAATGCTCTTTTAAAAAACTGTCACTGATTAACCGTTTTTAAAAACCAGTAGAGAAATTGATAACCTACTAAAGAGAAATAAAAGCAACAGAAATAAAATTAAAGAATATCAAAGTGCAGAAAAAAATTCTACACAGTAAAGGTTTTTTAGCAATAAATGGTTTTTGTGTGCCTCCTGTATGCAACAGTTTTCTTCTTCATACTTCTGAGGATACAAAGATTAAGAAGATATGACCATTCTTTTTAAAAACCTTATTCTAGTTTCATGAACATTAAAAGCTGTATTTATATGGGAGGTATGAGGAGTCCATTTCAAGTTTTAGTCTGATGTACATAATTTTCATTTAAATAGTACGGGGAAAATAACTAGTAATTACTGCTGATAGTGTTGTCATACATAAAGATAGGACTTTTAACTAATGAAATTGACTTTCATGTGTAATTTATGAAATAATTCTCATTTCTTTAGAGTTGGAACTTGAATATTAGTTGAAGGGGATTATTGGTTCCATAAATATCTATCTTATAAGGAGACAAAGCCTGAACTTTACACGGCACATATTTTTTTCCCGAACTCTCAAAGCATGAAAGTTTAAACTAAAAAATTTCTAAAATCTCTAACATTTTAACTAAAGGAATAAAAATGTTTCATGATTAATAAAATTTTTTATAATTATAAATAAGTTCACATAAAGTTCATGAAGAAACAACACATAGCACATAATTTTCATCTTGGTAAAGTATTAAATATACCACCAACTTGCTATTGGCATTTTAAGTGATATTTATTTTAGTAATTTCAATGTTTGCTTGGTAATTCTAAAATGCCTGTGATGGAAATAACCAAAGAATTGAATGTTAGCGTATTAAATAATTTACTTAAGTAATTACTGTCTACATTACTCCTACTGAATATTCCATGCTTGTTTTCCCCACAGAAAACACCAAATGGTAAAGAAAACATTTTGATTAATTTAATCTTTGTTGGAGTCATAGGAAAAATGCATAAATATAACACTTGAAGTCTAGCAACTGAAAATGGCATAACCATAGATTTATTATTTTTAATGAAATTCTTCCCAATTTAAAATTACTTACATAATACATCATTCTTATACTGGATTATAGGACTAGTTACTTACATGAGACAGGAAGCTGGTTGTAGACTGGGAAGATGGGACATTAGAATGGGAACAGACATTATTTGATGACTGTATAAGGCGAGATTTCACAGAAGTATTTGAGGTGTATCCCGGGCCCTGAAGTTCCTGGAAAACAATATAAATGTAAGCAAATAATTGCCAACCAATAACCACCAATGTGAAATAAAAAATTTAGTTTTTCAAACATGAATTCTGTTTTATATGTTGAACTTCTACAAAATTATAAACCAAAGTATTAAGCAAGATGATTCTGGATGTCTAAGCTACTTTGAGGACTAAGCAGGTATTTAGGAAGATGTACTCACACTTCTGGTTGATAAAAGCATTCCAGATGTGAAGACACACCTAGGAGGGCATGCTATTACACTCGTCTCAAACTTTTGCCAAAAGATCCCACGCTAGAACTACTAAGAAAAAAACCTCAACAACTATGAAATGTTCTTGCTTGTGAAAGTATCCATTACTGAGGCTTTAAAGTGTGCATGTAAATTCTAAATATACTTCTGAAAAAGTAGACATATAGTTTATTGGAAAATGAAGTATAATTAAAATACATTTATTTTGTCTGTCATGCAGATTACATCACTTTTGCTTTTTCCCAAACAAGCCAAACATGTTCTTGCTGTGGGCCTTTGCATTTACTTGACTTCTCTGTGTGGAATTCTCTTTACTCACACATCTCCAGGCAAGTAGTTTTATGTTTCACTTTCTTAATGCAAACTAAGGATAAAGAACAGTGCTTCAATATGTTACTGTACATGAAAAGGATAGGTATAGTATATAATAATGTTTGTATAAATTTTATAATTGCTAGTAATATACATTTTATAATTGCTTGAAATATACTTGAATGTATGTAAGGTATGCAAAGAAAATATTAAAATACATCAAAGAAAGGCATTATTTTTGCTTAAATAACTATTTAAGATGAAAAAAAAAAAAGACAAGCTTACTTTTACATCCAGCGTGTGTTGAAGTTTTAGGCGCATAGATTCTTGCTCCTGACGCTGTATTATATCTTGACATTCTGCAAACTGCAAAGATGCCTACAATCAAGCAACCACATGTGGTTTATCCTTGATTCTTTAAACACATTTATTTTATTAACCTCAAATTATCAATGTAGAGTTGCCATCCCATCAATGACATTTCCCTCACTCTTAGCATACTGTATTGTAATAATATATTTCTTTGTTTTATTCAGTAAACTGAGAACAACTGGAGGCTGGCTCTTTATGCTACAGATTCCCAGGCTATATAATGCATTTAGTATGTGGAGGGTACTAATAAGAATGATTGGATTAAGGATGAAATGACCAACCAGCTTTAGCAAACTATAAAAGTTTACATTAAAAACCACAATTGAAATTCATTGAGTGAGTCAATGTACCATGTTTTAAGAAGCAAAGGGAGTAAAGGTGGGATCACAGATTGTTTTATCTAACTGTGAAGGTTCTGATTTCCGGGGGACCAAGGACTTGCTTCAGTATGCTTCTCAGCTTCTAGAGTTTTTAAGCAAAAGGAAGAGAGATTTATTCCTCTATAATGAATGGCAATGACAAATATAGTGTCACTGAGCCTTCTCATTCTTTAAGCTGTGTTCTCTACCTGCACATACTAGACCCCAAAAAGTATCAAATATTAGCATTACTCTATCACTATATTGCCATTATTAACAGATTGTATTCTATCTAGTCCCAGTGCATTTGTTGGTGGTAAATTAGGTGCTCATGGGGACATAGTTACATAGTCAGGTTACTAAGGATACCAGGAGCATCTTTACATCTTGTATCTTACTGTTCCTATGACCTGGTATGGTGGGTTAAATTGTGGCTTTTGTAAAGGTATATCCAAGTCCTAACCCCCAGTACTTGTGAATGTGGCATTATTTGGAAAAAGGGTGCTTTGCAGATGTAATTAGGTTAAAGATCTTGAGATGAGACCATCCTATACTCAGGTTGGTCCTAAATCCAATGACAGAAGGGAGAAGACATAGAGACACAAAGAGAGGCCATATTAAGATAAGAGTCAGAGACTGGAGTGATGTATCTAAAAGCTAAGGAATGCCAAGGGTTGCCTTCAGCCACCAGAAGCTAGGAGAAAGGCAGGGAATAGATTCTCCCTTAGAGTCTCCAGAAGAACCAATCTTGCCAATAACCTGATTTCAGACTTTTGGCCTCCACAACTGTGTGAGAATAAATTTCTGTTGTTTTTAAGCCACTCAGTTTGTAGTAAGTTGGTAGAGTAGCCCTAGGAAATGAATATGCCCTGTTAGACTGAAAACAGATAATTTTGCATGTGTGCATTATGGCTATGTTTTTTTTACATTTTTTATTGTGAAATATATATACAGAAAAGTGATAATGTTCAAAGTACAAATTCACAAGTAGTTAGCAAATTTCAAAGAATGTTATGGGTTACAGTTCCACCATCCCACTTATTTCCTTATTGTGAAGTATAACCCATATACAGAAAGGTGATAACTTTCAAAGTATGATTTAACAAGTAGTTATAGAGCAAATTTCAGAGAATGTTATGGGTCACAGTTCCACAATTTCAGTTATGACTACGTTTTTAAAGCTCAGAGAAGCCTTCTGCATATGACATATTTTTTGTTTGTGTTAGGTTATTGGGATACAATACAAATTGACAGACTTGGTCTCTATCAACATGGGGCCTTCATTCAGAACAATTCTATTTAGCTAATAACTATTTAGTTGATAGCTATTTTATATACACAGTGAATAATTACCTTATCAAGAGCAACTTCCATATTAGCAACCTTTTCTTTCAAACGGCGTTCCTGAGATCTCAGGACTTCTAGTTCCCCAGCCATTTTGTTTTTCTCTGTTGCAACAGTATTCAATTCTTGGCTCAGTTTATTCTTTTCTTCTTTTAGGAAATGCTTCTCCTACAATTACAGAGAACAATATCGGAAATAATCTGCTGATGTAGATACTGAGAGCTGATGGAGATATAAAACTTATTTAAAGCATGCTGAACTAAATTAATAAGTTTAATTCACATGCCATTTAATTACTTCTGAGTTGGAGTTGGGAACTGCTAGAACTGTGTTACTCTGTACATTCTTATCTTCATCACTACTAGTGTTATTACTTATTTCTAAGTCTAATAAATCTTTGATAAATTCATAAAATATGTAATAATATATTATCATAAAAAGAGGTAGTGTTATGGTGAATTGGGTTTGAGTAATTATAGCCTAAATTTTATTGAAACTTTTTTAAAATGACAAAAGATTTAAAGAAAACTATTTATTTGAAAGCTTTTACAGTATTCTTTTCTTTTTCAAGGTTAAATATTCATTTCAAAAATACCTATTGCAGACCTTGTGATATAAAGACAAATGAGACACAATTTCTGACTTTGTCACTTACGGTCCAGTGATGAGAATGAGCTCACTAATATAGAAAATCTTTGGTAGATCGTCCATTAAAATAAGTTCATTCATCTAAAAATCACCACAGAGTAGGTAAACAAAAATAAGAAATGCATAGTAGTCAAGTTAAAATACAGGCCTCAACTGGCTGAGTCAATAGTTCTTTATATTTTTCCATAGAGAAAAATGCTTAATATTACTAAAAGCAACCACCATCACTGTAATACACACTCTGAGTGCAAATAACTTCTTTTTCTGATAAGGCTGGGAAGAAAAGCCCTCAGAAAGAAAGAGGGATTAATTTGACACGCTTCCTCCCTTTTGTTAGAAGAGAATATCATCGAGCTATGATGAATACCTTCCTCAAGGTGGGGCAGGCATCTTTGATGATAACAGGCAGCCTAAGTATCATTAGAAAGGTACACACCTTTATTTCAAATAGGTAAGTAATGGAATAAGAAAAAGAAAAGAACAAATTCAGGACAAGAGAAATGGAGGGGAGAGAAAAAATTGGAAAGAACAGAAAAAGAGAAAATAAGTCCTTAAAATGAGTCCATACAATGCATACAAGTATTTGTTGATACTGAGCCTCACTCTAAAAAAGTAATCTAGTAATTACTTTAGCTGCACTTATTATTTTTTATTTATGCCCTGTATTTTCCCACCTCCATTACAGTCAGTTCTGTTACAACTCTCCTTCTGACAATGCAAATTTGTTTCAAAGTGATTGGTATACTAAGAAACAATTTGAGCAAAATGCAAACTTCACATTTGCTTTTGTGCAATTTCATCTGTGAGAAAAACCAGGTGAATGCAGAAAACTGCACTCAGCTAAACAGAGCTGCAAAGGAACACACAAAATGCACATAAACATTCTTCAAACATCTATCAGCTACTTCAGTTAACGTTTTGTTGTAAGCCATATCCATCTACATCTGGTGTTACAGAAAATTCTCCTTCCACCATTTCACAATAACTCTCAAGCTGTGACTCTTCTGACTCATACTTCCACAAGCAAATTTGAGGTCTTTTTCAAGATAAAGTGCCATATTTATTGCAGTATTTATTTACTCCTTAACCATTTAACATGTGTAAAACTGCTACCATTTTTATTAAGTTCCTATTTTTTTTAATGTGTCACAAAATTTCTTAGTGATTCCCGTCCCCATTTTTGCCATAAGCTCTGTGGTTTTTATTACAATTTTGCATAGTGCAGTCATTTTTAGGAACAGATAAGTTGCCTTATAGTGGAACTGACTGTACTTTGGTTATAACCATTCCCTGTCTCTACCAGAAATGCTCTTTTGCTCATTTTCTGCATTTAAAATACTAGCTATCTTTCAAGCTCCTGCTCAAATGATACTTCAGGAACTTTTCCCTCATTCTCCCATTCAGAAAAAAGTTTCTCTTTTCTCCACTGTACTTTATATCTCTGCTATATCTTATTCTGTTTTGTAGTTTATTAATAAGTAAACATGCCGGTTTCTCCCACTTTGAGGACAGGGACTCACCTTATTTGCAGTTGTCATTGCTTCTTCTAAAAACTGTATCTTGCTCTGAAGGGCATCTATCTGACCCCTTTTGGCTGTGATTTGCTTTTGCATCCCCATTGCTACTTTCATAGCTGGGGAAAAAGGAAGCAAACTGTGCCTTAGTTTTTAAAGTTTCTAAATTTTGAGAGGCTACTGTAATTTAACGTTAAGTTAAACTTTATGAGAAGGTAACAAGTAAGATCCTCCAAGGCACTGGGCAATTTCAAGGGAAAAATCACAGAAAAACATCTTAAGGTTTCATGATATTGGGATATAACAATCTTCAGTGATTCCAGAGCTTTTAAGTAGGGGACCATAGTATACATGATGATATTTTGCGGTTTCTTTGATACTGGAATTAATTTCACTAACCATGGTAAGTTGCTGTATTTTCAGTTTTAACAATAATGCTGAGCAAAACATATATATATGAGAAAATATAGTCATGTAAGGAATAATGTGTATAGTACTTTTAGTAAAATGATTTTTCCAGAAACCCATATTTAATATACCACAAAAGGAATCTATTCATGATCTTTTTAAAGATTCTAGTGATATCACAAACCATTCCATTTTCATTCTCAAGGTTACTGTCATGTGTTTGGAACTCACTGCTATATCAGTAGTTAAACTGCCAGTAAACTATATGTGATTATTTTTGTTAAACTGACAACAGGTTGAGAATGTTCTAGACAGGTAACAGGCACTGAATAGTTAAGACATGACAGGTCATTAAAAACATGAAGCTCATCTTGCTGTCAGAAGACTATTGTTTCTCACAGTCAGCTGAAGAAAAAGGCTTGAAAATACCACTGCTTTGAGTCAAGCATGGCTATAGCTTAGAGGTAGAAAAAGAAAAAGTACCATTCTTTAAAAACAAACTATCGGAGAGAGTGAAAGGTCTGACTTTTTGCTATGAGTATAGTTCTCACACATAAACTGTCAAAAACACAGTTAAAATAGGTCACCATAAATTGATTTATTAATTGATCAAAAAGTCTGACATCATTTGCTCACCAATTTGAAGAAAATACAATTCTGGTTTGATCAAGCAGATTATGGTTGGCCTTCAAAGGTAATTTTCTTAAGTAAATATTTTGACATTAGAAAATATTGAAAAATAGAAAAATGTATAGATAAACAATTATCATAGTCAGATAATACATTCACACTAACAATGATATGAATAAAATAAAATGGCAGAGAACCCTCTTATCTCTCTGCATTAGTATGATCGGCAAGATATAAAAGGAACAGGTCTAGCTGGTGAAAAGGGCACCCACATCCTAATAGTTCAATTCCCAGGGTTCCTTCCCATTTTGATCACAGAGGAGGAATCAAAAACTGCCAATTAGCCACAGATAGTTTATGAAGATAATTGACATGTGAAAAATAAAGGGTTGAATGAAAATTATTGGTAACTTGTATTTATAGCAATACTTCCTTAAAAATAATAAATCGGCATTACACACACTGAGGTCTGTTAGAACCTCAAGAAAAGGAATATTCAAATATTTTTGGATTAAATTAACCATATGTCATTCTCCCTGAAAGAAGATGAGCAGAACTTCTGCTACATAATGCCCATCACTAATATCTGTTGTATATTTCTCCCATTATTTGGCACTGTGAAGAGGTGGTAGGCAAGGTACGTGTATTTGAGTTTTAATAAATCTAAACCAATGGAAATGAAAACAGAAGAAAAAAATCTAATAAAGCATACCATGACCATCAGATCCTTCCATTGACTTTAATGTATTTCTTGTTTGTTCTAGTTCTGTCTGTGCAGATTTTAATTGCATTTTCAACTTATTTGTAGTAGTTTCCATTTCTTCACTTTTGTTTCGAAAATTCCTTTTTAAGACTTCATAGTCCTCTGTACAATCATCAACAATAGATGGTTACCTTTTTCTTTTCCATTAAGACATAGATTTTATTTGTAATTAAAGCTCACAGAAATTCAGAATTGGAAGAGGCCTCATTGTATATCTATATCTTACAGAAATTAGATATACAAATACATTTCCAGGGACTCTCTTTTTAACTGCTTGGGTAACTCCTGTTCCTCTATCCACCTATTATCCCTGTTTTTTCCTCCCCATCTTAGAAATTGGCTCATATCTTTTTCATTTTAAACCTTCTTCTTGAATGACAATATCTACTATCCACTACAACAGATTTAACCACAACCTGTAGGTAAGGGAATCTCAATGACACTATAAGTAACCTGAGGCAGCCATGTGTCCTACCTGATTTTTTAATCTTCAATACCTATCAAAATACTTGGCTCATCATTCAATATACTAGAACACATACACAAACATTTATTCATCTATATATCTATTTATTTATGTTTTTATATTTACATATGATAAACAGATTTATATATGAAGGGAATAAATACAGCCAAGACCTCTTTACTGAAATCCAGTCCTGTCATGAAGACATTTCCATGTGGTTGTCCTAGTGTCACCCAAAACCAGCTGTTTCACACTGCATCTCATCCTCCTGTCTGCAAGCCTGCCCCTCCTGGTTATCCTCTTCCAGTTTTTGGTATCATTGTTCTCAATACCACAAACGAAAAACCTGAAACCCACACTCAACCCCTCCCATCACTAAGTCCTATTGAATCAACCTCCTAAAATATTAATTCTTCCCTTTCCTTCCATTCTCACTGCCACTGATTTAGTTCAAGTTCTCATCATTTTTCCTTGGGTTAGTGAAAAATCTTCCTTAAGTGGCTGGTCTCTGTGCTGGTTTGAATCTGTTTATGTACTCCATAAAAAGCCATGTTCATTAATGCAGTCTTAAGGAGGCAGACCTATTGTGGGTGGGACCTTTTGATTAGGTTGTTTCCATGGAGATGTGACCCACCCAACTGTGGGTGGGACCTTTTGATAAGATTATTTCCATGGAGATGTGACCCTGCGCATTGAAGGTGGGTCTTGATTAGTTTATTGGAGCCCTTAAGAGAGCTAATAGCTCACACAGACCCAGACGCTTGGAGATGCAGACAGAAAGACGTTTGGAGATGCGAAGCTAAGAGATGAAGCCCAGTTTGCCCCAGAGTAGGGATGAGACGACCCCCAGATGCTTAGAGAGAAGAGCCCTGGGAGAACAAGCAAGGATGCACAGGAGATAAGAGAAGCTAAGAAAAGAAGCCCAGAGACATTTTGGAGAAAGCCATTTTGAAACCAAACCCTGGAGCAAAGGACCAGCAGACGCTAGCCACATGCCTTCCCAGCTGAAAGAGGTGTTCTGACACCATTGGCCTTTCTTCAGTGAAGGTACCCTCTTGTTGATGCCTTAGTTTGGACACATTTATGGCCTTAGAACTGTAAATTTGTAACCTAATAAATCACCTTTATAAAAGCCAATCCATTTCTGGTATCTTGCATAATGGCAGCTTTAGCAAACTGGAACAGTTTCTCTCCCCTTAGCTTTGCCTTTCTCCAATTTACCTGCTAACGTGGCCCTTCTAAAATATAAATCTGATATAGAAATCTCCTACTTAATATCCTTTGCTGGCTCCACATTGTCTGGTTCTGCCTATCTGTTCTGCATCATTTTTTACCCTCATTTCTTTGTGCTTTGCTCCAATAATACTTCTGAGGTCACATCATGTTATTTCATGCCTTCATGCTTTTGCCCATACTGTTCTCTCTGCCTGGAATGCCCTTTCGTCTCTATCTTTCCTTCAAACCCAGTACAGATGTAACCTCCTACAGGAGGCTAATTTTCTATCCTCTGTACTATCTCTGTACCCATTGTACCCTGCCTGCTGTACTATAAACCATTTTTATAAATGCCTTTCTCCCTGACCAGACTGTGAGCTTCATTCTTGTGTTTCCAGGGTCTATCACAGTGTCTAGTATAGAACACACTCAATAATCATTGACTTTGTACCATTAAACTGGAAATATTTAATTTTTTCATTTAAGGCCTTGATTTTTCCCTTTCATGAAATTTGCATGAGTCTTTTACATATGTTGCTTCATTATTAATCCTCTAATGAAGCTATTTGAGACTCAAAGGACACAAGATTTCCACTCCTCTCACTGTTCTCTTGGAAACTCAGTACGGGATTTCATGGGTTTGGAGGTTTAGTTAGTTAACAGTGAGTATAAGACAGTAGAAGCTTGACATGGAATACCATCAGGATTTCAAGCCATGAATAAATCCACTGGGGCAGCATAACTATCCATATTCATAAAGTAGAATGAGAAGCCATTCTTTTGCATTAGTTCTAATGTCCACACTGGGCTCCAATGATAGCACTCTTATTTTTTAGCAGAATTTGAACTGAAGCAACATACCTGAAAGACTGTTTAGCTCATTCCTACTAGTTTTCACCTCATTTAATAATTGATCTCTTTCTTGTTTGATGTCCTTCACTGCACGGAGTCGCTCAGAGCCTGCATTTACCAGCTTCACCTTTTCCAGCTCCAGGTCACTCACTCTGGCCTCAAGCTCCCGAATCTTTGCATCTTTTTTGTCTTTTAAAATCTAAATATATGAATAAATACAAAGGACAGAGAAAAAACTATGAAAATATGTGCATGTACGCTTATGACTGACATATTAGTATCCTATCTATATTTAGTATATTTTCACTATTTCCCCGTATACTAAATTTGTATTCTATTTTAAAGCATTGATGGTAAGTGGGAGGAAAAAGGGAATATTTAACTTTCTTTTTAACTTTAGATGTCAATTTCCAGTATCATTTGCTTCAATGCATCATTATTTTTATTCTATATATTCATCCATTCAAAATTATGTATTGAGCACTGACTTTGTACCAGACAGTACTATACATGTTGGGGATAGGGTAGTAGTAGATAAGTGCCTCGGTGAGGGCCTCCTTAAGTTTTGTGTCTTAGTTGCCTCACTTGCTTCACCCTAATCCTGGCCCTGTATACCAGCAAACAAAACAATGCTCTTGTTCTCATGGAGCTTAAATTTTAGTGAGGGGAGACAGAGAAGCATATAAATATTTAATATGTAATCAGAAGTGAAAAGAAGAATAAACTTGAGATAAGTTGCTACTTGAGATAAGATAGTGTGCAGAAAAGAGTGAACATAGCAGTCCTGTCTGCAATCCTTTATAAGGCCTGTTTACAATTTTGGCCCTTGACTGGCATACGGAAACTTGGATTTGGGGAGGGTTCCCACCCCCTGATAGGAATGGTTCACTGTGCTTAAATTATTTGTGCAAATAATGTGGCTTATACTGAATATCTGCTTTCATTCTGGGAGTCTGGAATTTGGATATATACCAGGCAAGGGGGGTAGAGGTGCCTACGTGATCAACTCCCAGTAAAAACCCTGGGCCCTGAGTCTGTAATGACCTCCCCTGGTTGGCAACATCTCACACATGTTGTCACAATTTGTTGCTGGCGTAGTTAAGCTTGTCCTCCCCGCGTAACTCCAGTGAGAGAAGACCCTTGGAGGCTTGCATCTGGCTTCCTCTGAACTTTGCCGCATATACCTTTTCTCATTGCTAACTTTGCTTTGTATCCATTCAGTGTAATAAATCATAGTGTAAGGACAATCATTTGCTGAGTCCTGTGGGTCCTCCTAATGAATTATCAAACCTGGGGGTCTTCTTGGGAAGCCCAACACTGTTGGTCAGGAAAGGCATCTCTACAAGGTAACATTTGAGAAAGAACTTCAAGGAGGTGAAGCAGCAAGCTATGTGGATAGCTTGGAGAGACTTGTAGGGACACAAGCAAGGGTGTTAGTAAGGCTGGAGGTTCGTGAGCTTGGAGAGAAGTAATAATAGATGAAGTCAGAAAGGGAGCCATGGGCAAGATCAAGTTGGTCTTAGAAGCAATGGAAGGATTTAAGATTCTAATCTTAGATAAGAGAACACTGGACAGTTTTGAGCATAAGGGTGATATGATGTAATGTTTAAAAAATTTAACTCTGGCTCCTGTGTGAATAAACAGTGGGGGTGGGGCAGAGCGGAGGGGTAGGAGTGAAAGTAAGGGGACCACTGAGAGGGCAAATGCAAGGGCAAATAAGAGACGTGGTGGCCTAGACTAGGGCAGTTAGCAGTGGGTGATCTGGTTCTTTGAATCAAGTAGGGAATATGAAAACAGAAACTTCCGCATTTTCAACCACCTGTCAGAAATCCTTAGCTGGGTGTGCTTCTGCAAACTCTGACCAAACCAATCCTATTCCTTCCTCACTTTTTCCTGAGTCTTTTTTCTGTTAGGGGTGGTTCTATTTTCCCAGTTTCCCCAGATTTACCTAAGTTTGAAATTTCAAAGTCTGCTTTGTCTTTCCCTTTCCCAAGCTCAGTGACCGACTGCTCACCGACAACTTCCCAACCTCCAAGTTTGGATTACCACCATCTCTCATATGGATTATTACAGTTGCCTCATAACTGGTCTATGTTAGTAAGGCTTCCTATTAAGAACCCCTCTCTTCCCATGGCCGAGGTCTGCATTCTACAGTATGGTTGCCACTTGCCACATGTGACTATTGAGCACCTGAAATATGACTAGTCTAAATTGAGATGTGCTGTAAGCATAAAATACACACTGGATTTCAAAGACTTTCTAGAAAAAAAATGTGTTATATTGATTACAATATTAAAATGCTGCCATATTTTGGATATACTGAGTTAAATAAAATGTTATTAAAATTAGTTTCACTTATTTCTTTTTATGTTTTTTAATGTGGCTACTGGAAAATTAAAAATTACAAATGTGGCTTATATTATATTTCTAGTGGACCGAACTGGCCTAGATCCTTCCCAGCAAATGCCGTTTGAAAAAGAAACTTTCTTTAGTCATCAGACTGTCCTCCCAAATTAAGGCCTATTGGCCTTAAATAGAAAACTAGCTAATGTAATTTAATTAATGTAACAGCAGTTTAAATGTAGAAGCCAATGCTATGTTTGAAACATCAATCTGTGATGAGATTTTAGCTGTGTTTCAAAAAGGATTGGTGGGGAGCTCCAGGCTTGTCTCAGTGCTCATCAGTGATGTGCGTGGGCAGTAAAGGCCCTAAACAAGAAGTCTGATCCCTGCTTGCCTGGCCACTCCTGTTAACTGTCAGATTTAATCCAGCTGGCCTCAGGGAAGGAAGGAAGAGAGAATTTCTCTAGACAGCCTGAGATGTAGTGGGCATGTGCTATTTCTGTTCCACCTCCTGGGACCAGCTGACAGATAACTCAGTTCTTTTTCTTCTGGCTTTGTGAGAAAGGATCGAACTTTGAGGACCTACGGTTATTGGGAGAAAGCTCACCTGCTTCTCTGTCAGTGTGTGCAGTGCTCAGCCTAAGGAGATGAAAAACCTTGAAGTTAACTACCTTCTATGGCTAGGATTCCTCTCCTTTCTTCCTCACTGGATTTTGGAAGGCAGTGAATGTGGCATTAAAGCTTGAGTTTTAAACCTATGTTCTTTGCATCTGTGTGAAATTCTTTTCATCTAGGAAATACTGTCCTGAAGCTGCTCCAGTTCCATATTCAGGACTTGAAAATTAGTTTCTACCCTCTACAATCCATCTTTGCATACTGATACTCAATTCATTTACCCCAATATTACCTTTTTCATGTCATTTCTTCCTTTCTTCTCTAAAACCTTTAATGCCTCAAACTCCATCTCTAGGCTAATTATAGACTGAGCTTCTTCCCCATGCTTAAAATGCCTTATTTCTTCCTCTTTGCCTAGTTTTTGCCCATTTCTAGTCCTCATATCTAAATGTGAAGGTAATCCACTCTCCTTTGGGCTACATTAACAGTAGATCTTAAAGTGTGCTCTTGGAACCATGAGCATCAGTATCATCTGGGAACTTGTTAGAAACACCAAGTCTCAGGCCCCATCCTAGACCTACTGAATCAGAAACTAAGGGGATGGAGCCTAGCAATCTGGGTTTTAACAAGCCCTCCAGGTGACTCTGGTGCAGGCCAAAGCTTGAGAATCACTCCCTCTAATTTAATCTACTCATATATTGCCTATGAACAAATCTCAAGGCTGTGTTGCTCTCAGGCAAATTATTTAATCTCTCTGTAACTCAGTTTCCTCATCTATAAAATGGGATGATAATAGTATCTGCCTCATAAGGTTTTTGTGATGATCAAATTGACTTAATTTTCAGAGTGTAAGACTCAGAGGATTCTCTTATTTGTTTGTACTCTTAACAATACTAGCAAACCATCTTCTTAGATAAGAAGATAGAAGAATTCTTTTCCTCTAATATATTCTGCCCTGTATGTAAATCTATTCTAAAGTTTTAGTTGTAAGGTTGGTCATCAATAGGTCTTTATATGTACCTTTCAAGGTAATTTTGGACATTAAAAAAATATATTCTTATGATATAATTGAGTGAAAACTTAAGCACTAGAAAATTCTAGTTCTTTATGCAATGACCTTATATATTTTTATAAGATAGGTAATATTCTATCATCAATCCTATTTTTAAAATGAGGAAACTAAGCAGCTAAAATTGATGTGACTTGTCTCCTATTACTCCCCAAGTCAGAGAAACACGTGGCATAAAGCTTAAGAAATCAAATTCACTTTAAATTTGATAAATACTTACTGAGCACCTATTGGTGGAAGGAGCAAAGACATGGGACAGGGGAAACCAAGATGAATAAGATGTGTACTCTGCTTGAAGTCTGCTGTCTTACAGGGAAAAGCAAACACTGCTACTTAAACATATACATGATACAATGTTGAATGTGATCCAGGTCACAATGGGTTCAATAAAATGAAATAGGGTTCAGAAGAGGAATGGAACAGGGGAAGGGAACTGATATTTACTAAACATCCTCTATAGGCCAGGAACTAGGTGAAATCCTTCATATATATTTTCTCATTTAAGCCTCACAGTAAATCCAATAAGGTTGTGAGTTTTTTGTTTAGTTTTATTTTACAGATATGGATGCTTAGACTCAATGAATAGTCCAATGTTTTTTAGTTATTAAGTGGTGAGAGATGGGGTTCAAACCTAGGTCTGTCTAAAGATGGAGAAAATACTACAAATTGGGAGATGAGGAAAGGTTTCAGGGAGAAACTGGATTTCCTGATTTTTTTCTTCTGCCCTGCTAGTTGTGAACCATTTTTGGGCCACATACTCCTTTTGGAATCTGGTAAAAGTATGAATTCTTTCCAACAAAAACATATGCACATAGATACAAATACTTCTAGACAATTTCAGAAGGTCCACAGATCCCAGGAGCCCCTTTTCACTAAATCAGGTCAGATTTACTTCTGGGGAAAAAGATATTTCAGAAGCTAAACCACCAAAAAGAAGACCTCCACAGACCTTGAATTCCTGTAGTTCCAGTCTCCTATCGTTAATTTCTTTCTCAAGTTGAGCTTTTTCCACTTGCATGGCACCAGCAGTTCGTCCATGCTGGCCAACCAACTGTGTCATATTTTCAATCTGTTGTCGCAAAATCTCAATCACCTTGTCCTTTTCTGTCATCTGTAGCTTGAGGGCCTCACATTCTGTCTGCACATTTCTGAGATGATCCCCTTCATTTTTCAAGTGCTGCAGCTCCTGCAATTTCAAATCTACCCGGGAGCGGAGCTTTGTAATCTCTGCATTGGTAGCCTCAATGGCTCTCTCCTTTTCCTGGAGGGAAGCTGTCAGGTCTGATACAGTCCTCTCTGAGCTCTCCAGAGTCATTTTCTTGGCTGTCAACTCCTCAACTACTTTGCGGAGCATCTCTTTGGTGGATTCAAGCTGAGCAGTCAAGGAGGACACTTTTTCTAGACTTTCATTCTTTCCCTGAATTGCTGCCATCTGATTATCAGAAAAAAGAATTTCATGGATTTTGGAGGTAGGTATAAGCAACTTTAGGAGAATATCAGTTAACTCAAGAATGTTAAATCATGAATTGGATAACATCAAGTCAGACAAACTCAAATCCTTTTGCTGTGTAGAACTCCAGATCTAAAAAGGATATGGGTTAATTAGACCAAGCTGGAGAGGCCTAACTAAATATAATGCTCCTCTGTAACGGTTTTTTTAGGGTGGTGAGCTAGGAAGTTTCCCCTAGGATGGAGAGGTAAAACGTTTTCTTAACTAATTTCTGTAATTAAGATAACTCTGGCATTTAGGGGGGAAGGGTGGTAGATTGAAGGCAAACACCTTATTCCTTAATTCCCCCCAATCTGTCTCTTTATTCTGTCTCTGAGGGGAAAATGAATAAGGTTATTTATCCAAAACACATTCACATTCTCTGGTCTTCATTTGGAAAAGAATAAGATTCTAACTTTCAGTTATCCTTTCATCTTTTTTCCTACCTAGGTCAGGCCAGAGAATAGGGACATGGCTTTATCTGGGTCTAAGCCGAGACCGGTCACCTTGATTTGTTTTCACATTTTGGGAAGCTCACATGTTCATGTGGTGCTTTTCATGCTTCTCTGGCAGTAACTGGCATTAGGCCGTGTCTTTCCAGTTCTGAAGGTACATTGTCCTTAATAATGCATTCTACATTTTGCTGCTGGTGTACTGTAATCAAGAGCTCCCATTCTGTGTTATTTACTGGTCTCAATCAGTTTAGGGGGGAAAAAGGGATAAGTCCCTTTTCTAGGAAAAAAAGAAAAATCAACACATTTATTGGGAACTTGCATTCCTGCTGCTCCTCAGACCTCCCTATGGTTTCATGCTGACCACTTTTCTGCAGCAGAAATAAGTAATTATTAGGTTACTGGTATCTAGATGAAAATGAAAAGGAAATTGGGAATTTATTTAACAATGTACAAATGAGATAAAGCTTAACATTTTTAGTTTAATGAGTGGTTAAAAAAATATATGGAAATAAACACAGGTTTTTATAGATTACTTACAGAGTCTATACCTCTAAAATAGGCCAATATAAGTTTTAAAAAACTTTTAGAATAAGACATAAAATACATTTCTCCCCCCAAGAGACCCTTCAGAGGTGGAAAAGCTCTTTTGCATCCTGCTGACCTGCCGTTCCATCTGCCCCTGACACTCGCTCTTCATGGCCTTGAGGAGCGCTTCCAGGCGCTGCACCTCCATGTTCCTGTCGTCCAGCTCCCGCCGCAGGTGGTCAATGGTGATGCTGTTGCCCGTGTCGCGATCCCACAGACGCTTATTCTGCTCCTTCTCCAGACTCAGCTCCTTTTCTCTTTTATGTAGATCAGCCTAAAAGAAATGAGGATGTTTTCCTTTTCCCTACCCTCGTAATAAATAATTGAAATAAAACTCTTATTTTCCTAATATCATCTTTGGAGATTTTAGGTGATTTGAGAAACTTTTGATTTTGGAGTCTGATTCTTCTAGAATGGCCTGAGGGAGAGCAAAGATTTTCTGAAAGATAAGCTAACATTTTGCTTACTTGTAATTTTTTGCATTACAAGTAAATCTCAAGGTACTACAAATAATATATAATGAAATGGAAAATACAATCGATTTAAAAAGTCATCCAGGAAAGGACTGCAGGGCAGACTGGTGAGCTGTATGTTTTAGTTACTCCTCCAGGAAAGTAGGTAGAAAGCCAAGAACTGTGTGGACTGGACACCGCAGAGCAATCTGACTTTGGGCATACTTCATACAACACTCATGAAAACGTGGAACTGCTGAGATCAGCGAAATCTGTAAGTTTTTGCGGCCAGGGGACCCGCGCCCCTCCCTGCCAGGCTCAGTCCCGGGGGAGGAGGGGCTGTCAGCTCCGGGAAAGAGAAGGGAGAACTGCAGTGGCAGCCCTTATCGGAAACTCATTCTACTGATTCAAACTCCAACCATAGATAGACTGAGACCAGACACCAGAGAATCTGAGAGCAGCCAGCCCAGCAGAGAGGAGACAGGCATAGAAAAAAAACAACATGAAAAACTCCAAAATAAAAGTGGAGGATTTTTGGAGTTCTGGTGAACATAGAAAGGGGAAGGGCCCTGAGGCGCATATGCAAATCCTGAAGAAAAGCTGATCTCTCTGCCCTGTGGACCTTTCCTTAATGGCCCTGGTTGCTTTGTCTCTTAGCATTTCAATAACCCATTAGATCTCTGAGGAGGGCCCGTTTTTTTTTTTTTTGTTTGTTTGTTTTTTTTTTTCTTTTAATCCTTTTTTCTTTTTCTAAAACAATTATTCTAAGAAACCCAATACAGAAAGCTTCAAAGACTTGCTATTTGGGCACGTCAAGTCAAGAGCAAAACTAAGAGAGCTCTGAGACAAAACGCAATAATCCAGTGGCTGAGAAAATTCACTAAACACCACAACTTCCCAAGAAAAGGGGGGTGTCCGCTCACAGCCATCATCCTGGTGGACAGGAAACATTCCTGCCCATCGCCAGCCCCATAGCCCAGAACTGCACCAGACAACACAGTGTGACGGAAGTGCTTCAAATAACAGGCACACACCACAAAACTGGGCGTGGACATTAGCCTTCCCTGCAACCTCAGCAGATTGTCCCAGAGTTGGGAAGGTAGAGCAGTGTGAATTAACAAAGCCCCATTCAGCCATCATTTCAGCAGACTGGGAGACTCCCTACACAGCCCAGCAGCCCAGAACTGCCCTGGGGGGACGGCACTCACCTGTGACACAGCACAGTCATCCCTCAACAGAGGACCCGGGGTGCACGGCCTGGAAGAGGGGCCCACTTGCAAGTCTCAGGAGCCATACGCCAATACCAAGGACTTGTGGGTCAGTGGCAGAGACAAACTGTGGCAGGACTGAACTGAACGATTAGACTATTGCAGCAGCTTTAAAAATCTAGGATCACCAGGGAGATTTGATTGTTAGAGCCACTCCCCCCCCCTCCCTGACTGCCCAGAAACACGCCCCATATACAGGGCAGGCAACACCAACTACACACGCAAGCTTGGTACACCAATTGGACCCCACAAGACTCACTCCCCCACTCACCAAAAAGGCTAAGCAGGGGAGAACTGGCTTGTGGAGAACAGGTGGCTCGTGGACGCCACCTGCTGGTTAGTTAGAGAAAGTGTACTCCACGAAGCTGTAGATCTGATAAATTAGAGATAAGGACTTCAGTTGGTCTACAAATCCTAAAAGAACCCTATCAAGTTCAGCAAATGCCACGAGGCCAAAAACAACAGAAAATTATAAAGCATATGAAAAAACCAGACGATATGGATAACCCAAGCCCAAGCACCCAAATCAAAAGACCAGAAGAGACACACCTAGAGCAGCTACTCAAAGAACTAAAGATGAACAATGAGACCATAGTACGGGAGATAAAGGAAATCAAGAAGACCCTAGAAGAGCATAAAGAAGACATTGCAAGACTAAATAAAAAAATGGATGATCTTATGGAAATTAAAGAAACTGTTGACCAAATTAAAAAGATTCTGGACACTCATAGTACAAGACTAGAGGAAGTTGAACAACGAATCAGTGACCTGGAAGATGACAGAATGGAAAATGAAAGCATAAAAGAAAGAATGGGGAAAAAAATTGAAAAAATCGAAATGGACCTCAGGGATACGATAGATAATATGAAACGTCCAAATATAAGACTCATTGGTGTCCCAGAAGGGGAAGAAAAGGGTAAAGGTCTACGAAGAGTATTCAAAGAAATTGTTGGGGAAAACTTCCCAAATCTTCTAAACAACATAAATACACAAATCATAAATGCTCAGCGAACTCCAAATAGAATAAATCCAAATAAACCCACTCCGAGACATATACTGATCACACTGTCAAACACAGAAGAGAAGGAGCAAGTTCTGAAAGCAGCAAGAGAAAAGCAATTCACCACATACAAAGGAAACAGCATAAGACTAAGAAGTGGCTACTCAGCAGCCACCATGGAGGCGAGAAGGCAGTGGCACGATATATTTAAAATTCTGAGTGAGAAAAATTTCCAGCCAAGAATACTTTATCCAGCAAAGCTCTCCTTCAAATTTGAGGGAAAGCTTAAATTGTTCACAGACAAACAAATGCTGAGAGAATTTGCTAACAAGAGACCTGCCCTACTGGAGATACTAAAGAGAGCCCTACAGACAGAGAAACAAAGAAAGGACAGAGAGACTTGGAGAAAGGTTCAGTACTAAAGAGATTCGGTATGGGTACAATAAAGGATATTAATAGACAGAGGGGAAAAATATGACAAACATAAACCAAAGGATAAGATGGCTGATTCAAGAAATGCCTTCACGGTTATAACGTTGAATGTAAATGGATTAAACTCCCCAATTAAAAGATATAGATTCGCAGAATGGATCAAAAAAAAATGAACCATCAATATGTTGCATACAAGAGACTCATCTTAGAAACAGGGACACAAAGAAACTGAAAGTGAAAGGATGGAAAAAAATATTTCATGCAAGCTACAGCCAAAAGAAAGCAGGTGTAGCAATATTAATCTCAGATAAAATAGACTTCAAATGCAGGGATGTTTTGAGAGACAAAGAAGGACACTACGTACTAATAAAAGGGGCAATTTAGCAAGAAGAAATAACAATCGTAAATGTCTATGCACCCAACCAAGGTGCCACAAAATACATGAGAGAAACACTGGCAAAACTAAAGGAAGCAATTGATGTTTCCACAATAATTGTGGGAGACTTCAACACATCACTCTCTCCTATAGATAGATCAACCAGACAGAAGACCAATAAGGAAATTGAAAACCTAAACAATCTGATAAATGAATTAGATTTAACAGACATCTACAGGACATTACATCCCAAATCACCAGGATACACATACTTTTCTAGTGCTCACGGAACTTTCTCCAGAATAGATCATATGCTGGGACATAAAACAAGCCTCAATAAATTTAAAAAGATTGAAATTATTCAAAGCACATTCTCTGACCACAATGGAATACAATTAGAGGTCAATAACCATCAGAGACTTAGAAAATTCACAAATACCTGGAGGTTAAACAACACGCTCCTAAACAATCAATGGGTTAAAGAAGAAATAACAAGAGAAATTGCTAAATATATAGAGACGAATGAAAATGACAACACAACATACCAAAACCTATGGGATGCAGCAAAAGCAGTGCTAAGGGGGAAATTTATAACACTAAATGCATATATTAAAAAGGAAAAAAGAGCCAAAATCAAAGAACTAATGGATCAACTGAAGAAGCTAGAAAATGAACAGCAAACCAATCCTAAACCAAGTAGAAGAAAAGAAATAACAAGGATTAAAGCAGAAATAAATGACATAGAGAACAAAAAAATAATACAGAGGATAAATATCACCAAAAGTTGGTTCTTTGAGAAGATCAACAAGATTGACAAGCCCCTAGCTAGACTGACAAAATCAAAAAGAGAGAAGACCCATATAAACAAAATAATGAATGAAAAAGGTGACATAACTGCAGATCCTGAAGAAATTAAAAAAATTATAAGAGGATAATATGAACAACTGTATGGCAACAAACTGGATAATGTAGAGGAAATGGACAATTTCCTGGAAACATATGAACAACCTAGACTGACCAGAGAAGAAATAGAAGACCTCAACCAACCCATCACAAGGAAAGAGATCCAATCAGTCATCAAAAATCTTCCCACAAATAAATGCCCAGGGCCAGATGGCTTCACAGGGGAATTCTACCAAACTTTCCAGAAAGAACTGACACCAATCTTACGCAAACTCTTTCAAAACATTCAAGAAAATGGAACACTACCTAACTCATTTTATGAAGCTAACATCAATCTAATACCAAAACCAGGCAAAGATGTTACAAAAAAGGAAAACTACCGGCCAATCTCCCTAATGAATATAGATGCAAAAATCCTCAACAAAATACTTGCAAATCGAATCCAAAGACACATTAAAAAAATCATACACCATGACCAAGTGGGGTTTATTCCAGGCATGCAAGGATGGTTCAACATAAGAAAATCAATCAATGTATTACAACACATTAACAAGTCAAAAGGGAAAAATCAATTGATCATCTCAATAGATGCTGAAAAAGCATTTGACAAAATCCAACATCCCTTTTTGATAAAAACACTTCAAAAGGTAGGAATTGAAGGAAACTTCCTCAACATGATAAAGAGCATATATGAAAAACCCACAGCCAGCATAGTACTCAATGGCGAGAGACTGAAAGCCTTCCCTCTAAGATCAGAAACAAGACAAGGATGCCCGCTATCACCACTGTTATTCAACATTGTGCTGGAAGTGCTAGCCAGGGCAATCCGGCAAGACAAAGAAATAAAAGGCATCCAAATTGGAAAAGAAGAAGTAAAACTGTCATTGTTTGCAGATGATATGATCTTATATCTAGAAAACCCTGAGAAATCGACGATACAGCTACTAGAGCTAATAAACAAATTTAGCAAAGTAGCGGGATACAAGATTAATGCACATAAGTCAGTAATGTTTCTATATGCTAGAAATGAACAAACTGAAGAGACACTCAAGAAAAAGATACCATTTTCAATAGCAACTAAAAAAATCAAGTACCTAGGAATAAACTTAACCAAAGATGTAAAAGACCTATACTGCGGGTGACTGAGCTTGTACCTCGACTTACCAGGCCTGGGCCAGGGGACCTGATATCACCCCCTGGGGAGGGTAGTAGGTACGGGCGTTAGTGCCCTCTGCAGCCCCCCTGAGCCTGAGGAGCGAGGTCAAGGCGGCTCCCTTTTCCTCACCCAAAATGCCACTGGCAGGGGAGGCTTGCCGGAGGGAACCGCCTTTCTCCCAACCGCCCTTTCCTCACTTCCTTATCTTGCCCGCACACTCCCCTGTGCCAAGGCAACTCCTGCCACCGCCAGCGCGCATGCACCGTGGCCAGAACAACTCCCGCCCGCTGCAACGGCTCCTGCGTCCTCTCAGAACCAATCCTAGCCCCTCTCCCTTCAGTATTGCCATTTAAGGCTACTTCACCTCCTTTCCAGCCCTACCCTTCTTACCAGCCTATATAACCTGTGATCACCCCTGAATAAATCTCTTTGGCGCATACTCCTACTGGATGAAGAGTGTCTTGTCCTTATCGCCGCCCTCCATACCTTGCACGCCTCCCGCCGAGGACCCGGCCAAGTCCTCCGCCTCGCCCTCGCCTCCGGGAAAGAGCCCCCGCCGCCGGTACCCTTTAAGCAGCCCCGAGAGCTGAGGGCTCAGCTACCGGCCGCCACTCCCCCTAGAAGCAGTAACCGCGACCGCAACTGGTGCCCCGTGTGAGGAAGCGTCTCCACACAACAGTTCGGCAGGTCGCCCGCTCGCCCGGACGCCTCTCCAGCTTCCCGTTTCCTCGCCTGCAAGGTAAGGGCCGCCTCTCCTTCGCCGCTTCCGGAGCCGTGTGAGGTTCACTGCTCCGAAGCCGCTCCTCCCTTCCCCCACGCTCTCTTCGTCCTCTTGTATGCGCACTTCTATGACCCCCGTTCCTCCTAACGCTCTCCCTCTTCCCCTCCATTACTTTGCTGTAGTTCTTTGTATCTTTATTTCCTCATTTGGTGCCGTGTGCCTCTTTGCAACCGCCCCCCCTGACTGCTCCCGTTGCCAAAGGGCACTGCTTTCCGCTCTCGCCGTCTCCTTCGGCCTCACGGCCACGGTTTATCTCATTCTCTCTGCTCGGTAAACAACTCCCCCTCCTTCCCCCTCAGCTATGGGTAATCGTCTATCTACATGCCAGGCACCTCAAGTTCGTGCTCTAGCGGGTCTCCTAGACACGCATCGCTGTAAAGTGTCTGTCCGGCAGCTGCAAGTATACTGGGACCTCCTGCTGCCCTTTAACCCATGGCTCACCACTTGCCATCTCTGGGACCCTGTTACTTATGATCATCTTATTGATCGAGTCACTAACGCCATGGAACATGAGAGCAAGCGCTTCCCTCCCGGCTTGCTCCCCACCTTGATAACCATCCGCTCCTGCCTTCAAGGCTCCCTCCCCCCTGATCGAGGCCCCGTTAGATCCAAGGAGGCCCTATCAACCCAGCCAACAGATTCAGATAGCGATATTAATTCAAATCATGACTCGGACACGGAGTCCTTAGTCGAGCAGAGTAACAACGCGCTCGAGGTGACTCCCAAAAAGCAAAATAACACTGCGCCACGCCAAGATGGCGAACTTCCTCCTTCTTTTTCCATCGAGGGGAGGAAATGCTCCGGCGATGACGTCAGCCCTAAGCTGGGCCGGAAACCACAAGCGCTTTACCCCGCCCTTCCACAGGGCGGAGCTAGTCCGCCATCTCGTGCCTTGAACCCCGCCCTTTCACAGGGCGGGGCTGGTCCACCATCTTGTGTCTTAGCCACGCCCACCGCGCCGCCATCTTGCGACGCTTGGGGCCTCCCACTCCCGCCTTCCCCTTCGGCGAGCTCCCCCTCGGAGCCGCTACCGGCAGCTGCCGCCGCTCCTTCCACCCTGCCGACTAACAACCCCTGGCTGCCTTCTACACCTCAAGGCAACCCTTGGGGCAACGCTCCCCCTACCCCCACTCCCGCGCCAAGCCCTCTGCAAGCGCGTCCTCCTTTCTCTCGTGCCTTTCACTGCTTTCCTCTTAACCTTGCCCCCACCCCACAGAAACCGTATGACTGGTATCCCATTGACTCAGATACTATCAAGCAGCTTCGCAGGGCCGTCAAGGAGGACGGGTTAGGTAGCCCATACGCTTCCCAAATACTACAGGATCTCGGCATGGACTTTTGCATCCCCCAAGACTGGGCCTCGCTTGCCCGTTCCATTCTTAACCCCGGTCAGTTTGTTGACTGGCGTGCTCACTTCCAGGCAGAAGCAGCTAAGCAAAGTGAGCAAGACGCAGCCCTTGGAGTCTATCATCCCCCCGAAGCCTATATGGGCACTGGAGCATTTCTAAATGCGTCTGCTTATATTAATGTCCCTGCTACCTTCTGGACTGTCCTCAGAGGCATCGCCTTACGCGCGTTTACCAATTGCTCTGCCCGTCGACCTAATAAATTCACCAAGCTCTTCCAGGAGCCGAGTGAGCCTTTCGCCACCTTTGTCTCCAGAGTCGAAGAAACCTGCACTCCAAAGGTAAGTGATCCCCAGGCCCAATATTACATGTGCCCAGCCTCAAATCCTGGAAAATCGTACTGTAATTCCCCCAACGAGTACTACTGTGCATACTGGGGGTGTGAAACACTAATCACTAATTGGAAGCCTCCTGTTCCTAATCATTACCTTACCCTAAAGTGGGCCCCTACAGGGTGCAAACTCCCTACTGTTAACTGGCTCGGCCAAGAAAGTGAGAGATCCTGCACACATCTTAATCTTACAGTGCAGCTCCCCACTAATCCCTCCTGGTTACTCAGTCAAACTTGGGGCTTCAGAATCTATGAGAAAGAAACCGACCAAGGATCACTTATTCTAATAAAAAAGGAGGCTGTAAGCCATCCAGGCCAAAATACTGCATTAAGAACACCCTCTAGCATAGGTCCCAATAAAGTCATTAACCCCCTTTTTCCACAGCTCTCCAGCCGCACCTCAGCTCCAACCAGCCACACCTCAGCTACAAACAACGCATCGCCAACCCCACCACCCCAGCTTCCTCTGCCCCCTTCTCGTTATTCCTCTCCCCTCCTCAGCCTCATCCAAGCCGCCTTTGCCTCAGTGAATTCCTCCAACCCCAATTTTACCTCCTCCTGCTGGCTCTGCCTCTCCACCTCTTCCTCACTGTACGAGCCCGTTGCCTCCAACCTCTCCTTTTCAGAAAGCACAGAAAACAGCCCCTTGGAATGCAATTGGAATACCTCTGCCGTCCCCCTAACCTTTCATTCAGTCTCCTATACGGGAAAGTGCGTCCGCCCTCGCTCCAGTAACTCTCCCGACCTCACTGTCTGTGCCAGCTATTCATCTCCCAGCAGCTCGGCAAAATTTCTCATTCCTCATAACTCCTCCCAATGGCTCTGCTCCTCTACAGGACTTACCCCGTCTCAGCACGAATATCATCAGTGAATATAAAGAAACTTGCCTCCTAATTGTCCTTATCCCTAGGGTCTTATACCACAGCGAAGAAGACTTCTTCCTCCGTCTGGAAAAAACTGCAGCTCCTGCCCCACTGCAAAAGCGAGAGCCCATCACCGCCCTCACAATTGCCTCCCTCCTAGGTCTTGCCGGCACTGGCACCGGAATCGCTGCACTAGCCAGTCAAGGCTCCGCCCTAACTCACCTCAGGGCGGCTGTTGACGAAGACATTCATCACTTACAAAACGCTATTTACCATCTAAAAAATTCTGTCAATTCCCTCTCTGAGGTAGTGCTCCAAAACCGCCGAGGTCTTGACCTTCTCCTCCTCAAAGAAGGAGGCCTCTGCGCCGCCCTAGGAGAAGAGTGCTGTGTATATGCCAATTCCACAGGTCTCGTCGAGGACAGCCTGAAAAGGGTCCGAGAGGGACTGGAAAAGCGTAAAAGAGATCGTGAAGCCACCAGTTATTGGTCCAGTTTTTTCACTCCCATCCTCCCATACATCCTTCCTTTTCTTGGCCCCTTATTAATAATTATTTTAGCTCTCATCTTAGGACCCTGCCTCATCCGCAAAATTGTCCAGCTTGTAAGAAAACAAACGGATGCCATTTTTTCCTCGTTCGTGCAAATCCAGTATCAGCGACTCGCCACCTCTGACGCCCCCCACTCCAAGATGACAGCCAACCCTCCGCGACCTCAACGCCACCGGTCAACTCGCCAACCGCAAGGCCCTTCTCAATCACCTAAACATCGCTCTCACCTCGAGTTCCAGCTTCTCTGAACCCCTGAACTTTAAACCCCTCACCTTCGCCCAGCCCGCTGCAGCGAAGCCATTGTCAAGCGCCCGGGCACCACACCAACACTGAGCTCCAGCCTCGCTGAGCCACCGTCAACCTCTTTTTCCCTTCCCTGACCTCCCCCTTCCCTCACCCTTAGCGGGCCTCTCCGGTAAAGCCTCTTCCTCTAATTAGAAAAGAAAGGGGAATTGCGGGTGACTGAGCTTGTACCTCGACTTACCAGGCCTGGGCCAGGGGACCTGATATCACCCCCTGGGGAGGGTAGTAGGTACGGGCGTTAGTGCCCTCTGCAGCCCCCCCGAGCCTGAGGAGCGAGGTCAAGGCGGCTCCCTTTTCCTCACCCAAAATGCCACTGGCAGGGGAGGCTTGCTGGAGGGAACCGCCTTTCTCCCAACCGCCCTTTCCTCACTTCCTTATCTTGCCCGCACACTCCCCTGTGCCAAGGCAACTCCTGCCACCGCCAGCGCGCATGCACCGTGGCCAGAACAACTCCCGCCCGCTGCAACGGCTCCTGCGTCCTCTCAGAACCAATCCTAGCCCCTCTCCCTTCAGTATTGCCATTTAAGGCTACTTCACCTCCTTTCCAGCCCTACCCTTCTTACCAGCCTATATAACCTGTGATCACCCCTGAATAAATCTCTTTGGCGCATACTCCTACTGGATGAAGAGTGTCTTGTCCTTATCGCCGCCCTCCACACCTTGCACGCCTCCCGCCGAGGACCCGGCCAAGTCCTCCGCCTCGCCCTCGCCTCCGGGAAAGAGCCCCCGCCGCCGGTACCCTTTAAGCAGCCCCGAGAGCTGAGGGCTCAGCTACCGGCCGCCACTCCCCCTAGAAGCAGTAACCGCGACCGCACTATACAAAGAAAACTACATAACTCTACTAAAAGAAATAGAAGGGGACCTCAAAAGATGGAAAAATATTCCATGTTCATGGATAGGAAGACTAAATGTCATTAAGATGTCAATTCTACCCAAACTCATCTACAGATTCAATGCAATCCCAATCAAAATTCCAACAACCTACTTTGCAGACTTGGAAAAGCTAGTTATCAAATTTATTTGGAAAGGGAAGATGCCTCGAATTGCTAAAGACACTCTAAAAAAGAAAAACGAAGTGGGAGGACTTACACTCCCTGACTTTGAAGCTTATTATAAAGCCACAGTTGCCAAAACAGCATGGTACTGGCACAAAGATAGACATATAGATCAATGGAATCGAATTGAGAATTCGGAGACAGACCCTCAGATCTATGGCCGACTGATCTTTGATAAGGCCCCCAAAGTCACTGAACTGAGCCATAATGGTCTTTTCAACAAATGGGGCTGGGAGAGTTGGATATCCATATCCAAAAGAATGAAAGAGGACCCCTACCTCACCCCCTACACAAAAATTAACTCAAAATGGACCAAAGATCTCAATATAAAAGAAAGTACCATAAAACTCCTAGAAGATAATGTAGGAAAACATCTTCAAGACCTTGTATTAGGTGGCCACTTCCTAGACTTTACACCCAAAGCACAAGCAACAAAAGAGAAAATAGATAAATGGGAACTCCTCAAGCTTAGAAGTTTCTGCACCTCAAAGGAATTTCTCAAAAAGGTAAAGAGGCAGCCAACTCAATGGGAAAAAATTTTTGGAAACCATGTATCTGACAAAAGACTGATATCTTGCATATATAAAGAAATCCTACAACTCAATGACAATAGTACAGTCGGCCCAATTATAAAATGGGCAAAAGATATGAAAAGACAGTTCTCTGAAGAGGAAATACAAATGGCCAAGAAACACATGAAAAAATGTTCAGCTTCACTAGCTATTAGAGAGATGCAAATTAAGACCACAATGAGATACCATCTAACACCGGTTAGAATGGCTGCCATTAAACAAACAGGAAACTACAAATGCTGGAGGGGATGTGGAGAAATTGGAACTCTTATTCACTGTTGGTGGGACTGTATAATGGTTCAGCCACTCTGGAAGTCAGTCTGGCAGTTCCTTAGAAAACTAGATATAGAGTTACCATTCGATCCAGCGACTGCACTTCTCGGTATATACCCGGAAGATCGGTAAGCAGTGACACGAACAGATATCTGCACGCCAATGTTCATAGCAGCATTATTCACAATTGCCAAGAGATGGAAACAACCCAAATGTCCTTCAACAGATGAGTGGATAAATAAAATGTGGTATATACACACGATGGAATACTACGCGGCAGTAAGAAGGAACGATCTCGTGAAACATATGACAACATGGATGAACCTTGAGGACATAATGCTAAGCGAAATAAGCCAGGCACAAAAAGAGAAATATTATATGCTACCACTAATGTGAACTTTGAAAAATGTAAAACAAATGGCTTATTATGTAGAATGTAGGGGAACTAGCAATAGAGAGCAATTAAGGAAGGGGGAACAATAATCCAAGAAGAACAGATAAGCTATTTAACGTTCTGGGGATGCCCAGGAATGACTATGGTCTGTTAATTTCTGATGGATATAGTAGGAGCAAGTTCACAGAAATGTTGCTATATTAGGTAACTTTCTTGGGGTAAAGTAGGAACATGTTGGAAGTTAAGAAGTTATCTTAGGTTAGTTGTCTTTTTCTTACTCCCTTGTTATGGTCTCTTTGAAATGTTCTTTTATTGTATGTTTGTTTTCTTTTTAACTTTTTTTTCATACAGTTGATTTAAAAAAGAAGGGAAGGTTAAAAAAAAAAAAACAAGGAAAAAAAAAAAAGATGTAGTGCCCCCTTGAGGAGCCTGTGGAGAATGCAGGGGTATTTGCCTACCCCACCTCCATGGTTGCTAACATGACCACAGACATAGGGGACTGGTGGTTTGATGGGTTGGGCCCTCTACCACAGGTTTTACCCTTGGGAAGACGGTTGCTGCAAAGGAGAGGCTAGGCCTCCCTATGGTTGTGCCTAAGAGCCTCCTCCCGAATGCCTCTTTGTTGCTCAGATGTGGCCCTGTCTCTCTAGCTAAGCCAACTTGAAAGGTGAAATCACTGCCCTCCCCCCTACGTGGGATCAGACACCCAGGAGAGTGAATCTCCCTGGCAACGTGGAATATGACTCCCGGGGAGGAATGTAGACCTGGCATCGTGGGACGGAGATCATCTTCTTGACCAAAAGGGGGATGTGAAAGGAAATGAAATAAGCTTCAGTGGCAGAGAGAATCCAAAAGGAGCCGAGAGGTCAGTCTGGTGGGCACTCTTACGCACACTTTAGACAACCCTTTTTAGGTTCTAAAGAATTGGGGTAGCTGGTGGTGAATACCTGAAACTATCAAACTACAACCCAGAACCCATGAATCTCGAAGACAGTTGTATAAAAATGTAGCTTATGAGGGGTGACAAGGGGATTGGGAAAGCCATAAGGACCACACTCCACTTCGTCTAGTTTATGGATGGATGAGTAGAAAAATAGGGGAAGGAAACAAACAGACAAAGGTACCCAGTGTTCTTTTTTACTTCAATTGCTCTTTTTCACTCTAATTATTATTCTTGTTATTCTTGTGTGTGTGTTAATGAAGGTGTCAGGGATTGATTTGGGTGATGAATGTACAACTATGTAATGGTACTGTGAACAATCGAAAGTACGATTTGTTTTGTATGACTGCGTGGTATATGAATATATCTCAATAAAATGAAGATTAAAAAAAAAAAAAAGATAATGCTGAGCAAAATAAAAATAAAAATTAAAAAAAAAAAAAAAAGTCATCCAGATTTTTAAGTCTTGAATTTTCTAACAAAGACATTTACTTCACATCAAGTGTGGTCCTCTACTAAAGAAATGCTTCACTACTTAAAGGCAACAACGACAGTAGTTTGGAATTCTGCTTCAGAAATGACACTGGGGCTGGAGCAGCAGTTGGGCTGTGAATAGTATTACCTTCCTCTTCAGTCACTAAAAAAAATTGTTTTCAGTGTTTAATGTGAACAAAAACTCTACAGTCAAGGTAGGACAATCAAAGATATGCTGACCTTCAAAGGACTTATCACTTGTGTTTTGGATGTATTATGTCCTCCAGAGGAGCCATGATCTCTTAACCCAATCTTGTTGAGTAGAACCTTTTGATTGAGTGTTTCCATGGAGATGTGACTCAATCAACTGTGGGTGATAACTCTGATTACATTATTTCCATGGAAGTGTGGACCCCACTTATTCAGGCTGGGTCTTGACTAGTTCACTGGAGTATTTAAGAGAGAAGCTAAGAGCTGACACAGACCCAGATGCTTGCTGACACTTGGAGATGCTTGGAGATGTGGACAGAGGGATGTCTGGAGATGCTAAGCTAAGGTCCAGTTTGCCCTGGAAAAGCTCAGAGAGGACCCCTGACTCTTAGAGAGAAACACCTTGAGAGAAAGAAGCAAGAATGCACAGAAGCTGAGATAGAGGAGCTAAGACAAAAGCCTAGACATTTTGGAGAAAGCCATTTTGAAACAGAACCTGGGAGCAAACGATCAGCTACGTGCCTTCCCAGCTGAAAGAGGTGTTCTGGACATTAACGGCCTTTTTGCAGTGAAGGTATCCTCTTGTTAATGTCTTAGTTAGGACTTTTTTTTTTTTTTTTTTTTTTTTTTTGCTGTAGAACTGTAAAACTTGTAGCCCAACAAACACCCCCTTTATAAAAGCCAGTCCGTTTCTGATATTTTGCATATTGGCAGCATTAGCAAACAGGACCACCACTCAGACAGGAAGATAAGACACAGACACAAATAACTGAAAGTAGTTTTTCATTAAATGGACAGAGCTAAGGTATAGCCAAGAGAACCTCACTGAGGGAATCCAAATGCCCCAAGGAGAAGGCATTTGAGTTGAACCTTGAGAATGGCTTGGAGATGCAGAGATTGGGAGAATGGTCTAGAAAGGGGCAACCATGGAGCACGGGGTATATGTAGACAGAAAGAATTGGAACAGTAAGCTGGGGCCAGATCATGAACAATCTTGAAAGGCAGAGAGTTTTACTTTATGGAGAAAGTAAATTTTGAGTTGAAGAATGATATTATTGGAGATATATTTTAGAAAGATTAATATGGCAGCAATTTACAGGATGGACTGAAGAGGGCAAAAACAGGGGTTAGGAACCCTAGTTGTGAAAATACTGCCATGCTTCTGGTAGAAGTAATGAGGGGCTTGAACAAGGGTAGCGGTGGTAAGAATGAAAAGGAGGGAATGGGTATGAGGATCTCTCACACATCTAATCTCCAAGATATGGGTGCAATGGGAAACATGCATAAGTTAGGGAAAGAAGGGAAGGATGATCCTAAGGTTTAGAGCTTATTGCACACTGTTGTCAGCTCTACCTTTACCACATGCTCATCAAGTCCTCTTTTCAGACTATGGAGGATGGTTTTACTAGCAGGGTACACTATATACTAGAATAGGGTTTGGTAGTGAGAAAGAAATACATTCTACAGTACCAATAATATCACATAAAGAAGTACCAAACATTTCCTTTCCTAAATTTCTTAGCCTGTAGTATCTCCAACAGAGAGAGTGTCAAGGTCGGTTCTTCATTATCAGAATCCTATTTTCATTCTTTCCTCTTTTTAAAATTTTCATGTAAACTTCCATTCAAAATTTCTACATACATAATTTGGATGTGTTTTGAATGTTATTTGGTTTCAAAATGAGCATTTTATACCACTTCAAGTTAGCTGAATACAGTTTCTAATTGAAAAACTATGGCTATTTGAAGTTCGCCTTCATCTAACTTTGTTCTGTTTTAAAAAAAAAAGTGTAAAGAATATTATTTTTATATGCAAAATTTGAATAGTATCTACGATGTTCTATTGTGTGCATGTGTGTATGTACAAATGCAATTTGTAATTTTATAAATGAAACTAGTTTTGTGAAAAACTTTATAAATGAAACTAGTTTGGTGAAAAACTTTCCAAAATTAATTTCAATCATATTTTAGAGCATAATCCTACCAACAGCGTTTGAAGTTGATCATCCAAATTGCCAGATTCCTGACTGAACTGATCACGTTCTGTTCGTGCTTCAGTTAGCTCTGAGTTGGCAAGGACTAATTGCTTCTCCAGCTCTTCTATCTAAAACGAAAGTACAAATCAAACATAGCCTGACTATGTCAGTGGGTAATATATAATATAGTCTTATATATAAGGGGTATTATTTGGGGGACAAAGTTCAAGTATATTGTGATGTGTTTTACGAAGTTTTCTGTTTGGTGTCAAAGAAGTAATAAAAATGATAAATATTTTTATTTTCTTAAACAACATTAAGCAATCCATTCACATAACCCTTTAAGTAGTTAAATGTTTTGAGAGTGAACACAAAATTCCAGTCTTTAATTTTACAGCAGACCCCATGCAACCAAAATTTCCACTGCTCAAATATTTTCAGTATTGGAGAATTTGACGTTAGGCAACTGGCATTGAGACAGGTTCTACTAGCCAAAGCCACAGTCCAGAAAGCTGTAGAAAGATCTTGAGAAATAATCTGTAAATAAATGAAAATGATTTTCTCTTACCGGCTCTAATGACTGAAGTCCCTCAACAAATACTGGGAAAACATGATTGAACTTACTGCATCAAACTTGTGAACCCCCTGCCAATGCTCAGGGTTATAAGAAGGACCCCTGACCTTCTATATACTATACTTCAGATCTATCTACAATTTAGTCAGGGAAATAAGCCAACATGAAATATTTGGTATTGCTAGATTTGAGTATTGTCTGTAATACATCTCTCTCTTATTTCATATTATTCAGGATTTCTCTTGAGAATGTCTTCTGCAATTTGGAATTTAAGGAAGCCTGATATGGTATTAATAACATGCTGCAAAGCCTATATAAATAAACTGTATACTTAGAAGAGCTATTTGGTTTTGGAATATCAGAGTTTCAGTAACGAAAGGCAGTGAATATAAAAGAATAAATGGTAATAACAGTAAATGCTCAATAAATATTATTGCCGTTATTAAATAGTCACTATGTTTTGAAGGGATAAGTGAATAAAGTATATACATACTATATATATGTGTGCGTATGTATGTGTGTGTGTATAATTGGACAATGTATTTAACTTTTCCAATCCTCAGTTTATTCAATCAGAAAATGGAGATAACAGCACCAAGTTTAAAGGATTATTATAGGCTATTTTTCTTGCACAGCCAAAGTTGCATATTTGATCTGTTTGAATATGCATTTCTATAACATAATGCCATAAAACTCATCACTGTTAATAGCATTCCTACAGCTCTTAACCTCAAAGTACAGTGTAAGCTAGGAAGTTAAGATCTCAGACTCTGGAGACTGGGTTTGGATTTTAGCTGAGCCACACAATATCATAATTTAGATAATGAGATATTAAAATATTGAGAACATGACTGTTTTATACAGTGATACCTAATCTTTGTGATAGTTATAATACTATTTTACCATCTACTTTTCAATAATAAGAAATCTCTCATATTTGCATAAAAGCTACACAGTCTTTCTTACTTCTAAAACATCTATTAATCAGGCTTCCGAATCTAGTATGTCAAGAGTAAAATGTATTGGTTTGAATGGTTCACTGTGGTTAAACCTCTTAATCAGAGAATATATGAGCAAGACTAACTTTTTCTTGATGACTTATTTTTACCTGGATTATGTTCATTTAAGATCCTCATTTATTCAACACATATCTGGTAATCATATACTATATAGTATATGCATTATATACATATATGTATATACGTATATGTATGTCTGTTTATATATACACACATATACCTCTACACAATTATCTCTTTGATAATGATAGGCACAAATACATAGAGGTTATATATCTCTCTCTACACATACATAACTGATTTAAATGTATTAAGACAAGACTATCAAACAGTTTCACATTTGCCTACAAAGTAGTATAATAAACTACAGTGATCAAGATACAGATTTTAATATTTACATTGGATATATTTTTAAACTGACTTTGTATTTGATTGTATTCTGCATATAAAAAATATTTCACAAGAATTAGGTAACATAAAATATTAGGTTATCAACAGAAATGTACTTAAAGACATAATGATCCTAGAAAGAAGTACTTTAAATCTTGTTAGGACATATATAGAAAAAAACTCAACCTCTGTAGCACAAATAACTTGCTAAGAAAACTGGATTAATAACATCTGTTGATATAATCTCCTCTGCTCTATTATTATCAGGAAGAACTAAGTCAGCACACACTTAATAAAACCATTAAGAGTACTTAGAAAGAAACACAAACTTTTACTGTTACAGTTACCAGATTTGCCTGCAAGGAATTGGTAGACAGACAATAAGAGAGGCAATACGAGCAAGCTAAGAGAAAAACACCTTAGATCCTTGTCCAAGATCTGTCACATAATTTCTGAGTCTCAATTTTTTTCATCTATAATGTGAAAAGAGTATTCTAGAGGACCTCTCAAGTTCTTTCAATTCTGTTTGTAATACCCATTTGCCTGAGAACAGTATTAATAAAGCTGAAATAGTTTAGTTTCTCCCTCTCTTTAGAAACATAATATAGCCAAAGAAACAGACCATATTTTGAGCTGTAAATTTAGCAAAGTATATTTAATTTGAGAAGTTCATCATAAAACAAAAGTGAGCATTTTCTACTTGTCTGCCATAAACCATTTCATCCTTGAGTAATGTATTTGTATATGTGCTTTAAAAGCTTAAATTAAGATTTTCTATTTTATGTCTTTTTATTCGTAAAAATTCTAGATGATCATTTCAAAACATTAAACTTGACGGTCAAATCTATGAGACAAGAAAACAAAAAAGAAAGAAAGAAAGAAAGAAAAAGAAAACAAGAAAAGAGACACATCTTATCTTTCCATCTAAGTTTATTAAGTATCAGAAGTTCCTCCAGACCCCTGCAGGAACATTTGTTTTGTAGTTGTCAGTATTGACTCAACTGCTATAGCTTGCTTTTACCTTTCACTTTTTAGAGTAAAAAATTATTTGTATTAATTAATCAAGCAAAAAGATAAATGGAGAGTGAAAGGGAAAACCATTGAAGTAGCAGCTGAGCTGATACAAACAGCTGTAAAAAACACTATAAAGAAAAGCCTTTTAAAATGTTCAGAATAAATACTGACATCTGAGATATATTAAAGTTTTTTTCTTTTCCTTTCTTTTTAAATAGCAGCACTGGTTTTCCCTTTCACCATCTATGAATTTACTTTTTGGTTTGGATCACTGAAAAATGAGTGGGATCTCATTCTAATCTTACAGTGATTTTAGAGACTTTAGCTAATCATACCAAATTGTAGGTTGCTTTTGTTTGTTTGTTTGTTTGTTTTCACTCTGTTCAAAAAGCTCTAACATGGGATAATAAGGGATGCTGCAGATCAGCATGGAGGTGCATTGGCAGAACTGTGCAAGGCAATTTGCACAGAATCTTCCTGCACAGTTCATAGCTCCAGCCAGTGCTACTAAATCTTCACTTTCTGAGTACCAAATTCAGCCCCAACTGATTTCAAAGTAGAAAAATAAACTTAGAATCAAGATCATGAGATGTTTTTGTTGTCAAAAAGCGAAAGTTAAGAGTAAAGCCAAACTACAGAGCCAATAGTGACAGCTTCTACTGGTCCAAATTCGTAAAGGGGAATTCTGGAGGTTCTCCTAAAATAGAAAGAGAAGAATAGAAAAAGTATTACAGCAAAACACTTTTGTAAGCTACAAAAACTACACCTAAAATTTTTTTGAAACACAGTTTTTATTTTCACCAACATGAAAATACTCTTTTACCTGAAGAGATACATTGCTCTGCTAAAAAAATCATCTCTTCATTTAAGCATTCTAGTTGGAGAAGTAATGTCATTGATTTTTTAAAAAAATAACTTTTTTTCTGAAGGAATCTGACCTCATGAGAAAATACTATTACTGCCCAGGTCAAATATGTTGAGGTGTTGTGTTTTTTTCCCACACAAATCTCACTTTTAACCACAGCTTTTATGTATTATTTTCTTAGGTGCTTTTATCCCTTATTGTTATTTGGACAGCATATACCAAAATGTGCACTGAAGCAGTGTAAATAAAATAAATCTTAAGATTTTAATAGTCTTTAGCAATGTAAAGTCAAAGTATATGGAAATGAAAGAAATTAAGCAAAAGAATGTGTTTTTAGATTATAATTCAACTCATTATAACCAAAACTTTTCATAACAGAATTTTTCATGACCCCCAAAAGACCTTTTTTTGTCAACCTGCTTGATCTTCCTCGCTCAGTTCTACCACGTATTAATACCATTTCACTCCAGAGGATATTCGACTCTATTAACATGGCAGAATAATCAGCTCAGTGTATCCTGACTGAACTATAGGGAGTTGCTATTAAGAAAGCCTAATTAATCAACACCCAGGTACAAACTCTGTTAGATTCCTTATGTTCTATTATAAAGCTCAGTGATATATATTAAAATTAATTAAGGGTAAAGCTGATAGTCCTTCTTATTTCTAAGTCAATATTTACTATTTAAGACAGTCAGAATTCCTGGCAATCCACTGTTTACACCAGAGCAAAATAAGCCAATGATTCTAATATCACATTTGTTATCTATATGACCCCAAAACATTTATATAAAATGTTTGTAGTTATTCTTCTGGATGCTTATGCTTCTACAATGTCAAATATATAATTTTTTATAAGAACTCGAAACTGTTTTTGTATTTTTAGATGAATATTTCATAATTTGTTGAAATTTCCCACCACACCCAGATTGAGGGTTGATCAGTATGTCACTGTATAAAGGACCATATGCAAAATAGCAAATGATGGGTGATGGCTTATGAATACCAGGGATAATTTTTCCAAACAATATTACAGGGAACAGCTATAGCAATTACAAATTACGTCCAATTATAAAACAAAACACAGGTGACTTTGAGCTTCATTTAGCACTTTGTGGCTTTCCAAAGTGTTTAATTTGTCAATAAACCATGACTAATCTTTCCCAAATGATCTGCATACTCACGAATATCAGATATTGTATTTGACTGTAATACAACAGCTCTCGTATCTTCTCTTGCTATCAGATTGGTAGTTATTGCTTCTACCAATTTACCTACCCCCACTAGACCTGAGAAATAAAGCATCCTCCTATCCTGTGCTCTACTGAAATAATGACCATCCTGTTGTTGTCTGAAGGGTAACATTTTGGGTAGGCTTGGTCTGCCCACAATGAGGTAAGCATTCCTATCAGTAATCCACGGGAAAGCTAGTTCATAGAAAAGAAATCAGAACTCAGAAAGTAGAAAGACTCAGAGAGGCAGAAAAGAACCAGTGTTTCTCTCTAGGGTTTGGTTTCTTGAGTCTATCCTTTATGAAGTCTAAGGCTTAAGGCTGCTTGTAGGGAGCAGGGGTTAAAGTGGCCTTGCCATGAAGATTTAGGGTAAGAGCTAAGCAAGGAGGTTTTGTGGGGCAGTGTTATTCAAACTGCAACCCACCAGTGAATCATGGAATCAATTTAGTGAGTTGCAAATCAGCATCTGAAGAGAATGGGATATAGTGAGCTTCACAAGTAATAAGGATAAACATTGTTTTGTGAAACTTGTTTCAGTTTTATTTGTTTACTGAAACATAGGTAAACTATATTTTTTACTGTGGTAGTGGTAAAAAATGTTTGAAAGCCATTGCTGTGAAGGATAAAATCTCATAACTGAGATAATAGTTTCATGCTACTCTTTATCACTTAGACTTTAGTACAGCTATGTCTAAAATTTCCATCCCTGTTTTAGAAACTAGAGAACCGAGGAGAATCAGCCCCCTCATGTGGCCAGCACAGAAGAGACGTTGGTAATTAAATGAAGGGTTGCCCAGAGGAGAGTGAATGTCTGGAATAATTAGTATTACAATATTCAACTGCCTCTTCCCATATGGAGCTTTCTTATTTTTCTGTTATCCTAGAGAATCTGGGTTGTTTTTTTTAATTAAATTCAGTTTTATTGAGATATATTACCATACAATCATCCATGGTGTACAATCAACTGTTCATAGTACCATCATATAGTTATGCATTCATCACCCCAATCTATTTTTGAACACTTTCCTTACACTGAGTTATTTTATAAAGGAATTGTATCAGCTTCTTCATACTCTTTTTTTCTGACCTACTGTTCCAAATCAGCCAAAGTGTGAGAAATTGGCTAATGGCGATGGTTAGAACTGTACCAAAATTGTCTCTGTGTGACTATCTAAGGGTCTCTTACAGATAGGGTGACTAGATATAGGATTTATCTTCCAAATTGGGACACTTCTGACAATGAAAGGTGGTATTTACAAAACAGGCCACTGTGATAGCAGGAGTAAACTGGGACTGTCCCAGGCAAACAGGGGTTTATGGTCACCCTGCTCACAAGAAATAAAGAACACAAGCTCCTCTGAATGGTAGCTCTTTAATTCTATTTTAGGGTTTCTATCGTTTTACAAAAGGTTGAAATTCACAGAAGACTATGGTCCAGATAAATGGTTGTTAACACTATTGAATAGCTTCTCATGGAAAGTGAGCGAATAGAAATATCAAAATATTAAATATTCATTAATATCTGGTTTTAAGTGGAATTATATGATAAGAGATGAAGACATCTTCCTAATTATTTTTTATTTAGGCTAATCTTAAAATTAATTACATTTTCTAGCCACATGATGATTAATAATCAGGAGTTGAAGAAAGAGAAAGGCCCCCAAAGTATTGAGTGGTAAGGAGAAACCAGCTGTACTCGAGTATTGGCTAAAGCTAAGCCTTGTCAAAATAACTAAGATGGTCCTATTTTAAAATTTTTTTTAGAAACTTACTTGAAGCATTCAAAAATATTTTTCTAATAATTTAATTTGCACATTTTAAATAAATATTGTTTATCTACAACTTAATAGATAATTTGACAAAATATATCCTTCTACTCCATCTTACATACTGCTTTTAATTGGAAATTATTACTTTGATTACTCATTTTCAAACAAACTATTAAAATATGTAAATTTGAATCTGTGTATAATAGTTTCCGGAAATAAAGCAGCAAAATCTAAACTCACCTTGTCTTCATATTTCCTTTTGGCTTCCCTTAATTCAGAACGTAGCTGAGAAACAGTAGATTCCAGGTCACTAAGCTGACGCATATACATCGAATTTTGGTTTCTTGCTTGTTCTCTAAGAAGGGTTTAGCAGGGGAATAAAAGCAAATAGCAAACTAAGAATAAGTATGATACCTAAGGGTAATATAGCTTTTAGACACCACCACTAATTATTTTACATGGCATTATTAGATCAATAGTCTTTTATTTTCCAAAATGTTTCTTAAAGGCTTTAGTCCCAAAATGTTAATTGTTGAAGCAGTGTGATGGGCATATGGAGTTCTTTATGCTATTTTCTTTCTTCTTTTGTGTATGACAGAAAATGTCCATGTAAAAATTTTTAAAACATTAGCATAAATTATAAAATTATATATATATATACATATATATATTATATTGTGTTTATATGGGTGTATGAGAGTGTGTGTGTGTGTGTGTGTGTGTGTGTGTGTGTGTGTGTATATATATATATATATAGTGTGGTGTGTTTATCACATTGGTTGAAATACAAACATGTAAGACACCCAACCCCAAGAGGCCCATATATTTGCAATAATACTTCTGATATGGTCATATAATATTTTCTATATGTTAAGTATCTTTTCTGTTCATTTGAAAGAAAAGTTTAACTTTTCTTGTGCAATCTATTTTTATGTCATTAGAAAAGAAAATTAATTAAAATATCTTTAAAATGAAGATAAATGATTATTATTACATTCAAACCATCAGCATACATACTGAATGATTTCCATCTGACTTTGGATACTACTAGCTTGGCTTCGAGCACTGCTAGCTTTCTCAGTAAGTCCTGTTATTTCAATTTCATGCTCATTCATTAACTGTTCAATCCTATAAAAAGAATGGGATAATTGTCATTTGATACATAAAATTTTGCCTGATTATAAATTAATTACTCCAAAATTAATGATATTCAACACTCTCATGTTTAGTATTATGCTTTGGCTTTGAATATGCTATTCTTTTTATGAAAAGTGTCTTAAGACAGGAACAGAACCCCTTATCCGTATCTTTTAGAATTCAGAATTTGGGGGATATTACAATGTTAATAAATATCATATATTATATGACATCCCCAGTAAGATCCAGGGAAGCATCTTATAAATCAAATACATTACTAACGCAACAAAAAGTTTATAAATATTCACACTAAATGATAAAGACTATAAAAAAAAACGGTTATATTAGCTCAGGTCAGGTTTTGTCAACAATCTTTTAAAAAAAAACTTTTGTTTCAGAGATTTTTGGATTTTGGAATTGTAAATGAGAGACTATAGACCTGTCATTTAGTTTCACCATGATTTTCTATACCTCAGTCAGAAACATACCTATCTTGATGTTGTTGGAGGAGTAATTCTATTTTGTTCTGTGATTCAGATTTCAGTGCTTCAAGCTGATCCTCTACCTTGTTTCAAAAGAGACATTGATTTAGGGACTGGCAAATTTAAGCTTGATAAATTTAGAGATTTTCCAACTAAAGGAATGCTTCAAAAGATGCAAATAGAAGTAATACTAAAATCAGACACATTCTTTTCATGAATTTTACTAGATCTCTTACTTTGGTTCTATACTCTTAAGAAGCTTTAGAGGTAAATCAAACTAGTTTACTTAATTTTTAAGAGAGATTATAGTTGAACAACTTTTGCTATTCAGAGAACAAATATGAATACTTGGCTTATGTTTCAGAATTTAAAAACTTAAGAGACCTAATACTATTCACTTAATGGATTTTAAATAAAATTGAAGTAGTGTTCTCACCACTTACTGGAAAAATCCTCCCTTTAAGATAAGAAATCTCTGTGTCTAATTCTCTTAGGATTTTACTAATAGCTGAGCCCAAGTTGCGGACATGGATAGTAGACATGGTCTCATGTTCATATATTTTCTTGCCTGAGGCTTCTTCAAAGTCAACTAGGATAGATCGGATTTCTTGAAGCACTCCCTCATGACTAAGCATCATTTTCCTGAGCTGTTCCATCTGTATGTTGCTATCCTTTAGCATGTCTTCCTTAAGGCATTTAGCAGCTTCAAGTTCATGAACTGTATTTTGAAGCTGATTTCTTAAATCCTCTTCAGACTGATTCTCCCTTCGTCTATGAAATAAAGAAAAGAAATATATTGACAAAGTTCATACTCACATAGTAGTTTTATACTACAAAGAATAAAATTTCAATATAATTTCAGGTAACAAATATGAACCTAATATCAGCCATGGCATCTCGTTCCATTTGCATCTCTTGAAGTTTTGTTTGTAAATCAATGACTGACTGCCTTAAGTAAAACTTTTGTTTCTCATGCAATTCATTGCTCTGAAAAAAATGAAAGACATGCAAATTAGTCTTCATTAAAGAAACACATTTCCTTATAGCTAATAATTATCAAATGACTATTTACAGTATTAATTTATTTTTATGTATATTTCCTTCTCCCACCATTGCCATGGTTCAGGGCCTAATTAATCACGTCTTACCTAGATTACTGGAATACCTCTTGACTAGTCTCCTTGTCTTAAGGTCTAGACCCTTTCAATCCATTCTCTACTTTAAAACCAGAATACTTTTTCTAAAACAAATCTGACTTCTGGCTCAAGATGGTAATGGGAATAAGTTTTGTTTCCAAAAACAAGAGAACTGATTGAAATTCTGTATATAGAAAAGTAAATGCCCTCTTCCCAACCCACATAAAGTACCTGGCAGCTGGCAACCACCACCCAAAAGTTAGTGGGTTCTACTACAAAGAAATTGACTAAGCTCTCTAAAATCAGGCATTGAGAGATCTCCTAGCATAACAGTTGAAGTCCCAACTAATTATCCTAAAGCAAAGCTATCAGTTCTGCTCACAAATAGCTTGCCATCAGCTTTTTTACTGCCTCACCCTTGAGTATGAACAGAAAACCAAAGATCACTGAATACCTGAAGAAAGATTCGGGAATAAATAACAGACATCAAGATTAAACAAACAAACAAAAGCTCAGAAAAAAAGTGGTCTAGAGGAAATAAAGATAGACAATGCAAGGAACAGAAGAAAACTTCTAAAAATGCATTCACAAAGCAATTGAAGATGTCATAAAACAAGAACTGGATGCTCTGCCAAAGAAGTAATCAGAAGACAAGAAAGTTTTCCTGGAAGTTAAAAACATGTTCAATTCATTAGAAATGTTGGAAGTCAAAGCATGTCCCAAAAAAGTAGAAAAAGTAGATAAAAATTTTGAAAGAAAAGTTAAGAGATATAGAGGTTCAGCCTAGCTTCCGACTAACAGAAGCTTCAGAAAAAGAGAAGTAAAACGAGAAAGAAGTATCAAAGAAAAAACGCAACTTAATTTCTCAAAGCTGAAGGGCACAATTTCAAGACCAAAAGAGGCTCCACTGAGTCCCCAGCAAGATGAATTAAAAAATCCATGCCAAAATCCATTATTGTAGAACTTCAGAGCTAAAGAGGAGACCCTAAAGCCTTCAGAGAGAAAAAGCAAATTAAATAAAGACAGATTATCTGCAAAGGAATAGGAATCTACTTCTTGGGAGCAATATTGAATGCTTGAAGACAAGGGCCCAATACCTTCAAAAGACTAAGAGAAAACAACTTTCAACTTTACCCAGACAAATTATCTATTAAATATGTGTGTAAAATAATGTCATTCTCAGATAAGGAGCGATTCATAAAATGTATCTCCCAAATCTCTTTCTTAAGAAGTTACTCGAAGATGTGCTTTGACTAGAGGAGGAAGACGACGACAGAAAACAGTGAATCAGAGACAATACGGATCCAATCAAGAAAGCAGTGGCAGGAGTTTCAGGAAAATAGTTAAATGATAGATCTAAGAGTAAATGAATGTAGCTGAACAAAAGGACAGAAGACTCCTGAAGAGTACAGGAAGACAAAAAGTAAGGGCATGAAGGCCTATAATAAGGCCTACAATACATGATACATACAAAGAAGAACAAATCACTTGATACTGTTGGAACAGAGGGGATGTAGGGAGAGCAGGTCACAGAAGAGGATGAAACATACAGGAGGAGGTTAGATCACAAAGGGCTTGATATATGATGGCAAGAAGTTTGACCTTTATGCTGTAGACTACTGGCATCCAACAAGCAATTGCAGAGGCTGGTTAAAGCAGCTTGATTCTACATATAGTCCACATGAAATTTTTAGCAAAGAACTATACACTATTGAACTAGCATGTATACACAAACATCTAAAAACATACCCTCTGCCACTGCTTTTGTAAAGAGAAACAATATATCATGATAGCAGGACAGCAGGCATGAATCAATTATTTAACTATAGATGAATGTTATTAATTAAAACATTTTGAGTTATTCAAGTTTCACTAAAATTACATCTCAAAACCAAGGCATTATGAATACTGACAAAAGGAAATAGGTGTGTATACTTTTTATCAACCTAACTTTTAATATTGAAATAGAAGGCATAGGTCAAATTTAACAAGGTTAACCAATAAAAAATGATTAATTTTTATTTCTAGGAAGTTTAGGTTCTATTACAAGAAAATATGCCTCACTGTCTTTCCCCAAGTGGCATCAAGTCCTGGAAGAGAAGAATGTAACTCACTTCATTTAGTCTTTTCTGCAAATCTTTGACTTGATGTGAATATTCTTCTAAAACACGTTCAATGTATTCCTTTCCAGGGTGAGAGATGATTTGTCGATGTGGTTCAAGGTCCACTTCATATTTAGGGAAAAAAGGAATTTGTGTCAAAGTTCCAGTTGAAGATGTGTTTTCAATTATTGTACCACGAATAGATGACAAAAAAAATGGACTTGAAGAACCTAAATATTAAACGATTCATTAGTTCATTCATCAGTTAACTTATTCATAAAATAATGTTGTAACACACATCATGTTAGGTGTTTCCCTTATTGAGCCCTTAAGGAGGTTAAGGTCTTATGGGAAAAATAGACAAGTGAAAGGATGATAAGTTCTCAGAGAAAAGTGAGCACAAGGCACAAAGGAGATGTGGATGAGGGGGCAGGAGAGAGATCCAGCAAAAGTGATACTTGACCTGAATGAAGTGTATATGAGTAAAAATTAACCAGTCTAGGGAGGGGAAAGAAGGAAGACCACCACAGGCAGTAGGAGCATCATAAGTAAAGACAAGAGGCTTGAGACACCATGGAATATTCTGGGTAGAGGGAATGAGGTGGTCAGACAAGAGACTGAAAATGTAGGACAGATCATGAAGGGCCTTGTGGTTATGTGAAGCAGTATGAATTACATCTTGAAAGCTCTGGGAAATTGTTAAAGGACTTGAAAGTAGAGGAGTAACATAAATAGGTTTCTGTTTTGTAAAGGCTTCTCTAGCTTTACTGTGTAGGATGGATTGGATGGGGATAAAACTGAAGACAGAGAATCCAAGGAGGAGAAGGTTTTCAACAATGAAGGCAAGAAATGGTAGGGGTCTTTCCTAACAAAAGGCAGTGGCAACAGAAACAAAGGCACAGATTTGAGAAATATATGTGGTAAGCAAGAGAAGGCATCATGTTTGGCTCTTGGGTTTTTTGCTTTAGCAACATCCAAGTAATGATGTTTGATTTGCAAATACTGTACATCGGCTTGAAGTTCATGAGTGTGCTTTGCTTCAGAGATAAGGATTTGGGAAGCATCAGTGTATGAGTTCTAGGGAATCCTTGGGGTAACAGGATCATCCAGGGACAGTGTGTCAAGTGAAAAGAGAAGAAGATCAATTAGAGAACTCTGAGGAAATACTAATATTTAAAGGGAAGACAAAGGAAGTGAAATCCAGTAAGATTCACAGGAGACCCACAAAGATTTTAGAGAATTATATTCAAGAAACACTCCCAGCTTGGACTGAAAGGGATGGAGATTGAAAAGAGGCCTTTGAACCCCCGAATTTCCACAGGAAGGATGCAGGCTGAGGAAACCACTCAGCTGAAAACATATGCTACCTTCCATGCAAAAGGAAAGACGACTCTGAGGCACACCCAGGAGTCCAGAGGATGGAGACAATAACCATGGAGAATTATTCCCAGGACTTTAGTCTTACAAGGTATGGCCAATTTGTGCCCAACTGGATTTCAGAATTACTCTGGATCTATGTGCTTCCCATTTTTCCCTTGTTGAATATAAGAGTCTATAGTGGTTATTTTATGCCTGTCTCACTGTTGTATGCTGAGTGTTACAGGTCTTCAGATTAAGAGGAATTCTACTGGAGAAGCTATATTTACAACTGAAGAATTACAACTGAGAAGCTTCATCTTCATGTAAAACTAATTTAGATAAAGAAATTCTGGACTTTGAGTTGATGCCGTAAGGGGATGAGACTTTTATGTGGTTTGGGAGAGGGTGAATGTATTTTGCATATGATAGAAATGTAAATAATTATTGTGGCCAGAGAGAAAAATGTGGTGGTTTAAAAAATATCCACAAATTCTTTGATACCTGTCCTTTTAGGAGGTAGAGATTAATTCCCCTCCTCTTTGTGTAAGAAAGGGGAAATAAGAGTGTATGTCTATATGTACATATGGGTGTGTGTATATAGCATTTGCTTAATTTTCTAAAAAGAAACACTGGGAGAATAAAACAGAAAGTTACCTACAGGGATGTAGGGATGGGTAGAAACAGAATGGAAGGGATATATTTGGTAGCAAGACTTTATTGTGTATACCTTTTTTTGAAGTTTTTACTTTTGAGCCATATAAATGTTATACATATTAAAAAAATAAAATTCAATAAAATTCAATAGCATAGAAACAAATAAACTTAAGTTTATTTATGTATTAAATTGATAACATAACTTCCCAGAGAAAATAATTAATTCAAATAATTTTTTAATGCAGTATTCTGACCATACCACTTAAATGCGATATATTCTAAATATAAAAAGAAATAGTAATATTTACTTAGTAGGTAAGTTGTTAGTGGTGATAGTGGTGTTATAATTCAGAAACTATTTTGTGTGTATTGTACAAGAGAAAAATGAATAAATATACTGAAGTTGTTGGAAACCAGGGTTTTCATTGTAGGGGAGATACATACAAATATGGAATGGAGAAGATGAGGACAAACTTGGTGCTGGATTTGAATCTGAGTTATCAGTAAGAACTCATGATTTTTAAAAAAAAATCTATTTCCAAACTCTGTCCACTAAAAGTACCTAGACTCAGCAGTACCTCAGTAGCAATAAGCACACCAGATCTAAGTTTCTAAACATTATTCCCAACTACAGTAAACCAGGGCTCCCTAGAGAAATGGTTGATTCAAGATCTGAGGCAGGAAAAGTACAAGTTGAACCTGGAACATTTTGATGTGCCAGAAAGCAATGAAGAGTTCAAAGTCTTATGTGGTCATGTCTTTTAATAGAAACAGCTTAAAGGGGCTCCAACTGACTAAATTTGATATAACTGAGCATGAAAAACAATAGTGACAGCTATAATTACAGTGCTTTGAATTAAAAACAATCTATGCATGAGCAACAAAAGAAAAAGTAGACAAATTTGGACTTCATCAAAATTAAAAAACTTTTGTGCATCAAAGGTAATTATTAAGAAAATAAAAAGACAACCTAATCTACAGACCAGGAGGAACTGTTTGGAAACCACATATCTGATAAGGTTTAATATTAAGAATATTTATTCATAGGAAATACTACAACTTAACAACAAAAAGTGGCAAAGGACTTGAACTGATATTTCTCCAAAGAAGATATAAAAATGGTTAATAAGTAATGAAGAGAGCCTCAATATCATTAGCCATTAGGGAAATACAAATCAAAACCTCAAAGAAATACCATTTCATACTCAGTAGGATAAACTAGTATTAAAAAAAATGGAAAACAACAAATAGTAGCGAGGATGCAGAGAAATAGAAACTCTTACACATTTGTTGGTGTGAATGTGGAAAACAGTTTGGCAGTTCCTCAAAAAATTAAACATAGAGCTACCATATGACTCTGCAATCCTACTTCTAGATTAATACACAAATGAATTGAAAGCAGGGATTCAAACAGATATTTGTATACCAATGTTCACAGCAGCACTATTTACAATGGTCAAAAGGTGGAAGCAACCTAAATGTCTATCAACAGAGGAATGTATTAAAAATGTATTATATACATGCAATGGAATATTACTCAGATATAATAAGGAATGAAGTCCTGATACATGCTACAATATGGATGAACCCTGAAGACATCATGTTGAGTGAGATAAGGCAGACACAAAAGGACAGATATTGCATGATTTCACTTGTATGAAATAACTGGAATATATACATTCATAGAAATAGAAAACACAGGGTAGAGTATAGACTACCAGAGGTGGGGAGGAGGAAGGTGAGCAGGGAGTTGATGCATAATGGGTGCAGGGTTTCTGTCTGAGATCACTGAAGAACCTTGGTAATGGATGGTGTTGAGTGCAGCACAACACTGTTAATGTGATTAATGCCACTGAATTGAATGCTTGGGAGTGGTTAAGATGGGAAATTTTATGTTGTATATATGCAACAACTATTTTAAAAAGAGAGAGAGATACTAACGAGTTAATGACAAACAAATGCAATACATGATCCTGGCCTGGATCTAACAAAGGAGAAAATGCTCAAAAAGACATTATTGGGACAATTTAAAAAACTGCAATGTAGACTGTATGCTCTGTATCAATGCTAAATTTCTTGATTTTGATAACTACTTAATGTGGTTACATAAGTGAATATACCTGTTCTTTGGAAAGATACATGGAACTGTTCAAGGCACATGGTGTATACAACCTACTTTCAAATGTTTAGAAAATAAGTAGGTAGGCAGATGGATGGATGGATGGAGGGATGAATGGATGGATGGATGTATGGATAACAGAATGATATAGCAAATGTGGCAAAATCTTAAAAGTTGGTAAATCTGGGTATCTGGGTAGGCAGTACATTGGAGTTCTCTACATTGTTTTTGTATTATTTTTGCAACTGTGTCTTGTAAGTTTGAAATTATTTCAAAAGAAAAATTTTTTAAAGAAAAAGTAATAATAAGGGAAAAACTGAATTGAGGGTATTGCATATGACTGGCTGAAATAATGAATGAAACAAAACAAAGTGAAGATAGGAAGAAGCTGGTAATTTAGGACAGAAATGACAGAATCAAGAGCATTTGTTCTCAACCTTGGTTATAAATCAGAATCAATGGAGGAACTTCTAAAAAAAACAAAAGCAATCCAGTGGTTGCCAAGCCTCACTCCAGGCCTACTGAATCAGAATCTCCAGGTGTGGATTCAAGCAATTTAAATGTTTAAAATTTCAAAAGGTGATTATGACATGGGCCATGTTTGAGAACCACTACATTGATAAGGTATAAAAATAGGTGCTCTGGGAATAAGGAACTGAGAGGGCTAGAAGATAGGAGGTTGGATTTCAAAAGTCCAACAGTTCTTGGCAATAAGATCCAAGATAAGGTAGGGTACGAGCATAAGAACTCAAGTGGTCAAGGAGCTGTGAAGCTAAGATCTTAGCTGCATCATCCCTGAGGACAATGATATTACAAGATGACAATGTGCTTAAGGAGAGGGAGACAATCCATGAGCCAAGTACCAGCACCCATGATGAGTATGAAGAATATAGTATATGTGGGGAGGTGAAGGAGTGGAGGTGGAAAGGGAGGATGGGTATAGTAGGGTGGAGGTGACAATGGCATTTTAAGATGGCATGAGTATCCTAAGAAGAAGAAACATAAAAGAAAATAAAGGTTTCTGAGCAGGCTAATAAAAGAACAGACCTATGATGGAGAAAAAACTCTGAATGCACTAACAGAGTGAATTAGATGAGAGAGAAGACAGAGAAAGCAGCTAGGGACTGTGTAGGTCATTTGCTTAATTGCCCTCAAACCCATTCTCTGTACTTGCCCTATGCTGCTGGATACTGTAGAGAGCTATTTTTCTCTGGCTTCTTCCCAATTCATTTCCCAGTAGGTTCACAATGGGAGGTGCTGGAGGAAAACAAGAAAGCAGGAGGAGAGAACTAAAGTAATGCTCCCTCTTGCTCTGCCTCAGATGGGCTTCTAGCAGTAACCAGGTCTCCTCTGTGTGTCCAGCTCCCTCCAAGAAGCCTTCCTTGTGGCTTTTTTCTGCTTCTGTACCCTTATAATATCTCTTCTTCTCATTGTCTTTCTAGACCAAAGCTTAGTAGCAGCTTCCTGCAGTTGCTAATCTCCGAGTTGTCTCACCCCTTGTTAGGCTTCTTAGCACTTTCACCAATGTAACTAACCAATTCTCTGCATTAATTCCTACCAATTTATTAAACCTAAAATTGTTTTCATTCTCCTGACTTTTGAAATAATTCAGCTAAGAGGTGATGGAGGCCTGAACTAGGATAGTAGCAAAGGGAATGAAGAGGGGAAAATGGATTCAGGACACACTTGTGAGTGTAGAAAGGGCAATGCTTGGCATCTGACTGGATGTGGGGGTGGGTCAGAGAAAAGGAATCAAAATGATGTAGAATTATGGGTTAGGTGACTCAGTGGACCAAGAAACATAGGAAGAAGAGAAGGTGTTAGGGGAAGATCGTGGCTTTGTTGGAACAAATTGAGGTTGTACCCTCAACATGGAAATAATTTTTATACCAAAAAGTATCCGGTAAACCAATGCTAAAAGAAAAAAGACATGCTATTTTTAAAAGACCACGCAATTTCTTCCTCAAAAAGAATTATAAACAACAAATGGTACATATTCATGACCATGGTCTAACAGTGCCTTGCACAGTTAAAAAGAATACACACTAAAAACAGCAGCTTGACTGACTATCATGAAGACTGCTTAGCTCTTTATTTTTTTCCATTTTGTTTTATAAAGGGCACATACCTCCATTAGATGTGATGGCACTACTTGATAAAAGATCATCATTATTTGCGTCACAAGCTTTTGATTCCATATTAAATATTGCTACCTCTTCTTAGAAATCTTGAAATTTGAATGCTTCCCTGTTTGGTTCTTTCAGTTCTTGACTAAGAAAGATAGGGATTTGATCTTTATTAATAAGGTATTATGTGAAAAAAAATAATTGAAGAACAGGCACTGACAATTTGTTAATATTTGAAATTTAATAAGTTTTCACCAGGAAAATATTTTATTTACACAGAAATATTTTTGTTATTATATAAAATTAATAAGTAAATAGAATCTTATTGTGAGAATTACTGATTTTAATGGCCAAGTGGCTTATTAAAGATAGCTTAAAAATAAAAAATTATTACTCTAATTATTATGGCAATTAGCACTCTGATTTGGGGCAGATTTTTCTCTCTCTTTTTTTTCCTCTTACTTCTTAAGTCTTTCTTATAAAGTTACAGAGTTAAATAATGGAAGAAAATACCTCCTTAGCAAACATCATGAATCAGCAAATTGGAAATCATTAAAAAAACCTGAAAAACTTCTTTCACATCAAACAGTGTTCACAATTTTTGATTTGCTTAGGAGGGGACTTCTTGGTTTGAAAAAAAAATGGTGATAGCCTGATTCTAAATTTCTACCTCATCTTCCACAAACAACCACAAAACAAGGAGAACAAATGAAGCGACATAGACTCCATGCCTTCAGCATTACTAGGACACAGAAAAACCACAATCTTCAAATTATCTGTAAAGGAGGGACAACATTTTAAGAGTTCCCACAGCCCACCTACCATCACTGTATGCCTGTGGGTGTGGAGAATGGGAGAGGAAAGTTGAAAAGACCAAAAAAAGGAGCAGAAATGAGTGGAGGGTAAGAGAAAGCACAGACAAATTCTTCCCCCAAAAGAGAAAGTGAAACAATACAAGCCAAAATACTAAGCATGGATTGGAACTTGATAGTCTGTGATCTTCGCTACAATGTAAGGGTTTGAAAGGATGTGGGACCATAAGTAGTGTTTCTGGGGAGAATCATATGTAAAAAAGGAGATGGGACCTTCTTGGAGACATGGTAGCAAAGGGAAAAAAGGAAGTGAGAGAGGAAAACTAGGGAGCCAGCAGATACAGAAAAGCAGCAAGACATGCCAATCCTCCTCAATCCCATACTCTCAACAACACCTTCCGTAAAGCAACTGCACAGAGGAGGGCACACAAACTAGGAACTCTATCCATGAAATGAATAGGAATACATAAAAGCAGACCACATCCCCACAAAACTACTGTAAAAAGTTAGAAAATGTGATTAAAAGCCTTGGTACTGATGAAAAATTTCCCCCAAAACAAACAAGAAGCAAAAAAATAAAACTAAAAGAACACTCCAAACTGAACTAAATATTTTCAAATAAGCATTTGGGAATATGGAAAACAAACAAACAAACACACACAACAATGCTGAATCAGAAATGGACCAAAAAAACAAAAAACCAAAAAAAACAAAACAAGAAGAAATGAAATGAGAGTTGATTGAACTCAGGAAAGAAACAGAAGAAAAAGACAAAATTATATAAAAAATGAAGACTAAATTAAAAGTACTCAAGAGGCTTCCAGGAAAATGGCAGATTAGGAGAGACAGAGCAAAATTCTCCTCCATGAAAAACACTAGGCAAAGGACAGAAAGCACTCTAGAACAGCAGTTCCAGGGTTCCAACAGCTGGGCAGGGGCTCCTACACCCATAGTGAGTGTGTACTTGGAGAAGCCAAGACACTGTGTTTAAGACCAGTAAGTGGTTGGCCCAGGATGCCGCTGGGGAATCGGCAGTTGGAACCAGGGGGACGAGCATGGAGGGGAGCAGCCTTCCATGCCCTGGGTACCCTCCTCAGCACTTGGCTCAAGTGATTAACCCTTCACAGATCCACAGCCAAGAGCCCTCATGCCAGGGACTGATGGTTGGAACAGGTAGACAAGCATGGAAGGGGGCAGCTTTCCATGCCCCGTGCAGCCATTTTTCCAGTTGGCTTCCTTGAGGGAATTTGGGATTCGCCTGATGGCATCCACTCTCCCTCCACGGAAGCTCGTGGTGTGCACAGTCTACAGACAGAGGCACTGCACGGAAGTGCCAGGAGTCCTCCCCCAATCCCAGGGACTCATAGGCGCATGGCAGAAAAGGACTCTGGGGCTTTGAGCCGGAAGGTGAGATGTGCAGCTCTGTAGCCCCAGAGTAATCCATGAAAAGCCCTGGGAATGGCCAGGACCACTGTGTCCTGGAGTGGACTCCCTGCCAAATTGCATAGGACATACTCCCAGCCCACCATCCATATGGCTGGCAGTCCCAGTGCACACAAAAAATTGGTGCACTGATGGGACCTCCACATGGTTTGGACCCCCACTCAGTGCACAGATGAAGTTGGGGAGAACTACCTTGAGGGTAAGAGGTAGCTCAAGAGCACCATTTGCTGGTAGGTCAAAGAAAGTGCACTCCATCAAGCTGTAGCTCTGCCAAATTATAAATGTTCAAATAATCCTGCATATCCTAAAACAACCCTATAAAGATAAGTAAATGCCAAGATGACAAAAACAAAAGAAAATTATAAAGCATATGAAGAAACAGGAAGATATGGATAACCCAAACATCCAAATTAAAAAGCCACACACAGAACTTTGAGCAATTAATCAAAGAAGTACACGCAAACATCAATGTCATGGCTCAGGATATAAAGGACTTGAAGAAGATCCTAGAAGAGTATAAAGAAGAATTTGCAAGAGTAAATTAAAAAATAGTGGATCTTACAGAAATAAAAGATATTGTTGAACAAATTAAAAATATTCTTGAGACACATAACATCAGATTTGAAGAGGCAGAGTAATGAATTAGTGAACTCAAAGACAGACCGATGGAATCTGAAAGCACAAAAGAACGAATGATGGAAAAAACTGAAAAATTAGAAATGGATCTCAGGGAAATGATGGACAACATGAAGCACACAAATATAAGAATCACTGGTATTCCAGAAGGTGAAGAGAAGAGTAAAGGGCTAGGAAGAGTATTCGAAGACACTGGGGAAAACTTCCTTCTAAATGACATAAATATGCAAATCAAAGATGCCCAGAGAACTCCAAACAGAATAAATCCAAATAAACCCTATCCTAGATATATTCTGATCAGACTGTCAGAGGCTGTAGAGAAGGGGGAAGTTCTGAAAGAAGCAAGGGAGGAGTGATTCACCACATACAAGGGAAACAACATAAGACTAAGTACTGACTACCCAGTGGGCACCATGGAGGCGAGAAGGCAGTGGTAAGACATACTTAAAATTCTGAAAGGGAAAAATTGCCAGCCAAGAATTCTTTATCCATCAAAGCTCTCCTTCAAAATTGAGGGCAAACAAATGCTGAGACAATTTGTTAACAAGAGACCTGCCCTACAAGAAATACTAAAGGAAGCTCTACCAGCTGAGAAAAAAAAGAATGGAGAGAGAGGCTTGGAGAAGGGCACAGAACTGAAGAGTATTAGTAATAGATCTGACAAATAAAAACCAAAGGAAAAGATGGGTGATTCAAAACTGACTTCACAGTAATAAAATTTAATGTGAATGAACTAACTCCTCAATTAAAAGATATAGATTGGTAGAATGGATTAAAAAATATGAACCATCAATAAGGTTAGACCCAGTCACTCAAAGAGATTGAAAGTGAAAGGATGGAAAAAATACTCCATGAAAGCTACAGCCAAAAGAGAGCAGGGGTAGTAATACTAAATCAGATAAAACAGACTTTAAATGCAAGGATGTCAGAACAGACAAAAAAGGACACTATATACTAATAAAAGGGACAATTCACCAAGAAGAAATAACAATCATAAATGTTTATGCACCCAATCAAGGCATTCCAAAGTACATGAGACAAACATTGGCAAAACTGAAGGAAGCAATAGGTATTTCTACAATAAACATGAGATACTTTAATACACCACTCTCTCCTATGGATACATCAACCAGACAGAGGACCAATAAGGAAACTGAGAATCTAAACAATATGATAAACAAATTAGACTTAAGAGACATATATAGAGCATGCATCCCAAATTACTAGGATATACATACTTCTCTAGTGCTCATGGAAGCTTCTCCAGGATAGATCATATGCTGGGGCATAAAACAAGCCTCAATAAATTTAAAAATATTGAAATTATTCAAAGCACATTCTCTGACCACAATGAAATACAACTAAAAGTCAATAACCATCAAAGATCTAGAACATTCACAAATATCTGGAGGTTAAACAAAACACTCCTAAACAAGCAGTGGGTCCAAGAAGAAACTGCAAGAGAAATTGTTAAATATCTAGAGACAAATGAAAATGAGAACACAACATATCAAAACTTATGGGGGATTTAAAGTTGAGAGTGATGATGGTTGTACAACTAAGTGAAGACAATGTAAGAAACTTACCATTTATCTTGGGATAGAATATATAGTAAGTCAAGTTAGGAACCCACTACTTAATAAATCAAGCACTTGACTTGAGACTTGCTTTTGTGCAATTTAGGGTGGTAAGTAGGAGACTGAGCCTTCCTATAATTATGCTTAAGAGGCGCCTCCAGGCAACCTCTTTGTTGTTCAGATGTTGCCTTTCTCTCTGTAAGCCCAACTCAGCAAATGAATTTATTAACCTCCCCCCATTGAGAGACATGACTCCTAGGGGAATAAGTCTACCTGGTGATGTGGGACACGACTCTCAGCAATGAGCTGGGCCCTGGCAGTGAAGGATTGAAAATGCCTACCTGAACAAAAGCGGGAAAAAAGAAAGGTAACAAGCTGAGGTCACAGTGCCTGAGAGACCCCAATTAGAGTCGAGAGGCGATCCTGGAGGTTTCTCTTATACACACTCCAGCTAGACATCCGAAATGGACACAGTATGCCATGCCCTTACCAAAAGTAGTCCCCAAATACCTAGGTCCCTACCGGAGATTCTATAAAAGATTCATTCACTAAGTTTTATCTTTCAGAAACTGAAATCCACCAGAGTATTCCTATACCAGACAAGTCCTAAAACCCAGAGGCAACAGCTGCTTTAAGATCAACAATCAGATGCAGCCCCCTTCCCCATACTGTCAACACCCTCTTTAATAGGAACAGGTTACAGTGCTCACTGCCTAGATACCCCTGAAGATGGAGAAAGAGATTAAGTGAGAGGAAGGGGTAGCAACAAACAAGATTAAAGAAAGGTCTAGAATACTGAAACTTTATATAATTATATATATATATTTATTTTTGGATGCTAGGGTGTTAGAATGGCTGGAAAGAGGTAAACGACATGGCAGAACTGTAGCCTATAGCATTCCTTGGGATTTGCTCTATAGCTGCTCGTTGAATTATGCCTTGAAGTCTTCAAGTTTCTGTATATACCTTGTATTGCATCATAAGGAAAGAACTGAAACTGTGGAACTGTAACCCGTAACAATTTTTGAAGTTACCCATATGACTGCTTGTTAAACTGTCCATCTAGAGATGACATCTTTCTGTATATGCTATATTTTACAATAATGGAAATGGCTGAAATTGTGGAACTGTGACCCATGACTTTCTTTGAGATTTGCTAACTACTTGTGAAATTGTACATTGAAAGTTACCATTGTTATGTATATACGTTAAAGTTCACAATTAAAAAAAATGGAAAAAAAAGAATAAAAATGTGAAATTATAGTGCTTTCACACCAATGTATGAGTCTCACGCCCAAATGGTTTCATACATGTTTTATGGGAGAGCAGTGAGAAGCACTGTTCTGTAATTATTGCTATCTAGGGGAATCATCTCAGCAAAGCCAGAACAAATCTTTTGGTGCATGGTCTAACAAAGCAACCGCTCTCTGAGCTGAGGGAATGCTTAGCTTCTCTGGTAGGCAGTGTGGGTGGCCACTGTTTCTTGGCCTCCTTACAAGTTGTGCTCACACAACCTACATTGCTTTGTGTCACCAGACCCCTCTGTATAGAAAGAGATCTGCCCAAAAGTATACAGCCTCTCTTTTTTTTCTGAAAAAAGAACTTTCAGAATGAGAACTTACAATGAGATAACTGGAGGTCTCATAAGAGGCCCAGAAATGGCAAACTGTGAAACAAAACAATCTTTTGAAATTTGGCATCCTAAATTGTTCACTTCTCCCCATTGACAGGGGCTCTATTTTCCACAAGCCTTACAGAACCTCAACACAGATGCTCCTCCCTCTCACCAGGGTTTGCAGAGCTCATTTCCATGAGAAAAATTTCTTTCATATAGGTGGACAGGAGAACATGACCAGGAAGCATAGCACAAAGGAAGCTACAAGAAACTGTGGAGTCTGGGGATCAAGGCAACTTGAGATTCAGTTTGAGCTTTTCTTAGTATCCTTGGTCAAGTCACTTATAACTCGTACATTCATTTAACAACTTGAGTGCTTGAATTCTTGCTATGTACTAGAGCAGCTCTACCCAAGAGAAACATAATGCAAGCCACCAACGTAACTTAAATTTTCTAGTAGCCACTTAAAAAAAAAAAGGAAACAAGTAAAATTAATTTTAATAATGTATTTTATTTAATCCAATGTGTCCAAAACATTATCATTTCATGATGTAATCAATACAAAAATTAACTGTGATTTCTACCTTATTTTTTCTTCCATACTAAGTCTTCAAAACCTAGTGAGTGTTTTACTCTTATGGCACATCTCAATTTAGATGCTAAATTTTCTTTGGAAATAGTTGATCTGTAGTTAGGTATCATAAAATTTACAGTGGAAAAAGTAGATTCCACATACCTGAACTGTCCCAAGCATACTTAAAAGTTTTTCAATAACTGAAGAGAGTATCAGACTTAAATTAGTTAAAATTTAAGAAAAACAACAAAAAACTTGTGGGATGCAGCAAAGGCAGTACTGAGGGGGAAGTTTACAACTCTAAATGCATACATTAAAATGGAAGAAAGAGTTAAAATCAAAGAACTATTGGAACAATGGAAGAAGCTAGAAAATGATCAGCAAACTAATCCTAAAGCAAGTAGAAGAAAAGAAATAATAAGGATTAAAGCAGAAATAAATGATGTGGGGAACAAAAAACCAATACAGAGAATAAATAAAACCAAAAGTTGGTTCTTTGAAAAGATCAACAAGATTGACAAACACATAGCTAGACTGACAGAGTCAAAAAGAGAGAAGACACAAATAAACAAAATAGTAAAGGAGAGGGGGGACATTACTACGGATCCTGAAGAAATTTAAAAAATCATAAGAGGATACTATGAACAACTGTATGCCAACAAGCCAGACAATTTAAAGGAAATGGATAATTTCCTGGAAACACATGAACAGCCTAGAATGATCAGAGAAGAAACAGAAGACCTCAACAAACCTAATCACACATAAAGAGATCCAATCAGTCATCAAAAAGCTTCCTACAAATAAAAGCCCAGGGCCAAATGGCTTCACGGGAATTCTATCAAACTTTCCAAAAAGAAGTGACACCATTCCTACTCAAACTCTTTCAAAAAACTGAAGAATATGGAACACTACCTAACTCATTTTATGAAGCCAACATCACTCTAATACCAAACCCAGATAAAAATGCTCCAAGAAAGGAAAACTACAGGCCAATCTCCCTCTTGAATATAGACGCAAAAATTCTCAACAAAATACCTGCAAATCAAATCCAAAGACACATTAAAAAAATCATACACAATGACCAAGTGGAGTTCATTCCAGTCATGCAAAGATGGTTCAACATAAGAAAATCAATCAGTGTAATACAACATATTAACAAATCAAAAGGGAAAAATCAAATGATCATCTCAATAGATGTTAAATAGCATTTGATAAAATTCAGCATCCTTTTTTGATAAAAACACTTCAAAAGATAGGGAATTGAAGGAAATTTCCTCAATATGATAAAGGGCATATATGAAAACCCAGAGCCAGCACAGTACTCAATGGTGAGAGACTGAACGCCTTCTCTCTAAGGTAAGGAATGAGACAAGGATGCCTGCTATTACCAATGTTATTCAACATTGTCCTACAAGTTCTAGCCAGAGCAATCTGGCAAGATAAAGAAATAAAAGGCATCCAAATTGAAAAGGAAGAAGTAAAACTGTCATTATTTGCAGATGATATGATCTTATATTTGAAAAACAATGAGAAATTGATGACACAGCTACCTGAGCTAATAAGCAAATTCACCAAAGGGCTGGGATACAAGATTAATGCATATAAGGTCTGTAATATTCCTATACTCTAGAAATGACCTAATGGTACAGTCAAGAAAAAGATTCCATTCACAATAGCAACTAAAAAATTAATTACCTAGGAATAAACTTAACCAAGGATGTCAAAGACCTATACACAGAAAATTACATAACTTTAGTAAAAGAAATAAAAGGTGACCTAAAGTGATGGAAAGATATTCTGTGTCACAGATAGGAAAGTTAAACATTGTTAAGATGTCAATCCTACTCAAACTGATCTACAGATTCAATGCAATTCCAATCAAAATTCAAATAACCTACTTTGCAGACTTGGAAAAGCTAGTTATCAAATTTATTTGGAAGGGAAAGGGGTCTTGAATTGCTAAAAACATTCTGAAAAAGAAAAACAAAGTGGAGGACTTATACTTCCTGACTTTGAAGCCTACTATAAAGCCAGAGTAGTCAAAACAGCATGATATTGGCACAAAGATAGACATACTGATCAATGGAATTGAATTGAGAATTTGGAAATAGACCCCCAGATCTATGGTCGACTGATTTTTGATAATGCCCCCAAATCCGCTGAACTGGGACAAAACAGTTTCTTCAACAAATAGGGCTGGGAGAACCGGATATCCATAACCAAAAGAATGAAAGAGGACCCCTACTTTACACTCTATACAAATTAACTCAAAATGGATCAAAGGCCTCAATATAAGAGACAATACCATAAAACTCCTAGAAGATAATGTAGTGAAACATCTCCAAGACCTAGTATTAGGTCGCTTCTTAGACCTTACACCCAAACACAAGCAACAGAAGAAAAAACAGATAAATGGGAACTCCTCAAAGTCAAAAGCTTCTGTACCTCAAAAGGAATTTGTCAAAAAGATGAAGAGGCAGCCAACTCAATGAGAGAAAATATTTGGAAACCATATATCTGATTAAGAGAGTGACATCTTGCATATATATAGAAATCCTACAACTCAATGACAATAGTACAAACAGCCCAATTATAAAATGGGCAAAAGATATGAAAAAACATTTCTCCGAAAAGGAAATACAAATGGCAAGAAACACATGAAAAAATATTAATCTCCACTAGTTGTGCTGGTTTGGATGTATTGTGTCCCCCGAAATGCCATGTTCTTTGATGGAATCTTGTGGGGGCAGACATATTAGGGTTGAATAGGTTGGCATCCTTTAACTGAGTGTTTCCATAGAGACGTGACTCAATCAACTGTGGGTGAGACCTTTGATTAGATAATTTCCATGGAGGTGTTACACCACCCATTCAGTTGGGTCTTAATTGAATCACTGGAGTCCTATAAAAGTGTTCACAGACAGAAGGAGGTGCTACAGCCAAGAGAGACACTTTGAAGAACACACAGGGGCTGAGAGTGTAGCTGGAACACAACCTGGATCAGCAGACGTCAGCCATGTGCCTTCCCAGCTAATCAAGGTTTTCCAGATTCCATTGGCCTTCCTTTGGTGAAAGAATACTAGTGTTGATGCCTTCATTTGGATATTTTCATGACCTTCAGGCTACAGCTTTCTAACCAAATAACCCCCCTTTATAAAAGCCAATCCATTTCTGATATTTTGCAAAATGGCAGCATTAGCAAACCAGAACACTAGTTATTGGGGAGATGCAAATCAAGACCACAATGAGATTTTATCTCACACCAGTAAGAATGGCTGCCATTAAACAAACAGGAAACTACAAATGCTGGACAGGATGTGAAGAAAATGGAACTGTTATTCATTGCTGGTGGTGCTGTATAATGGTACAGACACTCTGGAAGACAGTTTGGCGGTTCCTCAGAAAACCAGATATTGAGTTACCCTATTATCCAGCAATTTCACTTCTTGGTATATACCTAGAAGATCTGAAAGCAGTGACACGAACAGATATTTGCACACTGATGTTCATGGTGGCATTGTTCACAATTGCCAAGAGATGGAAACAATTCAAATGTCCTTCTGCAGATGAGTGGATAAACAAAATGTGTGTATGCACGCACGCACACACACACAATATGGAATATTACACAACAGTAAGAAGGAACAAGGTTGTGAAATATATGACAACATGGATTGAACTTTGAAGACATAATGCTGAGTGAAATAAGCCAGACACAAAAGGAGAGATACTGTATGTTATCACTAATGTGAACTCCATGAAAAACGTAAAAATAAGTGTCTTATAATGCATAAAAGGGGGACTTAGAGATAGACAGAAGCTAGTGAAGGGGAAATGATAATCTAATACATACAGATATGCTAATGAGGATGATCTCAATGGTATGGGATGGTCAGGTGTGACTAGGGTTCATTAATGGGATTATAAGTATCGGTGACACATTTAAGACGAATATGTTCATAAATGGTTGTTTAAAGGCAAGTAACACACAGAGGAGCACCACAAACCTAAATAAGTATTAGCATGATTTACTTATAAGGTATGGAACTGGTGCAGAGGGTTAACAATAGAGTGGTATATGGAAAAACTACCCATTACATATTAAAGACTATTTTTAATAGGAATATCTTACCAACACTACACTAATACTAGGAATGAATAATTAGCAGCTGATAAGAGCTCTGGGATGTTTTATTTTATGATAATTATTTAAAGTTGAGAGAGATGAGGATTGTATAACTAAGTGAAGATAATGTAAAAACGGACCATTTAGCTTAGGATAGAATATATATTAAGTGAAATTAGGAACACACTACTTAATAAATCAAACCCTTGACTTGAGGCTTGCTCTTGTGAAACAGGATTGTAAATGGGAGGTTGATCCCTTCTATAATTATGCCTAAGAGGCACCTCCAGGTAACCTCTTTTGTTGCGCAGATGTGGCCTTTCTCTCTCTAAGCCCAACTTAGCATATAAGCTCATTAACCTCCCCTCAATGAGGGACATGACTCCCAGGGGAATGAATCTTCCTGGCAAAGTGGGACATGACTCCCAGGAGAGCCTGGCCTTGGCAGTGAGGGATTGAAAATGCCTACCTGAACAAAAGCAGGAAAAAAGAAAGGTAACAAGCTGAGGTCGCAGTGCCTGAGAGACCCCAATTAGAGTTGAGAGGCTATCCTGGAGGTTTCTTTTATGCACGCTCCAGCCAAACATCCCAAATGGACGCAGTATTCCATGCCCTTACCAAAAGTAGTCCCCAAACACCTAGGTCCCTACCTGAGATTCTATAACAGACTCATTCATTAAGTTTTGTTGTTCAGAAACTGAAATCCACCAGAGTGTTTCTATGCCAGATAAGTCCTAAAACCCAGAGGCAACGGCCTCTTTAAGTACAATAACCAGATGTCGATACTCCCTTTCAATATGAACAAGCTAGGGTGCTCCCTGCCTAGACACCCCTGAAGATGGAGAAAAAGATTAAGTAAAAGGAAGGGGTAGCAACAAACAAGATAAGATTCAAAAAGGTGTATGAACACTGAAACTTCATATGAACATATTACCTGTTTTTTGATGCTGGGGTGTTAGAATAGCTGGAAGGAGGTAAATCACATGGTGGAACTGTAACCTATAATATAATTTGAAATTTGCTCCATAGCTACCCGTTGAATTAAGCTTTGAAAGTCTTTACCTTTCTGTATATACCCTATATTGCATATTAAGGAAAGAATTGAAACTGTGGATCTGTAACCCATAACAATTTTTGAAATTACCTATATAACTGCTTGTTGAGCTGTACATTGAAAGTTAATACCTTTCTGTATGTATGTTTTATTTTACAATAAGGGAAACAGCTGAAGTTGTAGAACTGTGACCCATAATATTCTTCGAAATTTGCTAACTATTGTTAAAGCATACATTGAAATTATCACTGTTATGTATATATGTTGAAGTCCACAATAAAAAAATGCATTAAAAAAATAAAGGCATCAAGGAATCATGCTAAAAACAGGACACAAGAGAGAATAGATTGTAATGAAAACTTACTAACAGCATTTGAGAAAATCAAGAAGACAACCAAGAGAATGAAAATGAAATAAAGAAGTAAAAAGGTTGAGAGAGGAAGTGATGGAAATGGAGGCCAGGCAAAGTATGTAGAAAATAATTGGTTTCCTTGAAAAGAAACTGGTGTTTCTGAAGAAAAAAATTCAAAACAATGAAACAGAACCATTATTTAAAATTATAATCCAAGAAAACTTTCTAGAAATAAAGGCCAGAATCTACACATTTTCCATACCAGGGAAAACTGACCCAGAGTGATCAACTCTGAGACATATCCTAGTAAAACAATTAAGACTTCAAAGATTATGAAAATAATCCTCAGGACTGTCAGGCAAAAAAGATGAAATAACTTACCAAAACAAAAGGATTAGACTGACATCAGATTATTCAAAAACAACATACAAAGCAAGGCAACAGTAGAGAGACATTTTCAAAAATCTGTAAGGAAAGAAAGTACTAGCCAAGATCTTAAAAGGTTCAAAGCCACAGAAAAACTGTTTTGAATGTGTCAGAACATTGTACACATGTGGTCCTCCTAAGGAGTCTACCAGAGGATGAGCTTCCCCCAACCAAAAGATGACTGGGCAAATGCAGTGTCAAAGTGCTAAAAACTGGTGATGAGCTTTCAGTGTTTCTGTAGGTTTTAAATTTTTCAAAATAAAATTAAGAAAAAAGGTAAAAGACAAACACTTTTAAAAAGATGACTGGTAAAACTTTGCCAAAGGTCTGCCAATGAACATTTAAGTATTAAATTGTAGCACTCAGACTAAAACAAAAGTGGGGAAATGGCAATGAAGAGTGATATATAAATATTGCATGTTGTGACAATGTAGAAAGAATGTTAATAAAAAGGAAGGAAAAGGTAGAGAAAAGGAGGAAAGTAAAACAAGACCACTGGCCATAACAGGTGGCAGGCAAAGGATGACATTTAAAACCAATAAAAAGCAAAAGGTTAAGTAGGAAAAAAGGGGTTTATAGGTGCACTATATAAAGTATTAACACAAAGGTAACCACTAGAATAAAAACACAAATCTTTCTAAATGCCAAAGGAACTTTACAGGAAAAAATAAGGAAGACACATCATATAAAGGAAACCAGTACATACAACATAATAATAAAGTAATTACACCACAAGATATATGACAGAATCAACACCAAACACAACAGCCACATCAATAAATGTGAAGGGGCTTAACTTGCCTATTTAAAGCAAAAGATTTTCAAATTGGCTCATTAAAAAAAAAAACCTCAACTCTATGCTGTATAAAAGAGGCACAGGTAAAATGCTGTGATTCAAAAAGGCTAAAAATAAAGGGAAGGGAGATCCAAGATGGCAGCATAGAGAGGAGTGGAAGCTAAGTAGTCCCCTGGAACAACTAAAAACAAACCAGAAACAACTAGTAAATAATCCAGAATAACTGCAGGGGGACAAACGTGACCGTCCACTCATCATACACTAACCTGAATTGGGAGGATTGCCCAAGATCACAGCATAAAATCTGTAAGTAAAAACTGTGGATCCATATCGGGAGACCCCTCCCCCACAGCCCGAGCTATGAAGCCTCGTGGTGCCAGAGAGAAGCTCTCTCCCAGCAAGCGAATATAGCTCAGCTGAGCTCCAACTGGGGTTTTAAGTAGCGAGTGTGAACTGCTCACTACGAGGTACGAATCCCCAATAAGTAGACAGAGGCTTTGGGTGTCGACTGACCCTGGAGAGCTGGAGGGTGGCCTCGGACTAGCTCTGTTCCTTTTTCGACTCAGTGGAGAAAGCCTCGGCCATTTTCAGTTCCCAGTTCTGTGACCCAGACAGGGGTGTGGCACAGGCAGAGAGAGATCATTGAAATGCTAATGACCTCCCCCTAAGGCGTCTATCTTCTCTAAGAGGAAAGGGGTGGGGCCCAGCTCTACTACCTGCCTTTCATTCAGAACTTATACCAGTCAAGAATTATAGGCTAATCTTTGCATCATGCAGAGACCGCTCCTGCACGGCCCGGCAGCCCAGGGCTTCCCTTGAGGGATGATGCGCACTAGTGATGTAGCATAGCCTTCCCTCAGCAGAGGTCCTGGAAGATCACAGCTGAGAAGGGGGGCCCACTCAGAAAACCCAGGGACGCTACGTCAATGCCAGTGGTTTGTCAGTCAGCGACAGAGAAAATCTGGGGCACAACTGAAATGAAGGCTTAGACTCTTGCAACAGCCTTGAATCTCTGGAAACACCTGGGAGGTTTGAATATTAAAGCTGCCCTACCTGCCTAACCACCCAGACACACACCCCACATTCAGGGCGGACAGCTCCAACAACAAACTGAGTTCACCAACTGAACCCCACAAAAATCATTTCCCCACACACCACAGAGACAAAGTTGGGGAGAACTGACTTGAGGGGTATAGGTGACTCGCAGATGCCATCTGCTGGTTAGTTGGAGAAAGTGTATGCCACCAACTTGTATTTCTCAAAAATTAGATTGGTATTTTTTTTTTTTTTACAACTTGAAAGAACCCTATCAAGCAAATCAAATGCCAAGAGGCCAAAAACAATAGAAAATCTTAATGCATATGATAAAACCAGATGACATGGAGAACCCGATCCCAAACACCCAAATCAAAATATCAGAAGAGACACAGTACTTGGCACAATTAATCAAACAATTACAATCAAGGAATGAAAACATGGCACAGGATATAAAAGACATGAAGAAGACCATGGAGCAGGATAAAAGGGACATAAAGAAGACCCTAGAAGAGCATAAAGAAGAAATTGCAAAATTAAATTAAAAAATAGAAGATCTTATGGAAATAAAAGAAATTTTTGGCCAAATTAAAAAGACTCTAGATACTCTTAATACAAGATTAGAGGAGGCTGAACAACAACTCAGTGTCCTAGAGGTCCACAGAACAGAAAATGAAAGAACAAAAGAAAGGAGAAAAAAATCGAAAAAATGGAAAAGGATCTCAGGGATACGACAGACAAAATAAAACGTCCAAATTTAAGATTCATTGGTGTCCCAGAAGGGGAAGAGAAGGGCAAAGGTATAGAAAGAGTATTCAAAGAAATTGTTGGGGAAAAATTCCCAAACCTTCTACACAATATAAATACACAAAGCATAAATGCCCAGCAAACTCCAAATAGAATAAATCCAAATAAACCCACTCCAAGACATATTCTGATCAGACTGTCAAATACTGAAGAGAAGGAGCAAGTTCTGAAAGCAGCAAGAGAAAAGCAATTCACCACATACAAAGGAAATAACATAAGACTAAGTTGTGACTACTCAGCAGCCACCATGGAGGCGAGAAGGCAGTGGCATGGCATATTTAAAACTCTGAGAGAGAAAAATTTCCAACCAAGAATACTTTATCCAGCAAAACTCTCCTTCAAATTTGAGGGAGAGCTTAAATTTTTCACAGACAAACAAATGCTGAGAGTCTGCCAAGAAAAGACCTGCCCTACTTCAGATACTTCCCTGACAAAGAAACAAAGAAAGGAGAAAGAGATATAGAGAATTTTAACAGACATATATAGAACCCATTACATCCCAAATCACCAGGACACACATTTTTCTCTAGTGATCACGGATCTTTCTTCAGAATGGATCATATGCTGGGACATAAAGCAAGCCTCAATAAATTAAAAAAACAAAAAAACAAAAACAAAAAAACAATTGAACATATTCAAAGCACAATCTCTGACCACAATGGAATACAAATAGAAGTAATAAATTTTGAATTGTAACTCCACTATTTACTTCCTACATGATATAAAATACACAAACTCTAATGACAAATCAGTGGTTTTGAACTCAATGTAAAATACGTAATTTTTGACAAGAACTATACAAAGGTGAGGGAATGGAGGAGTAAAGGTACTTAGTTTATGTGTCCTATTGAAATTAAGTTGATATCAAAGAAAAACAAGATTGTTATGGATTTAAGATGAAAACTAGAGTATGAGAAGGGGCAATGGGGAGTTAAGAAATGAGTGTAGCATTGCTATTTGGGGTGAAGGGAAATTTCTAGTAATGGATGTGGGAAGGTGATAGCATTACAACATTCTAAATGTGATTAATCCCACTAATGGAATGCTAGGGAGGGGGTGGAATGGAAAGATTTAGGCTGTATATGTTTCCACAATTGAGAAAAAAAAAGACAGTCTAAATAGATGACAATTGACTGCCAAGGACGACCCTGGATGGGATCTGAGGATGGAGGACAGGAGGCTCAAAGGGACACAGTTGAGACATAAGGAAAAGGAAATATAGAATGTAAGCTTTGTATCATTGTTGAATCTCTTGTACTTCTTAGCTGCATTTAATGGGATTGCATAAAAGAATGTGCTTATTCATGGGAATTGTATATGTGAATTATAGTGTTTGTTTAAGGATGTGTGCAGCTAGCTCTCATATGTTCAGAAGACAGAGCAATAGATGATGGATGATAGACAGGGAGAGAGGGAGAGAAGGAGGGAGGGAGGGAGGGAAAGAAATAGCAGTGTGACAACATGTTAAAGTTAGTGGATCGGGGTGTGGGGGGGTCAGGGAATGCTGGAGTTCTGTGTATGGGGTTTGTATTGCTTTTGCAACTGTTCCTATAACTTTGAATTTATTTCAAAATAAAATGTAAAAAATAAAATAAAATAAAATGCAAAAATAAATAAATAAATAAATAAAGGGAAGGACAAAGATTTAACATGCAAATGAAAACAATAAGAAAACAGGTTTAAAATCCTGATACCAAAGTAGATATCCAGTCAAAAAGAATTAAATAAGACAAAGGATACTTTAAATTAAAAGCCACAATCCTGGGAAAAGGATTTCTCCAAAGAAGATATACAATGGCCAATAAACACATGGAAAGATACGCAACATCATTAACCATTACGGAAATTCAAATTAAATCCACAATGAGATACCACGTCATACCCACAAGGATTGTTATTACTATAAAAAAAAAAAAAAAAAAGGGAAACAAGTGTTGGAGAGAATGCAGAGAAATTGGAATTCTAGTGCATTGTTGGTGGGAATATAAAATGGTGCAGCCACCGTGGAAAGCAATAAGGGGGTTCCTTGAAAAGTTAAATATAGAATTACCATTTGACCCAGCAATCCCACTTCTAGGTAGATATCTAAAGAAAGTGAAAACTGGGTCGCAAACAGATACTCGTACACGAAAGTTTACAGCAGCATTATTCACAAAGGTCAAAAGCTTGAAACAACCCAAATGTCCATCAACAAATGAACGGATAAATAAAATGTGGTACATACACACAATGGAATATTATTTGGCCATAAGAAAAATGAAGTTATTAGACACGCTGCAACATGGACAAAATCTGAAAAACGTTTTGTTCAACGAAACAAGCAAGACACATAAGAACAAAAACTGTATGACATCACTTATAAGAGATTACTCTGAATAGAAAATTTGCAGAGATAGGAGAGCAGATTAGTTTTCCAGTAGAGAAGGAATGGGGGGGGGGAGGGGAAGGGGGAGTGTTTATTTGCAAAAATATAAATTAAAATTTTAAAAAAGTGGTGTTGGCATAGAAAATGGCTTTTATGATAAGAATCTGAAAATTTGGGGTCATAATACTGAATTCATAGAGTTTTTTTTAGGGACATAGACATAATATATTTTTCAATCTAGTACATTATAGGTGTTACATAAAAACATATACATTATAATTACTGTCATTACTGTTTTTTAATATCTCTCTTTTTAACAAGCAAAGGCGGAAGTTATGGCCTTATTCTTTTGTTCCCACAGAAAAGGTCAATGTTGAAGGCATAAATATTATAAGGAAGTATTTCTTAAGGTGAAAACGAGCAGTAGAAATTGCCTTAAACATGAAATAGATGAAAAGAGGACAGAATTTGGTAGCAAACTTTGATTCTTGATAAATCTTAAACTATCACATCTGGAGGAAAAAAAAACAACCACAATCCACAATAAAATATAATAGTTCTAACTATCCAAATAACATAGCAACCACTTGTATAAAACAAAAATTACAGGAGAAACAAACAGTAATAATGAGAGACTTTAACACACTACTTACTGTAAGTACGAGACAGGTCAAGTGGACAAAAAATAAGTAAAGATACATCAGATTTGATGAAATAATCACTAATTAACACTTTTGGATATATGTATCTAACATTACACTTTGATGATAGAGAATATACCTTATCTCAAACACACAGCAATCAAATTAATGAATAAAATCCTAGTTGAAAAAAATGTAGGTGAGGACAAAGTGAGGGAAAAAAAGAGAATCACATATAATACACCACTTATTATTTATACATTAAATAAAAGGATTATAAGCATACTAGTGAAAAAACTAGAAAACAACCTGTGAGCGAAAAAGAATTTTTACTTAACAGAATTCCTTTTTATTTCACTCACAGTTTCTTTCTTTTGCTGAGGTGCCATCTGTCAAAACCACAATTAGATAAATTCTACCTTAATACGTTTCATGCTATCATTTTTAGGAAATGAGTAGTAGATAGGGAGACATTCCAAAAAGAATGATAATAAATGGAATGTTAGTCAAGATTGCTAAGCAATTTAGGGGTTCTAAATAAAAGAGATTGCCATTTGAAGGGGAAAAAAGACCTCATTTAAGGAAGTTTCATCATGAATGTTTGTTGTATAGTTGACTTATGCACTAAAATGATGCACTTTGGGATTCTTCAGGATGATGAAGGGCACTAAACAAATTCCAAGTACTGAGAAATGTTATTATCATAAATTACAGATAAGCCAAAAGCATGAAGGAATGAGGAACACAGGAGGAATCAATCCCAGTACAAGGAAATTATACAGTACTCCACTCTGCTTGACAACCAAAAACTCTGATATCAAGGAAGAAACAGAAGTTAAGAGCAAGATAAGCAGAATTGGATCTAGGAGTTGGAAAAGACAGAAAAGAAAAAGGAAAATGTTTGACGTTAGAATATTCTGATATGGAAACTACATTTGTTTACTTTGATTCAGGATGATGACTGTAATAAACTCATTACTTTAGTATCCATTGATTAATAATATAGGCCATTGGAGAGAGGCAGTCCTTCTGAGAGATTTTTTTTTTCCGAAAATTAAGATTTGAAAGAAGACAACTTAGCCCTCCCCACTACATAGGATCTGACACTCAGGGGAGTGAATCTCCCTGGCAACGTGGAATATGACTCCCAGGGAGGAATCTAGACCCAGCATCGTGGGATGGAGAACATCTTCTTGACCAAAAGGGGGTTGTGAAAGGAAATGAAATAAGTTTCAGTGGCTGAGAGATTCCAAAAGCAGCCGAGAGGTCACTCCGGTGGGCACTCTTATGCACAATATAGACAACCCTATTTAAATTCTAATGAATTGGAATAGCTAGCAGTAAATATCTGAAACTATCAAACTACAACCCAGAATCCATGAATCTCGAAAATGATTGTATAAAAATGTAGCTTATGAGGGGTGACAATGTGATTGGGAAAGCCATATGGACCACAATCCCCTTTGTCCAGTGTATGGATGAATGAGTACAAAAATGGGGGCAAAAAAAAAAGGCACCCAGTGTTCTTTTCTACTTTAATTGTTCTTTTTCACTTTAATTTTTATTCTTATTATTTTTGTGTGTCTGGTAATGAAAGTGTTCAAAAATTAATTTTGGTGATGAACGCACAACTATATAATGCTACTGTGAACTGAATGTATGCTTTGTATGACTGCATGGTATGTGAATATACCTCAATAAAAATGACTTAAAGAAAAAAAAGAACCTTTAAAAAAAAAGAAAGCAACTTAGGCTTATTCACTTGATTTTTAAAACAATCATTTATTTGTAAAGAGGATATTTAGTACCCGTATTTGCCAGTGCTGACAATTATTTTATGTACCTTACAGTAATAAATCTACATATAAAAAAATTTGTTATTCACAATCTCACTAGTTCAGATTGACCATATCCTCAATTTGGTCAAATCATTCAGTTTCTCTCTTCTTTCATGACACTGTAAGTACTAAAATATTATTCCCATTTTCATGCATAAAGCTTATTAAATTATTAAGGATTTCTGGGAAAAAAAAGGCTTTTTGCCTCTAAGTCATGAAATTGTTACAACTCTGCATTTTGTTGATTTGATAGGGATCATAACATCAACTTACTTGTATTTGTTTTAAATCTCTGAGTAAAGATGAGATCTTGGCCTCTTCTAGTATATCTGAGGTTTATTATGAACAACTTCTGCCAGATTTAAAATTATTAACAGGTTTATATTTAAAGGAATCTGAAATTCCTGACAAATAATTAATAGCTAGGTAAATATGCTATTCTGGATATTTGATTGGAATGTTGCAGAAAAGACTGGAAACCACAGACCACAAAGAGAGGACATTTGGAAGAAAACAGTTCACATGTTTTAGCTTCTGTTATAAAGTTAAGCTAAAAGTTCTTAGAAGTATTTCCTGGCTCCCTGTCTCTTCTCCTTGGTTTCCACAAGGACATGGTGGATGTGAGCCTGTACTTTCCTGAAGTGAACAGTCCTCAAGTTGATTTCTTTCCTTATAGCTGCTACTTGAAGTGGACATCCCTTGTGATCATGACAGAATGAATGACTGAGCTTCTTTGTCTCCACAGTAAGTTGATTGAGAATCTACACTCTACTTTGGCTGGGTATAGATTACTTATAATGCATGTTATATTTAGATTCTAGATTCATCAATTAATGACTCAAGCCCCTAGGATGCTGAACCATCTTGCCTTCCACAGAAAACTGAGACTGGGGATTTTATAGGACTGATCCTATAAAGTATACTTTCCTTGGGAAATTTTGAGGCATCCCAGGATTGATTCAAATACAACATACCTAAGCTGGAACACTCTCAGAAACACAAGGAGAATAATTAATATCAAACATCATTTTACTGCCCAAGTATTGTTTATTGCTTATTAACTTCATATCATTCTTAGTATCTGCTTTTTCAATCATATCCTTTCTCTCTAGATGCTGTCACTGATTGTTAGAGTTCAAATCCCAGCTCTATGATTTACTAGCTATGCAATCTTGGGAACAATATTTAATCTCTGTAAGTCTGTAAAATGGAGATAATGAGTATCTACCTCAAAATAATAAGGGTAAACTGGACACACATAGGCTGGCCTTAATATACAGTACCTGCCTCAGTCTACATGTATATAGTACCACATAACAGGATACTAATAACATGAACAACAATACTGACTTTATAATGTAACTGGCATATCCTAACTCACTTTCCCATCATTAAAAATTGGCAGTATATTTCTATTTATCTAGAAAAAAAGATAAGCAGCAATAAATGTTTCCTATAGACCCACTAACAGCAAACAAAGTGGACTTAAACTGCAGACTAAATAGGAAATATTTGTAATGTAATATAAAATTAATCTATTTAAAATCATACCTCACCAATACATAATAAAACTAGCAGGAAGGCAGTACAGAAGAGGCACACACTTAGAATCAGGAAACAGCTCTGTCATTGGTTAGCTGTAAGACCATGGACAAACCTTTTCACACCTCTGAGCCTCAATTTCCTCCTCTATTAAATGAGACTACAGTTGTGTTTTACAAACATTTTTTAAGCAGTGTAAGCCATTCTTTAAGTCTTCTGAGCCCCAGCTGCAACCCTCGTCTCTGCCCCTGAGATAACCTCTATGGAATGGCAGAAGACTCCACTGTGCATAGCTTTAAAGTCACAGAGATAAATCCCTTGAAGCTTTTATATTTAAGATACTCCAGTCTAGGCATTCAGCAAATTCAAGCCTTCAGATTTTTAAAAATAAATTAATGCCCTAGTATATCAGTTATGTATGTTCAAAATTTCTAAATACATAGTAATTCAAAGTAAAATAAGAGCTACCTTAATTTCTGGATATTCTTATTTTCACTTATTCTAGTAACACCTGAAAAAAAAAAAAACAAAATATTTTTAAATGGTTTATTAATATATCATCACTACCTGAAATTTATTTTCAAAAAGTTCAATTGTAAGTTCATTCTCAATAATTAAGATCATAACTACACCTAAAACACACAAATACATACATAACAACAACAACAAAACTCCTTTAAAAAGTCTTCCCTTTGGGCTTATCTTTTATATGAAAATATATTTTAATTTATAGCTATGGCACTTATCTAGGCTATGTTCATACAACAAAACATACTAAATTATATGCTCCCCTTTGGCCCAGTGCTAATTTTGTTGCTACATATCTTATTGGCATTATCAAAATAACTCAGCAAGACTGTGGTGATAAATGTACAACTATATGATGATACCATGAACAACTGACCGTACACTATGGATAATTGTATAGTATGTGAACATATCTCTATACAATTATAGGAAAAAATATAATGGGGTAAAAGTGCTGGAGAAAATGTGGAGAGAGGGATGTACCTATTTACTGTTGATGAAGAGGCAGAATGGTGTAGCCTTTCTGGAGGTCACTGAGGTGGCTCCACAAGAAGCTAGGTATGTGGGTTCATAAGGTCCTGCAACCTCATTATGGGTTATGTACTTGGAAGATCTGAGAGAAGAGACATGAATAGACATTTGCACACTGGTGTTTATGGAGGCAGTATTCATGATTTGCAATAGGCAGAGGCGGCCTAAGGAGACGGCTTAAAGGCTACATCGACAGGAACAGAATGGTGGACTGTGGTATATGCATACAATGGAATACTGAACAACTACAAGAAGGAATGAAGCTGTGAGACACCCAACAAGGTGAATGGATCCTGTAGACAGCATTTTGAGTGAAGTACGCCAGAAACACTGGGGCAAGCACTATAATGCTTCATCAATATGGATAACTACAATGTGTAGATTAAGAATTGAGTCTTAGAGCACAGCCTAACAGGGAAACGACTGTTGTGATGGTCCCTGGATTGTAAGCTCTTACAGCAGTCAAATCTGTTACTGAATTGTAACGGCTATCTCCAGACTCTGAGATGTTGATCCCTTTGTGTATGACCTGATTGGTCTCTGGGACATTGGGTGTCTGTGTGATGCCTGGGGCTCACGGCCTGGAGCTCAGCAATTATGAATGTCAGTATTAGCACATACAGCAACTGTTAAAAAAAAAAAAAAATGCTGACAGATTTGAATGGAGCAGATCTGGTTGAGACTGAGGCAAATTGGGCCAAAGGGTAAAGGTTGAAACTGGCTGTGTGTTAAAACTTCAATTTCCATGTGAGACCAAGGGAAGAGATATTTATTTGGTGTAGGATCTATATTTTCTAAACAATATAACTTCTACAGTCAGTTTGTTCAAACACCATAATCACATGGAACTTTGACTAGGAAGTGAGATATGGTAGGTCTGTAAAGGTTAGAGTAAAGTGGCAGCATGTCCCAAAGTAATTTGGGCAGAGAATAAAAATATATATTCGGTGTCCCACTGGGGAGCTGGGGGAAGATACAGAGGTGTTGGACTTCCTCACCTCGATTGTTGCTGATGTTCTCACAAACATTGGGGACTGATGGCTTGATATGCTGGGCCCTCTGCCTTGGGGCTTGTTGCTGCAAAGGAAGGGCTGAACCTGATTATGATTGTGCCTGGCAGTCTCCCCTGAGTGCCTCTTTGTTGCTCAGATGTGGCCCTCTCTCTCTAACTAATCCACCTTGGTGGGTGGTCTCGCTGGCCTCACCCCTGTGTGGGACCTGGCTCCCAGGGGTGTGGATCTCCGCGGCAAGGCGGGATGTGGCTCCTGGGGATGAGTCTGGGCCTGGCATCGTGGGATTGGGAATGTCTTCTTGACCAAGAGGGGGATGCGAAATGAAATGAAGTAAAGCTTCAGTGGCTGAGGAATTTCAGGTGGAGTCAAGGGTTTGCTCTGGTGGACATTCTTACACACTATATAGATAACACTTCTTGGGTTTTGATGTATTGGAATGGCTAGAAGTAAATACCTGGGACTGCCAGGCTCCAGCCCAGTGGCCTTGACTCTTGAGGACAATTATATGACAGTGTGGACTGCGGGGGGAGACAGTGTGGTTTTGGGGACCTTGTGGATCGCACTCCCCTTGTCCAATGTGTGGGTGGATGAGTGGAAAAGTGGGGACAAAAACTAAATGAAAAATGGGGTGGGATGGGGGGGGATGATTTGGGTGTTCTTATTTACTTTTATTTTTTATTCTTGTACTAATTCTTTCTGGTGTAGGGAAAATGTTCGGAGGTGGATTGGGGTGATGAATGCACAGCTGTGTGATGGTGCTGTGGGCGGTTGGTTGTGCACCATGGATGTTTGTGTGATGTGTGGATGTATCTCAGTGGAACCGAATTAAAAAAAAATACATTGGGGTGATGAGTGCATAACTATATGATGGCACTGTGTATTGATTTTATACCATGGATGACTGTATGGTATTTGAATACATCTCAATAAAACTGAATTTAATTAAAAAAATTATAACTCAGAAGTAAACCTATAGGTTCATGACTCCCATGTCTATATTCTCAGACATGACCTTTTGCCAGGTACAGTCCAAACTTACTTAAATAGACCAGCTTAATATCTTGTAACAACTTAAATGGCTTTTCACTGATTGGAGAGGCTTTTGGCTGTGCCACAGCTCTTGTGCTTGGTTACAGAAGTTACTGGGTGGAGGACCTTCTACCTTTTGAGCCAGAAATAGGTCTATGAATTTTAAGAAGGGAGGCTGTAGTAATAAACAAACAGGATTTGGGGAATATATCTGTGGAATTTAAGTAAGAAGTTGCCACAATAGAATAAATATGCTCTATGTGCAGAATTAGGACTAATGAACAGAAGTAAAGGGAAGCAGTTTCTGGTTAAGGGTGAAGATGAACTTTCTAATAACTAGAGCGCCTTGAATATATATGTGGTGCACTTCCTTTTGAGGTGTTTAAGCCAAGGATGCATGAGGACTTGTTGGGGTGGCTACCACCTTTGGATGTCCTTTCTTCTCAAGAGTGTTGGATTAGAAGACCCCTAAAATCTTCTCCAACTTGGACACTCTATGATTTCCTATGGAACACACTCAGCAAAAAGATGGCCAAAAATATCATGACTTCTCACAGGTGATTTTAGTTAACAGCAGAGCCAGGTGGAGACACTTTCACTGCCTCTAGCAAGTTTCACGCTATTTTTCTTTTTTAGGACTACACTATGAAAAGATAGTATCAGCCTTTGGATAATAGACAATCTAGACTTTTACCGAAAGTTCAGTGAGCAAAGGGTCTCCAAAATATCATTGTAGGACTACTATTATCACACTTAATTTCTTTAAAGTTCACTGGCTGTTTCACATCCCTGAGGTGTTTTTCTGGCTACAGCAGATGAAAGAATGAGTAGAACACAAGGAAATGCTTGATCAATTGCACCAGAACAGTACCATAATGCCCGTAACATTAGAAAAATGCAATTTTAAGAAGAATGAGCAAAGTATGTTTAAAAATGGATAAGCAGGGTGAAATACATACATTTTTTCAATTAAAACAATGCATCTCTAAAAACAAGCACAATATTCATGGATCAGAAGACTTAATATTAAGATGTCATTTCTTCCCAATATGATCTATAGATTTGATGCAATTCCAATCAAAGTCTTAGCAACTTTTTTGGTAGATATCGATAAACTGATTCTGAAATTTTGTGGAAAGGCAAAGGAACTAGAATAGCCAAAACACTTCTGAAAAGAAAAGTCAGAGGGCTCAGTTTACCAATTTCAAGACTTACTATAAAGCTCCACTAATCAAGACTGTGGTATTGGCAAAGGATAGACACATAGATCAATGGAGCAGAGTAGAGAGCCAGAAATAGATTCATACAAATATAGTTCAACTGGTTTTTGATAAAACTGCACAGACAACTCAATGGAGACAGAGTCTTTTCAACGAATGAAGCTGGAACAATCAGATGCTCATACACAAAAAAATGCAACACACACCTTATTTAAAAATTAATTTGAAAATGGATCATAGTCTTATTTAAAATATAAAACTATAAAATTCAAGGAAAAAATCTGTGTGATATTGGATTTGGCAATCAATAAAAGAAAAAAAACTGATAAATTGGACTTAATCAAAATTTTAAAATTTGGACTGAAAAGGCATTGGAAAGAATGAAAAGACAAGCCACAGGCTGAGAGAAAATATTTGCAAATCACATATCTGATAAAGGACTTGAATCCAAAATATAAAAAATAAGCAAGATGGTGGAATACCATGAACTACCAAAAATTAGGTAATTATTCTTTTAGTCTTTTAAAAAATACAGTCTGTTTAACAGCACCATAACAGCAGAAAAACTATGATTTGCTGACAAGTTCCCTTAGGGACGAATACCTGCTAGAGGTTGCAAATAGCAGAACACTTGTAACTACAGTTATTAATAAATTTTATAATAAAGAAAATTTCTGTGTCCCAAATAAAAGCAATAAAACACATTTTAAAAATTGACAAACATATTAACAAACATGCATGGTCAGAAACCTTAAACACTATTAGATTAAGGTAAACCAGAGTAATAGTTAATAAAAGAAGCACAGATTGAAACATTTCATGAAGCAGAACTAACAGAAAAGGCAAGAACTAACAGTAAATCAAACTTCTCTCTCGTCTTGGTCTTCTGGCTGCACTAAGACTTCCACCTCCACCAATGCCTCCTATAAATGGGTTTCTGTCTCTCTCACGTCTTGCCAAACACATTCTAACGATGGACAGAACCAAAGCCCTATTTCTTAGTCCTCATCCTACCTACTTCCTTGCTGTATTTAATTCTGTTGACTACCCTTCCCTCCTGAGACCTCTGCTTTTGCTACATTAGCCCTCCTGCCACTGTTTTACCCTCTAGCCTCTTTCATTGGCTCCTTTTCCCAGATGGATCTCTACAATCCAAGTTCTGTGGTCAGTTTTACATACTCTTAACAGTTTTAACTATTACCTATGAGCACATGAATCCCAAATCTATATCTGTAACTCTGCCCTTTTCCCTGTGAGGTAGAGCTGCATGGTGACAAAAGCATAGCACTTTGGAGTCAAACATACAAAGGATCAAATTTCATTCTACCACTGTGATCCTGGACAAGTTAATAAGGAGACCAGGTGTTCTGATTTGCCAAAGCTGCCAAAATGCAATATACCAGAAATGGACTGGCTTTTAACAATGGGGATTTATGAGGTTGCAAATTTACAGTTCTAAGGCCATGAAAATGTCCCAATTAAGACACCAAGCTTAAGATACCTTCTCTGAGGAAAGGCCAATGGCATCTGGGGTTCTTCTGTTATGTGGGAAGGCAGATGGCCGGAGTCTGCTGGTCCTCTCTCAGGTTTAGCTTCTGGTTTCCATAGCGTTCTCCAAAATGTCTCTGGGCTTCTGTCTTAGCTTCTCCCAGCTCCCATGGATCCTCCTTGCTTCTCCCAGGGCAAACTCTGGATTATACATCTTAGCTTCTCTCCAAACTGTCTCTCTCAGCTTCTCTCTTAGCTTCTCCCAGGCCATTTCAGTCTCTGAGCTCCCTCTCTCCATGAGCTCTCTTAAAGGACTCCAGCAAAGGATTAAGACCCACCTTGAATGGGTGGGGTTATGTCTCCACGGAAACAACCTAATCAAAAGGTCCCACCCATAACAGGTCTGCTCCCACAACTCAAAGCCTGCCCACGGCCTGCAGAGTAAGATCTGAACTAAGAATTTTTATGATCTGGCCTAACCAACTTCCCAGCTTCATCTCCTGCCACTACCCTGACATACACAGGACTCTTAGGACTCTGCTTTTACTCAGAATGTTTTTTATGTTCCCCTTTTCCTTCCTAGCAAAAACGTCTCCAGTTCAGTGTTCAGGGATGTAGAAAAAGAGGTTCAACAATATATTGCTAGTAGCAATGAGCATTGATCCAGATTTGAAAACCAAATTTCTAATAATAATGAGAAAAAACTTGCCTACGGCTCTGAAAAACTAAAATTAATGTACAGGATTATATTTGGAGGACAGACTCCCTTTACTCTTCCCACATCAAAATGGTAACCTTCAATTAAATAATTCATACATACAAAGCACTTAGGACCTTGTATTAAGCAATGGATCTGTAAATGAGCAACAAAATAAAAAAAAAAAATAGATAAACTGCACTTCATCAAAATTTAAAACTTTTGTGCATCAAAGGACATTATCAAGAAAGTGAAAAGACAATCGACAGAATTTTTTATTCGGAAAGCATGTATCTGCTAAGGGTTTAATATCCAGAATATATAAAGAACTCCTACAACTTTACAACAAAAAGACAACCCAATTAAAAAATGGACCAAGGACTTGAATAGACATTTCTCCAAAGAAAATATACAAATAGCCAATAAACACATGAAAAGATGCTCAACATCATTAGCCATTAGGGAAATGCAAATCCAAATGACATACCACTTCACACCCACTAGAATGGCTATTATTTTAAAAATGCAAAATAATAAGTGCTGACAAAGATACAGAAAAATAGGAACACTCTCTCATTGTTGGTGGGGATGCAAAATTTCCAGCTGCTCTGGAAAACGGTTTGGTGGTTCCACAAAAGCTTGAACACAGAATTACCCTACGACCTGGCAATCCCACCTCTAGGTATATACCAAAAGAATGAAAGCAGGGTCTCAAACATGTATTTGCACACAGACGTTCATAGTAACATTATTCAAAATTGCCAAAAGATGGAAACAACTGAAGTGTACATTGATAAACAAAATGTGGCATATATACACAATGGAATATTATTCTTTCATGACAAGGAATGAAGTTCTGATACATGCTACAACATGGAAGAACATTGAAGAAGTCATGTTGAGTGAAAACTGCCAGACAAAAAAGGTCAGATATTGTATGAGTTCACTTATTTGAAATGATGAGAATATGTAAATTCATAGAGACAGAAAGTAGAGTATAGGTTACCAAGGGCAAAGGAAAGGAGGGATAATGCATAATGCATAATGGGTACAGTTTCTGTTTGTGGTGATGGAAAAGTTTTGGTAACAGATGGTGGTGAGTGTAGCACAACATTGTGAGTGTGATTAATGCCACTGAATTTTATGCTTGAGAGTGGCTGAGATGGAAAATTCTGTATTGTAAATAAGTTACCAAATTAAAAGAGAAAGACTAAAGAGACAATGGCAATTAAATGCAATACATGATCTCGGAGTGGATCTAATAAAGAAGGAGAAAATGCCCAAAAGGACATTATTGGGGTAACTGAAAAAAAAATAGAATATACTCTATGCTTTATATTAATGTTAAATTTATTGTACTCCATAACTGTATTTAATTAGTTACATAAGTGAATATGCTTGTTCTTAGGAAATACACATGAAAGTATTAAGTGTTCAAGGACTATGATGTATGCAACCTACTTTCAAATGTGTAGAAAATAGGTAGGTAGATATAATACACGTGGCAAAACATTAAAAGCTTGTAAATCTGGATATTTAGGTAGAGGGCATATTGGAACTTGTATTGTTTTTGGATTATTTTTGTAACTTTCCTGTAAGGTTGAAATTATTTCAAAACAAAAATTTAATTAAAAAAAAAAGCAGACTGGCCATTCATATATACATTTTGGTGATGTACTGGGGAATAAGGGTGAGGGTGAGGGGTGTAAATTACCTGCCTGGGTCATAGATTATGAATCAATTAGACTTGAACTAATTAATCAGCTTTTTCCTGTATTGTGAGAACTCCAAAGTGTCTTCCTCTCAAGATGACTAGATGTTGCTTTTAGGCAGGTTTTAACACCCCTTAAGTGGAAACACCTCCTCATTTCTACTTTCCCCTATCTCCCGTAGAACTCAATCTCCAGGTGTCTGCAACTCTTATTTGATATGCACTTGATGGATGTCCAACAACCACTGAGCTAAGGACCAAGCCTAAGTCATTCTCTATCTTGATTCTCTTTAACCAGAGCAAATACAGTGAACTGTTAATAGGAACACAGATGAAAGTTTAAGAAATAATTGTTTTAAGTGCTAGGCTACCTCTTTCCTATGTGCCTAATTCTTTTCAGTTTTTACCCCATTCAAATCCCTTCTTTAGGATTTATAGTATTAAGAAAATGTGTAGTGGTCTCCACTACTGTCCCAGATAGCTTTAAAATATTTATCAATACAGTATCTTATGTTATTTATGAGTGCAACCATATGTATTAGTCTCCAGTGGCTGCCATAACTTATTACCACAAACTTGCTGGCTTAAAACAACAGAAATGTATTCTCACAAAGTTGTGAGGGCAAGAAGTCCAAAATCAGTCTCACAGGGCCAAAAACAAGGTGTCATCAGGGCTGTGCTCCCTCTGGAGGCCCTAAGGGAGAATCCATTCCTTGCCTCTTCCAGCTTCTGGTGGCTGCCAGTCCTCCTTGGTCTGTGGCCACATCATTTCAATATCTGCTTCTGTAGTCACATTGCCTCCTTATCTTCTCTGTGTGTATGTGTGTCTTCCCCTCTTCTGTCTGTATCAAATCTCTCTCAGCCTCTGTTTTATAAAGACACTTGTGATTGCATTTAGGACTCCCCTGGATAAGCCAGGACAATATCCCCATCTCAAGATCCCTAACTTAATTAAATATGCAAAGATCCTTTTTCCTTATATGATAAGGTTTACAGGTTCCAGGGATTAGGACCTGTTATCTTTGGGTGGCCATTTTTCAGCCTATTACATCATATAATCTGTGACCATCTACTTTGGGGCCAGGTGGTTCGTAAGAGGCCCTGTTTAATAAATGGCAGTTTTACAGTGGGTCACACTAAAAGACCAGACAACATTGAGTCCTCATTGTAAAAATACAATAGAAGAGGCTTTGAATACCTACCAAATTGTCAATACCTGTTCTCATCTTAATTGGGAAGTAACATCTATGCCAGGAAAACCATTTTCTCCTCAACACAAATAGATAACTGCATACAATTAAAAAACATTAAGTGTAGTACAGAGGTGGGGGTAGGAGTGGGGCGGATCTCCCCCATCCCTATGATTTTATGCACAGAGAAATGGTCCTGCCCTGCTGGTCTCTGGAGTAAGTAGAAGGTGCTGACCCTTTCTTCCCTGAACTAGAGCTTAGAGACAGCAAGAAGTGGTTGCTAGTCAAAAAACCCTGAGACATAGTTGACCTTACTCCTTGTCGACTTTCACTTGAACTTAAAGTACATCATCATGTACGAACAAACCTGGTACAGCCTAAATGGGGACTTTGAGCAGAATTTTGTGGGAAAGTTTGGAGACTTAAGAACTCATTTGTGTTTCTGGTTGGTACTGATAATAGGGGAAAGCTCAGACTACCAATGTCACTTACAAAGAGTTTAAGCTGAAAGTACACATGCAGAGCATTTAATCCAATCACATTTGGGATGAGAGGTTGGTTTCGTGTCCAAAGTTTGACATTCCTCTTTATGTCCACGTTTTCCCCCGTCTCTTTCTCTGCCATTACCCACACCCCCGCCCGCCACTTTCTCCCGAAAGCGCAGTAGGAACAGGAGTCCGCAGCTTGGAAGGATCCCGGTTATCCCTGCAAATCAATTACTTAGCACAGGCCTCTATGATTTTGAGGTCCCAGGTTTACAGCCAGAGCCTCCCGGAGGTTTCGCAGCCCCCAGGTGGCCCCTGAAAACAGTGGCTGTCCATTCCGGAACAGAAACTACTATTGAGCAACTGCCGTGTGCAGACCAACTACAACGCGCAGGAAGGATCCTGGAATGAACATGAGCGGCTTCCAGTCCTTGGGAGCGACCCGCCCCTCGTCTTATCGCCCAGGCCGCGCCCCATTCTGTACCTGTGACCCATCACCTCATCCTAAGACACGCGTCGCATCCCCGCGGGGGCGCCGGCGGGCCGGGCGGCCGCACCTACGTCGACCGTGCGGCGGGAGACGGGGGCGGCTCCCCACTCTCCGCCCCCAAACCCCGCGACCGCGACACCGGCTTCTCCTTGGCGGCAGCGGCGCGGGACGCAGGCACCCACCCCTACCCCGCGCCCCGGTCCTCGCGGCGCTCGGTCTCGCGCCGCCGCCTGCTACGCGCGAGCGCGGGCGGAGACCGTTGGGCCTTCATGAGGCGCGGCGGGGAGGGGGCGCCCTGCGGCAGCCGTCGCCGCGGCAACCGAGCGCCAGTCTTCCCCGCCCCCCTGCCACCCGGCCCAGGCGAGGAGAGTAGTTGCATCTAGCCAGGCATACCCCCGGATTCAAGCCTCCACTTCCTCTCTCTGTTACTCAACACCTTTCACTTTTTCTCCAGCCTCCAAACTGGTCTCCCCGCCCTATCCTTGTCTCGCACCCGAACGCTCCAGGCCGTTCTCGAAATCATCCCCCAAATGATCTTCCCAAATGCACGCTCACGCGCACATATCTTACCTGCACCCTGAGTCAAATCCAGTCTTGGCGTTGCCTGTCATGTCTTCGTCTTGCTTCATCTCCTGACAGCCCCCTCCTCAGCACCGCCCCCACCCTAAAATTCCTCTTAGAGCGTTTTAAGTTAACAGATTCACAGTTTTCGCAGTTCTGCCTTTGCTTACACTGTGTGCTGTCTGGAATGTTCTTCAAGACTCAAATGCGTTCTCAGGATAAGTGACCTTCTTGCCTCCAGAGAGTCGTTTCTTCCGTTGTTCTTCAGTTGCCCTCTGTCCTTATCTCTAACATTTGTGAGATTATATTGTGATTACACACTCAGCCCCTTAGGGCTTCCCAAATTAGTGCTCAAATGGAAGGAAGGGGAGAGGCACGAATGTAATAAATGCAACTTGTGCCGTTAATTCTATTAGCAGTTACATTACACACTCAGAAAAGCTACACATCTGGGAGAATAACTTCTTGTGTATAAGTGGTTGGAAATATTAATATATTCTAAATTATGTAATGTAGTTACATATTAATAAAAACAGTATTAAATGAAATTAAAATTGTTTTATTGTACCCATAATTTAAATTATTCCATTTCTTGTGTTGGAGGCATCTATGATAACCTATAGAAACATACATTTTAATAGGGAGTGAAGCCATAAGTATTAAATAGAAAGGTTTAAGTTTTGTGACTAGACAGAGCAATTTCTATTCATTTTGTTTTAACAAAGTTTAATCTTTTTTTTTCTACCAGAGCATGATATAGCAAGAAAATATTTTAGTTCTTAATATATGATTCTTATTGGTGTCTCATATTTGTGTTTGCACTCTGGACCCTAAGACCAGGAAAAGTTTTTTTTCTTTTCTTCTATTTTTTTTTTTTTTTTTTTTTGAAGTCTTTAGTTAAAAGAATTTGTGTTGATTCAAACAATCAAAAAGTAATTAAACCCCTATTTGTATGAAGTTATGTGACCTAACTTCATTATAAAATTCTTTGCCTTTTGAAGTGTCTTACAGTTTTACTTCGTGGCAATATGGCTGTTGAATTAAAAACAGCTTCTTAGCTTTCAAACTAAAGAATTTAAGATAAAGGGAGAGGTCCAGAGTCCCTCTGCCATTTATTCATCCATTCATTCTACAAATATTCATAGAGCACCTGCCACATGCCAAGTGTAGGAGTTGAACAGAAAGCAGGGATCAAAATAAAGTCCTTACCTTTGTGGAGCTCACATTCTCGTGGAGGAAGATGAACAGCACAAATAAGTTCAGATATGTCAGAGGGGGGTAAGTGTTACGAGACAGTGTAAGGAGGTTAGGGAGTGCAGGGGAGCCATTTCAGGGTGTGGTCTGAGAAGATCTCCTTGACCTTTGAGCAGAGACCCACAGAACTGGAGGCAGGGAGCAGTATGGACATTGGATGAGGGTGAGGGGAAAGGGACAGAGTTTTCAGACACGTGCTCGGTGTATTTGGAAATCAACACACCTTTAAAATAAGACTGATTTTTGTCTATTTGGGATGGTTTGGAGCCATTCTTTCCAAGGACTAAATAGTCTTCCAAACCTAAAATTTAACAACGATAGCCTATAGTTACTTTATTTTAGTGATTATTTAGTGATCCAGAATAGCCGCTAGATGTCACTCTGACTTTATTTTCAGAGATAATCTGCCGACATTTTCAGCATTTGAAATACTGAATTCAGAAACACTTTTTAAAAAAATCATGTTTAAAATGCTAACAAAGATAAATAAAAAACATTAGAGTAAACTGTCAAAATTAAAATTAATAAATGTGAATTAAGGAAGAATTAATTTTTCCTTAAGTGTTGTTGACAAATAGAGTAATCTGTTTCTAAAAATTCAAAATAATGATTAGGCAACTGGCATTTAAAAGAGAGTTTTGGTATTAGAATGCCCAGACAAATGGCAGAGTCAATATGATTGAAATATTTTTCTGTTCTGGGGCCATATTTGCAGTAACAGAGCAATATGAACTCAATTACTAACAATGGGAATTTTTTTATAGAGAAACAAAGTGACATTGTGAGCTGCATTGGAACTATTCGTCATAAAGGAAGAGTTTGATTAAGAAAGTAGGAGTCAGAACCTAACATGGCAGCTAGGTGAGACAGGGCAAAAAATAACTCCATGAAACATACTAGATAAAAACCAGAAAGTGACCCAGAACACCAGTTCCAGCAATGTACCAGCTGGACAAGGTCTGCTAAAACCACAGGGACGGTGCACTTGGTGAAACTGGGAGTCTGCATTCTGAAACGAGTGAGTAAGCCAGCTGAAAGTCCTGTGGCTGCACTGTGGTGTGGGGGAACTGGGGATTGGAGTTTGGAGACGGACTAGTTCTTTAAAAAAAAAAAAAACAACAACAAAAAACCCAGGAGCGGCTGCAGTTACAACGGTGAGAACTGCGCAGTGAAGCATGGCAGGAGTGGGCTGTGCCAACCTCTGTGTCTGGCATGGAGGATAGCCCACTGCTGATTGCCTCAGGGCCAGGGGGGCAGAGGGGATAGCCAAAAGGAGAAAGAAACCGTGCCCCTTGCAGCCGGCTCCCCGGCGGGCTGGAGACACTCCTGCCCGGGGCCGGATGCACAGCCCAGAGCCGTGCCAGGAAACCCAGTGTGACGGGGAGTGTATCCCACAGCACTGCACACACACCACAGTATCGGCCGTGGACAGTGGCCTTGGGTGCACCCACAGCTAGTTGTCCTGGAGCTGGGAAGGTGGAGCTGTGTGAAGGGGGGGGTTGAGACACCCCATTCAGCCATCTTTGCATCAGGCTGGGAGCACCCCTGCACAGCCTGGCGGCCCGGGGCTTCCCTTGAGGGATGGTGCACACTTGTGACATAGCACGGCCTTCCCTCAGCAGAGGCCCTGGGAGATCACACTGAGAAGGGGGGCCCACTTGGAAATCCCAGGGACCCTACGTCAATGTCAGGGACTTGTGGGTCAGCGGCAGAGACAATCTGTGGCAAGACTGAAATGAAGGCTTAGACTCTTGCAACAGCCTTGAATCTCCAGGAACACCTGGGATGTTTGATTATTAAAGCTGCCCTGCCTCCCTAACCACCCAGACACACACCCCACATTCAGGGCTGGCAGCACCAACAACACACCCAAACTGAGTGCACCAATTGAACCCCACAAGAATCATTTCCCCACACACCACAAAGACAAAGTTGGGGAGAACTGACTTGAGGGGCATAGGTGACTCACAGACGCCATCTGCTGGTTAAAGTGTACGCCACCAAGTTGTAGATCTGAAAAATTAGATTGGTATTTTTTACAACTTGAAAGAAACCTATCAAGCAAATCAAATGCCAAGAGGCCAAAAACAACAGAAAATCTTAATGCATATGATAAAACCAGATGATATGGAGAACCCGATCCCAAACACCCAAATCAAAATATCAGAAGAGACACATTACTTGGCACAATTAATCGAACAATTACAATCAAGGAATGAAAACATGGCACAGGATATAAAAGACATGAAGAAGACCATGGAGCAGGATAAAAGGGACATAAAGAGGACCCTAGAAGAGCATAAAGAAGAAATTGCAAAATTAAATAAAAAAATAGAAGATCTTATGGAAAATAACAGAAATTGTTGGCCAAATTAAAAAGACTCTGGATATTCATAATACAAGACTAGAGGAAGTTGAACAACAACTCAGTGTCCTAGAGGTCCACAGAACAGAAAATGAAAGAACAAAAGAAAGAATGGAGAAAAAAATTGAAAAGGATCTCAGGGATACGACAGATAAAATAAAATGTCCAAATTTAAGGCTCATTGGTGTCCCAGAAAGGGAAGAGAAGGGCAAAGGTATAGAAAGAGTATTCAAAGAAATTGTTGGGGAAAAATTCCCAAACCTTCTACACAATATAAATACACAAAGCATAAATGCCCAGCAAACTCCAAATAGAATAAATCCAAATAAACCCACTCCAAGACATATTCTGATCAGACTGTCAAATACTGAAGAGAAGGAGCAAGTTCTGAAAGCAGCAAGAGAAAAGCAATTCACCACATACAAAGGAAACAACATAAGACTAAGTTGTGACTACTCAGTGGCCACCATGGAGGTGAGAAGGCAGTGGCATGACATATTTAAAACTCTGAGAGAGAAAAATTTTCAACCAAGAATACTTTATCCAGCAAAACTCTCCTTCAAATTTGAGGGAGAGCTTAAATTTTTCACAGACAAACAGATGCTGAGAGAGTTTGCCAATAGAAGACCTGCCCTACTTCAGATACTTCCCCGACAGAGAAACAAAGAAAGGAGAAAGAGATATAGAGAATTTTAACAGACATATATAGAACCTTACATCCCAGATCACCAGGACACACATTTTTCTCTAGTGATCACGGATCTTTCTCCAGAATGGACCATATGCTGGGACATAAAACAAGCCTCAATAAATTAAAAAAACAAAAAGCAAAAACAAAAAAACAGTTAATTGAACATATTCAAAGCACAATCTCTGACCACAATGAATACAAATAGAAGTAATAAATTTTGAATTGTAACTCCACTATTTACTTCCTACATGATATAAGATACACAAACTCTAATGACAAATCAGTGGTTTTGAACTCAATGTAAAATATGTAATTTTTGACAAGAACTAGATAAAGGTGAGGGAATGGAGGAGTATAGGTACTTAGTTTATGTGTCCTATTGAAATTAAGTTGGTATCAAAGAAAAACAAGATTGTTATGGATTTAAGAGTTTGATTTTAAGCCCCATAGTAAACACAAAGAAATTATCAGAGAATATGACCATAGAGATGAAAACTAGAGTATGGGTTAAGAGAAATGGGAGAAGGGGCAATGGGGAGTTAAGAAATGAGTTAAGAAATGTTTGGGGTGAAGGGAAATTTCTAGTAATGGATGTGGGAAGGTGATAGCATTACAACATTCTAAATGTGATTAATCTCACTAATGGAATGCTAGGGAGGGGGTGGAATGGGAAGATTTAGGCTGTATATATGTTTCCACGGTTGGAAAAAAAAAAAAAAAGACAGTCTAAAATAGAGGACAATTGAATGCCAAGGATGATCCTGGATGGGATCTGAGGATGGAGGACAGGAGGCTCAAAGGGAAAAGATGGGACATTAAAAAAAAACAAAGGAAATACAGAATGTAAGCTTTGTATCATTGTTGAATCTCTTGTACTTCTTAGCTGCATTTAATGGGATTGCATAAAAGAATGTTCTTGTTCATGGGAAATGTATATGTGAATTATAGTGTTTGTTCAAGGATGTGTGCAGCTAGCTCTCATATGTTCAGAAGACAGAGCAATAGATGATGGATGATAGGGAGGGAGGGAAAGAAAGAAATGGCGGTGTGACAGCATGTTCAAGTTGGTGGATCAGGGTATCGGGGGAGGGGGTTCAGGGTATGCTGGAGTTCTGTGTATGGGGTTTGTATTGTTTTTGCAACTGTCCTGTAACTTTGAATTTATTTCAAAATAAATTAAAAAAAAAAAAAAAGAAAGAAAGGAGTAATTCTATGGTTAGAGACAGAAGCAAGGAGGTAAGTTGAAAGAGAAAACAAGACAGGTAGCTTCATATGTGAAGGCTTCCCTAAACTTTCTCTTAAAACAGAAGAACCAGGAAGGATTACTTGTGTATTGCTCAGAACTCTTTCAATTGCAAACACCAGAAACCCAGTTCCATTGGGTTTAAGCAAAAAACTAACTGGTGTTTGTGAGCTCACAAAACTGATAATTGTAGGAGTGGGATGGCTTCAGGTGGCAGCAACTGCTTAAGGCAGTGATTCTCAAAGTGTGATCTGGGGATTTCTGGGGGCCCCTGAGACCCTCTTGGGTCCACAAAGTTGAAACTATCTTCATAGTAGTACTAAGATACTATTTGTTTTTTTCCGTTTATTCTCTCCATTTGTGTACAGTGGAGTTTACCAGCAGCAACAGCAACTGAACGCAGTGACAAATAGTAGAATCCAACTGTCTTCTGTTAAACTAGCCATTAAAGAGGTTTGCGAATGTGCAAAACAATGCCACTCATTGTAGCAATTTGTTTTGTTTTGGAAAATATAATCATTTTTTACAAAAGTAAGTTATATTAACATGAAATGGATCTATTATTTTTAATGAATTAATAAATATAAAATGTTCTTTTCTGTTTTAGTTTTCTAATACAGCAATTATTGATGGGTAATACACACATAAACAAAAGTTCTTTGGAGTCCTCAATAATTTGCAGGAGTATAAAGGGTCCTGAAACTAAAAAGTTTGAGAACCACTGACTTAAATAAGGCATAGCTAGGCCCAGGATGCAAATGATATCACCAGAACACTGTCTCCTATCTGCTCACCTTGGGGTTGGCTTCCTTCTCAAGCATGTCATGGCAAAAATGTCCTCCAGCAATCCCAGAGTATTATCTACCAATTTAGCAGCCCCCTAGGAGAAAGTCCCCCTTTTAATTGCTCCAGTATAAGTTCACATTATAATTCTCATTGACCAAGTTTGAATTACAGGCTTATCCATATAACAATCATTGGAGTCAAGGAGAAGTGATTATTGGCTCATATGTCCACCCCTGAAGCCAGGGGCAGGGTCAGCCCACCAGAACCACATGGATAGATGAAGAAGGGGTGGTTCCCCAGAGAGAGACTGAGCAGGCAATTCCTCCACCCAAAGAGCCTGAATCCTATGCAGAGGACTACCTTGGTCCTAGTGAGAATCATGGCCCTTGCACTGTCAGCATCTTGAGAAAATAGGGTTGCTTTTCTATCCTTTGAGTAGAAAGAAGTGTGATTTTGGGTCCAAATCATATGCCATAACAGAATTTTCCTTATGAACCTGCAATGCTGGCCCAACAGAAAGTCTTTTTATCACAAATTATGTAAAATACCTGCCTTAAAGCTGAGATTCTATCCCTGGATGTGCAAAGATTTAAATTTCGTGCTGATTCATGCTGCTTGCAAGATGACTGTGGTCAGATCATTTAACCTTTTTGTGGTCTCTGTGTTCTTACCTCTAACAATGGGGGTGGGGTGGGGGGAGGTAGGAGTGGGTGTTAGTCCCTTGCAGCTTTAACGTTCTCTGAATTTGTAAGCAATGGAAGATGGGGAAAGAAAGTTATTCTAACCCTGTTCTATCAGTTGCTATACTAAATATCCATAAAAAGAAGTTTTCCATAATATTTTTTCAGATTACATATATATTTCCATTAAATATTTGTTTCTTAAATATTTCTGATGATAATATAGAGGTTTCACCAGCTTATAAACTGTTTCATTCTTCACTGCTTATCTTTTTCTTATTTCCTTTGCCTTCTGTTTTCAGCTTCATTACTTTTAATATTAAATGATGAGTTTGTAAAATCCCAATTTTTACAAACTGTATTAGGAGCAACAGCCACAAACAACTTTTCAGAAAAAATGATTCATTTACTTAGGAATTTTACTTTAAGAAAAAATATGTACATTGCATAATGGAGTAAAAGAAAAGCAACATTTCTCGTTTTATTCTTAATTTGTAAATTAAGCCAAAAAAGAAAACCTAGTAAAAATTGCATAAATAATTACCCTTAAGATCAGCCAATCTTCACCACATACTTTCATTTTGTAATACCTTACATTGCCGCTAAAATACTATCATTACATAAAAATGAAATTTTTATGGCTTTTTTTGGGGGGGTCTTTGAGCACTTTAGATGAAGTTACTGTTGAAAATCACATATATCTTGTCTTGTACATTAAATATTGTAGATATATAATACTCAGATTCTGTTATCTAATTTGCGTCTCTGTTACATTTACTTTTCATTAATTAAGGGTACTAACACAAAACTAAATTGTTACCAAAACCCACAGTGATGTTTGCCTCAATTTCCAACATAAATTCATATTATCACATACTATTAAACAGAAAAAAAGTTTTAGCCAACATATTCCTTAGAAAGAATTCTAATTTGTTCCAGTAACTTGGCGAAGACTTCTGGATAAAATTTTTACTGTTCAAATTTTTAATGAAAAGTAATGTTAAATTTTATATAACATAATTGCAAAGTTGCACTGGTAACCTGAAATCAGAACAACGTTCAGCCTTGAGTGTCTTTTACTAGTCAGGCATTATTATTTCTTTTCGTTTAAAGAGTGGATAACAAACAATCTTGGAGTGGATAACAAGCAATTAAAATATAGAAGAAAGCCTGCTTCATGTTTGTATTGAGTCAAACATGCGTAAATTTGGTCAACGTGTCGTATTTCAAGATGAATGGCTGGTCACATATTATACTTGGTATTTTCTGCAAATGAAAAAATAAAGCCATTATGTCACCACCTTGACATTTACTTAAATGTTTGCAAAATCTGCTTAGGGCACTGCTTCTCAAAGTTGGCTGCAAAGTAGAATTGCCTGGAGAGTTTTGAAAAATACGAATGCCTGTGTCTTGCCCTGGAGATTCTGCTTTAATTGATAGGAGATGGGGCTATTAGATCAACTATTTTCTAACCCTTGGTAATTAGCAGTCTGTATGGTATTTATAACTTTATACATTTTATTAAATGTAAGACTTTTGTTGTCAGCTCTTTATGGTGAACTGAATTCTGCATAGCAGTGCTTACTGTGGAGAAAGGCTGAATGCCTTTATTTGCCTTCATCCATTTTCCTCTCACCTCCTTACTTTTTCAGTGGCTGCGGCGGCAGCAGCGGTGGCTGATCATCAGTGCAAGTACAAAGAAAGAAATGAGCTGCTTCCTTGGTATTTTTTCCACTATGGATTAATTTACCATGCTTTTTTCATTTTCTCTACCTCCTGCAAAAACTTTTCTTTTCCCTTTTTGCAAGAAACAAACTACGAACTTATTACTGAAAAACGAAAAGTTCTAGCACAGCGTTTCTGTTTCTTTGGGACAAGTCAGAAAATTCTGAAGCAAGCAGAAGCATAGTAAGTGCTTTCTTTCTTTTAAAGCTACTTCTGGGGAGGGGAGAGTCTATTGTAATGGTAAATTTCACCCAGCGAGGAAGAAAGGGTTGATAATCAATCAAAAATGAAGTATTCATTTGAATTTTTGCAGTTTACTTGAAATATTTTACAACAATTTTAATTTTCCCTGTGAAATATACAGAAAAAGATTTTGCTGTGTGTAGTTTGAAATAAAAGCAATCTTCACGGTGACATTGAAAGAAGTTTTTCCTAGCGTGGAGAGATATATAACAATTGGGGGCTTCAGTGAGAACCCAAAATTTCTAGAAGAGGATATATATTCAGAAATGTGGAAATGAAAAATCTTACTGGTTCAGCATCCTGGAGTTAATCTTGGAAGAACATTTTACATCTGGAAGAATTCCTTACCGGAAACCTTTCTTTTGGCCCGTGTGTATCATGAAGGATGGGGTAACGTGCTCCAGTAGCACAGCTTTCCTGAATCTGCCTCAGGCTTTTTAAATTTAACTTGAGGGCTAAAGTGGTTAATGCATTTGACATGATGAGGACCATGGAGAACTTCGATGAAACCTGTTCCACGCTAAAGCCCAAGGCTACCCCCAAGGGAAGGTACGTTTATCTGGAAGCATTCCTGCAAGGAGGAGCTCCCTGGGGTTTTACTTTGAAAGGTGGCCTGGAACATGGAGAACCATTAATCATCTCTAAGGTACATTTCTTTTCTTTTTGTCTTTATGCAAACCAATATTGTCTTTATGCAAACTGCTTTTTCAACTTTCAAACTTTTGTCAGATGGTCAACAATGCAAAATAATGCTGAGGAAGGCCTGGATATTAATTTGCTGTTTCAGACCTTTCTGATTATCTGGAAATATTTTGCATAGCTTGGTGTTTGAAAGAAAAGTGTGTCTAGCTCATTTACTCTATGAAATCCCAGGAAAAATGTGCTGGTTGGATGGATAATCTTCTCTTTTTGTGAATGAAATAGTGTAAAGCCAGCTGCCACATGATCTTTTCAGTTATAAATCAGATTAAAGATTAACAGCATGGTTAAGATGGTGTCACGGTGTATGTTTATGTATGTATGCTTTTATTATCTGCTATTTCTCCCTTCAACATTTAAATGTTGAAGTATCTAGTATTTAAAAACATTTTAGTTTGTTTATAATTCTGGCTAACTGATAGCATAGATATTATTTATTACTGTTTTACATACTCAGAGTGTAAATCATCTTTCAGTATAATTCACTATAATTTTTTGGTATTATTCATTATATTTTTTCAGTTTAATTCAAGAGCAAAAAATCATTTCTGCCTCCACTATCTGTGTATTTAAAGCAATTTTTAAATGTCAATTTTCTTGGGACATGACTCAATTGCTCATTTATCTTTTGATATGAGAATGTATGCCCATTGAATGAATCCTTTTTGTGTTAGAGTTAGTATTTCTGCTTTTCTAATATTGCTTTTCAATTTCAGGATATTAACAAGCTAATACAACAGAGTATATGTGCTTTTCACATATATGCTTTACTCAAGAAACGTCTGTAATTTAGAGAGAAATTTTTTTTAAGTTTGAGGGTAGCAAAGGGATACATATATATTTCATTTGTGCTTTGTTACCTGATTGAGGTTATTTTTCATATCACCAAAACTGTGTGTTTTGAGGAGGACCAAAGTGAAGTTTAAGTAGTTTGGGGGTTGTTTTTCTCATATAACAAGATGTCTGGAGTTAGGCTGTCCAGGCAAGGAGCAGAACCTCAATAACTTCATCAAGGACCTAACATATCTCTCCATTCTGCTATTCTTAGGATGTTAGCTTTTATCTTCATGGTTGTATGATGGATGCTGCACCTCAGGCATTGTACCTTCATTCCAGGCAGGATTTTGTTGTTTGTTTAGACAAGGACATCCTTCCCATCAGACTTCAGTTTATATCTCATTGACCAGAACTTTGCCACATACCTATCCTTAGACTAATCACTGGCCAAGAGGAATGAGGTTACCGTAACTAGTTTAGACCATTCAGAATTTATCTCCAAGTCCGCAGAAGGGATCTACCCTTCCTGAAGTCAAGGAATCTCCACCCACCATTTGAACAAAATGGGGTTCTGTATGCAGGAAAGAGAGAATGGCTCCTGGGTAAACTGAGAATGTCTGCCACAAACATAAATATCATCTCTGCATTTTAAAACTCTGGTGGTATACTCAATTTGTCTGGCCTTTAATGATAACACATTATGTATCCATACATTAGGATATAGTTTGCTGTCAGGCCTAATTCTGCCACTACTGGCCTCAATTTATCTGCAGAATGGAGGTATACTACTATCTACCTTGGCATGGTGTGTAAGGATTAAATAAGACCATGCATTTAAAGCATTTAACATGGTACCTGATTCAGAGAAGGAGCTTAGTACATCTTAGCAAAGATTATAATTATTGCTTTTTATTATACTAGGAGACACTTGCATTAGGATATAGGTTTGGCTGCTGTACAAAGATCCAGAATAATAATAACTTAAACATTACAGGAGTTTATATTTGTCTCACATAATAGTCTGAGCATAAGCCAAAGTGAAAGATGGTTTCGTGGTGTCAAGAACCCAGGTTCCTTCTATCTTGTTACTCCCATCCCTGGGGTGATGCCCTGAGGTCCAAGATGACTTGTCACCACATCTGTTTTCAAAGGTGCAATCTAGAACTGTTCTGTCCAGTATGGTAGCTACCAGTCATATGTGACTATTTCCCTTTAAATTAAAATTAACTAAATTGAAATAAAATCAGAACTCAGTTTCTCATTTTTGTACTAGCCACGTTTCAAGAGCCAAGTTGTTCCAAAGGCCTTGAACATCTCTCCTGTTCCTGTTATCTGGCAAATGCCTATTCATCTGAGCTCCATTTCTTCTCTTTGAGTTTTCCTGATTTCATCAAGCTGAGTTACGCAGTCCCTCTTCTGTGTTCCTATCACATGCACTTATTACAGTGGATCATAATTTTTTATTCATGCTGATTGCCTTCTCAAAAGACTGTGAGCCTCTTTAAGGGCAGGAACTATTTTCATCCCCATCATATCTAACCCGGAGCTTGGGTTCACAAATATTTGTTGAGTAAATGAAAGGGCATGAGCTATGTCTTACTCATATTGCATATTCAGAATCCAGCACAGTGCCTGGCACAGAGGAGGTCCTCAGTAACTTTCACTGAATTAATAAGCAAAAGACAAAACAGAGTGGTGGACATTTTAAGTAAGAATGAAGAGTCCTATAAAATCAGGATGCCAGGCAGATCTTCTGAGATGGGGTGCATATTAGTTTTCTACTACTGCTGTAACAAATTACCACAAATTTAGTAACAAAGACAACATACATTTGTTATCTCACAGTTCTGTGGATCAGAAGTCTGAGAAAGCCTGAAATGGGTCTCACTGGGCTAAAACCAAGGTGTCAACAGGGTTGCATTCCTTTCTGGGGGTTTTAAAAGAGAATACATTTCCTGGCCCTGTCCAGCTTCTAGAGGTTGCCTGCATTCGCAGGTTCACGGTCTCCTTCCAACATCCGCAAAGCTAACAATATTGCCTCAGTCCAATCTCTACTTCTGCCTCTCTCTTCTACTTTCAAGGACCCTTGCGATTACATTGGGCCTACCAGGATAATCCAGGAAAATCTTTTATTTTAAAGTCGGCTAATTAACAACCTTAATTCCAGTTGCAACCTTAATTCCTCTTTATTATATAACCTAACATGTTCAAAGATTCCAGGAATAAAGACATGGGCATCTTATTTTGGGGGGCGGGGCATTATTAAAGACAGGGCATTCGAGCATTGATGAAAGCCATATAATTAAGGCAGTGCCAGGGATGGGATTAAGGTGAATTTTAGTGGCTCATCATGCATATCCCAGATCTTCTTTCTAAGACAATTTTAAAAGGAAGGTTAGTTCATATACTGCTAACCGAATGTCCACTTCACCTCCACAATAGGGTCACCCCATTGTAGGAGAAGGAAGAGACAGTACACACTGAGTCATACATATGAAAGGCACGTACACATTATACAAAGCAATTATAAACTGCCAGGCTATGGATGACAGTATAATGAATGAAGTATCATTTTCCTTTAGGTACAAATGAGGCTGGAAAATGAATGGGATAAGGAGATTACAAAAGGGTGGTAATAAAAGAAATTATTTTCAGATTGCTTTCTTTGGGATTTAATGTCCTTTAAAAGGAAGGGTGGGGTTGAGGAAAGAGCATATGTAATCTGCGAACTTCAAAAAGAAAGGGTAACTTTTCTGTTTTTTTAATGATGACTGTATACGGAATCTCAGGTAATTCAATACTTCAGGAAGTTGGCAGCATGATTTTATTATGACTCACTCTGCATTGTGGCTGGGAAGAGCAGTTCCACCTGCGCCTCTGGGGCTCAGCGGGATGCACCTGCCATCAGGGTTCATAAATTGAATAAAAACAGTAATGACAACAAACAACAACTGCTGACACTTACTGAGAACTTACTGTGTGCCAGGGTCTATCCTAAGAGATCCACATGTATTAACTCACTTAATTTTCACAACTCTGTGAGGAAGTTATTAGTATTATTATCCCAACTTCATACACGAGAAACCGAGACACAGAAATTGAGTAATTTGTTGAAGGCCTCATAGCTAGTAAGTGACATTTGCCATTGCCTACAAATTATTTTGCTCTGTCTAGATTGTAGAGCTATTATCTGGGTAAATTATGGGATTGCTCTATCTATATTTCTATCTATAATCTACTAGAGGAAAATCATTTTTTTAGACTTATATGTAAGGTCTCATAAAAGGTCTCATAAAATAGATGTGACTGCTGCTCAAGCAACCCTTTTAAGTAGTTCAAGGTCCATAAAAGCAGGGACCATTTAAAATTCTAGACCCATATCTGCACGGTGTCCTCACCTGGAATGGCACTCTTTTGTACTCTTCACATATAACCTTTGGAATTTAAAGGTAAGTCACTGTCCGGTACTCTTAAGTCCCTTACATCATTGAGTGTAAATCTTTGTTATATGAGTTGCTAACTTCTACTCAGTACCTGCTATTCTACCACCAGTCCGTATCATCATATCGTAACTAACATTTGGATTGCGTTTTGTCATTTCAAAGCACTGTTGAACAGCTTAACCCATCATCCATTGGATAAAAATACCATTAAGTGAGAATGTTTCCACTTTTAAAGATGAGGAAACTGAGGTTCAGGAAGGCAAAGTTACTTCCTATAGTTAAATAGCTATTAAAAAATATGGTAGAAATGAAACTTATTTTCACTCCAAAGCCTATATTGTCTGGGATGTGTATTTTGCTACACTGGACTCCCTTGCCTAAAATGAAGGAAAAAATGCATAACATAGACATTAAAAACCCAAATTAATACAAACATAGCAAAGAGAATTTAAAAATACAGACTTTAGATTAAATCTCATAAACGTCCAAGACAAAAATGCATTCAGAATGGAAAAGAATATAATGAATAGAGACATGAATGGTTAAGGAATGAAAAAATGCAGTTGACCTAAGAGCAAATACAGGCTCCAGTGCCCAGGACAGAGTGTTCTGCACATCAATCTGCTAAACCTCCTTAAGGCAGGAAAGATTTGTCCCCTCCATTAGACAGCTCAAGATACACAAACAGTTTATAAATTTATCTTTTGTGGGGAAAGTTGTTAGAAACGGGGGCAGTGGAGGGGTGGAACAGTGCTTAGATTTAGCAGAGAATCTTTGCCACGTTTTGTTTCACTGAGAAGTGCCTGGGATGTCAGGAGGGAAAGATGGATGGACTCCTGGGATGGACCAAGAGGGAGAACATTGACTATGGCTCTCTGGATCAAGATGTTCACTTTGGAACTAGATCAAACAGAGAGACACGGAAGATGGGTTCTGCTATGGGTTCATTAATATCCAGAATGTACTCTGGGGTTTTGTTTTTCCAAAGATTGATAGAAAGTCTCTCATTATGTGTCTCCAATCACATTGTGATCTCACTAAAATGGAACAAATACTTCTTAGAATTATGTTCCCTGTGTAGGAGGCAATGTCTTGGAAATCTATTCACTCAAAAGAAAGCAAAATTCTTACTGATGGCAAGACCCATTTGTCACACCACCTCAGTATGCTACCTAAGTAAAAGTTATTTTCAAACCATTGACTGGATAACAAATTTAGTTGTGTTTAAGAACACATAACACTTAACCACAGTTTAGGCAATTTTTTGAAAACACGAGTTTCCTCCTTTTGTCCCCCAATCTAATTCAATTTAACAGAAATCATCCAAGTATTAAATATGTGCAAGGCCTCATTAAATTGAGAGTCAAATTCAACTTGTCTTAAAAAAAAATTTAATGGGTGTTTCTAGTATCATGTTCGCACATTGCCCTAATCATCTTTCTCACAAAAATTTTCAAGAAGGTCCTCATTAACATTCATTTATCTTCCTCTGCATTCATTAATACATTCTCATCATCATTATATATAGCTTAAGCACTTGTGGATAATAGAGACAAAAGAAGAAGGAAGGAAGAAACAAAGGAAGTGTATGTGGGAGAGGGGGAGGAGGGGTCCTTAGCTTCTAGAAGTTAACAGCCTAACTGGGGAGCTAGTATTCATAAGAAAGTATGAATGCACAACCAGAAAGCAATTACTCCCTCACTAACTGTGATTTACATACATACACACACACACACACACACACACACACGCACACACATAATTTGTTTGCTAAGGCAGAAACCATCTTGGCAAATAAGTGGACTTCCTTATGTCACAATTTTCTTTCTGTGTATAAGGACATTGGATTAGATGATTGCTGAGATTTCTTATTGCTCTAAAATCTTATAATTCATTTAACAGTCGTTGAGTATTTGCCATGTGTGAAATGAAAAGTATTTTGCTACGAAGAGCAGGAGATACAGTGTGAGTAAAATCCATTCCCTAAAGAAATTTCAATTTATTAGCAGGATGCCAGCATGCAAACTACTTGAATTAAAAGACAGTATGAATAAATGTGCTGGGAAGGTAAAAAGATGGAGGAATTAATGCAAATTCAGGATAAAAGTGGATTAAACAATAAGGAAACCAAAAAGTTAGTTTTAGGAGAGCAGAGAGATGAGGCCACACTGGTATGAGGGTCAATGGAAATTAAAGGAAAAGGCAAAAAAGGTGAAGAGAGAACCTCAGAAAGGATTGACCATTTATTTAAAAGATCAGAATGAACAAGTTGATCTCACTTGGTACTGGGAAAGAGATGGGATCGCAAGTGGTAATTATGTGGGGTGGGAGTATGGAGACCAGGGTTTACTTTAAATAGGGTGAGTAGAGCATGGTTTTCTGAGGAGATGCATCTCTGCTAAGTCCTAATAGATGAAAAGTAAGAAATCAGACATGCAAAGAGGTTTGGAAGTTGGACTGTGGCAGGAAAGTCTTGGAAAGTTCCAGAAACCAAAAGAAAGTCAGTGTTATTGGAGCGTAGTAAGCAAGGGAGAAAGTGGTATGAGATAAGTTTGGAAAAGTAGGTAGGGGGTAGATCATACAGGACCTTGTAGGCTGTGAAAATGACCTTGGAATGGAAATACATGCAGGGTTGAGGGTATATCACATTGTGAGTTTTTCATTACTTACAGTGATATGGAACATTTGCATTTATTTAAATTGAGAAATTTTTAGTGCTTGCTCTTAAGGTTGCTTTCCCTTCTCTCCCTTATACGTTTATAAGGCACTTCCTGCGTCTACAACAGGGCAGGGCCTTCCAAAATACAACTGTCAAAATTCATGTAACTTATGTAGTGATGCACAAATAAACAATAAATATTCTTTGTAAAATTAGTTGTGAGAAGGCTATCCCCCTCCACCCTATAACTGTTGATCATTTGGGTTATTTTTCAGCTGCAATCCAACAAGATTTGCTGGGGTTGCTTCTGTCACAGTAATATGCCTAACTCTGCAGAGGTCCTGCTCTGTTACAAGCATCATATTTCACATAAGCTTCACGAAAGTCTGGGAGGTGTAGGTCCTATTATGAATTCTATTTTATAGATGAAACTGGGAGCTTGCTGGAGTTCATAGAACTACTTAGGGGCTGATCTAAGACCTTTTAAACTTTAGGCCCGAAAAATACCTTTTAAAGTAAAAGCTACACTGTCATTTTTTATGTTCCAAAAAAAACCTTTCAATCTGCTTTACCCCCACATCATGATAAACTGGTAGAAGAACTGGGATTTATGAACTGTGAAAAAGTCAGGCAACTCAATGGTGTCTTTAAAATAGCTTGCATCAAGAAATGGGAAGTTTACCTGGTTCTACCAGCAAGATGTTAACTTCTGGAATTAAACTGGACTCTCCACATCTTCCCAGACCCTGCTTCTTGCTATTTTTTGTTTCTGTCAGTTTTGAACTTGTTTTCAGTTCATCCCTCTAATTGATATTTTTTCAACTGGGATCTTGTCTTCCATTTTAAGTCACAGTAATCAGTGTTGCCTTTGTTTTTGTATCTTGCCCTTGCCTCCTCAATTCACTTAAACTTCACCTCCCCTAGCCCCCCTCACTGCATAAACTCTGGGGCTTACCTCCTGGGCTGAATGCATTCCATTATAGTCACATGGATAGGCCATGATAAAACCTCACCAAAAAAAAATCATGCCTAGCTACCCAAAGGAGAAACACTAAATGAACATTAAACAGTTTAAAGCTAAGAAGGTCTGAATCCAGTTAACATAATCAGGCTTGAACTGTAAAACAGAGAACGATCTGCTGGAGTACTTCAAGTTCATGCTCGCCAACTTAGTGAAGAAGTTGGTTATAAGATAAGCACCACAATGGGTGGTCTTGTGCAGGGGAATGTCCATTGTACTGATCTTGATCTCATTTTCCTTGTCCCTTTCTAGCTCTTTCTTAGCTTATAATATTGTGCATCTGCGCTGCTATTCCAGCTTGATCTACTGCTTAGCTGACTATCTGCAATTTCAATCTGTCTGCTCTATTTCCCTCATTAGCTTGCATCTTCCCTGGAAGCCATTCTTTGTGGCTCTCCTGATAGTATTCTCCTCTGGCATTATCCTGGAAATGCCACACACAATTTTTACCCTTAAAGTCATTGCTGCTTGGTAGAATCCTAGTTCATCTGGCCTCACCCATTCTTGGCCCTTGGAAACCTGGTTCAGACAGATGCTAGCATATTGAGAATCTCAAAATTTTAAAATGACTGTGACATGAATTTGGAAGAAAAACACAGGCAATTGAAGTGGAAACAAGCATTCTTCAGGTTAGTCAGACTAAGTGTCTACAGTTTTTGGGTATTAAATTATATCCTGAGCTATGCATTTGCTAAAAAATGGGAAGAAAGTTTGACATCTAGAGCTAGTTGTCTTACTGTTTTCCTTTGAAAAGTTAAAAATTTGTAATTGAAGAAGTGGTATGGGTATAATTTAAGCTTTTGTCATCTCCTATGTGCCCTCTGAGAAATCCACATATTTTAGGCCTTGTTGCATGGAAACTAAGAAATAAGCTGTGGGAATTCAGACCAAAGATTGGGCTTGGTTCCAGAAATAAGTACACATTTTGGGTGTTAAGATAGTACATTAAAAGAATAGGAGAACAAATAAACTTTTGGAAATGGAAAGGGAGAATGTAGCTGACACTTTGTTCTAATGCCTTGATTTTTTTGTTTGTTTCCCATATTTTCACTTTCAAGTATTTGCTAATGAGTGGCACATCAAAAACCAGGCAGCCATTGACCTAAGTATAAGACAGCAGCAGGAAGGTTAAAAGAATTAGTCTTGTTCTTCAGGATTGCATTCATACTTGCATAGTGGTGCTCTTGGCACAAAGTCTACAATTAAATAAGTTGTTGGCACTCTCTTGAAAGAATTACTATCACAGTTTTCCCTACATATGTAAGTTAATGAATTTGACCTTCAAGAAGAAACAGTTGGTGTGGAACCAGTGGGCCATTACGTATCGCAAGTTTCTGAACTCAGGCACTATGAAGTACTAAACCACTTTGCCTCTTTAACAGACAAGGCAAAACCAAGAAGGGAGGACTGCATGGTAGAAAGAAGGAAATAAATATGTATAACAATATTTATGCTACTCAGTCCTTACTGTAGGTTGGATACTGCGTTAGGGTCTTTTACTGATTTCATACAATGAAATTTGTTTTTACATGTAAAAAAAGGTTTTTCGTAAATGGCGTCACCAAGATTTAACTCAAGTCATCTCATTCATTTACTAACACATTCAGCCAAATCCCTAAAATGTTTATTGAATCCCTAAACTGGGGAAACAACAGTTAATAAGTTCCCTGCACTCAAAGAGAGCATGATTTCTTTTTTTCTTTTTATACCACTGAAGCAAACCTAGTAGATGCCACACCCACATTCTCTCACCCCTCTTATCTGTACACAGTGGCCTGACTTCCAACGGTCAGCACCTGTATTTCTTTGCTTGAGGGCTTTATCTTACCTCCCCTTTGCCACCAAAATTAATGACCCTGGGAGTGACCCGCAACGGATGACTGACTAGAGATGGCATATAAATATCCCTTTGAATGGGGTAACACTGAGGTGTGTTTTCCTCTAACTCTTAGAGTTATCTCAGCAAAATTAAGCTCCAGTTGCCCGTGGTTGTAGCTGGCTTGATAATGCATCTGTATCAACTGCCCTCTCTTCCCTGATTCCCTTGTCCACTTTCCTATCAGCTTTCTTTACTTCCCAGAGAAACTACTTTCAATTGAGTTCTTATCTCAGCATCTGCTTCCAAGGAAACCCAAACCAAGACAACCACCATTTAGGAAATGCTTATTAAGTGAAAGCCAGAACCTGAAGTCTAATACAGACCTATCTGTTTCCAAAGTCTGTGGTCTTTCCATTCTGCTATGCAATTAAAGCAGACTTATCTTTTCCTGGGTGCTAACAGAAGGAGAAATCAATCCTTAAATATATTTTTCAACTCTCTATTTCATCTGCTACCCCTCACAGGATGGGTCTGCCTTTCTCTTTTTCTCCACTGAATTGGTTGATAAGCTACACTCTGCTTTGATCAGCACTTCATTTCCTTATATCAACCAAGCACAAAGAGATTTTCCCTCCTTCCTCTGAGAGTGGGATCCAGTCTTTTTTCCACAATCTTCTTTTGTTAGTGGTAAAGCTTAATGGTAAAGGAAAATGTGTCTTCCTGTGCAGAACAGACAGAGAAAATTATATCTAATTCTTTTGGGGCTCTTTAAGGATTGTTTTATTTTGGCTGGAATTTTATGTGGCTTCTTTTCTTTCTCAATCATTTTATAAACACAGCACAAGAATAGAAGTGGAAAACACTGTTTTTTTTCCCCGTCTGGAGTGTTCGACAGTGTAACATGGCAGTGGTGCGAGGAAGAATACTTACACAAGCAACAGAATATAACATAATTTTCAGCCTACCCTAACTCCAAAAGAACAGAATGACTTCAACACGAAAACACAGTTTGCTTACCAAACTTGTACCATTGCCAAATTCAATACAAGAAGCTTCTTTTTCTTTGGGGCTGTTTCTCCACAACGTGTATGTTGTTTGACTCACTATGTTGTCTATCCCCAATTTCCTTGTTTTTTGCTTGGGCTCACTGAAGACTGACAAACAGTAGTTTCATTTGATAGCTATTAGGCTGCCTTAAATCTCAACTTGATCTTGAGTGGGTTGAATAATGAATCGATTTGTGTAATATAAATCATGTTGTCATTTACATGAAATTGGCAGTTCAAGAGAAACGATATATGCTTCCAGTCCTCTTTTTCTAAATTGATATTTGAATATAATAATGCAAAAGGCATTGCTCCTTTTTTCCATTAAAGACTTTTATAACAGTCTGAACTCTGAATAATAGAGCATAAACATAAGCTGGATTAAAAAAAAAAAAAGGCGGCGAGGAAGATATGTGTTTGTTCCTTTGTATTGATGGGAATTAACAATATGTCTATGTGAAGACAGAGAGGGGTATTTCCCAGAGTGAGGGAGATCATGGCAAGGCAATTTTCATATTATCCTCATAGCACTGATTGTTGAACACATTCATGCCTTCTTTAGCTCCAAGGAGACAATGGAACAGGAAATAAGAGATTCAGAATGTAGTGCAGAACAAAATCATCTCCCATCCTCACATCTCAAAAAAAATAAGGGAAAGACCTATTCTTCTTAGTCAGAATTCCCTTGTTTGTCCTATATATTCTATCATTTTATGGAGATTTAAAAATACACCTTTCCATACATTGCTGGTGGTAATGTGGTATGGGTGCTGCAACTTTGGAAAATAGTTTGGCATTTCTTAAAAAGTTAAACAGAGTTTTCACATAACCCAGCAATCCTGCTCCTAATATATACCCAGGAGAAATGAAAACATATGTCCAAACAGAAATTTGTACGGGAATGTTTATAGCAGAATTTTTCATAATAGTCAAAAGGTGGAAACTACCCAAATGGCCCTCAACAGATAAATAGATAAGCAAATTGTGGTATATACATATATGATGGTTTGAAGCTATATGTACCCCAGAAAAACATGTTCTTAAATCTAATCCATTCCTGTGGGTGTGACCCCATTGTAGGTAGGACATTTGAAGAGGCTACTTCAGTTAAGGTGTGTCCCACCTCAGTCAGAATGGGGCTTACTCCTATTTCTGGATCCTTTATAAGTGGAATGAAATTCAGACAGAGAGAGAGCGAGAAAGCCTTGGAAGCAACAAACTGAAATTCAGTGGAACCTGGAAGGGGATGGAAACGCCAGGAGAGGCCACCATGTGCATTGCTATTTGACAGAGGAACAAAGTCTATGGCAAGAAAACATCGCCTTGCTGAGCCTTGATGACACCTTGATTTGGACTTTCTTCCAGCTGCAAAATGTGAGCAAATAAATTTCCACTGTTTAACCTGACCAATTTCATGGCATTTGTGTGAGCAGCCTAGGAAACTAAAACAGCATACAATGGAATATTATTCAGTCATAAAAAGGAACAAAGTATTGATGCACTATACAACTAGGATGAACCTTGAAAACATTATACTAAGTGAAAGAAGCCTGACACAAAAGGTCACATATCCTTTTATGCTATGTCCAGAATAAGCAGATCCATAGAGACAGAAAGCAGATTAATGGTTGCTGACACTTATGGATAGGAAGAAACACCAAGTAGGCTATTACTCACCATGTTAAACATTCAGGATTGATTTAATTAACAGAAGCTTAAAGTAGAATAAAATATGGCCAAAATGAGACCCTAAAAAGCATTTCATAGTGTCCTAATTATTCCAACAACTAGGACAATCTAAAAAGTTGTTCATCTTGGGGATGAGGCAGAAAACGCTTCAATAAAAGGAATTTGGCAATGGATTATAGTATGTTCTCTGGAGGAAGATTGCCTTCCTGATTGCTGAAGTCCAAAATCTTAAATTTCTTTGTTCAATTCTGTCCTTATTTGTATGCTACTGTCTTTGGAGAAATTAAGGTGCAATTTAATTGGGAAAGCAAAGCGATATAAAATACAAAATTTTTTTGCTAAATTCCTGGGAATGGAATTTCATTCTTCAATGAAATTAAGGACAAAAAAAACATTTAATATTATAATAGAGAAAATGATCAAGCTTCAGAAGAGTAAGGGTGCTGGCCATTCAAGTTTGAGACCATGGCAATTCAGTGAAGTTTCACCACATTAGTTGTTATATAGGTGAATAACCTGCTAAACTGGTTAGATTATAAAGAATGAGAGGGAGAAGAAGCATTTTCAGAGTGAGGAGTGAGGAATGGATTATTTTCCAAGGGTTGTTTACACGTTGTGAAGCCATGTTGGAGGCAAGGGCCATCTGAGAACAGGAGCCTCTTGACCAGTGAGGTTGCGCTCCCTGTCCATGGTAGCTATCCTGGCTGTCCTCTCTAATAAGGGTCCTTGACATGTGGAGACAAAGTGGGGGGGGGGGGGGAGGGATCTCCCAAATGTCCAGAAACTTCCTTTCTATCCTTATTCTACCACCTGAGGATAAAAACTTCCTCAAATCCAAGTGATTGATGGGAAGACTGAGTGTTTGCCTGTTTGATTGCTAACATGTAGTGGCTGCTGCTTTGTGAAGAGAGACTATGGATACTTGTTGAGCAATGGACTAATCAATAACAATTTTTTTCCCTATTATACTCTCCAGACCTCACCCACACTAGACTAAGTATGTTCTTGAATGGTATAAATCACATATTACTTTTGATTTCTCTAAAGTTTTCAATTGATACAAAAGAATGGAGGTACTGGTTGGGATTGTTGGTAGAGCCTATTGCTGTGTAAGGGAGTACGACAATGAAAGCAGGGTTGGAAGGCCGCAGTATGGCTGAGTTGAAAAAATTTTATTTGTCTGCCATTTTCTTCTGGAAAACAATCCTCCACAAAATAAATGTTTAAAGTATTTCATAGTAGATTAGGAAAATAATTCATTAAGATGACTGCATATAAGAAAAACATTTTTTAAAAGTTAGAATTCTGTTGTAAACTGTGGACTATAATTAACAGTAATATTTTAATATTCTTTCATCAACAGTAAAAAATGTACCACACCAATACTAGGGGTCAATAATGGGGGGTGGGGGAGATACAGGTTATGGGATGTTCTGGGTTTTCTCTTTTCTTTTTATTTCTTTTTCTGGAGTAATGAAAATGTTCTAAAATTGATTGTGGTGATGCATGCACAGCTATGTGTGATACTGTGAGCCGCTGATTGTATATTTTGGATGGATTGTATGGTGTGTGAATATATCTCAATAAAATTGCATTAAAAAGTCAGTGTCTTTACTATAGAAAAGCAAAAATAATAAGGAAAAATAAATGGGTAAAGAACCAATTTTCAACAGGAATAAGAAACAAAACCTATAGGAATTAACTTAGCTTGAAATGTACAGTACTTTTTGACAAAAACTACATAACTTTTTAGAGGGATATAGAAGACTTGACTAAATGGAGAAATATAACATGTTTTGGGATGGGGAAACTAAATATTATCAAGATATTAGGTCTTCCCAATTCAGTCTATCACAATTCCAAAAATTCACAAAGACATGTTTGGGCAGAACAATGTGAAAAATAGCCAAGATTTTTTTTTTTTTTTTTTTTTTGAGAAAATATAAGAGTAATGAGTGAAGAATTTCCCTAGTAAATATTAATCCTTATTATAAAGCTATAATAATTTAAAAATATGGTTTTTAAGAGAAATAAAAAAACTTATGTCACAAAGAGACTTGTACAAGAATGTTTGTAGCTGCTTTATTCATAATAGCCCCAAACTGGAAAAAATCCAAATGTCCAACATGGGAAAAGATAAGTACATTGTGACATATCCATACAGTGTAATATTATTTAGCCATAGCAAGGAGCAAAGTACTGAAACATGCATCAACATGGTTGAACTGCAAAAATACTGTGCTGAGTGAAAGAAGGCAGACACAATAGCTTTCATACTAAATGATCCCCTTTACATGAATTTCTTGAACAGGCAAAACTAATCAATGATGAATGAATTCAGAACAATAGTTGCCTCTTTGCGGGAGTAGTTAGGGGTTGACTGGGCATAAGGCATCTTTTTGAGGTGAAGGACGTGTTCTGTATTGTAATAGTGGTATGGGATATACGGTTGTATGTACCTGTCAGACTCACTGAACTGTACCCTTAAGATCTGTGCATTTTACTGCATCTAAAATAGTGTGTTTTACTGAGGCAGGAACAAATCAACTGGCCAATGGACCCGTGGAACAAAATAAGAAAGTTTAGACATTAAATCACTGCATAGGTAAGAATTTAGTATATGATGAAAAAAGAATTTAAATCAGCAGAGAAATAAATGATTATTTAATACTAATATTGGGACCAGGAAAGATAAAAGCTGGATCCACTTCATTCCCACACCAAAATAAGGCCATGTGAATTAAAGATTTAGATATAAAAAATGAAATATATTTGTGCATTTGCTTGAATTTTTTGTAGCAAGCCTTCATTTAAAAAAATCTATAAAATCTATAAAATTACTAAAAGAAAATATAGATAAATATTTATGTAATTTTGAAATATGGATGCATATAACCAAAGGCAAAAATTACAAGGGAAAGAAAAGAATGATAGATTTGATTAAGGAAAAAGTTGAAAATATCTGCATGGCAAAACCTGCATAAACTAAGATGATATGATAAACACGGAAAATATTCTTAATATAAATTCTTACATTTAAACAAGAAAAAACCCACACACAAAAGCAAAATGGGCAAAAGACATGAACATGCAAGTCGTGAGAAAAGAATAATGAGGGGCCAAGGAATATATGGAAAAAGTGTTTATCTTTCCTAGTAATTAAGGAAATAAAAATTGAAATTAAGATTGATATGGAAGAGGAAAAGTGATAACATGCACCTGATGGTAGAAATTTCATATATTTTCACTGGGAATACAAATTGATTTAGTTTTTTTCTGGAGAGCATGAAGTATTAACTCCCTTAAAAAGATGGGTAGCAGTTTTATTGAGATGTAATTCACATACCATACAATTCTCCCATCACACATATGCTTTTTTTTTAAATAAGTATGTAAATATTAATCAATATTAAAATTTGTTGGTTTCCATTTTTTTTTCTTTTTTTTTGAGATTGTTCAGATACCATACAATTATCCAAAGATCCAAAGTGTACAATCACTTGCCCCTGGGTACCCTCATACTACTGTGCATCCATCACACTTAATTTTTGTTCGATTTTTAGAAACTTTTCATTACTCCAGACAAGAAATAAAGTGAAAGATGAAAAAATAAAAAAAGAAAAGGAAACTCTAATCCTCCCCTATCCCTAACCAATCCCCCTCAATTGTTGACTCGTAGTATTGATATAGTACATTTGTTACTGTTTATGAAAAAATGTTGAAATACTACTAACTGTAGTATATACTTTGTAATAGGTATATAGTTCTTCCCTATATGCCCCTCTATTATTAACTTCTAATTGTATTGTCATACCTTTGTTCTGGTTCATGGAAGCGATTTCTAGTATTTGTACAGTTGATCATGGACATTGCCCACCATAGGATTCAGTTTTATACATTCCCAACTTTTGACCTCCAACTTTCCTTCTGGTGACTCTGAGCCACACATATGCTTTTGATGTACTGCAGCCCTATTTGTCTTTTTTTTTTAATTGGAAGTATTTTAACCATGCATGATATACAACGTTGGAGGCGAACGCTTTTTAATTTATTGGGGAAGAAATTATAGAGGAATAAAAAGTGAATTTTACTCCCCAGAAACCTGTGTCCTGTATTTGGCAAGGCACACTAAGTACTTTAAAAACTGAAACTGAGATATTCTGGTTTTAGGTCTAAATCGGCTGTGAAAGTTGTGTTAAGCTCAAGAGCAGGAATCCATTAATAGGTCAACAGCAGGAGATGAAGGAGGAGACGAGGGTTGGAAAGGCCTAGAGGGGCTGCGGTTCATTTGGTAGTTAAAAACTGGCTTTTCTTTTATTCTCTTATTCCTGCTACCTCCATAGAATTCATGAAGAATAGGGATGTTTTCTCCTACACATTTGATTATAATAACAGGCCAAGGTCTCTTTGAACACAACCAGTGAAGAAAGGAGGCATCTGTGGCCCTCAAACTGGGTAAAGCAGTAACATAATCTATGGTTTGTTGTTTGAATCCTATTAGTTATAATTGTACAGTGAGAATGCTTTGAGAGTTTTTACAGCTAGAGTTTTCAAAGAAACTACATTCCTCATTAGACCTTCCCCATTAAGGCATGCTTGAGTGATGCTACACAGCCGAATAGTTGGAATTTTTTTCCACTCTAGTCATAGTCTGAAGACAAAGGATTCTTCTGCTTGCCAAAGTTCCAGGGAGCCTAGGTTGAGCTGCTGTGACAGCCCTTCAGCAGGAAGCTTTCTATTTAGTCTTCGACTTGCTGTCAGGCCTCATTCACTAAACAGAATCAAGTTGGAGCAGTGCATGGATGAAAAAATCAATGAAGGAAAATCTCACACATCCAGATATGGTGCCATAGATCCATTTTTTTCTTTTCATTAATGCTGAGTCATGATGCAGTCTAGGCTAGGGCACAGAAAACTGTAATATCTTAATTCTAACTGCATTGTGTCCTTTAGTATTCTCGGTATTTTTGCTAAAGGAGGTAGTTATATCACAACAGTTGTGCAAATTCTAGCATTAGTATTATGGCTTGCTAAGGCTTCTCTGAGAAGTAGCAAGAGTGGTGTAAAGGAGCACGGGCTCTGCCTGCAGTTAATACCAGGGGTACCTCCTAATAGCCTTACAACCTTGTTAGTCAATCTCTCCTAGCCTCAGTTTCCTCATGTGTGAAGTGTGGATTTAAAAAAAAAAAATCTTATAATTCACAAGGTTCTTGTGAGGAACAAATGGGGTTAATTCATATGAAAATGTTTATTCCAATATCAAGGCATAATTCTTAGTCATTACAATTTAGAATTTTTATATTTGAATTTAGAAGTTGTATATCTGTGATTGTTTCTGGATTATCTATGCATGGACTTCACCCAGTACAAGAGATGAATTTTTAATCTTACCTACCCAATGAGAGCTATAAGAGTTTAAAAACGACTTTAACTTGGGTATAAAAAATAAAGTGTTCTCTCCAGTTGCATTCAATTTAGTAAAAATAGCATATTTGTGAATGGAAATGTCCACAGACAGCCTTGCTTTTTATGTAAAATCTTGAGTTGCATAGTGATTAAGGGCACAAGCTCTAGAGCTGGAGTGTCTGGGCTCAAGTGGGAACTTTGTCAATTGCTAACTGTGTGCCTTGGGCAAGTTATTTAACTTCTCTGTCTTTGTTTCCTCATTTGTAAAACTGGAATTAAAAAGTGGTAATTATCTCATAAAGTCATTGTGAAGTTTAAATGAGTTAATGGAAGTAAGGCCATTAGAACAGTGGTTAGCACATAGTAAGCATCGTTGGTATTATCTAGTTAATTTGAGAGAGAGTTTTGGGGAAAGAAGGAGAAAGAGAGGATCAAAAGAATAAAAACAGGGAAGCATCATAAAGACATTAAAAGACAGTGGGAACCATTGAGATTCAGACTGAGATGCAGATGCACAAACATACTGAAACAAACACAAAGAAAATGACACTTCTACCTTTGTCTTACAACCTTTATGTATCTTACTACTAAAGGTGATGGTGGTAATGATGCCACAATATTATTAATGTAATTAACACCACTGAGATATATATTTGCAAGTGGATAAAATGGGAAATTTTAGTTTGTATATGTTTCCAGAACACAATTTTTAAAAAGAAACCCGTAGAACTGAACAAAACAAAGAGTGACCTCTAATGTAAACTATGGACTATAGTTAATAGCATAATTATAACAATATTGTTTTGTCAACTGTAACTAAGCTACCACACTAAGGCAAAAAGTTAATAGAGAAAACTGTGTGTATGGGGAGGGAGATATATGGAAACTGTACTTCATGCATGATTTTTCTGTAAACCTACAACTGCTCTAGCAAACAATGAAAAAAATCACTATACCTTTTGTGCCAGTTTGAATATATTGTGTCCCACAAACGCCATTATCTTTGCTGTAATCTTGTGTGGGCAGACGTTATCAGTGTTGATTAGATTGTAATTCTTTGAGTGTTTCTTTGGAATGCGCCCCACCCAGCTGTGGGTGATGACTCTGATTGGGTAATTTCCATGGAGGTGTTGCTCCGCCCATTCGGGGTGGGTGTAAGTTGATCAGGGGAGCCATATAAATGAGCTGACATAGCAGAAGGAACTCAGTGCAGTGCAGCTGTGAGTGACATTTTGAAGAGGAACCACAGCCAAGAGGGACACTTTGAAGAAAGCACAGGAACTGCAGATGAGAGACATTTTGAAGATGGCCATTGGAAGCAGACTCTTGCTCTGGAGAAGCTAAGAGAGGACAAATACCCCAAATGCAGCTAAGAGTGACATTTTTGAGGAACTGCAACCTAGAGAGGAACATCCTGGGAGAAAGCCATTTTGAAACCAGGACTTTGGAGCAAACGCCACCATGTGCCTTCCCAGCTAACAGAGGTTTTCTGACACCACTGGCCATCTTCCAGTGAAGGTACCCAATTGCAGATGTGTGGCCTTAAGACTGTAACTGTGTAACCAAATAAACCCCCTTTATAAAAGCCAATCCGTCCTCTGGTGTTTTGCATACTAGCAGCATTAGCAAACTAGAACACCTTTTTATACCATTGATTATAAATGCTCTTTGCTCCATAGGCAGTTTGAAATTAGCCAAAGGATTATAATTGACTGAAATATCATATAAAGGAGTCAAAAACAATTATTATTCTAGTACTAATGTTAGTTTGAATATTTCATGTGGTACCTATTTCAAGCATATGAAAAATATCTGACTTTAATGTAGAAACTCAGACTTTCATGAAAAAATTGTTTGGCAACAATTTTTGGTTTAGTCCATAAAGAGTTTAGAAAGTGGTATTTGGAATTGCGTCATTTAGGAAAACAGAATCACCCTAGTTATTTCAGCAAAGTATATTTAATATAGGGAATAAGCATAAAAATATTCACTACTACCTACTTATCAGGTGAGTTAGCATGATATCATCAGTGAGGTGGACATAGTGTTACCAGACTAAGGCGGTGGATTCTTTCGCCTGATGTGCTCAAATGACCAATTCCTGAAACACTGGGGTTTCAAAGAGAGAAAGAGTTTTATTGCTAGGCGCAAAGCAGGAGAGCAGATGGCCTATTGGCCCAAAATCTGTCCCTCTCGAACTGTAGTAAATCTGATAGTTTGATAGTATCAAAAGTGGGGTGGGTTTTAGGATAATGAGCACTATGGTCCCTGATGATGTAATTAGAGGTGATCTAATTATTGCGTATGCTCAGATTGATTACATCCTTAGTCACAGAACGTATGTAAGAAAATGGTGGCCTTAATATGATGAAGGGTGTGATTTTTAGTATTACGATCAGGTATACATGACTTGCAGGTTAAAGTCTAAGCTACTACACATGTCAGGTGGGCCTACTTTGGTTAGATTTAGTTTCGGTTATCAAGATAATCTTGTACTTGGGGTGGGTTAGTTTTGGGCTGACCCAAGACCCTTCATTGATTAACATTAGGGGCTGTCTTTAGTGATTATAAAACTCTGAAATTAGAAAGCCGGATAAAATGGGTACAAGTGAAGTTTAGTCACAAGGTTTTTACAATCACAAGGGCACAAGATAAAGGTTATAGGATCTTTATCAGAGATCAAGGCAGCAGGATTACAGTTCAGATTTCAGGTATTTCCCTCTGTCTACGCTAGTATACCAGAAAGTAAAGAGGACTATCTATATAATGATTCATTAATCATAATCAGCCCTTAAATCCTAACTTCTCACTTACAACATGATGTTCTGTCATATTACGATGATTAAGATCTCCATGGATTAGAATATGACGGAGAGTAGAAGAGTTGACATATATACCCCTGAAGTAAGAGAGTGAAGATGCTCTGTTGTACCTATTAGGTGTAAGCAAAAGGCTTGTGGTGGTCCTTGAAAGTTGTTTGGAGGAAAGAAAAATTCTCTGATTAATAGCTGTGTACCAGAAACCAGACACTTGTGTTTGGTTTGCTCAAATGAAGTTATCACATCTGGAACACCAGCTACAATTGGAAATGCCTGAATAAGTTTACAATAATCCATAATCATTCTCCCAGATGAATACATTGTTTGTATGGGCCAACCAGGCTAGCTAAATGGGAACGTTGGGAATCACTACACCTGCATCTTTTTAGTCATTAGTAGTGGCATTAACCTTGGCAATTCTCCCAGGGATGTGGTATTGCTTTTTGTTTACTATCCTGGGTGGAATGGAGTGGAATTCCAAGGGCTTCCACTAGCTCTCTTACCATAATAGCCCTTTCTGCAATCCCAGTGTGGATATTCTGCTAGTTTCCAATCATGTCCACTTCAATTATACATCCAAAGATAGGGAAATAACCATAGGGAGGGTCTTTGGGCCCACTGTTTGATGGACTTGAACCCAAACTCTGCTTATCACCTGAGCACCACAAACCTATTTGACTACTCTCTCCAGTGGCATTTTCAGCCCCTAGTTAATATCTATTCAGAACCAGTTGTCCAGAATTCCTCAAAGGTCAACAGAATCTTTAATTCTTTCCATTTAAAATTTAAGACTTGACTCTTATTCGCAAAGTTGATTCATATCACTTGTTCATCCAATGAGCTGGTATATGTGTATAAATGTATGTATTTATAACCCATTTTATTCCAAAAATGATTTAAAGTGTCCATGGTCTAAGAAGTTGTGGAAGCTAAGGAAGTGTGCTGCTCAGATCTCCTTTCAAGAGAACCTCCTGCAAAGAGGGTAATTGGCAGACAGCCTCTAGCTGTTGCACTTTTTGATCAGCTGCAGTGTTCATTCCAAGACCATGTTCACCCTGGCTGCTACTGGCCAGAAGCTGAGCATGGTGGGCTACAAGAGCCAGTCCATTTCTACCTGATGTCAACTTTGATAGGCAATCTTTGCTCTGGGGCTTCCGGTCAACCTAGCTAAGACTTTCTCAGAACTGCACTGCAGGCTGAAGCTCCTCCTACTCAGTCTTCCTTCCTTCCCTCTCTCCTTTCATAAATGTCAGACATGCACTGTGGTCAGAAAGCTCTCCCCTCCTATTTTTTAGTCCTTTCCCTTTTATTTTTCATAGGCATTTCCCCCAATACGTTTCTTTGCATGCCCAATTCACCTTGGCCTCTATTTCTTAGAGAACCTGAACTGACACAGAAATCAGCTAATTGTACAAAAAAGCCTCAAGTCCTTTGCATATTAAATTCCTGTGTTTTGAGGAGCAAAATTGTACTTTTTCCTATTCACTGAAAATGTTTTTTGAAAATGTAATTAAATGTGGCATGCATAAAAGGCTGAATAGAGTTTTTTTTTTCTTTTTCCCCTAGAAAAATGTCTGTGCCTTTGATAAGTGGGAAAGTTGTCACTTTGAAAATAAAATTCTAAAGTGGATCCAAGGAAAAGGTTAATTCCTGGGATTGGGAGCAGAAATTAAGAAGCTGGACAGCTTTTACACATTTGTTAGTCTCTGCCCTGTTTATTTTACTCCCTTCATTTTGTTTCCTACTTTATATCACTAAAGCTAATGAGCTGTGAATATCTTTATTCTTAGGAAATGTACATGGGGGTACATGGTACTGAAGGAGCATGATATATGCAACCTACTCTTAAATGTTCAGAAAACCAAAAAATACATAGATGGGCATACAGATAAGAGCTAGCTAGCTAGCTAGATAGATAGAATGAAAGAACAAAAGATACAGCAAATGTAGCAAAATGTTAACATTGGTGGATCTGGGTATCTGGGATGGGGATATATTTGGGTGCTCTGTATGTGTTTTGTATTATTTTTGCCACTGTCCTGTAAGTTTGAAATTATTTCAAGACAAAATGTTAAAAAAATTATGTGTCAAAAATGAAAAATGTGGGTTTCATGTGATGCTCTCAACAGGTTTCTTAAAGAGTATTTTCTCCTTCTTTCAAAGATCAGCTAAAATTGAATTTGGCATTGTTTCTCTTTTGTTGCCCAGGCATTTGGGTCAGACTCTTGTCTGACCTAAGCTGGGCAGTGATGGACAGCTCTGTAGAGGCATTATCAGAGCCTAATCAGATAAACTGAAAGCAAAATTGTTTTTCTCTTCTCTCATAGCATCTGCTCCTTCATTTTCTTCCTCTTTTATGTTGTCTTCTAACTTGTCCTGTGAAGTTTCAAGACATGGTACAATGTATTGTTGTTAGTGAGATTTTTGGTTACAGCAACTGTTGCATGAATTAAGTGTCTTCTGCCTTGAAGACAGATTTCCTCATGAACTAAGAGCAGTGTCTATAAAAATTGGGCACTGAGTAACTGTGCCCACTACATTTTTTACCGAATTTATGAATGGGGTCCTGCCATTTCCTGGATGTTTTAACCTTTCAATATGTAATAATAATGTATTAATTCATGGAAGAATATGAAACATTCACCTTGTAATAGTAACAATAAATCTAAGCCACAAATCAGTAGAAAACTTGCAAAAAATATCCAAACTAAACAAAACAAACAACAATGACAAAAAGCCAAATCCTAAGGGCAATATAAGAGTCTTCTTTTTACTTGGTTTAAATTTATATTTTAGTAAAAATAAGAAACAAGGAAGGAATAGACCCAGGGTTGGGGTTGAAGATGCTATGATAATATACAATTAAGAGAAAGTACAATACTGATAGAATAGTGTTTTGCTTTTCTGCAAAAGGAGTGTGAGAAAGAAAGTAATAGTGGTTGCAGCTGTGCTATGTGCCAATATCCTTATATGGATGCTTTATATATATTGTCTTGGCCCTTCCCATAACCCAGCAAGGTATTATCAGGTCCATTTTATTGATGAGTAAACTGAGGATTAGCAAAGTTAAATAAGCTGCCCAAGATCGCTTGGCCTGTTACTGGTCCATCTGGGGTTTAAACCAGGCCTATCTGACCCTAAATTATGGATGGAAGGGAATGATTGTGGAACTATAGAGGATAGAGCAAATAACGATAAGAGGGTTGTGCTGATTTGAATCTATTTTGTCTTTATGCAATCTTGTGGGGCCAGATTTATTGGTCTGTTGATTAGGGTGGAACCTTTGATTGTTTCAATGGAGACGTGACTCACCCAACTGTGGGTGATAGCTCTGAATGAATTATTTCCATGGTGGTGTTGCCCCACCCATTCAGGGTGGGTTCTGATTAATTCACTGCAGTATTTAAGAGAAGCTAAGAGCTGACAAGACCCAGATGCTTGCTGGCACTGACACTTGTAGATGCTTGGAGAATGCAGACAGAAGGACGTTTGGCAATGCTAAGCTAAGAGATGAAGCCCAGAGACATTTTGGGGAACACCATTGTGACAAGCAACCTGGGAGCAAAGGAACAGTAGACACCAGCCACATGCCTTCCCAGCTGACAGAGGTGTTCCAGACGCCATTGGCTGTTCTTCAGTAAAGGTTTCCTCTTGCTGATGCCTTAGTTTGGACACTTTTATGACCTGAGAACTCTAAATTTGTAACCAAATAAACCCCCTTTATAAAAGCCAATCCATTTCTGGTATTCTGCATAACGGCAGCATTAGCAAACCAGAATGAGGGTCTAACACCAAGATAGCTAAGTAAGTTCAAATTTGGAACAAGCAAAAGCAAGGCTCTTTGCAATTGTCCCTATACACTTCCTTTTCCATTCCTAACCAGGGTCTGAGAAACCCTACAAATGAAGTGACTAGTACTGCAATTGGTGATCATCAAGGAACTAAGTAAGGAGAAGGGGGAAGCATAGGAAGAATGGAGATGGAGAAATATTGTCCCAACTTTCATAAATCATAGTCATATCTTGAATAATTTAATTGACTTTGAGGCATGCTGAAACCTCAGTTTCACAGACTTAAGAAAGTTTGGACCAGAACTTGGTGAAATGGTTTGGATATAGGGCTAATTTCCAAGAGGCACATCCAAGTATCTGATATTTAATATTGGAAATGGGAATGAGGAGTTCAGACTTGATTTGGGATAACCACATTATTCTCAGAAGTGGGGCATGAGGAGATAACAGCCAACAGACAGTATTTGAATGAACAGAAATACAATAGACAGTATTTGAATTAATGTAAGGGGGCATGAAGGGGTGAACAGTCCACTCAGAGCTGGACTCCAGTTAACATCTTAGATGACAGTGTCCAGCCCCCTGGGAAAGTGTGATCTCAACTACAAGGCAGAGGGATAGGCTCCATCAAAAGGGTTGGGATTAATTTTTGCCTATCTGATTAGCCAAGATCTGGCAAGTGTGGGGGGAAATATTCTATGTATAGGTGACATTCTTAAACATTGCTAATGGAAATGTAAATTTATACACCACCTACAGAGAGAGCATTTTGGCAGCATCTGTCAGAATTACAAATGCACATTCCGTTTGACCCAGTAATACCACTTCTAAGATTTGAGCTTGTATATATACTCCTCAGGTACACAGTGGTGTATGTATAGGATATTCACTGCAGCATTTTTTGAAAGGCAAATAAATAGAATTTCTTATCTATTGACCAGGAGTTTTTGTACTGTTTTTATAGTTCTTTCTTAATCTTTCAGTAGTTATCACTTGGCTAATATTTTCTAAAATAAACCTGGGTTCATTTTTTTTATTGAGGTGAAAGTCGTATAACATAATATTAACTATTTTAAGTGTTTAATTAAGTGGTGCTTAGTACAGTTACAATGCTGTGCAACCATCACCTCTATCTGGTTCCAAAACATTTTTATCACTCCCAAAGTAGACCTTTAACCTATTAAGAAGCCACACCTCATTCCCCTCTCTCTCCAACCTCGGATAACCACTAATCTGTTTTCTATCTCTATCCTGGTTATTTCATATATGTGGAATTGTACAATATCTGATTTTTTGTATGTGGCTTCTTTCACTTTAGTATGTTTTCAAGGTTCACCCACATTGTATCATGTATCAGTACCTCATTCCTTTTTATGGCTGAATAATATTCTGTTGTATGGATATATCATATTTTGTTTATCCATTCACCTGTTGGTGGATATTTGGGTTGTTTCCATCTTTTGGCTGTTGTGAATAGTGCTGCTATGAAAATTCATTGCTTTCAGGAGTGACAGGGCCAACCCTGTCAAGTAAGATGAGGAAAAGTGAAGGGCTGTTGACTGAGGGGTACATAAAAAGCTGTTAGAAACAAGCCCACACAAGGCTTGGGTTTAAATTCCCAATCATCTCCTTTCCTTCTTTTCTTTCTACCCCTAACCTCCTAACACAGCATTCTAGATAGGTGAGAGGATTAGGGTCAGGAAAGATTTCATTAAGTCAAACAATGGAGCTGGATTGTAATTTTAAGAAGCAAAACAATGGACAGTTCAAGAGATCGAGTTTTTTAAGAAGGAAGATTGAGATTTAAGATGAAAACTTTAAGAATGAGTTGGCCACGTTTATCTGATAAAAGTCTGAAAAGATCTACTTATTTGTAATTTCACCCTTCAAAACTGAGACACAGATTTTTTTTAAAAAATTTTAAACAAAAATTATAGCTAACTTTTATTTAGTACTCAATATGTACCCAAACTTAATGCTTTTGAATTAACTTATTTATTCCTTATAACACCTCTATGAAGTTGGTACTATTGTTGTCCTCATTTTATAGTTAAGGAAAGAGACTCAAAAACTAAGTAGTTTAACCCTAGATTCATAGCTGTTCACTATATTGTGTCTCTGACTACTTTATAGGATTTGTATGAGAATAAAGTGAGTTCTTGTGTATGAAAGTGCTTTAAACCATAAGCACTACATTCTTGAACTACATAAAGTTCTCAAGAGACAGAAAATGTTATTCAGTCTACTCTGTGGAACAATCCTTTAAATACGGTACTCAAAAAGCAAGCTACTGTAGAAGCTAAAATAATATTAACCTTGAATTAGAGGATCACTTTTGGATGGGAAAATAATATTAAGAAAAATATGAAGATAAAAAGAAAAAAATACATGCATTCAATATACAAGATTAACTAGTCTGTAGTAAAAAAATTGGACTTTTTGAAGGGGTGAGAGCTTTCCATAGAGCTGAAAACAGATTGCATTGCCACATTTTATAGAACAGTCTTTGGAACAGTATTGACCTGGCTATAAAAGGATAATTACATGGCTTAATAGATTGTTCCCACCTTCAACTGCTAATGAAGCCCTTAGAAAATGTATCTCCACTTAACGAATGAGGCTGAAAAATGCCAAAAAGGCTTTTTTTGCCAAGGATGTGTTTTCTAGGCTCAGGCTGAATTCATTATTTTGTTAGAGTATTGCCACCAAGCCAACCGTGGACAATTTAGCATGCCACATTCCAAGCAGATTTTAATTCATCTAACACATTCAATTTTATGGGCCATAAATGACACAAATAGCCTACATTCAGGCGACAGTCTGTCAGCATCTCCATAAACAGAAAGTATTAATGTTAATGGTGAGTTTTTCAGTCAAGTCTTGGTCATACTCCCATTAAAAGCTGGGCCAAAAATTAGGCAAGGATATCAACTTCCTATTTTGTGCTATGTCTGTGCCTTAATTAGGGAAGAGGCAAAAGAAGTGTGTGTGTGTGTGTGTGTGTGTGTGTGTGTGTGTGTGTGTGTGTTAGTGAGAGGAAGCATGTATAAAATAGCCTGATGACTTTACAATAGTCCATTTGACTTTTGTTGTAAAATGTCACTTATCTACCTATCAAAAAAGAATAGATCAATTTCTTGATAAAAGGAAATACCTTAGAGGGAGAATTAATCTGCTATGGATATCTTTTTGTGGAACTACTCACACCTCTAAGGTTACCTGAAGATAGCTATCTCTTAGAAGTACTAGTTCCTTCATTCTTTATGGCCACGTTTTCCCTCTGTAAGCAAATGTAAAAACAATGACAGTTGGAATGTTACTCAAAGTGCAAAGGATCTTACTCAGTCCCAAGGCACGTGGAGTCCATTATCCCAGCCTGAAAGCAACACATGAATGTATCAAGAATGGGCCCAACATCCAACAATAAGAAAAGTGTGTATAATAACCACCATTTATTGAGAATGTAGTATTCCCATGCTCTGTACACCTGGAAGAATGTCTGAAAGAGACACCAGTGATCTGGTGAGGGTCCTCTTTCCTAAATAGTTTTAACGGTGGCTCTCAGGGAGCTTGGGACATCAAAATTACCTGGGGAGTTTTGGGTTGTAAAGTACCTGGGGAAGGTTCTGGGGTGTGCAGTCTGGAATTAGAGCAGCTGGTTTTGCAACCTGTCTCTGCCATTTTGTTGGTTGTGGGCCTGGGGCCTTACTTAACCTTGGTAAGCCTTACTGCTTCCAGGTTTGTAAAATTAAAAGAAGGAGAGGGGGATAAAAATGAACCTATCTTATTATAGGTGTTGTGAAGATTTACTCATGTAATGCTTGATGCAGTTTCAGACATATGATAAGTAAGCAATAAATAAATATAACCTATTCTATTATTAAAATTGTTTACTTTCCCCTACCAAAGTAAGCCATTAATTGATCAAAATTTGCCATATGCTTAAGGTGTATTGGGACAAAACAAACAAAAATCAAAACCAAAAATCAAAAACAGAGAAACACAGCTTTCTGCAATAATTTAACATCTTCATCAATCAAAGTTTATAAAAGTTGCTATTAGACAGTAAAATCGACTGTCTTTTCATTCTTTTTTAATTCATTTAACAAATTTTTACTATCAAATGCTGTAATAAATGCTGTTGGGGGTGCAAAGATTGATCAGATTTGAGACCTGCCCTACGGAACCACAATCTTATCATGGAAATTACAGGGGTTTATGGTTGTGAAGCAATGGTGGGGCCCTAGAAAGAGCCTTCTAGGGGTTCGCAATATTCTATTTCTTGACTTGGGTGATGGCTCTATAATATTTCATTATGTTGTGCAGTTATGTTTTATGTACCTTCCAGTGTATTTATGTTACATTTCACAATAAAGTTTTTGTGCATGCTTTTTTCTGTAAACCTTCAACTGCTCTAATTGAAAAAATGAAAAAAAGTCTTAATATGGTATGGAAATTATATCATGATTTTTTGAAAGTATGGGATACCATGAGCTTGGATTAGGAAATGGTTTCTTAGATATGACACCAAATGCATAAGCAACCAAAGATAAATAGATGAATTTGACTTTGTTAAAATTAAAAACTTTTGTGCTTCAAAGGACACTAAAAAAATGAAAAGACTGATTGAGAAAAATATTTGCAAATCATGTATCTGATAGAGTCTATTATCTGGAATATGTAAATAACTATCACAATTTAACAATAAAAAGATAAATGATCCCATTTAAAAAATGGTCTGCTGGGGTCCATTATCTGATAGGTTTATATAGGATATGTAAAGAACTATTACAACTCAACAATAAAAAGACAAATGATCCCATTTAAAAAATACACAAAAAATTTGAATAGACAGTTCTTCAAAGAAGATATACAAATGGCCAATAAGCATATGAAAAGATGCTTGACATCATTAGTCATTAGGGAAATGCAATCAGAACCACAGTAAGATACCATGTTGACACCCACTAGAATAGCTGTAACATAGTAATACTTCCTTACTTTCCAGTATCCCCCAACTCTCCCAACTTTATCAGCAATTATGCACATTCCTGCACATACTCTCTTAGCTCTGTGCCTTTGTTCTCCGAGGCTTTGTCAGAAGTTGTGCCTAAGGGGACAAACATTAAGAAACAGCTTCATCAGCAATTATGTGCTCATACTCTCTTGGCTCCATATCTTCTTGGTCCTTCCCACTATAAAACCCTGCCTTCTCCTCTGACAAAGTGTGGATCATCATAGCACGGAATTTCTGTCTTTCCTCCTGCCACCAAGGACAGGGACCTCACGTAAGCTCCCCAAAAGGCTCTATCTTACTTGCCAAGCTGGACTTGTCCGAGTCATTCTTTGGTCTGTTGTACCCCTGGCAGTTTGGCGGAAGGCTGTCTTATTACATAGCCTTACTCAGAACAAGGGCTATAATAAAAAAAGACATACAATAACAAGTGTTGGTGAGAGTGTGGGGGAATCAGAACCTTTATACATTGCTGGTGGAAATATAAAATGGTGCAGCCACTTTGGAAGACAATTTGGTAGTTCCTCCAAAAGTTAGCTACCATATGACCCAGCTATTCCACTCCTAGGGGTATCCAAGAGAATTGAAAACATATGTCCATACAGAAACTTGTAAATGTATGTTTAAAGCAGCATTACTTATAATATCAAAAAATGGGAAAAAATCAAGTATCTGTCCATGAATGTATAAACAAAATATGGTGTATCCATATAATGGAATATTATTGAGTCATAAAAGAGAATGAAATTCAGATTCATACTAAAACATGGATTAACCTTGAAAACATCATTCTAAGTAAAAGAAGCCTGTCACAAAAGGCCACACATTGAATGATTCCATTTATACAAAATGCCCAGAATAGACAAATCTATAGGGACAGAAAATAGGTTAATAGTGGCCAGGGGCTGGTAGGAGAGAGAATCAGGGAGTGACTGATAATGGGTCCATGGTTACTTTTTTGGAGTGGTATAAATGCTATGCAATTAAACAATGGTGATGGTTTCACAATTCTATGAATATACCAAAAACCATTGAATTGTATACTGTAAAAGGGTGAGTATAATGGCATGTGAATTATATCTCAATAAAATAAATACAAAGTATGGGATAGTTAATGGTTGAAAATGTTTTATTTGACCATATTGTAGAATGTGTGAATAGAGTAATAGGAAATAAATTTGAAAATATAAATTAGGATCAAATTATAAAGCGCCTCCACTGCTGGGAAATAGGCAGTGGAAAACCATTAAAGGGTTTTGAGAAAGTAAGTAACGTGATCAGAGAATATGATTCAGGGAACTCATTCCAGCATGATTTTATCATCATCTCTGCATCTTTCCTAGGGAGTATTGGTTGATTTTGTATTTGGCAGTTTAGTTTTGTGTTAGGGAATATATACAATTTTAGAAATTTTCCCCAAAAGGTCTTGATTATATTAGCCTGGTGAGTTGAGTTATATAAACCTTCAGAATAGATCAAAACATTATTGATATATACAGGTATTATCTTTCATAGGAAAGAGGTGATAAATAAAATTAGAAGAAGAAAGTGAGGACACTAGGATATTGGTCTTGTTCATCAATACACATTTCTGATTTGAGGAAATGATAAATAATCTTTATAACTGCACTAGTTCAGATCTCAACAGGACACTTTTATAAGGATAATTTGATGGGGGTTGTCAAGAACTGTGAAAGGTCCGAAATTTTACCCTACTTGCAAGCTAACCAATTAGCCTACCACCATTTCACAGATACTGATAGAAGACACAAGACTCCTGGGTCAGAGGCGAAGAACTTTATACTCCATATTTTACCACAGTCAGTTACTACTTTAGTTAGTGGAAGAGTTAACTATTTGCAGAATTTTTAGAAATGTGTTCAAAATTAATAAATATAAAATAAAATATTAAATCTGAAAATGGATAAAATTTGTTGCCCACATTGCTCTTTGAATGTGTATTTACTGGACATTTTGAAAGCTTATAAAGCAAATATTGACTTTTTATATCAGAAACTACAAACAAATAGAAGATTAAGGAATCTAAAGCAAATCACTTCAATTTATGCACAGCACTTAACTTTCTCAATCTAGTTCTTCAGAATGACAAGTTCAGTAAAATGGGTTAACTACAAATTCATTGATCACACCAGCCTTCTTTAATGTAACATTCCATGGTGAGGATAAAAGGTACTGTGGATGAGAAACAATTCAGTCAAGAATTCTCCTGGTATCTTCTACAATGTTCCATGTGATCCAGGTGGTTTGATCAATACAGAATAGTGCCATTCTTTTTTTTTTTTTTTTTTTTTAATTCAGTTTTATTGAAATATATTCATAAACCATACAGTCATCCATGGTATACAATCAACTGTTCACAATATGATCATATAGTTATGCGTTCATCACCACAATCTATTTCTGAACATTTTCCTTACATCAGAAAGAATCAGAATAAGAATAAAAAATAAAAGTGAAAAGAGAATACCCAAACCATCCCCCCATCCCACCCTATTTGTCATTTAGTTTTTACTCCCATTTTTCTACTGATTTTTTTTCAATTTTTTAACTTTGTTTATCAAAAAATTAAAAACAAACAGGCAAACAACAACCAAAAAAACCCCACAACATTTCAAACAAAGCAATGGATTAAGGAAAACAAATAACCTAAAATAACTACTTTGCTTCCAATATGTTCCTACCATACCCCAAGAAAATTAATAAACCATGTCCAAACAGAGGAGTAAGAAAAACAAATAATCTAAAATAACTACATTGCTTCCAACATGTTCCTACCATACCCCAAGAAAATTAACAGCCCCTAAGAAAACAAAGGAATAAGAGAAAAAAAAACCTAAAATAACTCTATTGCTTCCAACATGATCTTACTATATCCAAGAAAGTTTACAAACCATAATCATTCCTGAGCATTCCCATAATATTGAGATTACCCTCCATAGTTTATCTGTTCTTATTAGATTATCATTCCCCCTCCACTAATTGGTATCTCTAGGTCCCCTACATTCTACAGTATAAAACATTGTACATTTTTCACAGAATTCACATTAGTGGTAACATACAATATCTCTCTTTTTGTGCCTGGCTTATTTTGCTCAGCATTATGTCTTTTTTTTTTTTTTTTTTTTTTTTTTTAATCTTCATTTTATTGAGATATATTCATATACCACGCAGTCATACAAAACAAATCGTACTTTCGATTGTTCACAGTACCATTACATAGTTGTACATTCATCACCCAAATCAATCCCTGACACCTTCACTAGCACACACACAAGAATAACAAGAATAATAATTAGAGTGAAAAAGAGCAATTGAAGTAAAAAAGAACACTGGGTACCTTTGTCTGTTTGTTTCCTTCCCCTATTTTTCTACTCATCCATCCATAAACTAGACGAAGTGGAGTGTGGTCCTTATGGCTTTCCCAATCCCCTTGTCACCCCTCATAAGCTACATTTTTATACAACTGTCTTCGAGATTCATGGGTTCTGGGTTGTAGTTTGATAGTTTCAGGTATCCACCACCAGCTACCCCAATTCTTTAGAACCTAAAAAGGGTTGTCTAAAGTGTGCGTAGGAGTGCCCACCAGAGTGACCTCTCGGCTCCTTTTGGATTCTCTCTGCCACTGAAGCTTATTTCATTTCCTTTCATATCCCCCTTTTGGTCAAGAAGATGTTCTCCGTCCCACGATGCCAGGTCTACATTCCTCCCCAGCAGTCATATTCCACGTTGCCAGGGAGATTCACTCCCCTGGGTGTCTGATCCCACGTAGGGGGGAGGGCAGTGATTTCACCTTTCAAGTTGGCTTAGCTAGAGAGACAGGGCCACATCTGAGCAACAAAGAGGCATTCGGGAGGAGGCTCTTAGGCACAACCATAGGGAGGCCTAGCCTCTCCTTTGCAGCAACCATCTTCCCAAGGGTAAAACCTGTGGTAGAGGGCCCAACCCATCAAACCACCAGTCCCCTATGTCTGTGGTCATGTTAGCAACCATGGAGGTGGGGTAGGCGAATACCCCTGCATTCTCCACAGGCTCCTCAAGGGGGCACTCCATCTTTTTTTTCCCTTGTTTTTTTTTTTTTTTAACTTTCCCTTCTTTTTTAAATCAACTGTATGAAAAAAAAGTTAAAAAGAAAACAAACATACAATAAAAGAACATTTCAAAGAGACCATAACAAGGGAGTAAGAAAAAGACAACTAACCTAAGATATCTGCTTAACTTCCAACATGTTCCTACTTTACCCCAAGAAAGTTACCTAATATAGCAACATTTCTGTGAACTTGCTCCTACTATATCCATCAGAAATTCACAGACCATAGTCATTCCTGGAGCATCCCCAGAATGTTAAATAGCTTATCTGTTCTTCTTGGATTATTGTTCCCCCGTCCTTAATTGCTCTCTATTGCTAGTTCCCCTACATTCTACATTATAAGCCATTTGTTTTACATTTTTCAAAGTTCACATTAGTGGTAGCATATAATATTTCTCTTTTTGTGCCTGGCTTATTTCGCTTAGCATTATGTCCTCAAGGTTCATCCATGTTGTCATATGTTTCACGAGATTGTTCCTTCTTACTGCCGCGTAGTATTCCATCGTGTGTATATACCACATTTTATTTATCCACTCATCTGTTGAAGGACATTTGGGTTGTTTCCATCTTTTGGCAATTGTGAATAATGCTGCTATGAACATTGGCGTGCAGATATCTGTTCGTGTCACTGCTTTCCGATCTTCCGGGTATATACCGAGAAGTGCAATCGCTGGGTCGAATGGTAACTCTATATCTAGTTTTCTAAGGAACTGCCAGACTGACTTCCAGAGTGGCTGAACCATTATACAGTCCCACCAACAGTGAATAAGAGTTCCAATTTCTCCACATCCCCTCCAGCATTTGTAGTTTCCTGTTTGTTTAATGGCAGCCATTCTAACCGGTGTTAGATGGTATCTCATTGTGGTCTTAATTTGCATCTCTCTAATAGCTAGTGAAGCTGAACATTGTTTCATGTGTTTCTTGGCCATTTGTATTTCCTCTTCAGAGAACTGTCTTTTCATATCTTTTGCCCATTTTATAATTGGGCCGACTGTACTATTGTCATTGAGTTGTAGGATTTCTTTATATATGCAAGATATCAGTCTTTTGTCAGATACATGGTTTCCAAAAATTTTTTCCCATTGAGTTGGCTGCCTCTTTACCTTTTTGAGAAATTCCTTTGAGGTGCAGAAACTTCTAAGCTTGAGGAGTTCCCATTTATCTATTTTCTCTTTTGTTGCTTGTGCTTTGGGTGTAAAGTCTAGGAAGTGGCCGCCTAATACAAGGTCTTGAAGATGTTTTCCTACATTATCTTCTAGGAGTTTTATGGTACTTTCTTTGATATTGAGATCTTTGGTCCATTTTGAGTTAATTTTTGTGTAGGGGGTGAGGTAGGGGTCCTCTTTCATTCTTTTGGATATGGATATCCAACTCTCCCAGCCCCATTTGTTGAAAAGACCATTATGGCTCAGTTCAGTGACTTTGGGGGCCTTATCAAAGATCAGTCGGCCATAGATCTGAGGGTCTGTCTCCGAATTCTCAATTTGATTCCGTTGATCTATATGTCTATCTTTGTGCCAGTGCCATGCTGTTTTGGCAACTGTGGCTTTATAATAAGCTTCAAACTCAGGGAGTGTAAGTCCTCCCACTTCATTTTTCTTTTTTAGAGTGTCTTTAGCAATTCGAGGCATCTTCCCTTTCCAAATAAATTTGATAACTAGCTTTTCCAAGTCTGCAAAGTAGGTTGTTGGGATTTTGATTGGGATTGCATTGAATCTGTAGATGAGTTTGGGTAGAATTGACATCTTAATGACATTTAGCCTTCCTATCCATGAACATGGAATATTTTTCCATCTTTTAAGGTCCCCTTCTATTTCTTTTAGTAGAGTTATGTAGTTTTCTTTGTATAGGTCTTTTACATCTTTGGTTAAGTTGATTCCTAGGTACTTGATTTTTTTAGTTGCTATTGAAAATGGTATCTTTTTCTTGAGTGTCTCTTCAGTTTGTTCATTTCTAGCATATAGAAACATTAGTGACTTATGTGCATTAATCTTGTATCCCGCTACTTTGCTAAATTTGTTTATTAGCTCTAGTAGCTGTATCGTCGATTTCTCAGGGGTTTCTAGATATAAGATCATATCGTCTGCAAACAATGACAGTTTTACTTCTTCTTTTCCAATTTGGATGCCTTTTATTTCTTTGTCTTGCCGGATTGCCCTGGCTAGCACTTCCAGCACAATGTTGAATAACAGTGGTGACAGCGGGCATCCTTGTCTTGTTCCTGATCTTAGAGGGAAGGCTTTCAGTCTCTCACCATTGAGTACTATGCTGGCTGTGGGTTTTTCATATATGCTCTTTATCATGTTGAGGAAGTTTCCTTCAATTCCTACCTTTTGAAGTGTTTTTATCAAAAAGGGATGTTGGATTTTGTCAAATGCTTTTTCAGCATCTATTGAGATGATCAATTGATTTTTCCCTTTCGAGTTTTTAATGTGTTGTAATACATTGATTGATTTTCTTATGTTGAACCATCCTTGCATGCCTGGAATGAACCCCACTTGGTCATGGTGTATGATTTTTTTAATGTGTCTTTGGATTCGAATTGCAAGTATTTTGTTGAGGATTTTTGCATCTATATTCATTAGGGAGATTGGCCGGTAGTTTTCCTTTTTTGTAGCATCTTTGCCTGGTTTTGGTATTAGATTGATGTTAGCTTCATAAAATGAGTTAGGTAGTGTTCCATTTTCTTCAATGTTTTGAAAGAGTTTGAGTAAGATTGGTATCAGTTCTTTCTGGAAAGTTTGGTAGAATTCCCCTGTGAAGCCATCTGGCCCTGGGCATTTATTTGTGGGAAGATTTTTGATGACTGATTGGATCTCTTTGCTTGTGACGGGTTGGTTGAGTTCTTCTATTTCTTCTCTGGTCAGTCTAGATTGTTCATATGTTTCCAGGAAATTGTCCATTTCTTCTACATTGTCCAGTTTATTGCCATACAGTTGTTCATAATATCGTCTTATAATTTTTTTAATTTCTTCAGGATCTGCAGTTATGTCACCTTTTTCATTCATTATTTTGTTTATATGGGTCTTCTCTCTTTTTGATTTTGTCAGTCTAGCTAGGGGCTTGTCAATCTTGTTGATCTTCTCAAAGAACCAACTTTTGGTGATATTTATCCTGTCTATTGTTTTTTTGTTCTCTATGTCATTTATTTCTGCTTTAATCCTTGTTATTTCTTTTCTTGTACTTGGTTTAGGATTGGTTTGCTGTTCATTTTCTAGCTTCTTCAGTTGATCCATTAGTTCTTGGATTTTGGCTCTTTCTTCCTTTTTAATATATGCGTTTAGTGCTATAAATTTCCCCCTTAGCACTGCTTTTGCTGCATCCCATAGGTTTTGGTATGTTGTGTTCTCATTTTCATTCATCTCTATATATTTAGCAATTTCTCTTGCTATTTCTTCTTTAACCCACTGATTGTTTAGGAGTGTGTTGTTTAACCTCCAGGTATTTGTGAATTTTCTAAGTCTCTGATGGTTATTGACTTCTAATTGTATTCCATTGTGGTCAGAGAATGTGCTTTGAATAATTTCAATCTTTTTAAATTTATTGAGGCTTGTTTTATGTCCCAGCATATGATCTATTCTGGAGAAAGTTCCGTGAGCACTAGAAAAGTATGTGTATCCTGGTGATTTGGGATGTAATGTCCTGTATATGTCTGTTAAATCTAATTCATTTATCAGATTGTTTAGGTTTTCAATTTCCTTATTGGTCTTCTGTCTGGTTGATCTATCTATAGGAGAGAGTGATGTGTTGAAGTCTCCCACAATTATTGTGGAAACATCAATTGCTTCCTTTAGTTTTGCCAGTGTTTCTCTCATGTATTTTGTGGCACCTTGGTTGGGTGCATAGACATTTACGATTGTTATTTCTTCTTGCTGAATTGCCCCTTTTATTAGTACGTAGTGGCCTTCTTTGTCTCTCAAAACATCCCTGCATTTGAAGTCTATTTTATCTGAGATTAATATTGCTACACCTGCTTTCTTTTGGCTGTAGCTTGCATGAAATATTTTTTTCCATCCTTTCACTTTCAGTTTCTTTGTGTCCCTGTGTCTAAGATGAGTCTCTTGTATGCAACATATTGATGGTTCATTTTTTTTGATCCATTCTGCGAATCTATATCTTTTAATTGGGGAGTTTAATCCATTTACATTCAACGTTATAACCGTGAAGGCATTTCTTGAATCAGCCATCTTATCCTTTGGTTTATGTTTGTCATATTTTTCCCCTCTGTCTATTAATATCCTTTATTGTACCCATACCGAATCTCTTTAGTACTGAACCTTTCTCCAAGTCTCTCTGTCCTCTCTTTGTTTCTCTGTCTGTAGGGCTCCCTTGAGTATCTCCAGTAGGGCAGGTCTCTTGTTAGCAAATTCTCTCAGCATTTGTTTGTCTGTGAAATATTTAAGCTCTCCCTCAAATTTGAAGGAGAGCTTTGCTGGATAAAATATTCTTGGCTGGAAATTCCTCTCACTCAGAATTTTAAATATATCGTGCCACTGCCTTCTCGCCTCCATGGTGGCTGCTGAGTAGTCACTACTTAGTCTTATGCTGTTTCCTTTGTATGTGGTGAATTGCTTTTCTCTTGCTGCTTTCAGAACTTGCTCCTTCTCTTCTGTGTTTGATAGTGTGATCAGTATATGTCTTGGAGTGGGTTTATTTGGATTTATTCTATTTGGAGTTCGCTGAGCATTTATGATTTGTGTATTTATGTTGTTTAGAAGATTTGGGAAGTTTTCCCCAACAATTTCTTTGAATACTCTTCCTAGACCTTTACCCTTTTCTTCCCCTTCTGGGACACCAATGAGTCTTATATTTGGACGTTTCATATTATCTATCGTATCCCTGAGGTCCATTTCGATTTTTTCAATTTTTTTCCCCATTCTTTCTTTTATGCTTTCATTTTCCATTCTGTCATCTTCGAGGTCACTGATTCGTTGTTCAACTTCCTCTAGTCTTGTACTATGAGTGTCCAGAATCTTTTTAATTTGGTCAACAGTTTCTTTAATTTCCATAAGATCATCCATTTTTTTATTTAGTCTTGAAATGTCTTCTTTATGCTCTTCTAGGGTCTTCTTGATTTTCTTTATCTCCCGTACTATGGTCTCATTGTTCATCTTTAGTTCTTTGAGTAGTTGCTCTAGGTGCTGTGTCTCTTCTGGTCTTTTGATTTGGGTGCTTAGGCTTGGGTTATCCATATCGTCTGGTTTTTTCATATGCTTTATAATTTTCTGTTGTTTTTGGCCTCGTGGCATTTGCTGAACTTGATAGGGTTCTTTTAGGATTTGTAGACCAATTGAAGTCCTTATCTCTAATTTATCAGATCTACAGCTTCGTGGAGTATACTTTCTCTAACTAACCAGCAGGTGGCGTCCACGAGCCACCTGTTCTCCACAAGCCCGTTCTCCCCTGCTTAGCCTTTTTGGTGAGTGGGGGAGTGAGTCTTGTAGGGTCCAATTGGTGTACCAAGCTTGCGTGTGTAGTTGGTTTTGCCTGCCCTGTATATGGGGCGTGTTTCTGGGCAGTCAGGGAGGGGGGGTGGCTCTAACAATCAAATCTCCCTGGTGATCCTAGAGTTTTAAAGCTGCTGCAATAGTCTAATCCTTCAGTTCATTCCTGCCACAGTTTGTCTCTGCCACTGACCCACAAGTCCTTGGTATTGGCGTATGGCTCCTGAGACTTGCAAGTGGGCCCCTCTTCCAGGCCGTGCACCCTGGGTCCTCTGTTGGGGGATGACTGTGCTATGCCACAGGTGAGTGCCGTCCCCCCAGGGCAGTTCTGGGCTGCTGGGCTGTGTAGGGAGGCTCCCAGTCTGCTGAAATGATGGCTGAATGGGGCTTTGTTAATTCACACTGCTCTACCTTCCCAACTCTGGGACAATCTGCTGAGGTTGCAGGGAAGGCTAATGTCCACGCCCAGTTTTGTGGTGTGTGCCTGTTATTTGAAGCACTTCCGTCACACTGGGTTGTCTGGGGTAGTTCTGGGCTATGGGGCTGGCGATGGGCAGGAGTGTTTCCTGTCTACCAGGATGATGGCTGTGAGTGGATACCCCCCTTTTCTTGGGAAGTTGTGGTGTTTAGTGAATTTTCTCAGCCACTGGATTATTGCGTTTTGTCTCAGAGCTCTCCTAGTTCTGCTCTTGACTTGACCTGCCCAAATAGCAAGTCTTTGAAGCTTTCTGTATTGGGCTTCTTAGAGTAATTGTTTTAGAAAAAGAAAAAAGGATAAAAAAAACAAAACAAAACAAAACAAAAAAAACAAAAAAAAACCAAAAAAACAAAAACGGGCCCTCCTCAGAGATCTAATGGGTTATTGAAATGCTAAGAGACCAAGCAACCAGGGCCATTAAGGAAAGGTCCACAGGGCAGAGAGATCAGCTTTTCTTCGGGATTTGCATATGTGCCTCAGGGCCCTTCCCCTTTCTATTTTCACCAGAACTCCAAAAATCCTCTGCTTTTATTTTGGAGTTTTTCGTGTTGTTTTTTTTCTATGCCTGTCTCCTCTCTGCTGGGCTGGCTGCTCTCAGATTCTCTGGTGTCTGGTCTCAGTCTATCTATGGTTGGAGTTTGAATCAGTAGAATGAGTTTCCAATAAGGGCTGCCACTGCAGTTCTCCCTTCTCCTTCCCGGAGCTGACAGCCCCTCCTCCCCCGGGACTGAGCCTGGCAGGGAGGGGCGCGGGTCCCCTGGCCGCAAAAACTTACAGATTTCGCTGATCTCAGCAGTTCCACGTTTTCATGAGTGTTGTATGAAGTATGCCCAAAGTCAGATTGCTCTGTGGTGTCCAGTCCACGCAGTTCCTGGCTTTCTACGTACTTTCCTGGAGGAGTAACTAAAACATACAGCTCACCAGTCTGCCATCTTGCCCCGCCTCTCTCTAGTGCCATTCTTAAGAAAAAAATTCCCTCATTCTGGAAATCATATGAATTAACACTGTCTAAAATTATAATTGTATTTTATTTTATTGGTAGCTGATGAGCCAAATGGGTATATAACAGAATGTTAGGGCAGCTCTGTCAGCAGAATATTTCAGTGAGTGAGACAGTATTAGGATACGAGTTTGGAGGGTATCCAGGGATCTGAATCTGGAAGCAGCAACTTTTTAGAGTAGTAATTTGAAAACTCTTTGTTTTGAAGGAGTTAGTTGCCTCATTACCTTAGAGAAGCATGTGTTTTTTCATACACAGGGAGACATGATCTCTACATTCTTCCTAGACTCCCAAAGCCATTTGCTTCAACTATATGACCTCCACTAACAGCTCAAGGTCTGGCCTAGGATTTGTTTTCTATAGTTTTCTAAATACTGATTCATCCATTATTGAAGAGAGTTGGCCTCTGAGCATCAGGTTAGTGCATTTCTTGTAAACCAGCTTAGTGGGAACAAAATACAATTTATCTCTAGAGATTGAGTTTTTAGCTAAACCCTTCTATATTTCTGTTTCTTGGTTAAAGAAGAGCCACAAATAACTGCTGGATCTATTTGGTTATCGATTTTAGTTACTTTCAAAAGATCTGACCATATAACCTTTTGTCCTTTCTTAGATATTTGCTGTGTGTGGTGGGTTTTTTGTTTTGTTTTGTTTTGTTTTGTTTTTTTCTACTGAAATGTCTTCCTTTTTCTTAAGCAGAAATAGAATAGTGGGAATTAGGATAGGAGCCTCTCCTTTCATCTCTTAATCCCCCTGTATAACCCATTGCATTAACATAATGCTTCCGGGAATGTGCTGTGGGTTTCTACAATCTGTGTGACTGCTTGTCAGCTAGGATAAATTTGGCTACAATTTCCTATAAGTTGGTCATCTTTGGAGAAATAAGTAAGGGTGAAAGATAAAAGAGGATGTTCATAAAATATATTTTAACTAGTTCAAATGGCTGAAATAAGACAGAGAGACTAAACCAAATGGAATTTCCTAAACCAAATGGGATTCTATTTAACTTTATATGTGTAAGAAGAAAGGGCAGTCCCCCTTAGGGAAACTCAGATCATTGCCCCTTGCTTCAAGACTACATGTAACTTGACTTCTTTCTGTTTTTGCCTCATTTTCCAGAATGCTGAAAACCATTCTTTGTGCTCAGTTAAAATTAATATATTAATTTACAAATTTATAAATCACTGTCATGATTTTTTTTCCTACTTTATCATATATATAAATATGTATCAACATAGTTGTATATATATGTTTGATGCATGTTTGTACTTTCTTTTTTTCTTTTAAAGCCATCTATAATTCTGTTTGGAAAGAAGTGAGGTATATGATAAAGAAAGATGATATGTGCAAGATGCTTCTTTTTCTTTTTCTACCCACAAACTTTAGTTAGCATTTTCCTTTATATCAAGGGAACACTAAAGCTCATTATGAATAGGGAATATAGAAAAATAGCACAAAACAAAAGACAAATAAAAAAAAAATAGGTCTTGAGAGAGCTGATTATGGTTCAGCAGGAACAGCCTTTTGACTTTCCCTTCTTTCTAATGAAAGGGATTTACTCAGATTACAAAAATGCAGTTGAGATTTAGTGACTTAGAGTTTCAACATCTGTTGGCAGAAAATAAGAGGACTGCAATTACTGATCCAGGGCTAAGAACCTGGGCGAATGGGCCTGACATTTGAAAAAACAGACAGGGCCAGCCCCTGGCAGAACATGAAGCCTTTCTCTCTTCTCCTACCCTCTCCATTTCCCTCCGTCCCTGCACCCCCTATTCTCCCCCACTCCCACACTTCTCTCCCCTAGGACCCAAGTCCTCAGTGGCACCCAAGCTCTGGACCGTTTCTTTTCTACTCTACCCACCAAAATATAACTGCCCTGTGTCCTGTTCCTTCAGGTCTCAGTTAGGAGATGGAATTCAATGTGATAAGCAAATTCACACTAAATGTCAGATAACAAAAGAGTTAATTCCCTTCTCAGATAACATATAGGAAACACGTTGTATCATCTGTCCATATTGCTTGAATGTCCTGTGTGTTCTCTGGTGTCAGGACTTGAAGTGTAGAGTTGGGGTTCAGCCATCTCTTGCTCCCCCTTTCACCCCGGTGTGTTGTCACCTTCCTGCCTCCCCCTGATACCTGCTGCCTACAAATAACCTGGGTTCCTGGCACTTTGCCTTGTTAAAAGGAAGATTTAATAAGCTGTCTTCAACCCAGGGAAGTGAATCTCCCTGGCAACGTGGAATATGACTCCCGGGGAGGAATGTAGACCCGGCGTCGTGGGATGGAGAACATCTTCTTGACCAAAAGGGGGATGTGAAAGGAAATGAAATAAGCTTCAGTGGCAGAGAGATTCCAAAACGAGCCGAGAGATCACTCTGGTGGGCACTCTTACGCACACTTTAGACAACCTTTTTTAGGTTCTAAAGAATTGGGGTAGATGGTGGTGGATACCTGAAACTATTAAACTACAACCCAGAACCCATGAATCTCGAAGACAGTTGTATAAAAATGTAGCTTATGAGGGGTGACAGTGGGATTGGGAATGCCATAAGGACCAAACTCCACTTTGTCTAGTTTATGGATGGATGTGTAGAAAAGTAGGGGAAGGAAACAAACAGACAAAGGTACCCAGTGTTCTTTTTTACTTCAATTGCTCTTTTTCACTCTAATTATTATTCTTGTTATTTTTGTGTGCGTGCTAATGAAGGTGTCAGGGATTGATTTAGGTGATGAATGTACAACTATGTAATGTTACTGTAAACAATCGAAAGTACAATTTGTTTTGTATGACTGTGTGGTATGTGAATATATCTCAATAAAATGATGATTAAAAAAAAAAAAAAAAAAAAAGCTGTCTTCAGCTGAAGTTGGGAAGAAGGATTGGAAAGTAGATAGCACCTAATTTAAAGTTTTTCTTTTCCTAAGTATAAATAGAAGAATTTATGGCACATGGTTGAGAGGAGATTTATGTGTTTAGTTTTGGGAACATTTTGTTTCAGAAATGAATACTCGGAGTTGTAGACAAATGTGATGTTTTCATGAACCTGTCCCCTGTGAGTGGATAGTCATGTTTATTAACCTTTTTATAGAGGCTTTGATGCTTAGGCATAAAAGAGGTCAATAGTGAGTATTTAAGACATCCTGGCAATCTGATTTTGGAGGGGTGGAGTTAGCTCTGGCCAGGTAATCCCATCATATCAGACTACAAAAGGCAGTATCTTCACATTGCAAATAGCTTTTAACCATATGAAAACATGCACATCTCAGCATCACTCATAATAAAAGAAAAATGCATTTGATGGTTGAAAAAAGAAGGCAGTATCTTTACAGAATGTTGGCTTGGCTATGACTCATGTTTTGCTCTGTAGTCTCTGAAAAGACTTTATGTATCATCTTTTGTCTTTTCCAAAGTCAAATAGAACAGAAAAGAATGTGATCAGGGGCCACAATTGTATTTATTGCTTACATTAGGCGAAAGTATGTAAGGGATGTTCTTTTCATTATTCTTTACTCCTTATATGACTGAAATATTTGATAATAATCAATTTTTTTAACTAAATATAACATACTTTGAGAAGAATTAGTCCCATGTAGTCACATGACTCATTTGTATAGCTACTAATTTGATCACAGTTTAGTTGTTTCCATTTTTTTTCCTGCTTTCCTATCATTTAAACCAAATGATATTTTACGTGATTTTTTTTTCCTTTCTCAAGCTAGGGTAGGACTAGTTGCTTCCCACCCTTTCTGTTGACACAGAAGAAAATATGTTTGTACCCACATTTGCTTAAAGATCAGCAGCTTCCATCTCTTCAGGTTGGGCTGGAAGTGAACACAAATGTGCTTGATCAATAAGTAGAAGTATTTGCATTGCTAACTATATTTCGAAAGTGCAGAAAGATGTATATTTAATTGGCAGTTCAAAAGGCCAGAGCAGATAGTGGATGGCAGTTAATGTATCTTGAAAAAGATGTTTTAAATACTCAGGAAAAGATCATTTGGCTATAAATAAGATTGAAGATTTTTGACCATAGGCTACATTGTAACCTTTTTCATTATGCTTTGAATAAGATGGGGGTCAAGGCAGTGGGGTTGGTTGTGGAGCTTTACCTTGTAAATCCTCATGAGTGCCAGGAATGCCTGTTAGGAATAAACCATATAGCCTGGTTTACTGATCACAATCCGTATTCCAATCCATTGCACATATTCATTCAATATTGTGAAACACAATAACACTAAAGATCTGTTTCTTCAGGTGGGGCGGGGGGAGGTAGAAGTGCCAGCCAAGAAAGCCACATGCTCATGTCTTGGTGATAACAAGGGCCACCACGAATGGCCATGCAGATTGTGCTCTGTGCAACCCCTGGAGGCACCGTTCACATAGAGTCCAAAATAAATGACAGCCCTGTACTGTGCAATGGGGTAATCATTTATTTTGTGGTTTGGAAATGTTTCCAGATATATCCCTCATGAAGGACAAAGGCCTACTGTGTATCTTATATACTTTGCTATTGACCCCATACCTTGTTCTGAGTAACTACTTAATAAACAGCATTTAATGAAGAAATGACTGTACGTCTAGAAGCTTATTGAAATAGAATACACATATCATGAAATTCACCCTTTTAAAGTGTATAATTCAATGTTTTTTAGTATATTCAGAGTTGTGCAACCATCACCACAATACATTTTTAAACATTTTCACCCTCCCCCCCAAAAAAAGAAAAAAACAAAAACACGCCCTGTTCCCTCCTTCCCGCAGCCCCTGGCAACCACTAATCTACTTTCTGTCCATTTAGATTTGCCTACTCTGGGCATTTCATATAAATGGAATCATACAATGTGTGGCATTTTGTGACTGTCTTTCACTTAGCATAATGTGCCACAAGGTTCATCAATGTTGTAGCATGTATCAGTAGTCCATTCCTTTTTTTTTTTTTTTTTTAATTTGTATTGAGGTAACATATATGCAACACAAAATTTCCTATTTTAACCATTATCGTTTGTACAACCAGTGACCTTAATTACATTCACATTATTGTGCTACCAATACTGCCATCCATTTATCAATACTTTTTCATTACCCCAAACAGAAACTCTGAATCCATGAAGCAATAAGTCTTCTTTCTCACCTGCCCACCCCTGGCCCCTGGTAACCTGAAATCTACTCTCTGTCTCTATGTGTTTGCTTATTCTAGGTATTTTATTTAAGTGAAATTAAACAAGATATGTCTTTCGTGTCTGGCTTTTTCTTTCAATATGATGTCTTTAAGGTTCACCCCGGAGGTAGAATGTGTCATTGTATGTATATACCATGTTATGTCTATCCATTATTATGGATAATGTTATCCACTTGGGTAACTTCTACTTTTTGGCTATTTGGCTTTCACCTTTTGGCTGCTAGATCATTGGTGTACAAGTATGTGTTCCAGTCTCCATTATCAATTCTTTTGACTGTATATCTAGAAGTAGAATTGTCATGTGATAATTCTATGTTTAACTCCCTGAGGATCTACCGAACTGTTTTCCATAGCAGCTACCCCATTTTACATCCCCACCAGCAATGCACAAGGATCCCTATTTCTCTGCATCCTTGCCAGCACTTGTTCCTTTTCATTTTTAAAATACTAGCCATCCTAGTGGGTATGAAGTGGTAATTTCATTCCTTTTAATGGCTGAATAAAATTCCATTGTATGTTTATACCACATTTAGTTTATCTATTTATCACTTAATAGACATTTGGGTTGTTTCCACTTTTTGGCTGTTATGAATAATGCTGCCCTAAACACTCACGTGGGTGTACAGATTTTCAATTCTCTTGGCTGTATACCTAGGAGTGGAATTGTTGGGGAGGAAAGCCAGTTTAAATTTAGAAATCTGGAGTCTCTACACTGTATTGTTAACTATTTTGCTATAAGCTATTTTATTAATGGTGTGTCCCTGGCTTGGCTGAATCTTCTGGCCCTGTACCAACATTCCACCCCCCACCTCCACCCATGCTCTGAACCAGTAGATGAGCCACAGAAAATTGAATTGTACTAAATGTTTGGTCTCTTCAAATAGGGTCATACTTACATTGAATTCACTCTGATTTATTATTTTGCTACTGCACTTGGAACATAGATGGTATTCACAAAGAACTGAAACTATAGACTAGAAACAGAGGTTCCCTGTTTTCATTAGTCAACTCTTGAAGGATGGATGGAGCCAGTTTTGGAATACTTTAGGTTCCTCGCTCTCTTAGTTCCTTGCCATCTTTCTTTCTTTTGGCCTTTTTGCTTTCCATTAGTGCCACTTACTGAGCTAAGAGACCTGAACGACAGATCATTCAGCCAAAGAATTTTTAAAGTCTTTAGGTGAAAAGAACCTTTAATGTGTGTGTCAGTTTGTTTTTATGTGCCTTCTAAGCTGTGTTGTTTATCCCAAAACTATGGAGAAGGGATGGTCTACTTCTTTCAACCTGTTCTTAACTTCTATATTGTGTACTGGAGTTATTATTAAGGATGGTAAAATAATTTATGATATTGAAAGTAAATTGTTTAAGCTTATAAATTGTTACATTCAACTTTAAAAAAGTAGGTCATTCATTGAGAATAAGGGCAATTGGAAAGACTATTTAATAGGCCATATTTTTATCATAATATTAAAAAATGTATACATGGATATTGTGGGTATGCTTTGCATAGTGGCAAGAATGTTTTAGTAGGAGGTTCCAATGAGAGGGATGCTATTTGACTCTTAAGAGGAGCATTGTTTCATTAGAGACGAATAAAATAGGCACTCCCCTTTAAGCAGAGCAATTTGCATTTCTGTTGGCCAGATTCCTTAAGAACCTGATAAGCATTATACCCACTGTATCCAGCATTCCCCATTTAGTTCTTGGACTCTTTTCCACAGAATGAAATTGACTGATTCATAAGCTGGCCTGAGGTTTTGAGTAGAGAGTTTTGGGGGAATGTTTAGGAAGTGTTCCAGGAAGCCATCAAGACGGTTGACAGGTGGCCAAGCCAAAGGAAGGGGTATTAATAGTAAGAACAGTCCATGCTTGCATAGCTCTTAATTAAATGCTTAGAACATTGTATGTTGCATTGGTTTCCGAAGGCTGCCTTAACAAAATATACCACAAACTTGGTGGCTTAAGACAATCTTAATTTATTCTCTTACAGTTCTGGAAGCTAGAAGTCCAAAATCAAGGTGTTGACAGGGTCCTCCTCTCTTCCAGAGAAGATTCTCTAAGGAAGAATCCTCTATCGACTCTCCCTAGCTTCTGGTGGTGGCTGCCAATCATTGGGTTTCCATGGTTGATAACTTCATAACTCATCTCTGCCTCCATCTTCACATGGCTTCTCCCCTGTTTATCTCTGTTTCTGTGTCTCTTCTCTTCTTCAAAGGATACCAGTCATATTGGATTACGAGTCCATCTTTCTCCAGTAAGACCTCATCTTAACTAATTCCATCTGCAACAACCCTATTTCCTAATGCGGTCACATTCTGAAGTACTGGGGGTTAGTTCTTACTTCATTAAATCTTTTGCTCTGATTTGCTAATGCTGCCATTATGCAAAATACCAGAAGTGGAATGGCTTTTATAAAGGGGGTTTATTTAGTTACAAAATTGCAGTCTTAAGGCCATAAAGTGTCCAAGGTAAGGCAACAAAAACAGGGTACCTTCACTGAAGGATGGCTGATGGCATTCAAAAACCTGTGTTTGTGGCTGGTGTCTGCTTGCTCCAATGTTGTATTTCAAAATGGCAGTCTCCAAAATGTCAGTGTCAGCTTCCAGCAGCTGTCTTCAAAATGTGTTTCTCAGCTGCAGCTCTCCAAAATGCCATTCTTAGTTGCTCTGTCTGAGATTTATAGGGCTCCATTGAACTAATCAACGCCCATGGTGAATGGGCAGGGCCATGCCTCCATGGAAGTTATCTAATCAGAGTTATCACCTATAGTTGGGTGGGTCACATCTCTATGGAAACAACCTAATCCAAAGGTTCCAACTTAATCATCACTAAAATGTCTACCCACACAAGATTGCTTCAAAGAACATAGCATTTGGGGGACATAATACATCCAAACCAGCACATTCTACCCCATGGACCCCAAAATGACATGATCTTTCCATGTACAAAATACATTCATCCTATCACAGTATCACAACAACTTAAATCATTTCAGGAACAATAAGAAAGTACAAGATCCTATCGAAATCAGTTACAGGCATGGTCTTTCCTAAAGCAAAATTCCCCTGTGGCTGTGGACCTGTGAAACTTAGAACAAGTTATCTGCTTCCAATATACAAAGGAGGGGCATTCATAGGATAAACATTCTCATCTCCAGAGGGAAAAACAGTAAGGAAAACAGGGTTTAAGGGATCAAAACAGTTTCTAAAACCCACAGGACAAACTCCATTAGATCTCAAAGTCTGAGAATCATTTATAGAATGATGTTGCATCCTTGGGGCTTGAGAGGAGGCGGCAGTCCCACACTACCCAAGGGTCTTTGCAATAGCCCTTTTCTCTCCAAATGCTGGGGTGAGTGCTCCAACATATCCACACTACCCAAGGGTCTTTGCAGTAGCCCTTTTCTCTCCAAATGCTGGGGTGAGTGCTCCAACATATCCACACACCAGGGAGACCACCTTCTTCTCTCCCCAGTCCCCTGGAAATGTGCTCCACCCTCTCTGAGCCCTGGGGTGGCAGCACTCTTCCTGAGCATCGAGGTGGAAGGCCCACCCTCTGCCTCCAGGGCAAACTCACCCTTTCCACGTGTGTGGGCTGCTCCACTCTCCTAGCCCAAAACATTTTGACTCCAGACCTCAATCTCTGTGGCTCTGTCTTTGAAGAAATTTTTCCTTCAGTTTGTTCCTTCTGCACCCCCTCCAGTCCAGACCAGCAGTGGCTCTTTCTGTACAGATTTCACAAAAATTCTGTAGGCTTGACATGCAGTTTACAGGGGTCAAAACCATCAGACAATAGCACTTTCCACAGATCCTTTCTGGATAACTCCATCTCCACTCCTGGCTTGTACTGAAATGGTGGTCAGGTTCCATGTTTGGTTAAATCCTCACGTGGGGCTGTAGCTTCTGGAGTCTCACTTTTTGCAAGCCTGGAATTTTCCAAACTATCAGTTTCTGGTTTCTTGGTACCCAAGTGTTCGGTTCTAAGTTTCTCTCTCTCCACTAGCATTTTACTATAAGCTGCAAGGAGAAGCCAGGACACACTTTCGGTATTTAGTGTCAAACTCTCTTCAGCTAAGTATCCTAGCTTGTCATTTTCAAATTCTGCCTTCCATCCAACATCAGGACTTAATTTTGCTAAATTCTCTGCCGTTTTAAAACAAGGATCACCTTTTTTCCAGGTTGCAACAACATATTCATCATTTCTGCTCAAGGCCTCATCAGAAGTATCTTTAGAGTCCATATTTCTACCAACAGTCTCTTCAAAGCAATCTAGGCCTTTTCTGTCAAGTTCCTCACAATTCTTCCAGAATCTTCCCTTATCCATTTAAAAAGCCGTTCCAACATGTTTGGTATTTGCAAACTCAACAGCACCCTATTTCTGGTACCAAAATCTGTTCTGTTTTGCTAATGCTGCTATTATGCAAAATACCAGAAATGGATTGGCTTTTTTAAGGGGGGTTATTTGGTTACAAAATTACAGTCTTAAGGCCATTAAGAGTCCAAGGTAAGGCATCAACAACAGGGTACCTTCACTGAAGGATGGCCGATGGCGTCTGAAAACCTCTTTTAGCTAGGAAGGCATGTGGCTGGCATCTGCTTGCTCCCAAGTTGTGTTTCAAAATGGTGTTCTCCAAAATGTCTGGGTCAGCTTCCAACAGCTGTCTTCAAAATGCGTTTCTCAGCTGCAGCTCTCCAAAATGTCACTCTTAGTTGCTCTGTCTGAGATTTATAGGACTCCAGTGAACTAATCAAGGCCACGCTGAATGGGTGGGACCATGCTTCCTTGGAAGTTATCTAATCAGAGTCATTACCTACAGTTGGGTGGGTCACATCTTCATGGAAACAACCTAATCCAAAGTTCCAACTTAATCAACACTAAAATGTCTGCCCACACAAGACTGCTTCAAAGAACATGGCATTTGGGGAACATAATACATCAAAACTGGCATCTTTGGTTATATTATGGGGGATACAGTTCAACACATAATGCATGTATTGACACATGTTATTCTTACAGCCATCCCATGAGATCAGTCAGTTTTTATCCCTCTTTTAGATAAAGGAACTGGGACACAAATCAATGAAGTAATTTGCCCAGGGTTACATAGCCATGACTTGAACCCAGGTAGTCTAATTCCAGAGTCAGAGCCCCGAACCACAAAGTGTTACTGTGTTCCATTGGAAACATGGAGAAACTCTGATGCCTCCTCTGGTGCTGGGCCAGAGTTTGGGAAGAAGCAGGGAGGACAGGGCTCAGTTCCCGGCCAATACTTTGACAGAACGGATTGGAGGACTGAGGTACTGCCCTGGCCTTTCACTGCTTGGGTAATTTCAAAGAGGGCAAAAGAAGCCTCAGTTATATGGAATTCTTATGTGACTAAAATATATTGGAGAGACACAGCTCTAGCTCATCTTTAAAATTATGCTTTTTTTTTTAACAGACAGTGAGTGCTTTTGTGTATGATAGTGTCCTTTATTATGGATGCTTCATGGAGATTTGCAAATGAATCAAATTAGAAGGAGTCAAATTTTGAGAATGAAAAAACTAAGTCACAGGACTATAGCAAAGTGAGAAGAATGCGTGTCCATTTAATCCCTGGTGTGACCTCTAATCCCCGATACTTAAATTTCCAGAAACAGTCTAACTTTGGCATAATGAAACAAAGAGCTACCGGCTCTTTTCATTTCTGCTTTTTGAAGTTGCACAGATGTCAGACAAAGATAAATAAATACTGTTAATCGTTTCTGAAAGCATATGTGCTTTGAAAGAGTGAGTCAAAATATGAGCCAGCATTTACAGGCCTCAGAGCAAGTGAAGGTCTTCCTGAAGACAAAATAAGGTTTTGAGATTTTGGAAGACATTTTCTTGAGGAATGAACACAGCCAAAAATGGTGCTACTCTCGGGACCCTCCATAGTCAAGTATGGAAAGACACAATCAGTTTATAAGATGGATGTCAAGAGGCTGACTAGAGATGTGTTCAGTCAATGGAATAGTGGAATTTTATTTCAGCATTCAAAATCAGATCTTTGAGGGCAAGCCCCATGTCTCGAGTTCATACCCAAACATCCCAATGCATAGCAGAGCACCTGGTACTTAACAAGAGTAACAACAAAAGAAATAATAAACATGTATTGGCACTTACCATGTATGCTAGGTATTGTCACCTCCATTTTATAGCTAATAAACTGAGTCTTTGAGAGTTGTCACCCACAGCCCATTGTGGCTGGACTTAAGAGTCAGGATAATCTGGAATTTCTCTGGAGGTTAAGGGAGAATCCTTGAATGTTTTCTGAACAGGAAATTTATGAAAATACGGCATCTGGAATGCAGGGCAGAATGATTTAATGGCGTTTGAACTTAGTCTAGATGTGAAGTGATAGGCGTGTTAATTGATGTGCTAGGTTTAGAACCAGAATGAGAGGAGAGATGGCAGACTCACTGAGAGGGATGATCCTTGAGGTCTGGAGACTTACTGGACATGGGAAGGATTGGGGAAAGAAAGGAGTCAAAGATGAATCGTAGGTCTCCAGAGCGTAGACAGAAAGACTGTGGGCCCGTAAATAGAAATAGGGAGATCAGGAGATAAAGCCTGTGTGAGGCGGGAAGATTATTAACTTGATTTGAGATACTTTGGGTCTGTGGTGATGCCAGGAAGATGACAGGCAATGGATACTAGTTAGTGTGAAGTCAGGTAGCTCTTTCCTGACCTCAAAGCCTTCATCTTACTACATAGAAACTACAAATTCTGTGCACTTGCTTTCCTGGGCTCTGGGTATGGGCATGAGACACAAGGAATACCAGCTGCAGGCTTCTGGGAAAAGTTTTCCTCTCTGATAATAAAAAGACTAGTAAGAAGAACCTCTTCCTGCTTTGGGTTTGAAATATAGGGATGTCATACAGGGAGCTGCTGCACCCACCTTGCAGTCTGGAGGAGAAGGCCAAGAAAACAGGTGGGAAGCTGATTCACTTGAAACAATAACAGAACCACCTGCCTCTGGACTTATTATGTGAACAAACAAAGAAACAAACAGCCCCCACCGTTTTTCGTTGGGTATTCCATTATTTGGAGCCACAGCATCTAAACTGATGCAAACTTTATGTAGATCCAAGATTACCTTAGAATCCAAGCCTGGCTACATTGTTTTTTTGGACATTTATTTTGGAAAAAACACCAAATAGGGGGTGATCATCAGAATTTTCCACTGAAACCTCCAAAACAATAGGTGTTCCTAAAAAAGGGGAGAATGCACTGGTTACTGTCTCTTTAAAAATGAAGATTTTTCTTTCTTCTTTTTTCTTTTTTTCTTTTTAACAAAAATCTTCCCAGATCTCAGACCCAGTTTGCCGGCTAAGGTGAAAGCCTCTGTTAAGTTTCAGTATCACAATGTGTTTCTCAAATGACAACAGGGCTCATGGTAAATTGAAGCATTCCCATAGCCCTGGATACAAACTCGGCAAAGGAAGCATTTTCTTCTTTCAGAACTTCTGTTCTTTTCATTTGCTTCCTCCCACCTTCCTTCCATCTGCGGGTGTCTGCTGGCAGGGAGGCATGTTTAGACTCAGTGATGGATGTGCACTAACGAGAATGAGCCTGCTTTGTGGGGTTTTTGAATTGGAGCAAGTATGCTACTCTGAAGTCTGAATGACTGGCTGATTGAAAAGTAATTGATTGCAGAATTCCAAAATGAGATTCCAAAAGTACATTACAAATTACATTTCACAAAGGCCAAGGCATTCTATTTCTTTGTGAGTCTTCTTTTCATGGATTTTGTACTTTTTTATATTCACACAATTATTTTAGAATTTAGTACCAACTCTACCTATCTGGTTCCTGAAACTTTGTATGTTATATATAAAGTTTGTGCTAAGAAAATTCTTATGAGAGAAGAGGGGGAAAAAATGCTACATATATTCTGGTCTTGACTCTGCGTGAATAATTGCCACCAGGGAAAATCGTTTAATCTCTGTAAGTGTCCAAATTTGCCAGTGAAAACGTTTGACTAAATCATGTGTAAGGTCCTGTTCTCATGAGCTGAGAGCTTCTACAATGAGGCACACTTCCCTGTGTCCTACGTGAAAGTTGCGGTGGGGGCGGGAGAATGGGAGAGGATGGTGCTCCGCCCTACAGCTCCTCTCTTAGAAAACACTCCTGATGACGGAAAAGCAGGCAAATAAGTAAGTAAGTATCTTGCTAGAAGTTTAGTCTCAACAAAAGTTGGTTTTGATGGTGGGATTCCGGATAGAATTGCCGGATAAACATAGGATGCTTTGTTAAATTTGAATTTCAGTAAACAAAAACTGTTTTTTTGTATAACAAATATTGCATGAGACATACTTATACTAAAAATTTTTGTTGTTGTTTATTTGAAATTTGAATCTAACTAGGCATCCAGGTGTTGTTTTTTTTTTTTTTTTTTTTTTTTTCCTGTATTTTTATTTGTTAAATCTGGGAACACTAATTCTGGGAGGAGAAATTGATGGCAATGGCATCAGCCTAAGTTGCCCAAGTTAAGGGTAAAGGAGGAGTTGCTAAAGGATTCAGTAGGTTTGCTAGATCTTTTGTCCTGGCAGGGGTCTGAGTGGGTTCAGCTAAAAGTGAGAGGAGTGAAAAGACTGAGATATATATTAGAAACCTGGGTGTAAGAAAGACCTCACTCTCTTTACCTGTTTTTCACTTATCTTTGAACATATCATCTATCCTCTTTCACTTTTTCACCCTTAACAGGCTTAATATAAAATGAAAACATTAATTTTTATTATAGGCTGTAATTATGGCATCATTTCTTTAAAAATACAAATACTTCTGTAAGGTCCAGAATAAAAGTGTTCATATGTTACATTTGAAAAACAAAGGAAAATAAAAGAGCACGAAAGAACCTAAAATAAGCATGGCACAATAAATGCTTAGCTCTAGGGGACAGCACTGGAAAACATTTTATGGCATCCTTTTTATTGTCCATGTTCTTAATTTTGAAATGAATTGGCTCGTGTGTTTTTCTCATTCTCCATGCTCACTGCCTCCTCCCTAATTAAATTGACTTCTTTTGGCATGTCCCTCAGATTGATTTTTCCCCTTGTGGACAAGCTGTTTCTCAATAGAACAAAAATTGCCAAATTTCTCAATTCTTTTCTAAATTTCCAGGCCTTTTCATATTTTATTTATGCTCACCATTCAGTTGTTTGTACACTCTTAACCCACATAAGCAAATCTTTAAGGAAGTAAAAAGCATGAATCAAGCATGGGGCAAATTTGCATTTGGGCCTTCAACCTGGTATGTAGGTGCCTGTAGCTTTTCAGAGACAGAATCAACCTCATCCACTACTAGGTTTGTTCCTGTTTGTCAAACAATATCTTCTAACACCTCTGAGATGTGAAACTGTGGTTTCCCATGAAGTGAAAGGATTGCTGAGCTTGAGAAACGGAAGAGACGTTTTCCAGATGCTAAGCATTTCAGAGTACAAGGTCCTTATGTTAAAAGTAGAAAGAGAATGGATGGCAAAAAGACAGAACATGCTACCGACACTCCCATGGCACGAGAAATTGCCAAGGTAGGTGCCTAATGATAAGAGAATGCCTCTAAACCCCCAAATATTGGTGACTCTAGAGCAGTCACCAAACCTGGCTTTTTTGTTCTTTATCTAGAGGATGGGTAGAGGGAGGGGCTCTGCATACATTGCTTTTTAAGTGGTGCCCTTGGTTGTTCTTGTGTTGTAGCCTTTGATGTCCAACATGCGAGATCTGAAATTTGGCAAATGGAGAGCATTGTCAAGGCTAAAGGAGCTGCATAAACTTGTCATCTGTGCAATCTGATTCTAAGAGTGAAAGGCTCTGCTATAAAAAATTCTTACCTACTTGACTAGAAATTCCTGCTACCAGAATCTCTAACAGTTACTAAACATTCATTCAGAACCACTTTCTTCTATGTGCTAGGCATTGGGATACTGAGAAGAAAATGATGGCCCCACTGTCAGGGAGCTTATAAAATAAAGAAAGCAGATGGTTAAAATGCATTATAATGAGCGCTGTGTACACTCTGGGTTAGCAGCATGTGGGAGGGGTGGGGGAATACTGAGGAGTTAGAGCAAAAGAAGTGAGGAAGACTGTAGTTGTAGATAAGGTTGTGTGCTAGGAAGTTTAAGAGCTGCTGTTGGCACCCTTCCCAGGTTCCCTTTACTGGCCTGGTGCACCTGACCCCAAGTTGCAGTGAGTATTGGCTGCTGCACTCTTCCCTAGAGAATTGCCCTCTGCTGAAGGGATATGTCCCACCAGTAGATGCCTGGAGATTATACACACTCCCCTAGGAGTAGCCTATAGCCAAGGGCTGAGTGATAAGGGAACACAGAAGTCTAGCCCTTTCGCCTCAAGGTAGGATGACATGTGGTGCTATTTATGCTTCAGAGATCCTGTGGTGTCAGGCTGAGAATAGACTTCAGCTGGAACCATATCTTATCTTCTCCTGTGCAGTGCTGCTTTCTTCACTTCCTTCCAGGTTTCCCCTGAGACCACCCCTCAATAAATCACTCACACAAGAATCCCTGTCCGGGGCTCTGTTTCTAGGAAACCCCATCTCTTAGTAGAGGATGAGAAAGTTGATATACTTTTGGTTTTTGTAGGCTCTTATTTTCTCTGATGTGGGGAGAGACAGTAGACAAAATGGTTGAGAAGGTGGGTGAATGTCTGATGTGGGGAGTGTGTAGCTAATGTGGGGATGGGAGCAGTACTGACTGTCAACTTAAGGGAGAGATCATGAAACTTTTATGCCATCAGTCTATATTGCAGTGTCATTTCCCCCTCATTACCTGAGCATAAAAACAGAGAAGTAGATGACACAAGGTGACTGCTTTGTCCTAATCACAGCTGGGCTTCTGACAGATGGATGCCATAGGATGACAAGGGATCAGGTATGACAAGAAAAGACTTGAAGTTAGGAAGGAATGCAGAGTTTGGAGAAAATGGAGGTGTTAATGGACCAAAGATATTGATAATTTGAAGAATATGTGTATTAAGCATAACAGAAAGTGTGGTGAGATTATGAGTTTGGAATGCAAGAATGTAAGAATTCTTACAAGAATGTGAGAATTGAGAATTAGAGCATCTCTTCCTAATGACAAGTTTAGGATATGCCTATGGACACAGGTGTCTGAGTCAGGGGGAAGGGAAGTTTCTGGGGTGAGGAGGTTGAAGCACTGCAGAGTTGTGAAGTTGGATGGGCCATCCTCATGGACCCTGTCTGCACTGATCAGTGGTAGTGAGCCAAGAAATTCACACTGAACGTTCAGTTTCTACCTTCCCCAAGCCCCAGAGATACCATCACTTCCTGTATCGGAGCTTTTGCTGAACGAGTGTCTCTAATGAAGACAGTGGATAAAAGACTATCTATTGGAGATGCAGGATTTCCTAGAGAGGCCCTTTTTCTTGGTGGTATATAACCCAAACCATTTATTAACAGCTTAAATATTTCCTACTTTCAGTTTGCATGGCATCACAGATTCTCTTGGACAAGCGGAACTTCCTGTTAAATATCTCAATTAGGAGAACTCCACCCTTATTTGATTTCTCTCCTTTTTTTTCCTATGTATTTCCATTTTCTATCCTTATCTCCTAATTTTCTTGCTGACCCAGGCTTTGAAAAATAAGAAACATCATGACATTTATGAGAAGCAACTTGATGTAGTGGAAAGGGTACATGCTTTTACATCTGCTTAGAATGTTCCTCATTCCTTCTTCATTCAGTTAAATCTTCCTCATCCTTGGGTTTATCTTAATTGTCTCAATCTGTCCTTCCCCAGCCTTCTTCAGAACCACAACCCCTCATTATATGCTTTTTAAGCATCCTATTCTCCTTCACGACTCCTATCACAGTTGTAATTAAACAAAAAGAAATTAATTAGTTGCTTAAAATCTGTCTCACCTGTCCTCTGTGAAAACAAAGACCATCTCTATATCCCTAGCTCCTGGCCTAGTGTCTTACGAAAGAATGTGCTCATTAAATATTTGTAGAACAAATAAATAAATATATATTGAACTGACAGGACAACTCCAATTCTAATCCTAGATCTATTCCTACTTAGCTGTGTGACCTTGGATGAGTCACTTTAGCTCTCTGGGCAAGATAAGTCTTTACTTAGTTTAATATTGTCTGATTTCTGATTTCATAGCATGTCAGTCAAACAGCTTAACATCTCTAAACCCCAGCTTTATATCTGGGCTAACTAAAACTGTTCTTCTGGAACTTCCTAAAGTCACCTATTCCTAGAAAAATGGTTTTCCTCTGTGTTTCAGTGGTCTATTGTTCAGTACAAATCATTCCCACATTTAGTGACTTAAAACAACAATTTATTATCTCAAAGTAATAATAAGAAAAAAGGTAATAATCAAGATCAGAACAGAAGTCAATGAAATAGAAAATAGAAAAACAAGGCAGTGAAGCAGTGCTTCATGCACATGCTCGAGGAAAGGATACTCCAAGGGTCCTACAGTGGCACATTTCTGATATGTTAAAAGAACAGCAAGAGGTCCTGAGTGGCTGGAGCAGAGCAAGCTGCTCTGGTTGTTGGCAGCCAGATCATATCAAGCTCCTTGGACAACGTGAGGACTTCGGCTTTTCCTGTGAGTGAGATGGGGACCATTGGAGGGTTCCGAGCAGAGAAGTGGCATGATTCAAGTCGTCAGTCCTCTTCCTCTGTGTGAATTCTAGTTTGTTCTCTTGCCTCTGGGTCATGCAGCTTTGTATTTTATTGGATTATGAAATAGAAAAATATAACTTCATATGAACAGAGATAGGCTGTTTGGACAGTTTTTTTAATTTCATGTTTAAAAATGGAGAGTTTTCACTTTTGTTTCCTGGGAAGTTCACATAGATGGGGTGACTGCTCTGCCTTAATCAGTTTTCTTGCTGTATGCTACCTTCCTTGAGCTGCACTGAAGCACAGGAAGCTTCCTGAAGTTTAAGGAAGATGATGATGATGATGATGATGATAGATGATAGATAACAGATATAGACAGTGATAGAGAAAGATAGATACATGATAGATAGATAGATAGGAAGGGAGGGAGGGAGAGGAAGAAAACTTCTTTTAGGCAGTATATAAGGACTAGTTGATTTTTCTTTCTTTGTAAATCACAAACAGTAAGTTCAGAGATTGCATGGTTATATTAATGTTATCTTAATTCTACCCTGATTAGAATTAAAGTGGACTCATAATATATTCTAGTTTAACAAAATAGCAATTGGGTTTCTGTTTATCTCCCAAAGGCAGTGGGAAAACTTCAAAGATTTGACATTGGAGTATTACCAGTGGACGGGAGACTTATTTGCTGAATAATGAGAGTAGCTGACAAACCTGAACTTTGGCCTTTCGGTATGGGACACTTTCCTCCCTGAATGCTCAATAATACCGGCTCTTTTCTTTTGTATTCTGGTTTTATGCAAACACAAATTACATTCTTGTTGACTTCGCTGTAGTAATCCATGAAACTGAAGAAGGGGAAATTTGAGTCCCATAGAAGGCAGTTTCACCAGACCTGCCTCTTGTATTTGTGTGATGGAAACTGAGAACACACGTATTTTCCAACCTGATTTTATGAAGGAAGGGGTATCACCAGTGGCAATCAGCACAGGCATGTGATATAAACAGACAAAGCTACTTCTTCTCTAAAATCATACATTTTAGAACTGGAAGCAATCTGCAAGATCATCTAATCCTCCCTTGTTGAACAAATGCAGAAAGTAAGTAAAGCCCAGAAAGAAGTGCCTGTTCACACCTGACTTTAGTATGTACTAACTGTGGAAAGCCATATGGCATCATAAAAATAACATAGGCTTTGTGGAGGATTGTATAGGAATCACAACTCTGCCACTTACTAGCTTATTGTGTCCTTGGCGAATTGCATGATCTCTTTGAGTCTTATTCCCCTCACCTGTCCTACCTCATGGACTGGTAGTGAAAATTACATGACATAATATGTAAAGCCCTGGCACAGAGTAGACGGAATAAGTAGTAGTTGCTGCCAATGATAATCAGAATAAAAACCATCTCAACAAATACTCAGTTAACTATAAGATTCTAAATTTCAACCAACGATGAACTTGTTTCAAGCAATATTCAATATAATAAATTCCACTATAATTCAGGATAACATTTATATATAAAGTATTATACTTGGTACTATAATTAGTTCTAATATAAATAAGGAAAAGATACAGCTCCTGTTTTTAAGGAAATGAGAAAAGACACTTGTACAGTGTACTGTATTTCCATGAGGACTGTGGTTTCACTGGAAAGGAGTGGACACAGTTCTCTAGGTGCATAAGAGAGGGTCCTTCTGGATGAGGGGCTCAGGGAAGTCTTCATGGAGAAAGTGACATTTGACATGATTCTTGAAGGGTTTTTAAAAGAGATTGGGGAAATTTATTGTTGAAAGGGACCCACTGAGCATAGGCACAAACATGGTATATTTAGATATAATAAGCTCCTCCATTTAAATAAGCAGAGAAATGTAAAGGGGAAAGCTTAAAATATAATAATAATAATAATCATAATAATGATAATAGTAGTAGTAGTGGTAGTAGCTAGCACTTATGGTACACTGGCTATGTGCTAAGTACTTCTCATGTGTTCATTATTTTGCTCATCATTGAACTTTATGAGGTAGATTATTACTATCTCCATTTTCAGATGAGGGAACTGAGGCACGGGGAGTTTAAGTGTATTGCCTAAAGGCCTCATGGCTAGAAGTTGGCAGAGGCAGACTGGGACCCCCATTATCTAACTCCAGAATCCATGCTCCATTTTTGGCATTAGACAGTATGCTTGCCCTTCTCTGTTTGCCCCTCCAGATCCACTCTCCAACCTTCTTCACCCTGTTCTGGGTCCCAGGAGATTGGACTCTACCAATGGGCTCTTTTGCCCTCTGACTTCCAGCTGGAATAACAAAAGCAAATTTGAGAGTGTCTCAGGTTTACAGGGGCTCAGTTCCTCTACTGAAGACTTTCCTACAGCTGCCAGTCTCTGCTGTGTTGTTGTGTTTCCTAATCATTTCCTCTCCTTGCACTGGGGCAGCTATTGCTAGCCCTAGCGTGCTTCACCATTCCCCTTAGTTTCTTTACCCTGTCTCAATCTTCGTAGGTAGTCTTTCTCTTTATTCACCCCTTTTGAGGTATCATCTGTTTACTGCCAGGACTCTGATTAGTAGAGACACTGGTATCGATTAGCAACTGCACTTAGCAATTTAAACAAGCAAGGAGTAAATTTTTTTTGCAACAAGTCTGGAGGTAGGATGTTTCAGGCTATCATGGCAGTTTGTCAATACCATCAGGTGAGGTTCTGTCCTTCTGTTTTGCCTTCCTTAATCAGTGACTGTTTTTTCCCTAGCTGATGAGATGACTACCACCCATATAGACAACATGCCTGTGTTTCAGGATGGGAGAGGTGGGAAGGGTGAAAGGGAAAAGGGAAACCCTCCCCAGGAACTTCAGTTCTCATTGACCAGAACTGTGTGAGATGGTCACCTCCAGCTGAAAGGGAGGCTGGGAAATAAAGTACTTTAATTTTCCAATCTCGGCTGCCATCATTAATAGGGTTTGACTGTTGCTGGATGGCAGTGGTAACGAAGGAGTATATGGGGGGTGTTATTCAAATGCATAAGACTAGATCATTTTGGCCCCAAAATGGGTGGACCTTATGACATATTTCCTAGAGTAGAGGATGACAGAGACAAGGAAGTTAGAATAGGTGACGACTGAACCAACCTACAGTGCCTGCCACAGACTGTATGGATTCTTGAGGGATTTGAAGTAGTGCAGTCACCTAAGAACTATTTCTTTAGGAAGATAAATATGATGCATCAGGGATAGGAAGATTTGGACGAGGGAGAACAGGAGCTACTTTGAAATCCTTGGCAGGAGACAAGTTGTCCAGGTTTGCACTGTACTTCTTGGCCTCCGCCCTGCTATAGCCTCTGCAGCATACACACGGCATCACTTACAGTGTTCTCTGGTGCCCTGGCTGTTGACAGCCACACCAGAACCATTAGTCCCAATACAATCTTGGACCATGCTCTTGTTGGCCCTTTATCATTCTGATTTCTCTCCTCACTGCCCTTCCTCCTGTTTATAGTGTCAAACCTGAGACTCAGCAGGAGTGTAGTATATAGAATAATGGTTAAACTCTGGAGTCAAACTGCCTGGATTTAAATCATGGCCCCACCACTTATGAACTCATGACCCTGGGTAGGTTACTTAAACTCTTTTGGTTCAGTTTTCTCATCTGTAAAAATGAGAATAAAAATATTGCCTATTTCATAAGATGTAAAGATTGAATGAGATAAATCATGTGAAGCACTAGATAACTGAGAAAATATTAATCAGCTTTCTACAATTCTGTCCTTCTAGCTGAGACCTTGACTTCTAATAAACCATGAGACAGGATTTCCCACTGCTATGCTGAATCAGATGGTCATCTGTAAATACTGCTTCTGGATACTTTGTAATATTTTACAGAAGCATAATACATATAAATAAAAATAAAGTGAATAGCTTGATGAATAAAGTGAATAGCTTGATGAATTTTCACAAACTAAACACACCCATGTAAAATTGCACCTAAATCAAGAATCAGCAGCCCAGAAGCCCACTCATGCTCCCTTCTGTCATTAGCCCCACTCTTGGGTAACTAGTATTCTGATTTTTACAGCATAGATTAGTTTTGCCTATTTTTGTATTATATATAAATGGAATCACACAATATATTTTATAAAAAGGAACCATATAGACTCTTTTGGTCTGGCTTCTTTCCTTCAATGTTATGCTTGTAAGATTCATCCATATTTCCATATTGTTACATGTAGTTGTATTGTTTTTCATTGTGGTATAGTAATCTATTATATTTATATACCAAAATATATTATGCATCAAGATAGTTTCAATTTGGGGGCTATTATGAATAGGACATGTCTTTTGATGAGCGTATGTGTTTTTCTGTTGGGGGGTATACCACAGAGTGGGATTTTGGGGTTATATGATAATCATACATTCAGCTTTAGTAGATACTGCCAAATAGTTTTACAAAGTGGTTATACCAATTTATATATCCACTAGCAGCATATGAGAGTCCCAGTTGCTATACACCCTTGTCAACTCTTGGTATTTTCTTTTTAGCCATCCTTTTCATTTTAGCCATTTGGGTGGGTCTATTGTGGCATCTCATTGTGGTTTTTAGTTGTATTTCCCTGATAGAAGTTGGACACCTTTTCATGTGTTTATTGGCCATTTGAATCTCTTCTCTGGTGAAATGTGTGCTCAAGTCTTAAAATTTGTTTGCCTGCCTTTTTTCTATTGATTTGTGGAAGTTATTTATATATTATGGGTAATATAAGAGTATGGGTAATGTAAGAGATAGTTATTGAAAATATTTTCTCCCATTCTGAGACTTGCGTTTTTACTCTCTTTATATCTTTTGATGAACAGATGTTCCTAAATTTAAGATAGTCCAGCTTATAAATTTTCTTTCCTTATGCTTACTACTGTTCATATTTTTTGAAAAAAAATGTTTGCTATTCCAATATCACCAAGACATCCTCCTATACTTTCTTCTAAAAGTTTTATAGTTTTATCTTTCACATTTAGATCTGCAATTCATCTGAAATTGATTTTTGTGTATGGTGTGAGATTAGAGTTCTGATACTTTTTTTTTTTCCCCTCATATGGCTATTCAGTAGACAGAGCACATTTTGTTAAAAAGACAATCCTTTCCCTTGGTGAACTGCAATGTCACCTTACTATAAACCAGGTGACTTATTTTTTAATTTAAAATTTTTCTTTTATTAGAGCAGTTGTAGATTTACTGAAAAATCATTCAGAAAGTACAGAGTTGCCATATACCCCCTGTGGTTTGATTTTTGGACTCTGTATTCTGTTCCCTTGGTCAGTTTGTCTACCCTTGTACTAATCTTGTATAATCTTAATTATTATAGTTTTACAATGAGTTTTGATGTGTGAAGAAAGCCTTCCAGCTTTGTCTTTATGATTGCTACAGCTGTGCTTGGCTCTTTTCATTTTAATATAAATTTTAGAATGAGATAGTGAATTTCAACAAAAGAAAAATGCTTGGATTTTTTATTAGGATTGTGATGAATCTATACATTAATTTGTGGAATATTAACATCTTTACATTATTGAGTTTTCCAATCCATGAATGCATCCATGTAACACCACTACATGGTAGAGATGCAGACAAGCTGGATCTGTCCTTATATAACATGGGTGTCCTTTATGGTCTGGGAAAGGGAGAAACGTGTGAAGACTCGAGCAGCTGGTAAACACTAGCAGCAGTGTTTCGTCATTGAAAGGTGCAGAGCTGGCCAATTCTGGCCAAAGTTGCAGGTGGACCCTGTGGAGCACACATTTTGAGTTTTCCAAATTTACTAATATTTAAACAGTCCCATACTGTTATCCTTTGGACTTTGGTCTTGAATTTAAATGAACCCAGTGCCCTCTTGTGGACATGAGAACATGTACAAAGAGTATAGCTATGAGTTTTCCATTCATTCTAAGGACTACTTTGTTTACCTCTGTCCCATTAATCATAGACACACCTGACTGGTCGGAAGACGCAAGTCTTGGAGCCAGGCAGAGCAGTGCCACTTATAAGCCCTGTTTACTTCAGATTCCTTACATGATAAATGGTGATAATAATAATAGCCACCTTACTAAGGTTCTTGATAAGATTAAAGTAAGTAATAGCTGTATAATAATTAGCCTGGCACATAGTAGTGTTCAGTAAATGGTGTCTGGGGTTATTATCAAGAATCTTGTCATTAAACTCAGAGGGCAGGGAAGGGTATATAGAATACCAGTATTTCCAAATAATCTAGCTACCAGTACTAGTACCCTCTCCTCTCCCAATCACGTTCTACCCCCTTCCAGATCCCTTGAGGCAACCACTCAACTCAACCATTTCTTTTTAGATTTACCACCATTTTTAATAACAAGTCTATATGACTTTTTCTTGATATTTTCTCAGATGTAGGTAGTACCTATTGACTTTCTTTTATGACAGATGAAAATTTAGCTCCCCTATAATAAAATCCTAATACTTTTTCCCACACTGCTCATCCCTTATTCTCAAAATATAGTTATATCTGAATTTTGGATTAAATATTGTACCATCAATATTGTTCATGATCATAGTATACAACTGAATTAGTATGCTGAAGTAGTATACTGTAATCACTTATTTTTCTCAATTTTTAGTATTAGATTCATTGTTTGTTTACTGGGCTTTCTACATACCTATAACAAAGTATAGATATACAAACAAATTCTTTGTAAAACTCTTCAGAATACACTCAGAAATGCAGATGTTCTATCTATTTCATTTTCTTTGTGACATCTCTGCTGGAACTTCCTGTACTCCTGCTCACAATCTGATCTGATTATTTTCTAGGCTGACATTCTCTGATCTCCCTTCACCATCCTCATAGGGATTCCCTTTGCCTCTCCCCTGTGCAATTGTCTGTTTTTTGTTTTTGCTGTTTGTTTGTTTGTTTTGTTTTATTTGATTACTCTCCTGTTTTGGTGGATCACATCCTCCAATAGCTTTTTGAGAAAAGGTGCATGGAAAACCAACTTTTGGAGACCCTGTATGTTTGAAAACTTATTTATTTCACCCTCATGTTTGATTGTTAATTTGGCCAGGTATTATATTCTAAACAGGAAATTATTTTCCCTCAGAATTTTAAAGGCATTGTTCCACTGGCTTTTAGTTTCCTAGCGTTGCTATTGAGAAGTCTAACAACATTCTGCTTTCCTAAACAGATGTTGTATATAACTGTTTTTTGTTTTTTTTTTTTTCTTTCTGAAACCTTATAGCATCTTTCCTCTGCCAATAGTATCTGAAATTTCACATGATTTACCTTGGGTCATGGGTCTTTTTTCATTCACCAGTCTAGGAACCCAACAGACCATTTAATCTTGTGTTCTTTAATTTGGAGAAATTGTCTTGATTTCTTTGATAATTTCCTTTCTGTTCATCATTTGGAACTTCTATTTGTACCTTGTACCTCTGACTGATGCTTAACTTTCTAGCCTATATTCCTTCTCTTTTTGTTTTACTATCTAGGATATTTCTTCAACTTTACCTTCCATCCCTTCTTTTGACATTTTAGTTTCTGTTTTAATATTTTTTAATTTCCTAGAGTCCTTCATTTTCTTACTGACCATTTAAAATAGCATTCTATTCTTGTTTTATGGATGCAATATTTTCTCTTCTTTCTCTGAGGATATTAATGACAGTTCATTTGAAGTTTTTGTATTTTCTTGGTTTTCTTTGAATTCCTGTTTTATCTTTATTTTCTCCTCAGTCTTTCCTATTAGTGTCTAGTGATACTTATCTTTCAGCCCATATTTATGAGTGGAACTCGGTGTCCATAGATAAGGCTTGTCAGCTGTTGGGCATCCCTGTAGGCCAGTCTGCTTGGACTGTTTTGTAGAGGGAGTATGAATGTCAAAATCTTTAGATTTTTCCCCTTGGACTGATCAGATTCCTCAAAGAAGAATTTCCCAGTCACTTGCCTAGAACTAGGATTGTTATTAGATACTGGAGGGAAGGTCATTCTTGTTATAAAATGGCAGAGAACTTAACTGAATTGTGTTCTATTTATTTTTTAGAAAGTAGAACATGTAAGTAATGGACTTGGCTATTTAGCTGAGGAGATTTCTAAACAAAGTTTCTCATTGCTGCTTATAGTAAAAATAGGACAAGAAAGGATAAATTAGAACAGAATTGTTAAGTAAAAAGGAACCAGCATTAGTTGATTTGGAAAATTCTCAGCTTATCCAGATAGTGTGATCTGGAAATAAGACCTAGTGTGTAGCTGGACAACAATTTGCTGAAGAGATTAAGTGCTTTGACTTATGGGGTCAATCAACCATCTCAACAGAAACACTACCATATTTGACTGAAGGGGACAGAGACTGGAATAAATGAAGGGGAGTTGTCAGACTCCTGGGATTCTGCAGACAGGAAATAGGCTGATAGGGTTACTTAGCTGAGAATATGTGTTATCCTTACAGAAAAGGGAAGAATTTCTTGGGCTAGGGGTTGGGACTGCTACCTTGGACTGAGAGGGCAGGACCCTCAGCCCCACCCCACCATGAGCCAAGAGCCCTTAAATCTGATGAAATTTGCCAATAATTGGTTGCAAACTAGTTTTAGACCAGTAACTGCTTTATTCCTTCCATTTTCTCCCTTTCAGAATGGAATGTCTACCCAATGCCTATTCTGACACTGCATTTTTTAGGCAGATGACTCGTTTTATAGTTTTACAGATCCAGAGAGGGAGAGGAATTTTGCCTCAGGATGGGTTATACCCAGAGTCTCACCTATAGCAGATTCGGATGATTTAGAAAATGAAATTTGAGACTTTTTGAGTTGATTATATTTAGATGAAACTTTAGGCATAGAGATGATGCTGGAATGGGTTAAGACTTTGGGGGTGTTGGGATGGGTTGAATATAGTTTACATGTGGGAAGGACATGAATTTGGGGGACCAGAGGATGAACTCTTATGGGTTAGGGTTATATTGTGCTCCTCCAAGAGACATGTTGAAGAGCTAAAACCTGGTACCTGTGAATGCAACCTTATGCGGAAATAGAGTCTTTGCAGATGTAACCAAGTTAAGAGGAGGTCATGCTGCAGTAGGATGGGCCCTAATCCAATACAAGTGGTCTTAAAAGAGGAGAAGAGATACATAGGGGAAAAGGCCAGGTGAAGATGAAGGCAGAGACTGGAGTTATGTGGCTACCAGCCATGGAACCATTAGGATAGCTAGCCACCACCAGAAGCTAGAGAAAGCAAGGAAGGATTCTTCACTAGTCATTTGAAAGACCACAGTCCTGCTGACATCGTTTTTCTTTTTTTAGCTTACCACAATGTTTTTTTTTTTTTAATTAGAGAAGTTGTAGGTTTACATAAAACTCATGTAAAAAATATGTTTCCATGTAACCCCCATCCCCCGCCATTGTTGACACTTTGCATTGGTGTGATATCTTTGTCAAAATTGATGAAAGAATGTTAAAATATTCTTTTTAAAATGTTAACTATGATCCAAAGTTTGCATTAGGTGTATTCTTCCCATATGCCACCCTATAATTAACACTTTGTAATAGTGACAACCATTTGTTATAGTTCATAAAAGAACATTCTTAGATTTGTACTGTTAACCACAATCATCCAAAACAGGGACACCATGTTATACATTCCCATGTTTTAACCTGTAACTTTCCTTCTACTAACATACACAACCCAAAACTTCCCCTTTGAACCACATTCATACACATAAGTCAGCACTGCTAATTACACTCACAATAGTATGCTACCATCTTGTTGAATTTTTTTAACTTTTTAATTTGAAATAATTTCAAACTTAGATGACAGTTGCAAAAATAATACAAAATCCATACAAAGAATTCCAGCATACCTCTACTTAGATACCTAGGTCCATCAGCTTTTAACATTTGGCCATATTTGTTCGTTCTTTCTTTCTTCCATTCTTTCTTTCTTCCTTCCTTCCTTCCTTCCTTCCTTCCTTCCTTCCTTCCTTCCTTCCTTCCTTCCTTTCTTTCTTTCTTTCTTTCTTTCTTTCTTTCTTTCTTTCTTGTTATCCATTTTCTAAATATTTGAGAGTAGTTTGTATACACTGTGTTTCTTGAACACTTAATACTTCTATGTGCATTTCCTAAGAACAAGGATATTCACGTTTGTAAACACTTTAAGTAGAGTTATCAAGTTTAAGAAATTTAACATTTATGTAAAGCTTACAGTCTAAATTCCAATTTTTTTTTCATATGTCCAATATGTCTTTTTGGGTCTTTTCTCCTCCATTATTAAATCTAGTTCAGGATAATGTATTTTTTTTAAATTCAATTTTATTGAGATATATTCACAAACCATACAGTCATCCACAGTGTACAATCAGTTGTTCACAGTACCATTATATAGTTGTGCATTCATCACTACAATCAATTTTTGAACATTTTCATTACCACACACAAAAACAGAATAAGACTAAAAATTAAAGTAAAAAAGAACACCCAAAACATCCCATACCCCCTGTTCTGGTTTGCTAATGCTGCCATTATGCAAAATACCAGAAATGGATTGGCTTTAAAAAGGGGGTTTATTTGGTTACAAAACTACAGTCTGAAGGCCATAAAGTGTCCAAAGTAACACATCAGCAATTGGGTAGGTTGTTGGCCAATGGTGTCCAGAAAACCTATGTTAGCTGGAAAGGCACATGGCTGGCATCTGCTGATCCTGGGTTGTGTTCCAGCTCCTCTCTCAGTTCTTGTGCATTCTTCAAAATGTTGCTCTTGGGGCAATTTGTCCTCTCTTAGCTTCTCTGGAGCAAACTCTGGGCTAGCATAAGTCTACTTTCAATGGCCGTCTCCAAAATGTCTCTATCAGTTGCTCTCTAAAATGTCATTCACAGATGCTCTGAGGTCCTTCCATTTGTGAGCTCTTTTTATAGGGCTCCAGTGATTAAATCAAGACTCACCCTGAATGGGTGGGGTCCATATCTCCATGGAAATATTTCAATCAAACATTTCACCCACAGTTGATTGAGTCACCATCTCCATGGAAACACTCAAAGGATTCCAACCCAATCAACACTAATATGTTTGCCCCCACAAGACTGCATCAAAGAACATGGCATTATGGGGGACATAATACATCCAAACTGGCACTCCCCCAATCCCTTCCTATTATTCATTTACTCTTTGTCCTCATTTTTCTACTCACCTGTCCATACACTGGATAAAGGGAGTGGGAGCCACAAGGTTTACCTCAGTAAACAATTAATGGTTCCCTGTATAATCACATGATTATGCATTCACCACCACTATCTATATGAGGACATTTCCATTTCTTCCACAAAGAAAGAGGAAGAGGTGAAAAAAGAAAAAAGAAAAAAAGAAAAGGAAAAAAAATGACAACTAAAAAGTAACAAAAGAAAAAATAAAATTAAAATAAAATACAATAAAAAGGTCAGACAACACCACCAATGCCAAGGATCCCATACCCCTCCCTTATATCTCCCTATTATAGACATTTAGCTTTGGTATATTGCCTTTGTTACAATTAATGACAGCATGTTACAATATTACTGTTAACTACAGACTCAAGTTTTCATTGATTATATTTTTCTCCCAATACCATCTGTGCTGGTTTGTATGTATTATGTCCCCCAGAAAAAGCCATATTCTTTGATGCAATCTTGTGGGGGCAGATGTATTACTGTTGATTAGGTTGGAACCTATTTGGTTCAGTGTTTCCATGGTGATGTGACTCAATCAACTGTAGGCGAGAACTTTCATTGGATTATTTCCATGGAGGTGCTGCCCCACCCATTTAGGGTGGGCCTTTATTGGATCACAGGTGTACTTTAAAAAGAGTCACATAGGCCCAGATGCAGAGCAGCTGCAGCTAAGAGAGGACAAAATGCCCCAAGAGCAACACTTTGTAGATTGCCATTTTGAAACGCAACCTGGGAGCAAGCAGACGCCAGCCACGTGCCTTCCCAGCTAACAGAGGTTTTCTGGATGCCAATGGCCTTTCTCCAGTGAAGGTACCCTATTGGTGATGCCTTACCTTGGACACTTTATGGCCTTAAGCCTGTAACTTTGTAACCAAATAAAGCCCCTTTATAAAAGCCAATCCATTTCTGGTATTTTGCAAAAAGGCAGCATTAGCAAACTGGAACAACATCCCATTTTTAATACCTTGCAAAGTTGACATTCATTTGTTTTCCATAATGTAAAAACATTCTTATATTTCTACATTTAATCACAATCATTGGCCTCTCTAGTTTTCACTAAGTTATACCATCCAGGTCTTTATCAGATCTTTCCTTCTGGTGTTCTATATGCCCCTAACCTTCCTCTTTCAATCATACTCACAGTCATCTTTGTTTGTTGTATTTACAATATTGTGTTATGATCGCCTAATATTGTGCCTTCCATTTCTGGATCTATGCAGTCAATCCTGTTGAACATTCTGTACTCCTTCAGCATCAAATGCCCAATCTTTACCCTCTTTCTATCTCCTAGTATCTTCATTTCTACACTCTTCTCCGAACCTCTCTCCTTCATGTTTTTCCTATCTGTCTGTAGCACTCCCTTTAGTATTTCTTGTAGAGGAGTTCTCCTGTTCATGAACTCTGTCAGTGTCTGTTTATCTGAAAATATTTTAAACCCTCCCTCATTTTTGAAGGCAGTTTTGTTGGGTATAGGATTCTTGGTTGGCAGTTTTTCTCTTTTAGTATCTTGAATGTATCATACTACTGCCTTCTTGCCTCCATGGTTTCTACTGAGAAATCCACACTTAGTTTTGTTGAGCTTCCCTTGTATGTGATGGATTGCTTTTCTCTTGCTGCTTTTACCCATTCGGTGAAATAAAATGCAGATTTCACAAATAGGTTTTAGAGAATATTTAGTGGCTTAAGAAAATACTCAAAATGTAATAGTAAGGGGAGCCACAGGGACCTGGGCCTGTGCGCCCCTCATGCCGAGCGGGCCAGGGCTGGCGCTGGCCAAGGCCAGCCAAGATGCCTATCATGGTGGAAGACATCATGAAGCTTCTCTGCTCCATCTCTGCGGAGAGGAAGATGAAAGCAGCCGTTAAGCACTCTGGGAAGGGCGCCCTGGTAACCAGGACTGTGGCCTTTGTGGGTGGCCTGGTAGGCGGCCCACCAGGACTAGCCATCGGGGGAGCTGTCGGGGGTCTATTAGATGCCTGGATGACAAGTGGACAGTTTAAGGCAGTTCCTCAGATCATAATGGAGCTGCCCCCTGCCGAGCAGCAGAAGTTCTTTAACGAGGCCGCTGCCATCATCAGGCACCTGGAGTGGACAGATGCCGTGCAGCTGACTGCCCTGGTCATGGGCAGCGAGGTCCTCAGCAGCGGCTGCTGGTGATAATGGTGAGCTGCATCACGAAGGAGCTCCAGGTAGAAATCCAGTACAACGACTAGGCCGCTCCTCCTGGGCAGTGGGGGTTTCACATAGATGATTTGCGGCCAAGGGGTGGGGAAGGGGCTGAGTGACCCCCCTGAGAAATGGACACATAGCCCGTATATTCCCTTCAACTGGAATGAACTCTCCTACTGGAGACAGCCTTGCTGTGCCGTATCACATTCTGGAAATTATTTAAGATGAAGTCACGTAACTGTGGTTACGCTCCAGACCTGGCCCATGCTGGAATCATGTTTACCTCTTGAACATGCCCCTTGCCCACCCAGAGACTTCTGAGTGGCTGCAAGGAGCGGCACAGAGGGACTTGGGGAGCCTGAGAGTGAGGCTGCAGACGCCATCACACCATCTGCACGTCTTGGCTCTCCCACCCCCAGGGTCTCGCTTTCCCCACCTGAAAAATCATGGTACTTCTTGAGTTCTGCTTTTGAAATTAAATATTCTCGGTAAAAATTATTGCTTGTTCTAAAGGCTAAGAAATGTTTCCAACCTTAAAGTTCCCTATGGATGTGTTCACTTTGCTTTCAGAATCGCAACTTTCAGAATCGTCAATTACAATAAATTTATTTTCCCCAGAACTATCCTTTCTCCACATATGTTGTGTAAAGCACAAAAGGCAGCTGTAGTGCTTGGAAATCTTTCATGCAGAGCCAAATGGAAGGTGCCAGAGGTGGTGGCTCTAAAGAATTAACAAAAGCTTCCCCAATCCCAGCACCCTCTGCCTTCGTGTGCAGGCACAGGGTAACAGCAAACCATCCATTGGGTCCCAACCTCAGGAGTCAGTGCTGAGACTTGGGCTCTCTCCACTGGCTGGTGGCAGTGTCAGCCTCCCTGGAGGTGGGGAGGAGGCACTTCTGCTTAGAGGGGAGCTCACAAGCCTGCACCTTCATGCGGATACAGAAATGTCCAGGGTGCATTATGACCCAGGGGAATGGAGTGGGGAACGCAGCCCAGGCCACACTCCTGGGTTAACGAAGCCACTCCAGCCATCTGTGTGCTGCTGGTGCCAATGGGGCAGGGGCTGTCTGAAAACCAAGAGGAGTGAATGTGGCTTATTTCTGCACGTCCTGCCAACTGACCCCCCATGCCATCCCAGAAACGAAAACCTAAAATCACTGAATGCTCCCCACTCCCCCATTTTTGTAACTTCAGTAGACTCAAAAGTTGTTCTCTTTTTAGTGTAGAGGTAAAAACATCCCATTGTGGATAGCATGAGAATGAAACCAGGATAGAGATTTTTGGCTCTATGCTTCAAAGTTGGGTATACTTTTTCATTTTGCAAAACATGCCAAATTCAGAAATTGCTTATAACTGATCTGCCTAGAAAAAGCCAGGCTGTAAGAGAGTTCCCTTCAGTTAGGTGAGCAGGTCCCACCCACTTATCACTCAGTGCCAGGGTCCTGGGGTCCCTGTGCTCAGAAGCCCTGCACCAATGTCCTCCAAAGCCCACCCCTGGGGAAACAGCCCAGGGAGGAGATGGTCACTGCCGACGAGCTCTGTCTCTGATGAAGCAGGTCTGGTAGAGCACAGACACCCCCCACTAGCCAGATCCCGGGGTGACATGTGATGGGCTTTGGGCCAAGAGGGCTGCCCACACCTTGAGTTCTGTCTCCCAGGAGCTGAAAGCTGTTTTCCTTGCTTTTCTCTCAGGTTTTTCTCATCTGTATCTCCTCTGAGCTCCTCTGGTTTAATGATTTACATTTTTTGTATCTTCTTTTAAAAGTCTTCATTTTTGAATAGTCATACCTGCCTAATCCATGATTTAAAAGGTAGCAGAGGGTACAGATTGAAAAGAAAGCTTCCTCTTACGCTGACCCCAGGCCCCAGGCCCTCTCCCCAGATGCAGCCACTGTTGCCAGTTTCTTGTGCATTCTTTAAACCGTATTTTTAAAAAGTCTTTGAAAGCAAGTTATTTCATTTTATTGGTCAGTGTTTATTGCTGAAAACTTAGAAAGGTGTAATGAAATAAAAATCACTTCAAATCCCACCACACACACTCACACACACAAAATGTAATAATAAATAAGCAATATTAAGCTTATGTGTATAAATCATGAATGTTTCAGTCTTTAAAAGAAACTTTTTGGAATTGACTCTTCTGTATATTAAGAGAACCTGGGATGTTAGCATTAAAAACTCTGCAATGAGGAAAAAGAAAGAAAGAAAGAAAGATAGAGGTTAAAGAAATAGAGGAGAGAGAGAACATTGCTCTGATGATGTTTTCAGAAGCAGGACAAGGGAATAGAAACTCTCCTAATAAGTTGCTCTTAAGAAATATCGTCCTAATATTTTCATGTTTTAGTAAATTTAATAAATCAATATCTTTTCTAAAGAAATGTAATATTAAACAAATAAAGCAGTAATCAGAATTATTTATTTCTTACTATTCCGGTTTTGGCAAAATATAGTTATATGCATAGAATAAAAGTCTAGGTGATAAAGCCATAAAAAACTAACAGTGGTTATCTCTAGGTGATAAGATTGTAACTGAATTTTATATGTTCCTTGTACCTTTCTTTAGTTTCCAGATTTTCACAAAGAACATATGTGACTTCTATAAACAGAAAAAATAAAGATTTTTTTTTTTAACTGCTGGTAATTCTCTAGGCTGCTAGGCAATGCTTCATTTCCCCTCAAGGTGGTTGTGATATAGCTATAATGAGGGTAAGAAATTATTTCTGGTTTAGTAGCAAAGAGAAAGAGATGTCCCTTTGTCTAGGCATTGGTTTTCCTCAAAGGTATATATAATAGAAGTGACCTGCTTACAGAAAACTTTTCCATTGTCTGAAGAGGTCAGTGTAAGAAGAAATAGTGCCAGAGAGCTTGCCATGCAATACAGAACAGCTCAGCACCAGCTTAGCGGCTGCTTAGGTTCTTCTTTCTTTTTTTTAATCATTTTTTACAATTGTAGAATATAACATATATACATAGAAGTTATAACTTTCCAAGTGCAATTTAACAAGTACTTAAATAGCAAATTTCAAAGAATGTTATGGGTTACGTTTCCACAGTTTCAGTTATTTCCTTATTGTGAAATATAGCATATGTAAAAAGGTAATATCTTTCAAAGTATGACTTAACAAGTAGTTATATAGGAATTTCCAAAAATGTTATGTTTTCAGTTATTTCCTTATAGTTAAATATAACATATATACAAAAGGGTGATAACTTTCAAATTACAATTTTACAAGTAGCTGTAGAACATTTCAAAGGATGTTATAGGTTACAGTTCTGCCATTTCAATTCTTTCCTTCTAGCTATTCTAATACCCTAGCAACTAAGAAGAAGAAAATTATATAGAGATTCAGTATTCATAATCTTTGTTAAATTCCATCTTGTCTGTTGTTACCCCTTCCTCTAGTTTAATTACTTTCCCAGTCTTTAGGGTTGCCTAGTCAGTGACTGCCCTAACTTGTTCATGTTGAAAAGGGAAAAGGGGAAAAAGGGACACATATGGTTGACGTTCTTGAAGAGGCTATTGCCTCGGTGTTTTGGGTCTTAGCCGGCATAGGAGTTCTCTAGAGGATTTAAGTTTTTGAAGAATAAATTTACTGAGTGAAACTTTTATAGAGTCTCAGATAGGGATCCGGGTATTCTTTAGGGTTTGGGGGACTACTGTTGACTTGGGCTTATCATACTGTGGTTGTTTGGCAAATCTAGCTGAAGCTTACTTAGGATTAGCCTCCAGGACAGCCTCTTGACTCTATTTGAATTCTCTTAGCCACGGAAACTTTATTTTGTTGGCTTTCTTTTCCCGCTTTTGGTCAAAAAGACATTTGCAACCCCTCTAGGCCCATTCCTGGAATCTGTGTCCCACGTCACCAGGGAGACTCATTCACCTGGGGGGTCCTGTCCGACATTGGGGGGAGGGGATGAATTTATTTGCAGAGTTAGTCTTAGAGAGAGTCCACATTTGAGCAACAAAAGAGGTTCTCTGGAGGTGACTCCTAGGCATAATTATAGGTGGGATTAACCTCCCCTTTGAAACCATAAGTTTCACTAGTGCAAGCGTCAAGATCAAGGCCTTGACTTATAAAGTTCCTAAGTTCACATAACATATGTTATGTCCATGATAATCCATCCATATCTCACATTATCATCACTTAGTTGTGTAATCCTCATCATTCTCCATTTTAACAATTGTCATGACCCAAAACACTTTGTAGCTCTTTTCAGTCTTTAATTATTTGTCCCTAGTATTTGTGTGGCACTAGGATAGAATTCCTATTAATTGTGATCTCTAATATGCAATAGGTGGATTTTTCCCATATACTGTTCTGTTGTCAACTTTCTGTACAAGCATCATACCTTAGACGTATATCATGTAAGCACCTATTTATATTTGCAGTGCTGATCTGTGGGATACATGCTTTTAAACAATCCATTTCAATTCTATCACCTTTAATATAGCTCTGATATTTATAATCCCATTAACAAACAATCATCACCCCTATCCATTCCCATACCTTTGAATTCACCATGATTAACGTATCTGAACATATTAGACTATCATTCCCCCTCACTAGCTTCTTTCATTAGATCCCCAATATTCTACATCACAAGACATTGATTTTACATTGTTCAGGGAGTTCATAGAAGTGGTAACATACAACATCTCTCCTTTTGTGTCTGACTTGTTTCACTCAGCATTGTATCTTCAAGGTTCATTCATATTGCCATATGTTTCAGAACCTTGTTCTTTCTTACTGCTGCTTAGTATTCCATTGTATATATACCACATTTTGTTTAGCCACTTGTCTGTTAAAGGACAATGGATTGTTTCCATCTTTTGGCAATTCTGAACAATGCTGCTTTGAACATCAGTGTTCAAATGTCTGTTCATGTCACTGCTTTCAAATCTTCTGGGTATATACCAAGAAGTGGAATTGCCAGATCATAGGGTAATTCAATATCTAGTGTTCTGAGAGACCACGAAACTGTCTTCCACAGTTGTACCATTATACATTTCCACCAGCAATGAATAAGAGTTCCAATTCTCCACATCCTCTCCAGCATTTATTGTTTCCTGTTTGTTTAATGGCAGCCATTCTTATCAGTGTGAGATGGTATCTCATTGTGGTTTTGATTTGCATTTCCCTAATAGCTAGTGATGATGAATATTTTTTCATGTGTTTTTCCGTTTTTCAGCCATTTGTATTTCCTCTTCAGAAAAATGCCTTTTCATATCTTTTGCCCATTTGATAATTGGGCTGTTTGTACTATTGTTGTTGAGTTGTAGGATTTCTTTATAAATGCAAGATATCAGTCTCTTATCAGATATATGGTCTCCAAATATTTTCTCCCATTGAGTTGGCTGCCTCTTCACCTTCTTGACAAAGTTTTTTGAGGCACAGAAGCTTTTGATTTTGAGGAGTTCCCATTTATCTATTTTTTTTCTTTTGTTGCTTGTGCTTTGGATATAAAGTCTAAGAGGCTACCAACTATTACTAGGTCCTGAAGATGTTTCCCTATATTATCTTCTAAGAGTTTTATTGTGCTGTCTCTTATATTGATGTCTTTGACCCACTTTCAGTTAATTTTTGTATATAGTGTGAGGTAGGGGTCCTCTTTCATTGTTTTGTTATGGATATCTAGTTCCCTCAGCCACATTTGTTGAAGAGGCTGTTATGTCCCAGTTCTGTGGATTTGGGGGCCTTATCAAAAATCAGTTGACCACAGATCTGGGGGCATATTTCTGAACTCTCAGTTATATTCCTTTGATCAATATATCTATTTTTATGTCAATATCATGCTTTTTGACTACTGTGGCTTTATATTAGGCTTCAAAGTCTGAAAGTGTAAGCCTTCCCACTTTGGTCTCTTTTTTTAGGATATTTTTGGCAATTCAAATCCCCTTTCCCTTCCAGGTAAATTTGATAAATAGCTTTTCCAAGTCTACAAAGTAGGTTGTTGGAATTTTGATTGGAATTACATTGAATCTGTTGATTCAGTTTTGGTAGAATTGACATCTTAATGACATTTAGTCTTCCTATCCATGAGAATGGAATATTTTCCCAACTATTTAGGTCCTTTTTTATTTTTTTTAGTAAAATTTTGTAATTTTCTGTATAGTGGTCTCTTACATCCTTTGTTAAGTTTATTCCTAGGAACTTGATTTTTTTTAGTTGCCATTGTGAATGGATTTTTTTTTTATTGCCTCTTCAGTTTTTTTTTGATTGCCTCCTAGTATATAGGAACATTACTGACTTATGTGCATTAATCTTATATCCTGCCACTCTTGAATTTTTTTTTTTTTTTTTTAGCTCAGGTAGCTTTGTTGTTGAATTCTCAGGATTTTCTAAATATAAGATCATATCATCTGCAAATAATGACAGTTTTACTTCTTCTGTTCCAGTTTGGATACCTTTTATTTCTTTGTCTTGGTGAATTTCTCTGCCTAGAACTTCTAGCATAATGTTAAATGACAGAGGTGACAGTGGGCATCCTTGTCTCATTCCTAATCTTAGGGGCAAGGCTTTCAGCCTCTCATCATTGAGTACTATGCTGGCTGTGGGTTTTTCATATATGCCCTTTATCATACTGAATACTTTTTGAAGTGTTTTTATCAGAAAGGGATGTTGAATTTTGTCAAATGCTTTTTCAGTGTCTATTGAGATGATCATTTGATTTTTCCCTTTTGATTTGTTAATGTGTTGTTTTACATTAATTGATTTTCTTATGTTGAATCACCCTTGCATGCCAGGAATCAATCCCACTTGGTCATGGTGTATAATTATATTAATGTGCCTTTGGATTTGATATGCAAGTATTTTTTTAGGATTTTTGCATCTATATTCATTAGAGAGATTGGCCTATAGTTTTCCTTTTTTGTAGTATATTTTATCTGGTTTTGGTATCAGAGTGATATTAGCTTCATAAAATGAGTTAAGTAGTTCTCTTTTTTCTTCAAGTTTTTGAAAGAGTTTGAGCAAGAATGCTATAATTCCTTTTGGAAAATTTGGTAAAAATTCCTCTGTGAAGCTATCTGGCCCTAGGCTTTTATTTGTAGGTAGATTTTTGATGACTGATTGGATCTCTTTGCTTGTGATTGGTTTGTTGAGGTCTTCTATTTCTTCTTGGGACAGTTTAGGTTGTCCATGTTTTTCCAGGAAATTGTCCATTTCCTGTAATTGTCTAGCATGTTGGCATACAGTTTTTTCATAGTATCCTCTTGTGATATATTTTTTTATTTCTTTGGGTCCATATTTATTATTCCCTTCTCATTTCTGTTTCTGTTTATTTGGGTCTTCTCTCTTTTTACTTTGTTAGCTTAGCTAAGGGTCTGTCAATCTTACTGATTTTCTCAAAGAACCAACTTTTGGTTTTATTTATTCTCTGTATTGTTTTCTTCCCCTCAGCTAATTTATTTCTGCTTTAATCTTTGTTATTTCTTTTCTTCTACTTGTTTTAGGGTTAGCTTACTGATCATTCTCTAGCTGCTTCAGTTGTTCAGTTAGGTCTTTGATTTTAGCTCTTTCTTGCTTTTTGATAGATGCATTTAGAGATATAAATTTCCCTCTTAGCACCACCTTTGCTGCATCCCACAGGTTTTGATATGTTGTGTTCTCATTTTCATTCATCTCTAGATATTTCTTATTTCTCCTGCAATTTCTTCTTTGACCCACTGGTTGTTTAGTAGGAGTGTGTTGTTTAACCTCCATATATTTGTGAAGATCTGGTTCTTTGGTGGTTATTGATTTGTAGTTGTATTCCATTATGGTCAAAGAATGTGCTTTCGATAATTTCAATCTTTTAAAATTTTGTGCCCAGCATATGATCTATCCTGGAGAATGTTCCATGTGCTCTAGAGAAGAATGTATATCCTGGTACTTTGGGATGTAATGATCTATATATGATATATATATATATATATATATATATATATATATATATATATATATATATATCTGTTAAGTCTAATTCATTTATCTTATTGTTTGTATTCTCAGTTTCCTTATTGGTTCTCTGTCTAGTTGTTCTATCAATAGAAGAGAGTGGTGTATTGAAGTCTCTCACTATTATTGTAGATGTGTCTATTGCTCCCTTCAGTTTAGCCAAAGTTTGTCTCATGTATTTTAGAGCTCCTTTATTGGGTGCATAAACATTTATTATTGTTATTTCTTCTTGTTGAATTGTCTCTTTTATTAATATATAGTGTCTTTGTCTCTTGTGACAACTTTGCATTTAAAGTCTATTTTGACTGATACTAGTATAGCTATCCCAGCTTTCTTTTGGTTACAGTTTGTGTAGAATATTTTTTCCATTCTTTCACTTTAAGTTTCTTTGTGTCACAGGGTCCAAGATGAGTCTCTTGTAAACAGCATATTGATGGGTCACACCTTTTAATCCATTCTACCAGTCTGTATCTTTTAATTGGAGAGTTTAGTCCATTGACATTCAAAGTTATTACTGTGAAGGGAGTTCTTGACCCAGCCATCTTATCCTTTGGTTTTTAGTTGTTATATCTATTTTTTCCTGTTCTCTCTTTTTTCCCTTTAGGTTATCCTTACTAATACTCTTCAGTTTTGTGCCCTTCTCCAGACCTCTCTCTCCTTTCTTTTTTCTCAGCTGGTAGAGCTCCCTTCAGTATTTCTTGCAGGGAAGGTCTCTTGTTAACAAATTCTCTCAGCATTTGTTTGTCTGTGAAAATTTTAAGCTCTCCCTTGGTTTTGAAGTAGAGCTTTGCTGGATAAAGAATTCTTGGCTGGCAATTTTTCTCTGTCAGAATCTGAAATATGTCATACCACTGCCTACTTGCCTCCATTGTGCCTGCTGAGTAGTCAGTACTTAGTCTTATGTTGTTTCCCTTGTGTGTGGTGAATCCCTTCTCTCTTGCTGTTTTCAGAAGTCTCTCCTCTTCAGCATCTGACAATCTAATCAGTATATATCTCGGAGTAGGTTTATTTGGATTTATTCTATTTGGAGTTCATTAGGCATCTTTTATTTGCATATTTATGTCATTTAGATGGGTTGTGAAGTTTCCCCAGCTATGTCTTGAAACACTCTTCCTAGCTCTTTATGCTTCTTTTCTCCTTCTGGGACACCAATTATTCTTATATGTGTTCATCTCATGTTGTCCATCATTTCTTTGAGATCCGTTTCAAAATTTTCTATTTTTTTCACCATTTGGTCTTTTGTGTATTCACATTAGACTGCGCTGTCTTCTAGTTCACCTATTCTTTCTTCTGCCTCTTCAAATCTGCTGTTGTGTGACTTTAGTATATTTTAAATTTGATCCACAGTGTATTTATTTCCATAAGATCTGCTACTTTTAAATTTACTCTTTCAAATTCTTCTTTATGCTCTTCTAGAGTCTTCTTGATTTCAGTTAAGTGCTTAGCCATCTCTTTTAAGTTGTTTTGGAGATTTGTTTGTACTTCTTTAATTAATTGGTCTAAATTTTGTGTCTCTTCCTGCTTCTTAATTTGTTCATTTGGCTTGTCCATATCTTCTATATTCTTCAAGTGCTTTGTGATTTTCTGTTGGTCTTGGGGCATTTGCTTGTTTTGATAAGGATATTTTGGTTAATGCAGGATTATTTGAACATGTATATATAATTTGGGAGAGCTACAGCTTGCTGGAGTGCAGTTTCCCTATCCTAACAGTAGGTGGTGTCCTCCAATTGGTCTTATTTGAATTTCTCCTGTGTGCTGGGCAGAGTCCAAACCAGTTGGCTAACCAATCAGTGCACCAGTTCTCCGTGTGCACTGGGGACTGCCGCAGTGCAATGTGCTTCCTGCCTGCCGTGTGCCTGTGAGTCTCTGGGGCATGGGAGATGCTTGTGATCATTGGTATGGTGTCCTCTCTTTTCCCCACCTCTTGGCAGTGCACCCCCTAGACTTCTGTGAGGAGAGAGCAAATGCTGCCTCCTGGGTTCCCTCACAGGAGCTCCTGGCCATCTGGCTGTGGAGGATCACCTCCCCAGCTGTCCGCCAAGGTAGGAGCATGGGAGTGGAGAGCTGTTGCTCACTCCCTTGCCCGGAGGTTGCGTTGCCACTTCTGGCCTGGGAGACGGACCTGGCCAAATAAACTCACCGCATCCCTCAGGTCGCTATCTCTTGTGTTTTTGTCCACATCCCTCCAGGTACTGTGCAGGACCCTCTATGACCAGTCACACCACCAAACCATGGTCCCAGGCATCCACTGGTTTCTCCCTAGGTTCTTTCCTGGAGGAGAAGCCTGTTCTGCCTTGACTACACTACCAACTTCCTGGAAGTCTCTTCCTCATGTTCTTAAATTTTTCAGTTCTCTGTCATTCCAGAATTTTAGATTTGGCAAGAAATACTTTGATCCAAGATTTCAGAGTCCCAACCAATAGACATCCCCAGATCACCTTTTCTTGTCTTACTTTGCCTCTTTTCTTATGAGAGAAAAGTTCGGGGGAAATAATACAGAATAAAGCGAAGTATAATAATATTTATAGCACTCTTTTCTTGACTTCTTCATTTTTATATATTGGACACGTGAAACCACTCTTTTTGTTTTACTCTTTAAAAATAAACTTACCTATTGTACATGTATATATTAATTTAATGATAGAATCCTAGAACTGGAAGGAATCTTAGAAATCTTCCAATATAAATTTCACTCAATTTACAGGCAAGTATGAATTGAGAAAAGGAAATAAGCCTGTTCAACTATTTTCTTCGACTCTCTGTATGTGGTTAACCTATTCATCTATGTGGTTTCTCCAGCTAATAATACACCAGATTAGTGATTTCCAAACTGTTTGAGCTGAGAAATATTTGTTTTCTCCCTCCTAAATGGGTGATACAACTTATTTTTAAAATGTTTTTAAATGAAATGAAATTAAAATAACTGGCTATGTAGATTCTTTGACTCATTAATTCCAAATATAGAAAAGTATGCTAGAAAATAATCAGAAATGCCTCAATGACTCATGAATATAAAAACTTATCATAAAGTTATTTAGAGTAGGGGAAAAATGAGAAACAGGTGGGGTATTTGCTGTGTGCTTAGTTACTATCCTAAGCATTTGATATGTACTATCTCATTTAATTCTCACAACAACCATATGAGTTAGGTGCTGTGTTTACTCACCTTATAGTTAGGGAAATTAAAACTCAGAAAAGTTACCTAACTTTTCCAAGGTCACACAACCAGCAAGTGGCAGTACCAAGATTCAAACCCAGGGCTAGATAGCAAGGGAGTGGGTTCTTATCCATTAGGCTATGTCACTCTGGAAGTAGACAAGGAATGGTATGTCACTATTTTTAAAAAATCATGTTTTGAAGTACATATAATGACATAGGAACACACTTGCAACCTATTTTTTTTTTTTTTTGGTGGAGGAGAAAAAGTAGTTAACCAAGCAAAATAACCAGAATGAACCTAATTATGCCTTTAAAATGTTTATCTCAAAATATTTGGAAATCATATCTCTGATAAGGACTTATATATCCAGAATATATAAAGAAATCCCACAACTCAACAATAAAAAGACAACCCAATTTAAAAATGGCAAAGAACTTGAATAGCCATTCCTCCAAAGAAGATATACAAATGCCAATAAGCATATGAAAATTGCTCAACATCATTAGCCATAAAGGAAATGCAAATCAAAACCCCAATGACATATCACTTCACACCCACTAGAATGGCTACTATTTAAAAAAATGGAAAATAGCAAGTGTTGGCGAGGACATGTAGAATAGAAATGCTCATACATTGTTGGTTGGAATGTAAAATGGTTCAGTCACTCTGGAACACAGTTTGGCAATTCCTCAGCAAGATAAGTGTAGAATTACCATACAATCTAGCATTCCCTCTACTAGGTATACCTCAAAGAATTGAAAGTGGGAATTTGAACAGATATTTTCACAACGATATTCATGGTGGTATTATTCATAATTGTCAAAAGGTGGAAGCAGCCTAAGTGTCTTTCAATGGAAGAATGGATAAACAAATTGTGGTGTATAAATAAAATGGAATATTCTTCAATTGTTAAAGGAATGAGGTTCTTATACATGCTACAACATGGATGAACTTTGAAGACATCATGTTGATTCAAGTAAACCAGGAAGCAAAGTAAAAATATTGTATGATCTCAATTATATGAAATAATTAGAATGTGCAAATTCATAGTGTCGGAAATTAGAATACAGGTTACCAAAGGCTGGGGTGGGGTGGTGAATGGGAAGTTAATGCTTAATTGATAGAGTTTCTTTGGGACAATAGAAAAGTTTTGGTAATGGATCGTGTTGATGGTAGCACAACATTGTGAATCTTAACACCACTGAATTTTATACTAGAAAGTGGTTAAAATGATTAATTTTAGGTTAAATATATATATTACCAGAATAGAACTGTACAACACAAAGTGTGAACCCGAATGTAAACTATGGACTATAGTTAATAATTTAATTATAGTAACAATGTTTCATCAAATGTAACAATATAACACACTAATACAAAATGTTAATAATAGGGACAACTTAGGGGTGGTGGTTGGGAACTCTGTACTTTCTGCATGATATTTCCATAAACCTACAACTACTCAAATAATGAAATTTAAAAAAAAAAAAAGAAAAGTTACAAAAGGAAAAATAATTATTTGTCTCAGCATAGGAAAAGACTAGAAGGAAATATACCAAATTCTTAACAATGGTTATCTCTGAGGATTAGGAGAATGGGTGATTTTAACTTTCTTTGTAATTTTCTCATTTTTCTAAAGTTTTAAGATTATTGACATGAATTTATGTTATTAAAAAGTAATTTGTGAATTCTAGTACACTGTTTGAAAGGACAAGGCCCTTTACTGATAAAACACTTAGCCCAAGAAGAGCATTATTATGGGTAAGGGTGAAGACCTGCTTGTTTTTCCTGTTCTGTTCGTGCCACCTTGCCCAGAAGTGGCTCTTCCTTCATTGCTTCTGCTGACGGGTCACAGACCTTTATCTCGCAAAGCCAAAAGGTAAGGGCTCAAGTGGGATTTGGAAGAAACTCCCCAAATTCCAGAAGCCTTTTCCCTTTAGCTAAATATGATTGGGGTTTGGCCTCTCATAAATTAGACAAGTTATCTCTGTTTACTTTTTCTACACAGATAGCTAAATTACTGCTCCTGTTCTTTTGCTGACTTCAAACCATTATTGAAGTGCATCCTATAGCAGTGGATCACAAATTCTAGCAGCATCAGGATACTCGGAGGGCGTGTTAAAGCACAAAATGCCAGGCCTCAACCCTAGAGTTCCTGATTCAGTGGGTCTGGTTGGGCCCAAGAATTTCCATTTATAACAAGTTTATGGGTGATGGTGAAGCTGCTGGTCCAGGGACCACACTTCGGGAACCGCTGATAAATGTTTGGTCAGTACATGAGAGCAAAAGTGGGTGGATGGACAGGGAAGCATCTGGACCTGGCATCGTGGGATTGAGAATAACTTTTTGACCAAAAGGGGGATGCAAAATGAAGCAAAATAAAGCTTCAGTGGCTGAGAGATTTCAAATGGAGTCGAGAGGTCACTCTGGTGGACATTCTTATGCACTCTATAGATAACACCTCTTAGGTTTTAATGCACTGGAATAGCTAGAAGTAAATACCTGAAACTACCAAACTGCAACCCAGAAGTCTGGACTCCTGAAGATGATTGTTTAACAGTGTAGATTACAAGGGGTGACAGTGTGATTGTGAAAACCTTGTGGAGCACACTCCCTTTATCTAGTGTATGGATGGATGAGTAGAAAAATGGGGACAAAAACTAAATGAAAAATAGAGTGGGATCGGGGAGATGATTTGGGCATTCTTTTTTACTTTTATTTTTTATTCTTTTTCTGATTCTTTCTGACATACGGAAAATGTTCAGAAATTGATTGTGGTGATGAATGCATAATTATATGATGGTACTGTGAACAGTTGATTGCACACCATGGATGATTGTATAGTATGTGAATATATTTCAATAAAACTGAATTTAATTAAAAAAAAAGTGGGTGGAGAGAGATCACAGGATGTAGACAAAAAAGGTACATAAGAGAATTGGCTCTTAAAGGATCTCTCCTAATTTGAGCCTTTCATGCAACCTGAAACTAGATGGAGAACGTTGAAAAGCAATAAAGAGTTAAGAATGTAGACTTTCTACTAGTAGAGACCCAAGTTTGAATTCTCTCTGCCAGTTCTAGCTGTGTGACTTTGGGCAAGTTATTTAACCTCTCTAAGCCTCAGTTTCACTAAATGTAAGATAGAGATAGCTCAAGGGAGGCCTGGAAGAATTAAATGGAATAGTACACATAAAGTGCTTAGAACAAAGTACCCGTTCCAAAGCAGGATTGTTCAAATTTTGGCTCTTGTTATTTGTTATCTGGTCCGGTCCCACATGACAGCAATCCCTTGGAAATATTTTTACTAAATGAGATGTGTGGATTTGGACATACTAGGTTTTACTGCTATATGCATCGATTGCCTTAGTGCTTAAGGATTCAACACGTTTGCATACGGTGTGAGTGTAACTGTCTAGAGAAGTGGAATGGTGCCCAGGAAGGAGCAAGGGGATCATGGTTCTAGTCTGGTTCTCAGTTCCCATATCTATGAATTGAAGGGGGTAGGGGTAGAGAATTTCTAAGATCACTTCTAGCTCTAAAATACTAGTTTCTCATTGCTAGAGCAACTCTATGAATTTAGGCTTTCTTCTCTTAAACACAAGGTGGCAGTAGAAGACAAGGCTCTTGGCTGCCATTTGCTAAAACCAGTAGGGTGAGCTGGCATTCTCTAACTTGTACTAAGTCATAAAATAGAGTGTTCACACAGCTTAAGATCATTTAAGTTCTTAGTGGTCTCTATAAGGCCAAAGTTTGATGTCCTTAGAATTATGCTTATATCACTATAATCAGAATTTTCCTACTCTTCCTACATGTCCACTGAAGTTATAGAGCCATCCCCCAACACTCTACTCTTCACCCTTGTCTCAATTCTATCTGCCCCACACACCCACAACACCCTTCTCCAGGGCCCTTGCCATCACTGCCACAGATTTTCACCAAATACCTGCCAAGTTCTCTCTTGTGATAGGCTGCCTGAGAGGGTGGCAGTTGTGTATTTACAAGGCAAAAACAACAACTTTCCTCCAGGATCTGGGAGAATTTGAGGTATGGAGGCTTGGTAGTTCTCACCCAGGGAAATAAATTTCAAATTCAACACCCATGTGTTACCATTCTATTCAAATGTGTTCTAGTTAAAAACAATGGTAGGAGAGGAAGATATGGCAGTTGGGACACAGTGATCCTTGGTTGGGGTTGGTAAGGAGTGAGGAGAAGGTGGGAGACAGATGGTGAAGGGAAATGGAAAACAATGTTGCAGAAACAGAGAAAGGGGCCTCTGCTCAGGACCTGGAGAAGGTGGTTCTGGGAATCACTAGAGGCAGAGGTAGGGGCTTGGTTGTTGGGCAGATTTGTGACCATTAGGAGATTTCCACCCTAGGCCAAAGGGAGTGCGCCTCAGGCCCAAGTAGAAAGATGACATTTCTCTAGGGATTTTGGGGTTATTAGACCAAAGCTGGCCTAATTAAGTATTACAGGTGGAAGAAGAATAGAAGGCCTAAAAATACAGAGTCAAGGGTCAAGTTAAAGGACTGGCACGTAGACTAGAAGGAAATTGACATATAAATACCAAGAAGTTGCATAACCGTTTAAACCTATGCCATGTGATGCGAGCAACTTGAAACTGTGTCAACTGCATTTAGCTCATTTTTTGAGACTCACTCCCATTGTGGTAAAGAATGATTTGTTGTGAACTTTACAGATTCTTTGAGTGTCCTGGATCTTACTGGAAGGAGAGAAAAAGAGAGACGGCCATGAATAGTGTCTTGGTTTTCAGAGAAAGCATCCTCCTCCTCCTCCTTTCCTTTCCTTTTCTCTTGAAAGAACATAGTCCAGGAAGCAGCAGCAGGAACCTGGTATATCCAGAATGGGCTATTTTCTCAAAATTCCTTCCCTTTCCTAGGATTCTACCTTGACGTGCCTACTTTGGGGCCATACCCTCTGCATAGTGCTTGAGAATCAAGGAACAAAGAGGGGGAAATGCCTAATCTTTGAATTTGGTGGCCTTTTTGGCAGCCACACCCAAACTACCTCCCAAATGAATTGTAATAGGGAAGGGGAAAGAAAATATAACCTTGCTCTAAGGGACTTGGAGTGCGGACAGGGTACTTCAATGAATATGGAACCACACATTTCTCTGACAACTTGAGGAGGTGTTCCCACAGAGGGACAGCTAGCAGAAAATTTGGTAAAGGCCTTATCACAGACCTGAAATATTACTAGTAGCTGGGGAGAGCTTTATGGAGGAGCTGGGTTGGAAAATGGTTAATATTTTGCTAAAATACAGGGAAGAGGGAAGGTGCATTGGATCATAATTGACTTATTTGGTAATGTCATAAAAGTATCAAAGACATGGAAAGTGCCCACATCTGCATGAACAAATCCTATAAAATGCTTTGGTGCTTTATGGCATGCCACCCCCTCTCCAGCTGCAGTGTTGTTACCTTAGACAATGCCAAGTTCTCAGCTTCCATCTGGGGAGCTGGAGCAGGTTGACTTGTGTCCTTGACTTCAAAGGACCCTCTGTGGAGTTGTTTTACTATCAGGCCTTTTATGATGCCCTAACTGAAGGTTTTGCATATATACTTTAGGTTTGGAAAGGAACAGAATTCCAGGGCTTCGGGGGAAAAAAAAAAGCTGTTCAGAGGAGAAGGGGAAGCTGGTTGCTGGTTCTAATTCCAATGTTTGGGGAAAAAAAATAATACTTCTATCCCACTGATCACATTTACAGATAGTGTGCTTCAAGAGAGAAAGGAGAGCTGGGCAATTGCAGAAATAAAGCCTTTTAAGAAAATAACTTCATTGTCATTAGCAAATATCCACAAAGATAAAATCTGTCCTTACCTTTTAGGGAAATTTGGAGGACTTGAGACTTTGGTTTCTCTTATCTGGGTCAGACATTGATTATTTTTAAAAATGGTAAACTACTGTATAGTCATTAACTGATCATTTAAAATGTTCTGCTGCTACTGTTCCTGGAATAAGGGCAGGACCCTAGAGTTTATTGAGGACCAATGACCCACATTAAAAATCAAGAAAGGCTGAAGGGAAACAAGAAGCAGCTTAAGTAACTTTAAAAATTTTTTTCTAAGAGCCATTCACTGGACAATTATTTAAGTAAAAAATATGAAGCAAAGTAAAATGTTGCAGCTACTTTGGAAAATAGTTTGGCAGTCCCTCAAAAGTCTAAACAGAGTAACCATATGACCCAGCAATTCTACTCCTAGATATACATGCAAGAGAAATGAAAACATATGTCTACACAAAAACTTATTCAGGAATGTTTATAGCAGCATAATAGCCAGAAAGAGGAAAACAACTTAAATGACCATCAACTATGAATGGATAAATAAAATGTGATATATCCATATGTATTAGTCAGTGTTCTCCAGAGAAACAGAGCGAACAGGATATATGTAAATATTATGAGATTTATTATAGGAACTGGCTCACATGTCTATGGGGATGGTGAGTTCAAATTCTATAGTATAGTATGGAAGTTGGGGACTCCTATGAAGGGTTCATTGAATTCCCCAGGATAAGCTGGCTGGCTGAAGTAGAGATAGAAATTCTTCCTTCTAACTGCTGAAATCATCCTGGAACCTTTTAAGGCCTTCAGCTGATTTGATAAGGCTTCTCTCTTTGCTGAAGGCAATTTCCTTTGTTGATTGTAGATGTGATCAGCCATAGATACAATCAACGGACTTAATTCCATGAAATATCCTCAGAGTAACAACCAGGCCAATGCTTGCTTGACCAAAAAAACTGGACACCATAACCTAACCAAGATGACACATGAATTTAACCATGACACCATACAATGAAATATTACTCAGCCATAAAAAGGAGTGAAGTACTGACACCTGCTACAACATGGACGAACCTTGAAAACTTGTACTAAGTGAAAGAAGCCAAACACAGAATTCTACACATTGTATGATTCCATTTATATGAAAGGTCCAGAATACGTATATTTACAGAGTCAGAAAGTGGATTAGTGGTTGCTGGGGGGCTAAGGGGAGGGGAGGATTATGAGTGACTGCTAATGGGTATGGGTTTTCTTTCTGAGGTGATGAAAATGTTCTGAAATTAGATAGTGGTGATAGTTTCACAATCCCGTGACTATGCTAAAACCTACTGAATTTTACACATTAAAAGGGTGAATTTTATCTCATTAAAAATATGAAGCATAAAACTTTATTCAAGAAGTGTATTAAACATTTAAAATATAATCCAATTACAATTTCAAGCATGGAGAAGAAGAAAAATACAAGGGAGGAAGATGGTGGAGAAAACAGTTAGCAAAAGAAAGAAAATGAAAACAAATAAGAGAAAGGGAGGATGATTCCATGATTTTTCATGTAATAGAAAATTTCTCTCATTGCTCCCTGTGGTTCATTTGGGCTGTGGTCTTCAGATTGTTATTATCTATCATAATGGCTTTTTGAACTTCTAATTAACAGATGCATCACCATTGTTTCCAGGTCTCTTAATTGTCCTTTGTCCTTAAACCCTTCAGTGGCTTGGCTTTTATCACAATGGAATTAATGAACTGAGGAAATTTAATTTTTCTTGGGTTTCAGTATTTGTCAGTGACCAGAGAAATATACGGATATTACATTTTAAAACCATATAAATTTAAACTGGAAGTTGTCTGGATATAGGTTCTCATTGCCAAATTTAATTCCATTATTTATAGTAATATTGAGAAGCACAAAAGTTTAAGTTGGTCTTTCTTCTGATCTTGGATTGACTTATCACTGTCAGCCAACTGGTACAATTTTATAAGGTAAATAATTAAAGGTCTTGGACATGAACTGAATATGGAACCACACATTTCTGTGACAAACTCCAGATGGGTAGAAAGCCCAGCTTATTGGCTTAGTGCCTGGCATGGAAAATGATTACACGGTAAGGCACGTCTAATAATCAGAAATGCTACTTCATGATGAAATCAAGAAAACAGGAGAGGTTGGGAAAGCATCAGTTTAGTGAAAAATTGTGGAATTTCACAGTTGACTAAGAGGGGATGTGGGTTCTGGTCCTTCTTAGAAGTCATCACAGTGTCTTCCCTCTTCCCTCAAGCACAGAGGCTTCTGATCTTACCTCCTACTTTTATTCATATTTGCACGTTTTCTCAATACCGTTTTCTCCCATTCGGTCCTTCTTCATCTCTGGCTTGGTCAACTGCAATAGCTTTGGAACAAGTTTTCTAGACTCTGGTCTTGACCCCCTTAGGTCTATCCTCCTCAGTACTATGAAAGTGATATTTCTAAAGCCCAAATCATACCATGTGCCTGCCCATTAGTTCCCTGTGTTGAGAACAGATGAAGCCATAAGCAAAGCTGCTGTGGCATGAAGGCCTGGGGTTCCCTTGCAAAGCCGTCACATTTTGACCTGAGTCCCACCCAGGACCCTGGAGAAATCCCTGCACTGAATGGCCTGAGTCAGCTGACATTCTCTGGTAACAGCACTCTGCTCACTATGTATAATAAAAAGAAGTATGACTAAAGACCAGAAAAAAAAAGGGAAACGCAAACTACCAACTAATAGATGTTCTGCAACAAGAAGATGACAGAAATATAAAATCCCAGTTACATGTATCCCCAGTGTCAGCTCCTAGGGAAAGTCCAATTCAGACAGGATGCTGATATGACATCTTTCGTCCCAGTGAAGCCCACAGCTCTGCCCCCCATGGCTGGGTCTGCCTGCTTGATAAGTTCCATAGGTACATAAGTTAATATGTACACTTCAGTTGGGTTTCTAGTCCTGATTCTCTAAGTTTCTGGTCCTTGGTCCTCACGTGAATTGTAGATACACCTCCAGTTCCAGCCCTATGTCCTTAAAAACTGGAGAAATCTGTGAAGGTGTTACGGGAGGATTGGGAACTCCCTCTGAGCTCAACAATGTGGGGAGTTTGCTTTTCAACCAATCTTTCATCATATTTAGAATTCATGCGGTCGTAGTTAACTCTTCTGGGGGGGGGGGTGGCGGCCGGTTGCTAAATCCTAGGCTCTCAGGACTGCTCGGAGGATACCGGCGGCGGGGGCTCTTTCCCGGAGGCGAGGGCGAGGCGGGGGACTTGGCCAGGTCCCCGGCGGAGGCGTGCAAAGTATGGAGGGCGGCGAAAAAGGAACAGGCGGGACACGTTTCTTTTAGGGTGAAGAAGCCAAGAGAGTTTATTAGGGGAGAGTACAAGCTTATATCGGGCGGTTTAGAGGGCGGGGTGGCTGTAGGGGTTAAAGGCTTGGATTGGTTCTGAGAGGGCGTGAAGGTTGATTGAAAAGGGGCGGGAGTTGCTCCGGTAACGAAGAGGGTGGAGGGTGCGGGTAAGGCATGGGGGGGGGGTGTTTTCTCCGGCAAGCCCTCCCCAACGGTTGTACTTTGGGGTGAGGAAATGGGGCCTGCATTCGGCTCCACTTTCTCAGGCCCAGGGGGCCGTGGAGGGCGCTACCACCCGTGCCCCACTACCTTTCCTAGGGGCTGATCAGTTCCCCTGGCCCAGGCCCGCCAAGTCGGAACTCAATAACAGTGTCCCGCATTTCCCCCTTCTTTTCTAATTAGAGGAAGAAGCTTACCGGAGAGATCCGCCAAGGGATGAGGGAAAGGGGAGGTGGGGGAAGGGATAGGGGTAGATGGTAGTCAGAGAGGCTGGAGCTCGACGTTGGTGTGGCGCCTGGGCGTTCGAGAGGGGCCTCGCTGCTTGTGGGATGGACGAGGGTGGCGACGCTGCGGAGGGTCAGCTTCTTCACTGGAGGCAAGTTGTTGATACTGGACTTGCACAAATGATGAAAAGACAGCATTGGCTTGGTTCTTAGCAAGCTGGACAATTCTGCGGATAATGCAGGGCCCTAGGGTGAGAGCTAGAATAATCATTAGTAGGGGGCCGATGAGAGGGAGGAGGTATGGGAGGAGGGGGGTAAAAATGTGGGACCAATAGTTGGTGGCTTCACGGTTTCTTTTGCGTTGTTCTAGTCCCTCTCGGACCTTCTTTAGGCTGTCTTCGGCGAGACCTGTGGAATTGGCATATACACAGCACTCTTCTCCTAAGGCGGCGCAAAGGCCTCCTTCTTTGAGGAGGAGAAGGTCGAGACCTCGGCGGTTTTGGAGCACGACTTCAGAGAGGGAATTGACAGAATTTTTAAGATGGGAAATAGCGTCTTGTAGGTGACGAATGTCCTCGTCAACAGCCGCCCGGAGGTGAGTTAGGGCGGAGCTTTGACTGGCTAATGCAGCGATTCTGGTGCCAGCGCCTGCAAGACCTAGGAGGGAGGCAATTGTGAGGGCGGTGATGGGTTCTCGCTTTTGCAGAGTGGCAGGAGCTGCAGTTCTTTCCAGGCGGAGGAAGAAGTCTTCCTCGCTGTGGTATAGGACCCTAGGGATAAGGACAATTAGGAGGCAAGTTTCATTAGTTGTATTGAGGGTTTGCACATTAAGGCAGGGGGTAAGTCCTGTAGAGGAGCAGAGCCATTGGGAGGAGTTGTGGGGAATAAGAAACTTGGCAGAGCTGCTGGGAGATGAGTAGTTGGCACAAGCTGTGAGGTTGGGAGAGTTACTTGAGCGAGGGCGGATGCACTTTCCTGTAAAGGAGACTGAATGAAAGGTTAGGGGGACGGCAGAGGTATTCCAATTGCATTCCGAGGGGTTGTCTTCTGCATTTTCTGAAAAGGAGAGGTTGGAGGCGACGGGCTCATATAGGGAGGAGGAGGTGGAGAGGCAAAGCCAGCAGGAGGAGGTAAGATTGGGGTTGGAGAAATTCACCGAGGTGAAGGCTGCTTGGATAAGGCCGAGGAGGGGAGAGGAGTAACGAGAGGGGGGTAGGAAAGGTTGGGGTGATGGGGTTGGCGATGCGTTGTTTGTAGCTGAGGTGCGGCTGGTTGGAGCTGAGGTGCGGCTGGAGGGCTGTGGAAAAAGGGGGTTAATGACTTTATTAGGACCAATGGCAGAGGGGTTTTTTAGTACAGCCTCCTTTTTTATCAAAATAAGGGAACCTGGGTCGACTCCTTCCAAATAGATTCTGAAGCCCCAGGTTCGACCGAATAGCCAAGAGGGATCAGTAGGGAGCTGTATGGTGAGATTTAGTTTTTGACAATTATATTTATCGTAATAAGGATTGATGGAATGGTCACGGGGCTTGCAACCAAAAGGGGCCCAATTTAAAGTTAGGTAATGATCAGGGGCGTAAGGCTTCCAAGTAGTGGCTAATGTTTCACACCCCCAGTATGCACAGTAGTATTGGTTGGGAGCATTGCAGTACTGTTTCCCGGGGTTTGAGGATGGGCACATGTAATATTGGGCTTGGTTAAGGCAAGGTGTGCCCTCCGGGAACAGGATTAGGTCGCAGGGGTAGATGACGAAGGAAGGGCGTCCTGCGGTAACGTGGGTTTGCACAATCTTGGAATCTTCCCACCGTGCCAAGGTCCATTTCCAAGGCTGGTGGGGGTTGGCCTGGGTAGAAGAGGCGAGGGCCAACATGACCATTAGAAGGGAAGCTATGCTTGGGTGAGGGTTGTGGAGGTGTAGGGGGCTGGCTTTTGCCTGTCTATAGAGGCGTATGATTTCTCTGATTTCTTGTTTCTCCGGGGTTTCACTCGGACTGGGGTCCAGGCCCAGGTGTACTGTTGTCATCTGGTGCACTAGGTTGCGGAGACGACGGCGTTCTCGTCTCGTTAGACGCGTGGTTGCTGGTGGCGGGCCGGATTGCCCTTCCTGGGATCCAGATTGGTTGTGCTGCATCATCTGGGAAAACACAAGCAAACCCGCGCCCCTGGGCGAGGAGTGGGGAGGGACCCTTCCAGGCATTACTCTCTGGGTCCTTCCAGTAGACCATCGGGGCCTGGGTGGGCCTATACGAGGGCCCCCAATGTTTATGTAGGGGCGAAAGCCCTTCCTTATTGAATGTGAGTAGATTAAGGTGAATAAGGGCTGCTATGATAAGGTCCCCTGGAGTTGCCTGGGGGAGCATTGCCTTTTCTTTTTCAATTTGTGTTTTCAAGCAGCAATGGACTGCTTCCACGATGGCTTGTCCCTGTGGATTATAGGGGATGCCGAAATGATGGGTGATGTTATATAACTGAAGAAAGGCCGCAAAGGAGGCACTGCGATAGGCAGGCCCATTGTCAGTTTTTATGTCCCAGGGGACTCCCATGAAGAGAATTCCCTGTCTTAGGGCCTTGATACAGTGTTTGGCCGTTTCCCCGGCGAGGGGGACTGCATAACACATGGCTGAGAAGGTGTCAATCATTACATGTACATACTTGAGGCGCCCAAAGGACGGAACATGAGTTACATCCATTTGCCATCTAGAATTGGGTTTCAGGCCTCGTGGGTTGACTCCCTGAGGTTGCAAGGGGCCAAGCGGCGCAAAGGGCGCACAAGTTGCACAATTGCGGACAAGATGTTTACAGGTATCTAGGGGGAGGCCACATAAATGATGCAACGACGTAGCCGAAAAGTGAAATCTAGAATGCAATAACTTAGCCTGGTTAACAGCATCCCCCGGAGGGGCTGCCGTGTGAGTTAGCATAGCTTGGGTAGTCTGAGCTGAGACCGCTTGGTCTACTATACTATTGCCATTAGCCAAGGGCCCCGGAAGGCCTGAGTGACTACGAATATGGCTAATGAACCAAGGATCCTGTCGATGCTCCAGGATGCTTCTGAGGGTAGAAAGTGTTTTATCGATGGCCGAGTCCCCGGGGAAAAAGGTGGAAAACGCGAGGACTCGGCAGACCTGATAAGTGTAGAGGCTGTCAGTGAAAATGTTTACTGGGTGGTTACAGTGGGCGTTTAGCGTGTATGACACTGCCAGAATTTCCCCCACTTGGACTGAATGAAGGTTGACATAACTGAATAGGCAGGGTTCCGGGTGGTCCTGTGAATAAGAGAGGAAGGCGAAACGGGTTTTGGAGGCGTCAGTGAAGACGGTAGTGGCACCCGGGATGGGTGCAGAGGAGGGGAAAGGGTGGAAGGGGCTGTGGAAGGGAAGCTTGGCGAGCCCCTGTAACAGTCGATGGCTAGGATAGTGGCAGCTGAATTCTCCCTGAAATCCTTCTAAGAGGATTTGCATGTCTGGGTTATCACGTATAAGCAGGCGGGTTTGGCCTGCGTCTAGGGGCCAAACAATTTTTTTCGGCAGCTCTCCGAATACATGAACAGCCAGGGTGACTAGATCTGAAGCTAGGCTGATCCAGAGCCGCACTGCGGGGCAAATTTTTCTAAGCCGGCTTTTAGCAGGGTGCGCCCAAAGTAGAGGGCCTTCCTGCCACAGGCAGCCCATGGGTGTGCCGGGCGTAGGAAGGATGAGTGCTATAAGATTGCCCTCTTTAGTGTTGAACCTGTTGAGACAGCAGGCGGCGAGTGCCTTGTTAATTGTGGCAATGGCTTCCTTTGCCTCCTGGGTGAGCTTAATGTGCCGGGAGATTGCTAGCGGCGGGGCTTCAGGGACACTCAGCAGCATAAAGAGTGGTTGGAGCTGCGTGGTGGTGATCGGCAACGCAGAGCGGAGCCAATTGATCTGACCGCAGAGCTGTTGAAGCTCAGTGATAGTGACCCGATCCGGTATGTCCAGCTGGGGAGCGGACGGGGCAATGGTTCTATCAATACTAAACCCTAAGAAGGCTAATGGTGGCACAATCTGAACTTTATCGGGCTGAACCGTAAGGCCGAGGTCAGCTAAATTAGTGGTGAGGTCTTTGAGGATTAGAGGAAGCGCCTCGGTGTCCTCAGAGGCCACCAAGATGTCATCCATGTAATGGATGAGCATGGCCTGCTTTCGCAGGGGGGCCACTGCGTGATTAACATACATTTGGCAGATGGCCGGACTGTTACGCATCCCTTGAGGGAGGACTTTCCATTGGTACCTGCTAGCCGCGCCCGCGTGATTGGGGACGGGAACTGTAAAGGCAAAGCGCGGGCGGTCTCGCTCATGTAGCGGGATGGAAAAGAAGCAGTCTTTGATGTCAATGGTGGCTACATGATAGTGGGCCGGGATGGCTACCGGATGGGGGAGGCCAGGCTGCGGGGAACCCATGGGAAGAATATGCTTATTGATTTCCCGCAGATCATTGAGGAGCCTAAATTTCCCTGTGGCTTTTTTATGAATAACAAACACTGGCGAATTATAGGGACTAGTAGAAGGTTCTATGTGGCCGGCGTCCAATTGTTCTTGGACAAGGGCTTGGAGTGCGGCTAATTTATGCGTGGGAAGGGGCCACTGCTCCACCCATATAGGTTCCTCAGTATCCCACTGCAGAGGAACGGGCGCTGGAGGTGTTAAACGAGCAGTGGCGCACATTATTGGGGGGGCTGCGTGGTAAGCACTGCCCCAGAGGCGGCAAGGATGTCACGGCCCCATAAAATTTGGTCTATGGTGTGTAGAAATAACGGGCGGAAGGTGCCTGAGTGGCCCTCTTCATCCTCCCACTTAATGGGCCCTATGGCCTGAAGAGAGGTGGAGGTACCAGTGGCTCCCACTACCGAGGGACCATCGAGAACCATGCACATGGTGGCATACTGAGCGGGCATGCAAGAGACTTCCACCCCTGAATCGAGCGTGCCCGTGTACCATCGCCCCCCTATTCTTAATTTACGAGTAGGCTTTTCTGGAGTGATAGGGACTGTCCAGAGAAGCGTTTTACTGCCGGTGAAGTGATTAGTTTTATTAGAACCGGCCGGCACGCTGCCTCTTAGGGGCGGGGCTGAGGCTTGCCCCGCTTGGAGTTTAAAGCTTGCTCAGTGCCTTGGCGCTGACTGCCGTCAGGGCACCAGGGATAGCAGAGGTTTTTTAAGCTATCCTTGCTAATATCTCTGGGGCTGCTCTTGCAATCGCGCGCCCAGTGATAGCCACGCTGGCAGCGTGGGCAGGGAGTGGGAGGGGGGCGCCCATTGCGTTGCCTGAAAGGCGGGCGATTGACCTCCGCATTGGGGCACTCCCGGGCAAAATGGCCACTCTGCCCGCACTTAAAGCAACCTGTGGTGGTGGCTAAGGCGGCAGTGACAGCGCCAGAGACAGCCTGGGCTAGGGACGCAGCAGCTGGGTCAAAGGCGCTGCAGGCGAGTACCCAATCGTATAGGCTTTTCTCCCGCAAGGGAAGAATAGCCTGCTTGCAAGGGGGATTGGCTCCCTCGAGAATGAGTTCTCGAGTGAGAGCCAGTTGAGCCTGGGGATCGCTAACCTTCCTGGCGCAGGTTTCTTCAACCCTGGAGACAAAGGTGGCAAAAGGCTCATTTGGCTCCTGGAGGAGCTTGGTGAATTTGGTAGGCCGACAGGCGGAACAGTTGGCAAATGCTCGCAAGGCGATTACCCGAAGGATAGGCCAAAAGGTGGCAGGTACATTAATATAAGCAGATGCATTTATAAACGCTCCCGTGCCTAAGTAGGCTTCGGGGTGATGATAGACTCCAGTGGCTGCGTCTTGCTCGCTTTGCTTAGCTGCTTCCGCCTGGAAGTGAGCACGCCAATCAACAAACTGGCCGGGGTTAAGAATGGAACGGGCAAGCGAGGCCCAGTCTTGGAGGAGGCAAAAGTCCATGGCGAGATCCTGCAGTATTTGGGAAGCGTATGGGCTACCTAACCCGTCCTCCTTGACAGCCCTGCGAAGCTGCTTGATAGTATCTGAGTCAATGGGATACCAGTCATACGGTTTCTGTGGGGTGGGGGTAAGGTTAAGAGGAAAGCAGCGAAAAGCACGAGAGAAAGGAGGACGCGCTTGCAGAGGGCTTGGCGCGGGAGTGGGGGTAGGGGGAGCGTTGCCCCAAGGGTTGCCTTGAGGTGTAGAAGGCAGCCAGGGGTTGTTAGTCGGCAGGGTGGGAGGAGCGGCGGCAGCTGCCGGTAGCGGCTCCGAGGGGGAGCTCGCCGAAGGGGGAGGCGGAAGTGGGAGGCCCCAAGCGTCGCGAGGCGGCGGCGCGGTGGGAGTGGCTAAGGCATAAGATGGTGGACTAGCCCCGTCCTGTGAAAGGGCGGGGCCCAAGGCATAAGATGGCGGACTAACTCCGCCCTGTGAAAGGGCGGGGTAAAGCGCATGCGGTTTCCGGCCCGGCTTAGGGCTGACGTCATCACTAGAGCACTTCCTCCCCTCAGTGGAAGAAGAAGGAGGAAGTTCACCATTTTGGAGAGGCTTAGTATTGCTTTGTTTTCGGGGGGCGATTTCGAGCGCGTTGTTAATTTGCTCGACTAAGGATTCTGTGTCCGAATCGTGGTCTACATTAGTATCGCTGTCTGAATCTGTTGACTGGGTTGATAGGGCCTCCTTGGATTTAGTGGGGCCTCGATCAGGGGGGAGGGAGCCTTGAAGGCAGGAGCGGACGGTTATTAAGGTGGGGAGCAAGCCGGGAGGGAAGCGCTTGTTCTCATGTTCCATGGCGTTGGTGACCCGATCAACAAGGCGATCATAAGTGACGGGGTCCCAAAGGTGGCAAGTGGTGAGCCATGGGTTAAAGGGCAGCAGGAGGTCCCAGTATACTTGCAGCTGCCGGACAGACACCTTACAGCGATGTGTGTCTAGGAGACCGGCCAGAGCGCGAACTTGGGGTGCTTGGCGTGCAGATAGACGATTACCCATAGTGGAGTGAGAAAAGAAAAAGGGGGGTTGATTATTGAGTAAAGAAAATGAGGTAAACCGTGGCCGCGAGGCCGAAGGAGACGGCGAGAATAGAAAGCAGGACCCTCTAGTAGCGAGAGCAGTTTGGGGGGGGGGCGGTCGCAAAGAGGCACACCGCGCCAAACAAAGAAACAAAGACACAGAGGACCACAGCAAAGTAATGGAGGGGAAGAGGGAAAGCTACTGGAGGAAGAGTGTTAGGAGGAATGGGGGGGACATAGGAAAAGAAGACGAAAGGTAGTTGGGGGCAAGAGCCAGGTTAATGCGGGAAAGGAAGAGCGGCCCGGGCGCGGAGCGGCGTGGGAGAGGCGGCTCCGGACGTGGAGCGGCGAGGGAGAGGCGGCTCTGCGGGGCGGCGAGGGAGAGGCGGCCCTTACCTTGCAGGCGAGGAGAAGGGGAGTGGGAGAGGCGTCCGGGCGAGCGGGTGGTTTTACTGGACCACTGCGTGGAGAGGACTTTTAATCCCAGGTTCGAGCCCCACGTTGGGCGCCAGTTGCGGTCGTAGTTAACTCTTCTGGGGGGGGGTGGCGGCCGGTTGCTAAATCCTAGGCTCTCAGGACTGCTCGGAGGATACCGGCGGCGGGGGCTCTTTCCCGGAGGCGAGGGCGAGGCGGGGGACTTGGCCAGGTCCCCGGCGGAGGCGTGCAAAGTATGGAGGGCGGCGAAAAAGGAACAGGCGGGACACGTTTCTTTTAGGGTGAAGAAGCCAAGAGAGTTTATTAGGGGAGAGTACAAGCTTATATCGGGCGGTTTAGAGGGCGGGGTGGCTGTAGGGGTTAAAGGCTTGGATTGGTTCTGAGAGGGCGTGAAGGTTGATTGAAAAGGGGCGGGAGTTGCTCCGGTAACGAAGAGGGTGGAGGGTGCGGGTAAGGCATGGGGGGGGGTGTTTTCTCCGGCAAGCCCTCCCCAACGGTTGTACTTTGGGGTGAGGAAATGGGGCCTGCATTCGGCTCCACTTTCTCAGGCCCAGGGGGCCGTGGAGGGCGCTACCACCCGTGCCCCACTACCTTTCCTAGGGGCTGATCAGTTCCCCTGGCCCAGGCCCGCCAAGTCGGAACTCGATAACAGTGTCCCGCAAATTCAGTGGTGAGTCATTTGTGTTCACACTTGAGGAAATCCCTTCCAACCTCTTGAAATTTCTGTTCATCTCACTATCATTAAAACTGTCTTCAAATTGGTTCCCTGGTGCTATATAACAGACTTGGTAACTTCTTACCCCCATCCTAGTTCCCAAAGGACCATTCTAAGGGTGGCAATAAGGTTTCTTCTCAAGTGACAATGGCCTGGTGTCCTCTGTTGTAAAAGGAGTCTGCACTTTAATAAATTAAAATTGTTTGCCATGGGGGTAGGTGGGGAAGAGCCCGTGTGTTCGTCCATCCTGGACCACATGCTTGTTGTCCAGGAACTGACAAGTCAGCCCAGTTTACTCGCAGTGGGCACTGAATGGGTGTAGGCAAATTACCTGGGACTATTAAAGACACAGTGTCCAGAGAGGACCACTCCCTTCCCTCATCCATGCCAAGCATTAAAGCTGCATCCCAGCTACTAACCCTGCAAGCCCAGTGGACTGTTCTCAGCCCTGTTAACATAAGCCCTGACTACATGGCTTCTCAGAATTCCTGTTTAGCTAACTTGTAATTTTTTTCATTAGATTTGCTACATAGAGATCTGATTTAGGATTCTTGTCCATGCAAAGGAAACTTACAGAATTTCTCTTGGATGGGTTGCTGGCTTGGTAGAGAACCCTGCTTGTGTCGTTTTGGACATTAAGGCTTCAGTCAGTAGCTAGCGATCTTCTTGGAAATTTCTTAAATATCATGAGGTCTGTCTTGCTAATTTCCCAGTCAATGATGTCCTATGTGGGCTAGCAGAAAGAAAGAGAGGAAAAGACCAGATGCTTGCAGATTAGGACTTTGGGCCAGAACAAGTCACAGTATGACCTTGCGCCACTCATTTAATCAAGACTTCCTGGCCCTGCCTGGTGTAAAAGGAAGTGGAATGAATGACCTACCAGCTGCTGCACTGGGGTAGAACAAGTTTGTGCAGGTCGGAATGGAACACGATGCCTTTTCCTTCCAAAGTACACGCTGTGCATTGACTGTGCTAAATTTCCTTAATTCATATTTTTTAATCCTGAAGGGACAGCCTTTAAAATAAGAGATTTATTTCAGTTATAAGGAAGTGTCTGCTCAAATGATTCTTAGAAATTACGAGATGATTATTTTGGTATTATATATATATATCCATGTTTCTAGTAAAAAGAGTGGGAGCTAAAGTCTTCTTAAGAATTATCAAATATCAAATTATCTCCACTTCTAATAAATAGGGGGAAAACTCAATGAACCTGTTAAAGGTATTTTTGGTATTTTGGCATATTTAATTCAAACCTCAAAAATTGTTTAGGTGCTGGGTCCCTGAGGGCAGAAATTCCATTTTATTCCTCCTCCACTGCATATCAGCATCTGGCACATAGCAGGAGCTAAATAAATGTTTGTTGTGGTTGAATGAGAGCCTTTTCCTGATGACTTTAAAAGAGTGAAAAAAAAAAATAGGCAGAGTGAGTTCTCATTAAGGCATGGGGTCTTCTCTTCTCTACACTCCCCTCCCCTTTCCATCTCTCCTCTCCCCTCTCATTTCCCACCTTCCCTCCCTCCCTCCATCCCTTTTGTCTTTCCCGGCTTCCCTTGCCTGTTAGATAATCTGAATGATTCTGAAGGATCAAAAATGACTCTTCAAAAAAAAAACAAAGAAGAAGACTCTTCACATTCGGTAGGGTTCTATGGGGCCGGCTTGAAAATAAACACAATTCCAAACACGTGCTGTATGAGAACAGGACTCCATGCTTCTTTCTGTGTATCTCTCATTTGCCTAGAAAACATCATGATTGACAAATGTCAGGGAATCAAATTTTTGAGGGCTGTATTTAAATTCCTTTTAGTGCAAGTGACTTAAACCCAATTTAGCCAAAAGAGCATATTTTTGAATCACCATGGGAAGGGCAGAGGCACAACAGACCCCAGAGATTACTGGAACTAGGGACAAGAATGGAGCCAGGAACTCTATCTCCATCTCCCAACACCCCACCTCTCTCTGCCAATGGTCTTCATTCAAACCACACATCAGGGGACTCAGCCAGTGACTGCTCCAGATGCAGCACAGCTTTGCCCTCTGAGGAGAACTGAGAACTGCTCTCTGGTTCCAAATGCAGAAATCTCAGGGAAGGCTTCTGATTGGCCCTGCTCATTTCTCACGCTCTCAGGGAAGGCTTCTGATTGGCGCTGCTTAGGTCACATGCCCACCATGTGTCCAGAGAAACACCACAGTTGGTGGCACCCTAGAAACATGACTGGAAAGAAGAGGTGCCTTTCCCAGAAGAAAGGAGGATGCTGGATAAACAATCAAGTTCATCTCCTAGAGCCAAGCAGTGGTCATAAAAACCAGGGACTGAAAGAGAGCAGTTACTGACTAAGAAGCCCTAGTTTGTTCTCAAATGTTCAGGTACATTTTACTTTGGTGGCTTCAACTCTGTGTACTTGGATAAATGGAAAAAAAAAGAAAAGAAATAGGCAAAATAGAAAAATAGCAATATTAACAGGACAGTTGATTCAGCCTGACATTCTACACACTGAGTATATGTCTTGAGTGGATAACATGAATCTCAGTTGGTCTCATCCCCCATAGAACAAGCATCTCTTACCTCTGAGTGAGTGTACTGGTTAAAGATATATATTTTTCGCTGAACTTGACACTTCGATGAAAGCCAACTCCTTTATCTAGTGTTTAACCAAAAAAGTGGTTTCCAATGTGGTTTCCAATGCTGGAGGGATATTGACTGTGCAGGGCTTACAAAGAGAAAAGTTGCCAAGGTGGTATTTTCCTAGGAGACTTTTCAGGGAAATTTTGACTGCATGTGATTTTTAACATATCCTCTGAGTTTCAAATTTAATCCCCAAGTAATTGTAAGATAGGAATCATGCAGCTAATTCTTAAATCCCAAAAGGATCACCCAGAGTGGGGTTGAATACCCCAGTAGCCTGGGACAGATCCCATTCAAAGCAAACCTTTCATCTTCAGATAATTCTGATAGTTAAAATGACATTCCCTATATATTGAGTCTAAATCTGAGTTCCTGTAATTTACACCCTTTGATATCATATCTGCTTCCCAGGGCCACACAGAACTCATCTAATCCCTCGTCCTCTTGGCATCATTTCAAGCCTTTGAAGAGATCAGTCATGTCCCCACAAGTCTCCTTTTCATCTTTTCCTGTGTTATTTTCAGCAATGGTGCCTGTAAGGATGACAATGATGATAATGTTAGCAACACTAGTAATAACAGCCAATATTTATTGGGTGCGTATTATGTACCTGGTATTATGCTAGGCATTTTATATATATTAACTCATATAAATCTCATACAATCCCATGAAGTAATTACTATCCCTGTTTTACAGATAAGGAAACTGGAGCACAGAGAGGTTAAGTATGTGACCAAGATTACACAGCTAGTAAGTGGCAGAGCCTGACTTTGAACCCAGGTAGTTGGGTTTCTGAGTCTTCCCTCTTTACACCATTACTAGGTGACACTCCAGTGAGTGTGATCCAGGTGGTCCCTGTCCCTCTTAGAATGCCATCCAGAAGTTATTGCAGTCCTAGAGGTGCTGTCTGCAGTCTGCATTTCCTATTTAGTAAACTTCTATTACCACCACCCAAGTTTGCACTAACTGGATGATTTATCTCCTTCTAAACACCGAAGCAAAGAGGAATTCATCAACTTTCTTTACCAATTTGGTTAAGCCTGTCCCACATTCCCTGTGTGGAGTTAATTCGTATCAAGCCTATTAGGCCAAGCCAATCACCACAGAATTCCCCCACTATTTGGGCAGCTAAAACTGGTAGTACATATCATAGAAGAGAATTCTCACTGTGCATGAGAATCGACTTCTGTTATGGCAACTGGGGCCCACTATTTCAGTTTTTGAATCTGAGGTAGCTTTCTGAGCTGCTGTTAAACTCAGAAGAGTTGGCTAAATCCAATGGATCATTCGTATTTGGCTCCCTAATAAGAGCATTTAAAAATAAAAATCAATCATGATCTCTAATATTCCCTTTCAGTGTTTGATTAAAGTTTAGTAGCTTTGAAAAAATATTGACCAGTGATTAAACATGGTGGGCAGGAATTGACTTACATACATAAGGCCTAGAGTTCTAAGGAATCTGAAAGATATTGTGTATGTGCACGTACACACTAAAAGAGAAGCAGAAAATTTTAAGAATTAACATTTGATAATGTTTATTTGAAACATATTTACTAACTCTGGAAACTGGTCTAAATTTCTGGGAACTAAATAAAATATATTAGAAGAAAATTATGACATTCAAGTCAGACTTAACTTGTTTTATTTCTAAGTATTATGTGCATTCATCTTAATAGCTATGATCCAAAGCTCCTAAGTGCACAGTTGAATCCTCTATAAGCCAATGCCATTCTGCTTGCACAGCAGATTTCTTCTTTTAGCCCAGAACATTAACATTGTAGAATTGGGGTGACAAAGTCACTGTGCCCCAGTGATGTCCTTGATTAATAAGAGGTGATGTAAGTGATTAATAAGAAGATGCACATGTTGCCACATTTTCAGACTTTCTGTTTCCAGTGAAGATTTGTCTGAGAAGAGTGGAAGGGCAGGGCAGTGGTTAGTAGGAGTCAGTGGGTTGAGGGTGCATGTTGTTTTTATAAGATGAGAGGAACTTAAGCATGTGTATATGCCAAGCAGAAAGAGCCAGCACAAGATGAAAGATAGGAGAGACAATTGATGAAGCAAGTCCTGGGACATGGTACCCAGAGCACAGGTGGAATCAACCCCATTTCCACAGAGAGCGAGAGGCAGAGGGCCAGAGGAGAGGGCAGGTGTGGGCCTTGGACCTTCTCAGTATCTCATGGGGGGACAAGAGAGAAGAAGACAAAACACCAGGCAGGAGGTTAAAACAGGGTCACAGGTGAGGAAACTTGGAAGAAAAATGACCAGCATGGGTTGGTATGTGGAGTTGGAAGGAGAGATGGAGGCATAAATATTATCGACTCAGGAGATCAGTATGCCTCCTTAATTAATGAAACAAGACTTCCCTGCCCCATCCTTCAAGTATACCTGGATGGGGGGTGGGAGGAGAGGTGGTGTTAAGTTTCAGGATCAACACTTACAAGGGCTGCTTGCATAGATTTGTGGCCAGGATTCCCAGAGAACAGCTTTACTCATTTCCATTAATAACACTGCTACAGGGAGCTGGGTTAGTGGGCAGCCCTTAAAAGCCTTTTTTGTTTGTTTGTTTAATTAAAGGGAGAAATATTGTCATCCCACCCCCACCCCCACCCTTGTATTGGATTTTCTTAGATTTACCTGTTAATCATCCATGCGTTATAGTCCACATAGGGCTGCCTGCTCTGAAATTTATGAGAGGAGCATTGTCTCCATCCTAGTAACACAAACTAGTCAAGTGTATCAGTTTGAGTCTATTGTCACGTTTTTAGAACTGTCCTTTAATGGGGCTTTGGGGGCCAGTTGTCATATCATCTGAGGTCTGGTGTGCAGTTCCTTTTTATATGAAACAGCAAGGATACAAGATAAGAAATTCTCTCTGTGAACCCTTTTTCTCCCAGAGGAGTAGATTTGCTTCCATTCTCTTTTAAAATGGAAAAAGGCAAAGCACATAGCCACTAAACTGCTGGAAGCTCTGTCTTTGAAGATGTGCCTTCAGATACCTCTGAAATGAAGAAGGAAGAAAAGAAGATGACTTTTCATGTCCACAGGCTTCTCCAATTCTTTCCATGCAGTTGATGGGAGCAGTTAACTTGAAGGATGGTTGTATTTTTTATGCCCATTCTGGAGGCTCCAAAAGTAAGAGTTCCAAAGTGTTTTTGTGAGATACAGCTTTCCTTCCTCCCTCCCTCTCTCCTTTCCTTCCTCCCTTTCATCCTTCCTTCTCTTTCTTTTTTTTTTTTTTTGTAGAGAAGACAAAAAAGACAGGAGAAAGAATAACCAGGAGCAGATGGACAAAGGGGTTGTAGCAAGTTGGCTACAGTGGTGCCAGGAGGCAAAGAATACGGGAAGGGGCGAAGTAATGGAAGTTGTCCTTGCCTTATAGCTATAATTACTTCTCAGGTTTTTTGGTTTGCTTGGGGTTTTGTGTGTGTCAGTTTAGTCTTATTTTTTTGTTTTTGTTTGTTTTAATGAAAATAGATGTGTGATTATTATGGGTGAAAAATTATTTACCCGAGTAAATAAGATGATTGCGTAATAGCAGTAGGTATGCAAGATAATGCCAATCAGCATACCATATGGCTCCTTACAATACATAAAGTGTTTTTACAGCCACTGTCTTATTTGATTCTCCTAACTGCCCTGTGGACAGATCTTGTTGTTATTATTTCCATTTGGAGTCTGATGAAAGGGACTTAAAAAGAGACAGTGACTTCCCTTGGGTCTCAGAGCCAGCAACGGGTAGAGCTGGCCCTTGCTTCTGGATCTTATGATTCCACATTTGGGGCTCTTTCCACTACTTTCATGCCATTTGTGAGTGTGGGTGGAGCTGCTGGAGCTACCCCTGTACAAGTCACATCAAATTTTAGTATGTCAGGATTCTTTCTGTTGCCTTTGTTAGAAAACTAATTCAAATTGATTAAAGCAAAAGTAAAGGAAAAAAAAAAAAGGAGGGGGTAGTGCATTGGTTCACAGACAGAACAGTCCAAATGTAGACATGACTGAAAGTAGGGCTTGAACAATTTCCTCTGCAATTGATTTTTTTCTTTCTCCATTTTCTACCTTTGATTCCCTGGTGACAGTGCCATTTGAAGCCCCCTCATATAGCTCTCAGGCCTCCATCCTCCAGATTTGAATCCAGTGCAAAAGAACAATCATCTTTATCTAAGACTTCTGCAAAAGTCCAGTCTAGACTGGCTTAGGGGAATGTGATGCGTTAGGCCCTTAGCCAGGTCATATGTTTTCCCTGCAGCTCCCAGGCTGAGAGTAGGAAGAGAGGATTGCCACTGAGGCATATGGGCACAGTTAGCAGGAGCTGATTAGGAATGGATGCTGGATAGGCAAAACTTGGGTCCTGAGACTCTCAATAGGGTTTTTTAAACCTTAAAAAAATTTTCATTTTGTATTTTGAACTGTAGAATCACAGGACATTGTAATAATAGTACAGATGGGTTCCATGTACCTTCACCCAGTTCTCCCACCGCCATGGATGCATTTTACATAATTTTAGTACAATATCAAAACCAGGAATTTGACTTTTGTACAATGTGTGTGTGACATTTACATCACTTTATCTCTTGTGTAGACCCCTGTAACCATGACTGCAATCAATGTGCAGGACTATTCCATCATCTCAAAGTTCTCTCTTTAAACCCTGATCCCTCTACTTCCCACCATCCTTAAACCCCTGGCAACCACTAATCTGTTTTCTAGCTCTGTAATTTTGTCATATTGAGAATGTTATATACATGGAATCATAAGGTATGTGACATTTTGAGACTGGCTTTTTTCACTCAGCAAAATGTCCTTGAGATCCATCCAAGTATCATTAGTTTGTTCCTTTTTATTGCTGAGTAGTACACCATGGTATGGATGTACTGGATGGACCACAGTTTGTTTAACCATTGACCTATGGTTAGGGGCATTTGGATTGTCTCCAGTTTGGGGATATTATGGATAAAGCTACTGTGGTACAATCATGTACAAGTGTTCATGTGGACCTAAGTTTTCATTTCCCTGGGATAAATGTCCAGGAATGTGATTGCTGAGTCATATGATAATTGAGTGTGTGTGTTTAGTTGTTTTAAAGACACTATCAAATATTTTGCAGAATGGCTGTACAATTTTAAATTCCCACCAGTAATTACGAGAGATTCAGTTTCTCTGTATCCTTGACAGCATTTGGTACTGTAACTGTTTTTTAATTTTAGTTGTGCTGATAGGCACGTATTATCTCATTGTGATCTTAATTTGAATTTCCCTAATGGCTAGTGGTATTGAACATCTTTTTGTGTGTTTATTTGCCACCAGTATATTCTTCTAGGTGAAATGTCTATAAATGTCTTTAGCCCATTTTCTAATTGAATTGTTTTTTTTTTTTTAATGTTAAGTTTTGAGAGTTGTTTCAGTAGGGTCTTTAAAGGCTCTTAAATGTCATTCTTCCAAGCCCAGAAATTATTCCTATTTAGCTCTAACTAGCAGGGTGTTAAACCTAAACCCATTCCTATGAAAACTTCCTGTCTTCTTCAACATGGACATTTTTTGCCTTTATATCATATTTGAAAATATTCTGATGCATGCTCCCCACTTACTCTGCCATTTCCTGAACCTTATCCCTGTGGTCAAGGCTCTAAAGGTGTCTGACCTCACAGTCTACTTTGTGAGCTGAAACCAAGCTTTGGGAATTATACCTCTGCTCCTAGACCCACATGCCTCTGGATACAAAAAAGTAAATGCTAGTAGGTTCCTGTCCATTGTCCCTCTGGGTACTAGCCAACTTGTAATGTGCCTGCTATCCCCAAAGGCAAAGAGTAAAAGGGAAAGGGCATGAACTTGAAAATGTGACTCCGTAAAGACAGTGGCCCCTTTGAACATCACCAAGATGCAGACACAGGAAGGAAATAAGAGAATGTGGGAGAGAGCCCTCCAGGAGGAAGTCTTGGGTACACTGCACACCATGGAGGACAATAGCCTGCCCTGACGCACTTAGAGTCTCTGGCTGGTTATTTTTAACTGCCACATTGTAAAGTAAATGTTTGCACTTTGATAAGTGTCCTGTCCACTGGCTTGTTCTAAACTCTGGCCTGGGAGTTTACCCTAAGAGCCAAGGAATGGTATGTGAGAGAGAAACTAGGTGAGTGAAATATAATAATCATTTAGCTGCCAGCCCTGATATCCATGACAGATCAAACAAGCAGCTTGCATTGTGTTCCGCTGCTTGCATCACCTGGTCATGAGTTGTCAGTGGAATTTGTGGAATGGATTGTTCTGTTGGAGTCACCCAATATCCCTGAACAATGGGAACACACATTCTTAGTTTTATATAAGAGCTAGTAAAGAATGTTCCATCCACCCAATCAGAAGCAGGGTGCCTGGCTACCTGCCTACCTGCCCTCCTCCTCTCCTCCTTTTCTTTCTCCATTCCACTCTCCCCTCCCCCTCCTCTCTTTAAGGAAGAAAGGAGGGGAAAGGGAAGGAAGGGAAAGAAAGATAAATCCATCGTGCAGAGGTTACTAGAAGAGATGTGACACCACAGATGAGCAGAAGGATAAATATGAAATATGGAAAATAAGGGATATACTCTTTTTTTCACTTCATATGGAATTTATTTATTTATTGGTTTTCTCAGTGAAGGCTCTACTAGAAAAAAGGCATTGAAATATGAGGTAACTATTGTGAGGTCCTACTTTATTAATATATTGAAATTTAGGAGCTGAGAAATTCCCCTTCTCCACCAGTAATATTTCAGGTTTTTTTTTTTTTTTAGTTGTATGTAACAGGAAACCCAACTGAAACTGTATTAAACAATAAAAGAGATTTATTTGCTCAGCGCTGGAAAGTTCAGAAGTAGTGATTTCAGCTTTGGTTTGATTTAGTAAGTAGCCAGACATCACTCCTCTCTGACTTCTATGTATCAATTTCAGCCTAACTCTGGCTCCATGTTCATCTCCAGAAAGACTCTAATTCCTTCTAATTCCTGTACTGATGATTAAAACTCCTTTAAGAAGGCTTCAAGCCACTCATTCTGATAAAATTCAAATGGTAACAGAGAATTAATTTACACTAAAATGTGTTGAGGGAACACATTTTTACAGTCACAAAAGTCAGGTGAGCTAAGAAGTAATTTGATTTCTCTTTAGAACTAAATTAACTCATGAACCACAGGTTCTATTTAGTTAGAGAAAAATGGGAATCTTTCTAATTTAAGATGTATCCAGTTGCCATACTTTTGGTTTAAAATCCAGTCTTTTTTCAGGAAATTCTTAGTCAACTAAAGATGCTTTTCCTCCACCCTTTGTTTTAGCCCTTTCACTGAGGATGATCTTGGTTCCTGGGGTCAGGTAAAATCTTGACATTAGAAAGGTGGGAAACTGTGCCATTCCCCTTGTGAGTTTGCCCTTCTGAGATGGCTTCAGTTTTTGACATCTATCCTCACTGTCATCACTGTTGATGTTCATGGTCTACCCCTGGCTTTGGCTCCTAAGTCCACACAACCATAAAGCATATCCCAGTCCACTGACTTTCTCTCAGTCAAACTCTTCCCCTGTATCATGGGGGAAAGGTGTGAGAGAAGCCTTGAGAAAACTTCAGCTGCTCTTCTGTGCAGCTCTGATGCCACAGGAAATGTGGAAGGGGTAGTGGAAGGTGTATTTCAGATGATTTCTCTACCTAGACCTGCCCCGTGGCCACTTCTACTCTACTGTAGCCATCAGTGTTGGCATAGGACTTTCTGGAAGAATATTTCCTCACAGCATTCTTGATTGGAAGTGGAGGCATAAGTTCTCCTGCTCTGGGATCCCCAGACCCATCTGAGGATTTCTATCACCCCTTTAATCAGGGTTCAGACTATCCACAAAGAGTTTGGCCAATGACTTACTCACTTGCCCTCTTTCCCAATTCTCTTGTTTTTCCTCCAGACCAACAGATTCTTAAAATTCTCCTTTCTGTCTAGTGGGGGGGAGTGGGGACTTCCATAATTTTGCATTCTTTTGAATCTATTGGTTATGGCATATACTCTACTACTTAGTAGTTTTGTTCTAAGTCCCGACTTTGACTATAGTCTGTGATTTGGAACTACTTTCTCAGTATTAGCAACGGACTTAAATAAATAAAAAGAAAACTTGCCAAGGAATGTACTTGCTTTCCCAGATTTCCCCAGAGTACATTTAATTAGCTGAAACAGTGACTCCCTATCTTTCCAGTTCAGTCATGCTGTTGGTGTGGCTTTGCAATATCTACCTTCAACACCATCCTCCCCAGAATGTACATGTAGTAGAAACTTTATAGTGTATCCACGAAATCTCAGGATTTCCATTAGATCTTCAGTCAAATGGGGACCACAAAAGCACTGAACATTAAAAATACAACCCAATAGGATAACCTAATAAAGCGAGGGTTAATTCCATGTCCTTACATCAGCATCATAAAGGGACTCAACTATATTCACTTTTCAAATAAAAACAAATATAACTCACCCTTTGGAGATGTTTGTGAGAATTTTACGATACCACACAAATAATTTCATGGTATCCTGCAGTGTAAAGTAGCAGTTAAGAGCAAGGTCTTTGTAATCATAGCCTTGAGCTCAAATCTTAGCTCAGCTACTTTCTTAAACCTCAACAAGATACTTAACCCTGTCTAAACCTGTGATAAAGATGGGAAACATTGGATCCTCAATTTCCTCATCTATAAATTATAATTCTGTTTTCATCATGGAATTGCTGTAAGGATTAAATGTAGATCCTGCAAAATGTTCAGCATGGCTCTTAGTAGGGGATTACCATGCCCTGTTTACAGTCCTGAGCTACCCATCCAATTTAGCCAGCATTTGGAAAATACCTGAAAGATAATTACCTCCTACTCCATTTCACAAATAAGATTCCTGAAAGCCATAAGAAAGGCAATCAAATAAATTATTAAGAAGGCCAGGTCATCCTGGATTTAAAATGACAGTGACCGTTGGAACCAACACATGTTCTGTCTGTCAACTTGCTCTTGAAGCTTCCTTCTTTTGCAATAAGTAGTTGGTAAAGTATAAACCCTTCAATCCTCAATTCCACTGAAAATAAAATACTTTCTGCAAGTTTGAGAGTCACTGCAGTTTTTTTTTTTTTCCCAATATACAGGGAGAATCAGGGCCAGGATTATTATTTTTCCTCAAATAGCAGGTCTTGATGAGCTATAGTTTTGTGTTGTGTTGTTTATGGACACCCTTATAAAACTGTGCTTTACCATTCTTTGCTTACTATGAGGATGTATAAATTAGATCAGAGAGGTGGGAAGACCATCTAGAAAAGGAAAAAGCATAGTTAGTAAATTGAAGTGGACACATAAAAAAACCTAAGGGATGTCTATTGATTTACCAGAGAAACTCAATGGCAGATGTACTGGAGCCAAGAACCATTACTCTCATCCCTCTAAGGCCTGTTTCCAACCTACTACCTTTTTGTTGCTAAGAGGCCAGCTGCTCCAGAAGGTCAGTGGCTTGGAGGCTGTGGGTGGAGGACAGGAATGAAGAGTCTCTGGGCACCTGCTAGATACCACCTTAGAGAATATTGCTATGGGTAAGCAAAGAATGAGCTCACAACCGGTGTAGAATGTTGAAAATCAATACATTCTGCAAATGTTTTGTATTAGTAAAAAAAGTAATAAGCATATAATACCACCACCCTGTTTCCTAAACCAAATAAGGTGTTTGCATATGGAAAATAATAACCAAATATTACATGCACTTAATTTTTTAAAAGAAATTTTCATACCACCTGAGAAGCTGTCAACCAAATGGGAAATTAAGGGAGTCTTACTTTAGCTGAGTTTTGTTTGCAACTGCAGAACATACTCCTATGTCTCAGAGTACAGAGATGGGAATCTGGAGACTAGGTTTCCAATCTCTGCTCTGTAACTATTTAGCTCTCTGACCCTGGGCAAGATATATAAAATCTTTGTGTATCATTTTTCCCCTGTAATATTATGGAGTGAAATTCAGAGGCCCAGGGTTCCAATAAAGGAGATTATGTATGGGAAGATCTGGTCCAGTGTCCAGGAGTAGTGGATGTACCCTGACTACTCCTTTCTGGGACTGCTGGTGTGTGAGCAAAGTGCAGAGTTCCAGGATTTTAAAGCTGAATGGAGCCTTAGGGGTTATTAAATTTTTTTCTTTCTTTTTTTTTTTAAACTTTATTTATCAAATAAAAAAGAATTTCCAAACAAAACAAAGTAAAGCAATGGGAAAAACAAACGTCCTGAAATAACTTTATTTCTTCCAATATTTCTATCATCTGTCCTCTCATGTCTTCACTCTGACCCATTTTACATTGATTTTAGAGACTCAATTCTCACAAGGTAGTCTTATTTCCTGCATTTCTCAAGTTATTTGGGGGTGAATGGGACCCTTATTGGAACCCTCAAGTTCAGCTATATGTACTTAACTAGTCACAGTTCTGTGACTACTGACTGTTGAGTTTTCTATCTCCCTTTGACCAAGAATTTCTTGACAAAGACTCTCACTTTATGTCTATATCCCCAGGACCTAGCACGATGGCAGGTACAAAGCAGATGCTCAATAAATGTTTATTGTTGTCATTGGCAACTGAAATTTAAAGAAAGCTGTAGCCCCATCCAATTGAATTTTTTTTAATTAAATTCAGTTTTATTGAAATACATTCACACACCATACAATCATCCATGATATACAATCCACTGTCCACAGTATGATAACATAGTTATGCATTCGTCACCACAATCTATCTCTGAACATTTTCCTTACATCAGAAAGAACCAGAACAAGAATAAAAAATAAAAGTGAAAAAAAACACCCAAATCATCCCTCCATCCCACCCCATTTGTCCTTTAGTTTTTACCCCCATTCCTCCACTCATCCATACACTAGATAAAGGGGGTGTGATCCACAAGGTCTTCACAATCACACTGTCACCCCTTGTAATCTACATTACTATATAATTGTCTTCAGGACTCCAGACTTCTGGGTTGGAGTTTGGTAGTTTCAGGTATTTACTTCTAGCTATTCCAATACATTAAAGCCTAAGAGGTGTTATCTATATAGTGCATAAGAATGTCCACCAGAGTGACCTCTCGACTCCATTTGGAATCTCTCAGCCACTGAAACTATTTCGTCTCATTTTGCATCCCCCTTTTGGTCAAGAAGATACTCTCAGTCCCACAATGCCGGGTCCACATTCATCCCCGGGAGTCATACTCTGCGTTGCCAAGGAGATTTACACCCCTGGGAGTTGGGTCCCACATAGCGGGGAGGGCAGTGAGTTCACCTGTCGAGATGGCTCAGTTAGAGAGAGAGAGGGCCACATCTGAGCAACAAAGAGGTACTCAGGGGGAGACTCTTAGGCACCATTACATACAACTTTAGACTCTCCTTTGTGGTAATGAGCTTCATAAGGGCAAGTCCCATGCTCGAGGGCTCAGCACATCAAACTGCCAGTCCCAATGTTTGTGACAACATACGCTAGGGGATCAGCATCTCAAAGTTTAGAGATAGGCCTTACAATTCAGGGATAGAGTTAACTGCTGTAAGAGCTTACAATCTAGGGACTATTACAATTATTGTGTCCATGTTAGGCTATGTTCTAAGATTCAATTCTGAGTTTACACATTGTAGTTAGTCCATATTGGTGAGGCATCATCCCTCTCACCATGTTTTCTCTAGCACTTTTACTCCTATATATATATTTTCCTACAATTTTAGAGTTATATTCACATACCATAGATTTATCCACAGTGTACAATCAGTTGTTCATGGTATCATCATAAAGTTGTACATTTATCACCACAATCAGCATTTGAACATACTGATTACTACAAGAAAAAAAATTTTTTTTTTTTAGCAATAAGAAAAAATGATAAAAAGAAAAATAACATGTCATACAATACAATATACTACTAAGGACAGCAAATAACACCACTACCAAGAATTCCATATTACTCCCCTATATCCCCCTCTCATATACATTTAGCACATCCAATTGAATTTTTAAAAAAACTTTTTGTGGTGGTGTGGTAACATATACACAATTCTTAATTTCCCGTTTTAGCCACTTTCAAGTGTACAATTCAGTGGTATTAATTAAATTCACAATGTTGTGCAACCATCACCACCATCCATTACCCCAGCTTTTTTTTATCACCCCAGACAGGAACTCTATACTCATTAAGCAATAACCTATCATTCTCCCCACTCCCCAGCCCTTGGTAACCTCTAATCTACTCTCTGTCTCTATGAATTTGCCTGTTCTAGACATTTCATATAAGTGAGATATATAGTATTTATTCTTTTGTGTCTGACTTATTTCACTGAACTTAATGATTTCAAGATTAACCCACACTGCAGCAAGGATCAGAACTGCATTCCTTTTTATGGCCAAATAGTATTGTATGGGTAGACAACATATTGTTTACTCAATCATCTTTGGTGGTGGCAGCTGAGAAGGGGCTGGGGGAGACAGATGGGGACCAGCCTGGTTGTATGTAGAGCAGTTAGGCTGCTGTGCTTCTCAGCCCTAGCTAAATGGTAGCTTTAAAAACAAAAGTTTGGGTAATGGATAGTGGTGATTGTAGCACAACAGTGTGAATATAATTAATGGCACTGAATTTACATTGTATATGGGTTACTAGAATAAAACTTAAAAAAATAATCCATGGAACTACATAACACAGTGAACCACATAACTATAGTTAATAGGACAATGATAAAAATGTGCTTTCCAATGAAGCTTAAGAGGGGTGACAGTGTGATCGTGAAAACCTTGTGGATAGTACTCCCTTTATCTGGTGTATGGGTGGATAAGTAGAAAAATGGGGACAAAAAACTAAATGAAAAATAGTGTGTGGGGGGGTGATCTGGGTTTTCTTTTTTCTTTTTCTTTTTTATTCTGATCTTCACTTTGTCTGGTACAAGGAAAATGTTCAAGCAATAGATTGTGGTGATGAATGCAAAACTATATGATGGTACTGTGAACAATTGATTGTACACTGTGGATGATTGTATGGTATGTGAATATATCTCAATAAAACTGAATAAAAAATAAAATCCTTGGGGGTGCAGCTCAGTCGTCGGGATTTATAAAAGTCCCCCAGGGTAGATAACCGCTGCAGTTAGAGAAATGAAAAAGAGATGTTTTCTGCCAGGAAAACCAGTGACTGCCCAGTCAGGGCCCTATTAGAGGGTCATCTTTTCCTTTAAAAGGTTTACTGATACAGAAACTTTGTGTACCCAGAACTACCAGTTTCAAGGGAATGGACTCATGATAGTCAGCCTCATAAAGAATTGATGCATAAACCTACATATCAAAGTATCCATAAATAATGATAAATATAACTTCTAGGTGGACAGGGCACTTGAATCAATTGCCTAGCCTTTTCTCTCTCTAAATGGGAATCAATTGTATCCTTGTACAAGGAATCAGAGAAACAAGAGTTGAAGTATCATAAGGATAAAGCAACAAGGTCTATTGTAATGCATGTAACTGGAATCATGGGATTTCAGCCTGTGAGATTAGCTCTTCAGATCTACTGGTTATGATATCCATTTGCAGACCATGGGGAAAACCCACTAAAATATTCTCCCTCCTTGGATGATGCCTCTTTTTAAACCTCCATATTGACCAACCCCTTTGTTTCTTAATCATCCATCATATCATCGGTAATCAGGCCAAAGCATTAGCTATGCTGATACAATCACACTCCTGGGATTACAACCTGGTATATGGGAATCTGTATTTTATGCATGATTGTTCTATAAACCCACAACTTCTCTAAATAAAACAACGACAACAAAAACAAACTCTGCCCAAACTACTCCAAATCAAAATCCCTGGGACATGACTTCCAGGAGTATAAATCACCCTGGCAATGCGGGACATGACTCACCTTTGTTAGAATTGAGTGTTACTGAAACTTTTCATATATAGATTATCTTATAAGATGGGGTAGTTTTGTCAAATGACTGATCTTATTCACCACACAATAATTACTTCATTTCAGTCTCAGAGAATAGCTTTCACAGTTATGAGGGTACTTTTCTGAAATTCCCATGTTCTACCCACCCCTCCCCCTGCCCCACCATACCTGAGAAAACAACCGATAATTACTTACTTAATGTCAGTGATGTACTGGTTCAATGTGTATTTTGTACCATCCCATTCCCACACTGATGGAAAGTCAGGTCTTACATTTAAATATCTAGTGTCTTGCATGAAAGGGGAGCAGGGGGAAATAACATGCAGAACCGACTTTCAAGGTTCAACCTTAAGAGAACCCACTTTAATGGCTTCATGGTAGGCAAAAGTGTCGGTTCAGCATCTGACCTGTTAAGAGGAGGGAAGGTCTCTCTCAGGAGTTGACTGTGAGTCTCCACAAAGGGATTCAGCTCTCCCAGCACTTCCCAGGGCTTCTGCAGGTGATTTTTGATTTCTTTCGTCTTGACTTCACCCACAGATCTGGAGGGCACAGCTCCTGGCTTGTCTTGTCTCAGCCTTACTTTCTTTTACTCCATACCTTAGTGTTTACGACTTGCCTTAATTTCTGGTCTTGGTCTACATGTCTCTGGTTTCTGAACAAACCACTCTCATGGGACTTGGGTCTATCTTGAGTTAGAAGCTACAACAATGGTGATAGAAGTGACCAACAGTGAAGGAAGAAGGTCTTTCATTTGAAGACCCCACTCTCTCAAGATACAAGCTCTGCTTGGTCTCCATAGATAAAGGTGACCCACAACCAGGTGAGTTGGGGCTTGGATTGTGTGATTTTATCAGAGCTTCTGTGTCACGCAAAGAAAAACTAGGCAGGAAAGACTAGAAATTTCATTTTTTTATAGCATTTGGGAGTTAAGTATAATGCAAAATAGGTCAATTAAAGATAAAATCAGAAGCGAGATAATAGCCATCATTTATTGAACACTCAAGTATGAATCTTTGAACAATGTGCTTTAAGTTTTATAGTAACTTAGTAAAGTAAAGGAGATATTTTTATCCCAGTTTTACAGTTGAAGAAAATGAAGCTCTGAGATTAACTAATTATCTCAAAATCATAGAGCAAGGATGAGGCAGATTCAGGCTGGAACCTAAATCAGTTTAAATGAAAATCATCTATAAAAGTGATCTGCAGAATTTCTTTTGTTGTTGTTGTGATTAGTGGAACCCTTTTTCAATCAACCAAAATCTTTGAACATATAATCCAAATATATGAAAAAGATAAAACTTGGATATTTTGAAAGATGGATTGAAAGCCGCTGTTCTAAAGCAAATGGAGGTATTAGATGTTGACTCCTGAGATTAACCCACTACAAAATCTGGGCATTCAATTTAGCTCTAATACTACTGATTATTGCCCTGTGCCCAAGCTGGGAGTTTTTCTGTAGGGTCTTGTGTCAACCTCAGGCAAAATTCTAAGAATGTGAATTTTGCTTTCTGTGGTAAAATCTACTGTGCTCTGAATGAGTTTGTCACAGGTATAGATGATTGAAAAAGCTTACTCTTTATCGCCAGAATTTTGTCACGCATCTTCCTTCTTTGGCATGACATCCTTCCTAGCCTACCAGTCCAAACATTAAAAAATTTTAAATACTTTACATTTATCAAGATTTATAGTGTGCTACGCTCTCTTTCAAGTGCTCCAATCCTCAAAAATCCCTATGATGTAAGTACTATATTATTTACATTATCCCCATTTTACTGATGAGGAAACTGAGGCAAAGATTAAGTACTTTCCCCAAGTTCACCCAGAGGGTGGTGTCCTTCACCCATACTCATAACCAGTAACACCGGGTGCCTGATGTATCCAGAGGATACCACAGTGGTTATTAGGGAACCAGTAGTCTCATCAGGCCGAAAGGCCAGGTGCCAAAGTATTAAAAATGTTCTATTTGAAAGACTTGAACATTCCAAAGGGGCCCCACAAGATTAAAACTACCTTCCCCTTGATGATTGGCTTTTATTCAGGAAATAAGGTCTTAATCAAACAAGTCAAAAGAATGACTCTCAGCATAAGGAATTTCAGGTCACAGAGAAGTCGGGACAGGGGCTGTTTGGTCAGGAAGGCCTTGGAAACTCATCATACAGCAGCTCCCTACTTGGCTTGAATGTAATAATGTATGAGTCTGCTGTGTCCGTCCCCTTCCTCTGCCTGCCTGGAGCACCCCAAAAAGGCTGTGTGACACTCACACGTCTTTCAGTTTTAATAGTTCTAAAAGGGGCAATTGACTCTTAACATGATGTGTTCCACTGTCCTTGTTTCCATTCCTTCCATGGAACTATGAAAAAGATTTACTCTCTGGCTCAATTTTATGATAATTAGAGAGCCCTTATAGTGAATGACCTATAAGTTTCCCAGGTCCAGCTCTGGTCCCCTTCCTTCCAAGGTTCTCAGCAGTTACTCTCTGTCTGAACACCCAGAGCACTTCCAATTGCTATTTCATGTTTGACACTTGGGATATGCTACCTTGCGTTGCTATTGCTCTTTCTTTTTTATAGGCCTTTCATTTTCAACTAGTCTATAAAAAAGTAGAGTCTGTTAACTAAATGTTTTTGTATCTTCTGGCCCCAACATCCAACAGTAGGTGCTCAGTACATTGGTTTTTGATAATGGTACTTATGAACAAAATAATGAAAACTGCCATTGGATGTTGCCAGTCATTGGGAAGCATGATGCCTAGTGGGCTTTGGGGTTCAACTGAGTCTGAATTCCAGCTCTTCCCCATATTTGAAAGTGGACTTTGGGCAAATGACTTATCTTCTATGTACTTCATGCTCCTTCTCCTTAAATTGGGAACAGTACTTATCGATCTCTCAGGATTGCTATTTGGATTAAATTTGTTAAGTTTAAACTAATTAGCACCTTGGGAAACATTGCCAACTGGAAGTTATGGTTATACTGAAGTGATTAATAAGATTTAGGGGAACTGCCCTATAATATCCTGACCACCATACAATTCCTAAACTTTATGTGTAGAAGGAAGAAAACAGATCTGCAAAATATTTTAAATTAGTTATTTTATCAAGCTGATTTAATGTTTACGGCAATACAGCTGAGCACACTAGAAACCATCCCCTCACTGATGGTTCATGGTCATTTAATGAATAACCTATCACCATAAAATAAGGGGCAGGAGGTTGGCTGGAAGGCATGCCACAAATAATTCTATATTTTTTGGTTTCTATATTTGTATACTATATTTATATTCTTGGTTACCAAGTGCTCCCCTGCACTCATCTCCCTCCCTACCAGCACAGAGATTTTGAGTGGTTGAAGTTAGTTTGGGCAAGGATTCCAGATAGGGAAAAGCAAATATGTATAGCAGGAGGTCAGGGTAGAAGTATAAGCCGGAGGGGGAGGAAGAAATGCAGAGCTGATAATGGAAAGATAATGGGTGTGGGGGTGGGTTACAGCACCTTAATAACAGGGAGAGCCAGACACCCCAAACTTTCTCGGGCATCTGAGTGCAGCCCAGTATTACAACTCATCTTAAAAGAAGGTCTATGGAACATGGATTTCAAAATATTTGGGCCACCCAGCATGGAATTTTGGGAAATGGAACTATTGAGTAAAGCCATTAACAATTTACTTTCCGTTTATTTTCTTCACTGGCAGGAACTTCTCTTTATGCCTCTTTACTAGCAACCAGAGAAGAAATATATTAGCTGAAAAGCTTCTGTGTGCAGTGGGCCACCTGATGGAATTTTTATTACACAAAAAATGATCCCTGATGATAAGTTGAAAGTTTTCCAGGAATCTCTGGAATCTGATAAACCCTTCAGTTGAGCACACAGAGTCTCATTTTGGAGTAGAATGAAGGTGAAGAGCACAAAAATAAGCCATATTGATTTCTTTACTTTTGCAAATATTTGAATTTTGTAACTGGCATTCATTCCCAGCCTGCTGTCAACCAAATAGGAGGCTGGAAATCTGTGTTGTAGTGGACCAAGGATAGATTTTGAGGTTAGATTCTTGATTGGATTCTAGCTCCACCGCTTACTAGAGATAGTGGCTTAATCCCTCTAAGTCTCTGCTACTGCATCCTTAAAATGGATGTAATCATCCCTGTCTTACAGGTTGTGAGAATGCAGCCAAATAATTTAATAAAGCAAATACTACCTGGCCTTAGGAGACCCTCAAAGTTTAGAGTTTAGATGTCCTTATTCTTTCTCCTTCTTCTTTCTCTTATTCCAACTCTCTCCTCAAACCTGCCCTAGGAATTTTCTGTGACTCTCCTGTTTATCTGATCAGGAACAGCCTTTGGTAGATTTATGAAGAAGGCAGGAGACCTGAGGCAGGAGAGGGAGTGAGCCATGGAGCTACCTGGTAGAAAGTGTTCCAGCAAAAGGACCAGCCATTGCAAAGACCACATTGGGAGAGTATTCTTGGAGAGTTCAGGGAATATCAGAGAAACAGTGGGGGTGGGTGTGGGGATGGGGGTGGGCAGGCCGAAGTAGAGTGAGCCTGAGGGAGAGTAGTAGGGGAAGAGGCCAAAGAGGTATAGAGGGCAGATTGTGTAGGGCCTTGAAGGTTGTTACAAGGACTTGAGCTTTTACTCCAAGTCGCTTTGGAAACCATTAGAGAGTTCTAAGCTGAGGAGTGACATGTTTTGATTTAGTTGATAAAGGATCACTCTGGCTGCTGTTTAGAAAATATGTTATAAGGCAGGGATGAGGAGTGAGCAGGAGGCAAGGTACATGGGCAGAAGAAGGGATACCAGTTAGGATCCCACAAAATAATCAAAGCAGGAGTTGATATGGGTCAAAGAAGGTCAATAGCAGTGGAGGTGGTGAGGTGTGGTCAGATTTTGAACGTATTTTGAAGGTAGAGCATTTTAGGCTTCACTGACAGAGTCAATGTGTAGTGTAAGAGAGACGTCATCAAAGTTTTTGGTTTGAGAAATTGGAAGGATAGCAATGCTATTTTCCATAAAGGAACGGTTTGGGAGGAACACCAGGAGTTTAATTTTAGCTTGTAAAATTTGAGATGCCAAATAGAATTATAGGAGTTGAATATATGAGCCTGGAGTTCAGATGAGAGGTGCAGGCTACATATATAAATTTGAGTCATTGCCGTCAAGGTGATATTAGATCCACTAGGGAGTGAGTGTAAATAAAGAAGAGAAGAGGTTCCCAACAGAGCCCTGAGGCCTTCCATGATTTATAGCCAGGGAAATGAAGAAGAATCAGCAAAGAACACTGAGATGGAGCAGTCACTGAGGTCATAAAAAAACCAGCATAGTTTGGCATCATCCTGGAATCCAAAGGAAGAGGGGTATTCAGGGATGGAGTAATCACTTGTGTAGAAAGTTGATAGAACGAGAATTGACCATTGGATTTAGCAATGTGGAGATCGTTGGAAACTTGACAAGATTAGTTTCTGTGAAGTGATGGGAACAAAAGCCTAATTGGAGTAGGTTCAAGAGAGAATATGAAAGAAAAATTTGGAAACTGTCAATATAGACAATTTTTGAGAAGCTTTGTTATAAGGAGAGGAGAGGAGTTGAGTGAGAATATGGAATTGGAGAGGTGTTCTTTGTTTTGTTTTTTAAGATGGGAGAAAAATAATAGAATTTTTTTTTTTTGTGATGAGAATGCTCCAATAGAGTGGAAAATGTGAGAATGTCTGAGAGGGGACAATTGCTGGAACGGTGTCCTTGAGTAGGTGCTAAGGGAAGGGATCTGGTGCACAAATGGAGTGGATCGCTATAGGAAGGAACACGGATGGTTCATCCCTAGTTACAAAAAGGATGATAAAGTATATATGGATAAAGAGGTGGATATCATAGTGGGAGCTTGAGAAAGTTGTCTTCTGATTGCACCTGATTTATCGATGAACTAGGAAGCAAAGTCAGTGTGAAGCTGGTGATGGGAATGTTGGAGGCTTCAGGAGAGAGAAAAAAGTACTAAATTGACCAGAAGAGTGGAAGAATGAATGGATTAGGGATTGCCAAGTGAGTGGATTTAGAATTGCCAGGTAGCATTAAGGCCTCCCTGAGGTTGAAGTTCATAAACTGAGACCAACTACTTTTATATGGACAGATAAAAATATGGACTAGGTAGACAGCTTAATTTAACCAGGACCGGAGTTTCTCCGATTCATTATGAGGAAGGGAGAGAAGAATAAGATGTCTGAGGATTTGTGCAAATGACTGACTATGATGATGGTCCCTGGAAGCTAAGATAGGTAAGGAGGGAAGTGAATACATGAAGTGGGTAAGGAGCTATGAAAAGACAATGGGAGCAATGAATGGTGGGTCTTTCTGGAATCAAAATATTGTTAGAGTCGCATGACCCAGCAGTTCCACTCCCCATTAATATACCCAAGAGAACTGAAAACATGTATCTACGCAAAAAGCTGTACACTAATGTTTACAGCAGCACTGTTCATAATGGCCCAAAAGTGGAACAACCCAAATGTCCATCAACCAATGAATGGATAAACAACATGTGGTATATCCATATAATGGAATATTATTCAGCCATAAAAAGGAATGAAGTCTGGTACATGCTACAAAATGGATGAACTTTCAAAACATTATGCTGTGAAAAAAGCCAGAAACAAAAGGTCACATATTGTATGATTCCATTGATATGAAATATCCAAAATAGGCAAACTATAAAAACAGAAAATAAATTGGTGGTTGCCAAGAAATGAGGGGATTGTGGGGTGATAGCTGCGGGCTGCAGGGTTTCTTTTTGGAGTATTGGAAATGTTCTAAAATTGTAGTAATGGCTGCATAACTACAAATATACTAAAACCTATTGAATTGTATACTTTAAAAGGGTGACTTTTATGGCTTATGAATAATATCTCAATAAAGCTGATATTTGAAAAAAAAAGGGATTGGTCAGAGAGTGGGATGCTTGAAACAGAGCTTATGGGGGTTTGCATATTGGCAACGACTGGTGCTAGGGTCTGACCATGGAAGTGAGTGGCCAAGATGGTGAGGAGGAAGTCAAGGAAGGCAGAGACCTGAGTACTGGAGGACCATCTCTGAGGGTATGGGCGTCACCAAGACGAATGGCAGGAGCAAGGTTGGTGAGAGGTTTGATGGTGAGCCAGGTGGTAAAAGTCTTCAGGAAATGAGGAGAAGTGACCTGAGCCTTTGCAGATGACTACAACAAGGAAGCAAAGCAGATGGTGGAATCTGATAGCAGGGAGATCAAATCTGGGGGAGTGGTTAGAGAAAATGTTCTGGAGCTTGGATATTTGTAAAGGACTTAAGAAAATATCCTTAAGTATTAAGGGTCTAATGTACTTTTTATTCATTCATGCATACAACTCATCTTTACTCTCTTTCTTTCACCATTATTTAGTCATTTGGCCACCTCTGCAGATGGAGATAAGCATACTAGAGCCAGCTATGGGCATTGCCTGAGTGTCCCAACTCCCATACAACCATCTCTTTTCAATGTGTTTCCACAGAACACATTGCACAGTGATAGGGTGGAGGGCTATGCTGATCACTGTTTAACCTTTCCTTGATCACTATCATCATATTGGCTTTCAGTATTTTTAGTTACATTAAAACAGGGTATGGCTTTATTTTTTTTAAAGCAAGCGGGTGAGTGTTGCCTGTGTTTTAATTAGGTGGAAAATGTTTGATAGGCCTTGTCTTTGGACAGATTTGGGTTTGAATTTTGGCTCTGATAAGCTAAAACTTTGTAACCATAGGCAACTTACTTAATCTTGCTGAATCTTGATTTTGTTTTCAGCCAAATAGCTACCTCATAAGTACTGGTGGAAATTAAATGATATTATACGTGAGAAGCTCCTAACTAGTGCTAGGCACAACCAGGCATGTTATTTCTCTTCCCTCCATCTCTTTTTTCTTTCCTTGCCTTTATACTGATGATGCTTCTACTGCTTTGTTTCCAGCTTCCAGCATTTCCAGTATCTGGCTTCTGATCAGAAAGCTTCTCCTAGGGATGGCTGAAATGATCAAGTCAACTTCCAGATCAGCATAGAGTCACTCTAATAGTTTACATGCGTGTGCCATGTTATGCTTCTGAAAGTGTTCTATAAAAATTTTCTAATCTTACCCTTTAAAATAACACTGTGAGGTATATCCCATTTTATGGAGGAAAATATAAGGCATGATAACAACTAACATTTATGGGGCTTTTACTAAATGATGTTTTTCTAAACACTTTACATGTGCGAATATATTTAATCCTCACAGCAATCCTGTAAAGTAGATATTATAACCTCATCTCTCAGAGAGGGAAACAGGCACGAAGAGGTCAAGTAACTTATTTAAGGTCACATAGCTTTTAAGAATGGGGGCAGGGTTTAAATCTAGGCAGTCTGGTTTCCAAAGACCACGTGCTTAACCACTATACTGCATAAAAGGTAAGTAAACAAATCATTGTCGAAAATTCCTCAGTGAAGAAATCCTTGTGTTGGTTACGGTTCAGGAACCTTTCTCACCTTGGAATCTTATGCAGCTTGACTATGTTGGTAGTTGACAATGGTAACTAATACAACGTTATTGTTAGCCTCTACAGAAAGGGGACTTCTATACCTCATGCTTGAGTTTAATTATCCTGTTTCATTCTAACTCAACTACCCTTGAGAATTCTTTTGCAGAGACAAAAAGGTCAGGCTGTCTGAAATAATAGCAATATGAATCGCTATCCTTGTCACATTACAGTTCTACTTGTTGCAAGCGAAGTTCCAATGTTAATATCGAAACCAATACTTCAGAACCATAAACTTTCTCAAAACCATAAGTATGTAAACATAGGACAATGTGGTAAAACTTTAGGAAATAGTTCATAAGGTTAAAAGTAATCTTTCAATGATTCTCTGGCTGAAGTGGACTTTTCTTTAGGAAGCAGAAAACTGTCTGGTCTAAGTTGAACCGCTAGGCACTCATGAAACTCATCTCAGAACAGTAAAACTATCTAGTTTTTCACATTGTGGTTTCTTTACCAAGTACTAGAGGTCTGTTAGCTAAGGCATTATTTAGGAGTGAATGAATAAACATTCAACATATCTGGAGATTTGTTATTTTTCTGCTTGCTGCCACTGATTTTAGATTTTAATCACTAGAATTTGTCCCAGATCAGGAGTAGGGAAAGAAGAGAAGATGAAACTAAAGCCTGACCATTTGCAGTATCTCAGTAACTTGAATATAAATTTGATGAAGGAAGAGTTGGAAATTGTTAGCTAAAAGAAGATGGGATGTGTGTGTTGTGTGTGTGTGTATTTAACTTATTTTCCTATGATTCCTCTTCCTATTTTTTGGTAATAAAAAGTGAATTTATATATTTATAAAATACATGGAATGCATGCAACTTGTGGACTTTATTTTCCCATCATCCAAGCTCTCTATTGTTGTGGTTAATGAAAAGTTCTCTTTCTCTTATTTGTAAAATGTCTTATATATACGTTTTCTGTATATATTCTAGTCTTATGTATACGTTTTCTGTATATATTCTAATGGATGTTCTATACATATATGTATAAAGCAATACATAATATGCTATACTTCCATGAATAAATAGAGTGGGATCACTCCAATGAATGAAAACATAATGACTTAAACATAAACGGGGAAATTCAAAGGATCTTTCTTAGGACATTGAATAAACCTGCTAACTGAGATGACTGAAAGTATTTCAGGAATGAAGTAAAAGATAGATACCTTTAAGTTTAAAGGAAGTGCTTGCCCAAGTCTTTGATCTGAATGGAGAGAAGGAGGGAATTGAGGCATAGCCGGGGTCCAGCTAGCCTTGGCCTCTTGCTATGGGACAGATCCTCCCTCCGGCCTTCGAAGTTCACAGAGTTCACTGGGGTGAGGCCCGCAATGACTGCAGGGCTCAGGGAATTCACTGGGAGGGAAAACAATGCCACTGCCCTTTCTGAGGAGGCAAGGATTCCTGGGAACGCACAAACGCACACAAACACACCCCAGGAACTGGAGTCATGTTTGCCTCTGTGGAAAGCTAGGGGTTCCCATGGCTCCTACACACATTCAGGAGATCTGGAAAACTGGATTGGAGCTAGGACTACCTCACAGACCTCTTTCTAAGAAGTGAGAGCCCAGTGCCTGACTCCACAGAGAGTTCAAACACCAGAAGCTCAAAAGACTGAACTTGGAGCGCAGTGGCCCCATGTCTGTCAGTCATGGTTGCTGAACTTGCGCCTCCACCAATGCCCTGAAATGAGGGTGGGGCAGAGGAAGAATTAGGGGCAGGGGCAAGAGGCAGAGTCATCCACATAGAAAGCACGAACCCCAACCTCAAGAAATCACTGAATTTTAGAGCTTGAGGGGAACCTCAGAGATCAGTTAGCACTCAGGTCATCTGACAGATTCTAACTCAATCTCTTTATTTTCCAGATGAGGAAAATGAAGCCCAAAGAGGTCACGTGACTTGCTGAAGTCACAGATAGCTCATAACAGGACGAATTGGGTCTAGAATCCTCTTTTTCATTGCAGTCTAGTTATAGACTCCATCTAGTTCCTTCATCCTTGGCACACATACACAAATAAACAAGAAGCCTGTGGTCATTACAAAGCAAAATATGAATAAATAAAATTATAAAAAATGTATTTTCTCAGTATAAAAGTACTCTAAACTTGTAGAAACTTTGGAAAATATAAAAAGTATAATGTGGAAAAAAATCACTTGTAATCCTTCCACCTAAATATAATCATTTTTTTATTGAGATATATTCACATACCATGCAGTCATACAAAACAAATCGTACATTAGATTGTTCACAGTACCATTACATAGTTGTGCATTCATCACCAAAATCAATCCCTGACACCTTCATTACCACACACACAAAAATAACAAGAATAATAATTAAAGTGAAAAAGAGCAATTAAAGTAAAAGAGAACACTGGGTGCCTTTGTTTGTTTGTTTCCTTCCCCCATTTTTCTACTCATCCATCCATAAACTAGACAAAGGGGAGTGTGGTCTTTATGGCTTTCCCAATCCCATTTTCACTCCTCATAAGCTACAATTTTATACAATCGTCTTCAAGATTGATGGGTTCTGGGTTGTAGTTTGATAGTTTCAGGTATTTACCACCAGCTACCCCAATTCATTAGAACCTAAAAAGGGTTGTCTAAATTGTGCGTAACAGTGCCCACCAGAGTGACCTCTCAGCTCCTTTTGGAATCTCTCTGCCACTGAAGCTTATTTCATTTCCTTTCATTTCCCCATTTTGGTCAAAAAGATGTTCTCCATCCCATGATGCTGGGTCTACATTCCTCCCCGGGAGTCATATTCCATGTTGCCAAGGAGATTCACTCCCCTGGGTGTCAGATCCCACGTAGGGGGGAGGGCAGTGATTTCACCTTTCAAGTTTGCTTAGGTAGAGAGAGAGGGCCACATCTGAGCAACAAAGAGGCATTTGGGAGGAGGTTCTCAGGCACAATTATAGGGAGGCCTAGCCTCTCCTTTGCAGCAACAGTCTTCCCAAGGGCAAATCCTGTGGTAGAGGGCTCAGCCCATCAAACCACCAGTCCCCTATGTCTATGAGCACATTAGCAACCATTGAGTTGGGGCAGGCCAATACCCTTGCATTCTCCACCATCTCCTCAAGGGGGCTCTGCATATTTTTTTTCTTGTTTTTTTTTTTTTTTTAATTCTTTTTTTTTAAATCAACTGTATAAAAAATTTAAAAAAACATACAACAAAAGAACATTTCAAACAGACCATAATAAGGGAGTAAGAAAAAGACAACTAACCTAAGATAACTACTTTACTTCCAACATGTTCCTACTCTACCCCAAGAAAGTAACCTAATATAGCAACATTTCTGTGAACTTGTTCGTACTATACCCATCAGAAATTAACAGACCATAGTCATTCCTGGGCATTCCCAGAACATTAAATTTACCCACGATAGCTTATCTGTTCTTATTGGATTATCTTTCCCCCTCCCTTAATTCCTCTCTATTGCTAGTTCCCCTACATTCTACATTACAAACCTTTTGCTTTACATTTTTCAAAGTTCACATTAGTGGTAGCATATAATATTTCTCTTTTTGTGCCTGGCTTATTTCGCTCAGCATTATGTCTTGAAGGTTCAGCCATGTTGTCATATGTTTCATGACATTGTTCCTTCTTACTGCTGCGTAGTATTCCATAGTGCGTATATACCACATTTTATTTATCCACTCATCTGTTGAAGGACATTTGGGTTGTTTCCATCTCTTGGCAATTGTGAATAATGCTGCTATGAACATTGGCGTGCAGATATCTGTTCGTGTCACTGCTTTCAGATCTTCCAAGTATATACTGAGAAGTGCAATCGCTGGATTGAATGGTAACTCTATGTCTAGTTTTCTAAGGAACTGCCAGACTGACTTCCAGAGTGGCTGAACCATTATACAGTCCCACCAACAATGAATAAGAGTTCCAATTTCTCTACATCCCCTCCAGCATTTGTAGTTTCCTGTTTGTTTAATGGCAGCCATTCTAATTGGTATGAGATGGTATCTCATTGTGGTCTTAATTTGCATCTCTCTAATAGCTAGTGAAGCTGAACATTTTTTTATGTGTTTCTTGGCCATTTGTATTTCCTCTTCAGAGAACTGTCTTTTCATATCTTTTGCCCATTTTATAATTGGGCCGTCTGTACCATTGTCACTGAGTTGTAGGATTTCTTTATATATGCAAGATATCAGTCTTTTGTTAGATACATGGTTTCCAAAAATTTTTTCCCATTGAGTTGGCTGCCTCTTTACCTTTTTGAGAAATTCCTTTGAGGTACAGAAACTTCTAAGCTTGAGGAGTTCCCATTTATCTATTTTTTCTTTTGTTGCTTGTGCTGTGGGTGTAAAGTCAAGGAAGTGGCTGCCTAATGTTTCCCTACATTATCTTCTAGGAGTTTTATGGTACTTTATTTTATATTGAGATCTTTGATCCATTTTGAGTTAATTTTTATGTAGGGTGTGAGGTAGGGGTCCTCTTTCATTCTTTTGGATATGGATATCCAACTCTCCCAGCCCCATTTGTTGAAAAGTCCGTTATGACCCAGTTCAGTGACTTTGGGGGCCTTATCAAAGATCAGTTGGCCATAGATCTGGGGGTCTATCTCCAAATTCTCAATTTGATTCCATTGATCAATATGTCTGTCTTTGTGCCAGTACCGTGCTGTTTTTGACAACTGTGGCTTTATAATAAGCTTCAAAGTCAGGGAGTGTAAGTCCTCTCACTTCGTTTTTCTTTTTTAGAGTGTCTTTAGCAATTCGAGGCACCTTCCCTTTCCAAATAAATTTGATTACTAGCTTTTCCAAGTCTGCAAAGTAGGTTGTTGGAATTTTGATTGGGATTGCATTGAATCTGTAGATGAGTTTGGGTAGAAGTGACATCTTAATGACATTTAGCCTTCCTATCCATGAACATGGAATATTTTTCCATCTTTTAAGGTCCCCTTCTATTTCTTTTAGCAGAGTTATGTAGTTTTCTTTGTACAGGTCTTTTACATCTTTGGTTAAGTTTATTCCTAGATACTTGATTTTTTTAGTTGCTATTGAAAATGGTATCTTTTTCTTGAGTGTCTCTTCAGTTTGTTCATTTCTAGAATATAGAAACATTACTGACTTATGTACATTAATCTTGTATCCCACTACTTTGCTAAATTTGTTTATTAGCTCTGGTAGGTGTATCATCGATTTCTCCGGGTTTTCTAGATATAAGATCATAACGTCTGCAAACAATGACAGTTTTACTTCTTCCTTTCCAATTTGGATGCCTTGTATTTCTTTGTCTTGCCGGATTGCCCTGGGTAGCACTTCCAGCACAATGTTGAATAACAGTGGTGATAGCAGGCATCCTTGTCTTGTTCCTGATCTTAGAGGGAAGGCTTTCAGTCTCTCACGATTGAGTACTATGCTGGCTGTGGGTTTTTCATATATGCTCCTTATCATATAAATATAATCATTTTTAACAATTTGTTGTATTTCCTTTCAATGAGCAAGTATAAACTAAAGTCATAAAGTATGGACCCAAGTTCTGGGACAAGGATTCTGTCACAGAATAAAGGAAGACATTTGTCTGTAGGTCCAGGGATGTGATCTGTAGTCAGACATTCCTTCTAGCCTTCTTTTCTCTCCCCGAGGGTCAGAGGGGCTCAGATTCATAGGTTAGGGGAGTTTGTAGCTTAGGGCTTCCTACTATCTTTTGCTTGTATATCTGATGGGGAGCTTTTGGCTGCAAGTAAGAGGACGCTTAACTAAACATGGCTTGAACAATAAAGACATTTAATTATCTCATGGTACAGGAAGTCCACAAACAGACAATTTGGGGATTGGTTTAGCAGTTCAGTGATGCCTTCAAGTTGTAGACACTTAACCTGTTTCATCTCTGTTGACCTCAGTATGACAGCAATGTCTCTACCTTGATCATGGGATGACTGCAGCAGTAGCTCCCAACATTACATTTTCCCATATAGCAGCAACCAAATGAGAGAAGGGCAAATAGGTTTCATCTAGTGAACCTTTTTCTTTTTGTCAGAGGAAAATCTGCCAGCACATTTCATAGCCTCATTCAGCAAGATGGGGTCACATGGCTGTGCCCTAGGTGCAAGGGAGGCTGGGAAAGTCAGTATTGGGCATGTGTAGTGTCTGTGATCGGACATGGCTCTGCTGGTCAGGAAGAGGTGTTAGAGGAGGACTGTTGGATGGGAAAACAACAGTGTCTATGACATACAGTAAAATAAGCGGTTGTAAATGAGCTGGAGGACCTAACAATTATGGCTAACTTTTTTGTTCCATAAAATAACTCATTTTAAGCTCTAAAAAATTTATGTATGACTTTTTGGAAAACTAAATTGAAGGCTTACAATGTGCCTATGTGATAAATACAATGTGGTCAGTGGAAATCATGAGCACTACAGGAATACAGAGGGAAAAGCCATATCTAGGGGCTAGGGTTCCTGCATGCATTCATTCATTCATTTGCTAAGTCCATTAGTCAACTATTAGTTGAGTGGCTATTATGAGTCCAGGCACAGTGCTAGGTCCTAGAATACACTGGTGCATAAGACCAGGCCAGATCTCTTTCCTTGTGGTCTATACATAATCTAGTGTAGGGGTCAGAAAATTAATAAGTCAATATTTTAAAAATGACAGACTGTAATGCTTACCATGAAGGAAATAGGCAGTATAATATGACAGGGAATAATAAAGTGTGGGAAACTTAGATTGAGCAGGATCCAAGTTTTCAAAAAGAAAACTTCTCTGAGAAGGCAATCTTCCACTTGTGACACAAAGAATGAGAGGGATGTATTTGTGGAAAGAACCAGGTAAAAGCTTGCCAGGCTGAGGGAAAAGCAAGGGCAAAGGACCTGAGGCATAAAAGAGCTTAGATGCCAGAAAGTGTCAGAAGGGCAATGCGACTAGAACCCACTGAGAGGGGTAGAGTGGATGCAGTTGGCCATGATAAATAATTTGGATTGAATTCTAAGTGCATTGGCAAAAAGCCATTGAATCATTTCAAGCAGGGGAACGACACTTTCTGATTAGTGAGTGGCAAGCAAAGCTATTTCAGTTGAGGGACTTGGTCTGAATTTTGAAATTCAGAAAGAGAGAGAAAGTGGCAGGGAATCTCAGGTAGTCAAAAGAGCAAATGTATGTAGGGGGAGATGTGTAAGATGTATTTAGGGGGCAGTGGGTCAACCAGCCTGGCTGGAGCTAATGGTTGCGCAGGGGAGCATTGAAATAAAACAATGAAAAAGTAGATTAGTGGCAGATTGTGGAGAATTTTGAATGTACAGCTGACTTTGCTTTGAAGTCCAGGAAGAACATGCCAGATTTCCTCAGTTTGTCCCTCCAGAGCCCACGCCACCTGTTCTCTGCCCAAGCAACTGACAACAAGAGGCTTCCTTGGTGCTCTGCCCTAATCAGGTTGGAGGGGTGGAACATCAGGACTCCATCCCCCGACAGAAACTTTGAACAGCCAACAAGAACTGGCAGAAACATCTTTCTTAAATTTCTGGAAAACAGTTAAAGGACAAGGGCAAGTGCCAAATTAAGGAAAAAACTACTGAAAAGCAATAGGATCTTGTGGCACACTGGCTGGCCCCTCCATCACCCCACACCAGCGCAGCACGGAGCCAGCCCGTGCTCCCAGTGCAAATCCTTGGTCTCGGTTCTGGAGGGAACAGAGTAACCCTTATGCATGTGAGTCTGGCCCACTCTGTCTGGTGGTGGACCAAGGGACTTTAGCTCTCCACACATTGCTGTGGTAGAGCAGTCAAGTTTTGCTGCCTGGGGCAAGGGATTGCTGGCTATAAGACATACTGAGCAGTATCCAGGACTGAGAAGAAACTGTTTCTGTGCAAATGGGACAATTCCTAAGGCCACATGCACTTGCTTAAGATGTATATCCAGAAAGGATCAGGGAAGCCCCTGAGCTTTGGCCTGGAACTATTCTCTAAATTCATTTTGTAGATAAACTCCAAAGGAAAGCATGGATTTAGGTCATTCAGGAAAGACTGGAAAAGGTGATTTCTTTATTTCCTTCCCTTTTTTTTTGTTAGCTCCTGGCATGTGAGGAAAACTGTTGTAACACTAGTTGGATGCAAACTCAAAGAACAGGCGCCTCAGAGTCTAAATTTCAGAGATGACGCATTAAAATATTCAAATGTCCAGGTTTCAACAAAAAGTTACAAAACATACCAAAAAACAGGAAGCAATTACCCAAGTAAAGGAGAAAATTAAAGCATTAGGAGCCATCAATGAGGAGGACCATTGTGTCCTGGCAGGGGAAGAACTTGGACATACCAGACATAGACTCTAAAAAATTGGTCCTAAATACACCCAAAGAGCTAAAAAAACACATGGACAAAGAACTAAAGGAAATCAGGAAAATGGTAGATTAACACAAAGAGAATATCAATAGAGAGATGGAAATTATAAAAAGGAAACATACAGAGCTGAAGGCCACAATAACAGAAATTAAAAATTCCTTAGAGGGGTTCAATAGATTGCAGCTGACATAAGAATTAGAGAACTTGAAGATAAGACAATTGAAATCAGTCTGAGAAGCAGAAAGAAGACAGAATGAAGAAAAGTGAACAGGGCCTGAGGAACCTGTGTGTCACCATCAAGCATACCAAGATACACATTGTGGAAGTCCCAGAAGGAGGAGAGAGAGAAAAAGGAGCAAAGAAAATATTCAAAGATATAATAGCTGAAAACTTCCCAAATGTAATAAAAGACATGAATATACATATCCAAGACACTCAACAAACTCCAAACAGGATAAACCCAAATAGACCCATGTTATGGCTTATTATAATCAAACAGTTGAAGGCCAAAGATAGAGAATTCTGAAAGCCGCAAGAGAGAAACAACATGTCACATACAAAGGAGCATCAGTAAGATTAAATGCTGATTTCTCATCAGAAACCATAAAGGCAAGGAAGCAGTGGAATGACATATTTAAAGTGCTAAAAGCAAAAATGGCCAGCCATGAATTCTATATCTGGAAAAACTGTCTTTCAAAAATGTGGGAGAGATTAAGACATTCCCAAATAAACAAAAGCTGAGGGGGTTCATTGCTACTAGACCAGCCTTACAAGAAATGCTAAAGGGACCTCTGCAGATTGAAAGGAAAGGACAATAGACAATAGATTTGATCTGTAAATAAATAAAGATCTCCTGAAAGGGTAACAACATGGGTAAATATAAATGCCAGTTCTATTGTATTTTGGATTTGTAACCACTTCTTACTTTCTACAGGATTGAAAAGGAAAATGCATAAAATGTAGTAAGTCAGTGATTTAGGACTCAACATATAAATATGTAATTTATGACAAAAACTACATAAAGATGGAGGGATGGAGGGGTATAGGAACATCTTTTGTATATACTTTTGAAGGTAAGTTAGTATCAAAGCAAAGGAGATTACTATAGATTTGGAATATTAAAAGAAAATATTGGTGAATATGTAAGCTCATAAAGACAGACATTAGAGTACAGGTTTAGGGGTTGGAGGCAGGGAGAATGGAGAGCTAATACATAATGGGTATAGGGTTTCTGTTTGGAGAGATGGGGAAATTTTAGTAATGGAAGTTGGTAAGGGTATTGCAATGTTATGAATGTGATTAATCCCATTGAATGGTTTACTTGGAAGAAGTTGAGATGGGGAAATTTATGTTGTATATATAGTCCCACAATTAAAAAAAAGAAACAAGGAAAAAGCAACTAAAGAGACAGTGACAATTAAATGCAATATATTATCATTGATGGTATCTAGCAAGGGAGGAGAAAGGGCTCAAGGGGACATTATTGAGACATATTAAAAAATTATAATATAGACTGTAAGGTTTCTATCAATGTTAAATTTATTGAATTTGATAACTGCACTTATGGTGGTTACATAAATGAATATCTTTGTTCTTAGGAAATATACATGGAAATATTAAGTTTTCAAGGGGTATAAGGTATACAACTTACATTCAAGTATACACAAAATGGATTGATCGATAGGCAGGCAGACAGACAAATAGATGGATTGATAAAATGATATGGCAACAGTGGCAAAATGTTAAAACTGTTGAATCTGGTTATTGGTAGAGGTTGGAGTTATCTGTATGGGGTTTGCATTATTTTTGTAACTGTCCTGTAAGTACTGTCCTGTAAGTTTGAAAGTATTAAAAAAAAAAAAAGTCTTCCTTGCTCTCTTGACTTTGGCTGGGGTTAGCTGATGGGACACCAGGAGAAGGGAAGAGAATGAAGTCAGGTTATTTGCTCCCCTGGTTACTCCTTGTCTTCTTGGGCTGGCAGTGTCCCTCTACTGAAAGTCACTGGTCCTCTGAAGGCAGCCTTCTCTGCATGACTCTCTCCTTCCAGGTTTTGGAGCTGCTCCTGGCCTCAACCTGCCTGTCACGTAACAGCTCTGATGCTGCTAGCCTGGGTTCCTGCACTTTCACGTATGGTTCTCCCATACCCATACCTGTGCGAAGAGTTCCTTTGTAAATTTCTCCTCAAATTACTCAATAATTTGTGTGTTATCTGTTTCCTACTGGAAGCTGGGCTATACAGGAAGCCACTAATTGTTTTTGAACAGATACAACGATTGATACACTATATATTTTTAAGACGAATATGTCAGTGGTAAATAGTAGGGTTAGGAAGATTAGTAAAGTGCTTATAGCAGAGATCTTAAATGTAAAATGAATAAGAACAGTGACAATGGGAATGGGAAGGAAGAGGTGGGCATAAGAGAATTTGCAAAAACAAGACTGGTGGCTGAGAAGCTGGCAGGTTGACAAGGCAGGAGAAGGAAAGAGAGGAGGATGTCTGCTGAGCTCTATGGCTCAGTTCCCTGTGAGGGTCAGAGAGCCACCCAGGCCTGCTGCTCTCTTTGCATTTAGCACCTTCCTCTTTCTCTCCACCTTGTCTCTCATAAGTAGGTACATCAATAAATAATGATGATAACATATTTGCATAAGGCTTCAAAGTTTTCAGAGAACTGTCACATACATTACCTCATTTGATTTTCATAGCAGCTCTGTGAGGTACATAAGTTAAGGATCATTAATCCTTTTATTATTCAGGAAATGAAGCAGAGTCATGGGACTCAAACCCCGTCCTCTGACTACAAATGCAATGCTCATTCCACCGAAAGGTGGTGGAGAATTGAGTATGTACATCTTTTTTACCTCCCTCCCCCAAGAATAATAGTAATAATATTGATATACTCTGTGTGATAACAATATTCTGTGTCAGGTATTGTGTTAAACTTTATATTCATTATCCTCATCTACTTGTATTTTCTCAACAATCCCTGGAGGTAGGGACCGTTATTATCACCTTTCCTATTTTTCAGGCAAGTAAACTGAGACTTAGAGGAAAAAGGTAACTTGCCTTTTTAGGTCACATGGCTAGTAAGTGGTAGAGACTCTGGAGCCAGGGCTCTTAAACACCAGCCTTACAGTGTGGAGCTGTAGTGAGCCATAGGGGCAAGAGAAGGGTAAGTCTTGATAGAGAGAATAGGCCTCATTGCTTGGTGACTGACTCCATCAGCAAGGCCCTAGGACTAAACAGCCTGGAGAAACTCCCAACAGACCAGGAGCACTCCAGGAATGGCAAGACTTTCTGGTCCCATCAAATCAGAGGATGCTGGGGTGAGGTAGGGTTGGGGCAAACATGTTCTGATCTATACACTGAACTTTTGGGACTATGGCATTACCACATTTATTCTTCAAACACATGTTGAACATCTAGGTGCTGAGGATACCAATCCAATAAGTCATGTCTGTGCCTTCAAGGAATTAACAGTCTAGTGAGGGGCAGGCTCAAGTAAACAGTTAACCTTTAGTGGGTAGTGCTGTGATAGAGTACATGGGAAAGCATAGAAGAGGAATGTAACCCAATCTTGAAGGGTCTGGCGATGGCTTCCTGGAGAAGGTGATCACTGAACTGAGTCTTGAAAGATGAGCTGGAGTTAGCCGGGCAGAAGAGGCTTGCTGGGGGCTGAGGGTGGGAGAGGAAGCAGCTGCATTTGACAAGTTCTGAGGACATAAGAGAGTGCAGCTTTCCTAAAAACTGTCCATGGCTTTGGTGTGGCCGAAGGGGAAAGAGTGGGAAGAAATGAAGCAGGAGAGGCAGGCGAGGACCAGATAATGAAGAGCACAGATGCCAAGCTCAGGGATTTGGACCATCCCATGAAAAATGATGAGCCATAGAACAGTTTTGCATCTGGGAGTGCTGTAGTCAGACTAGGTGTACTTAGGCCTGTGGTAGCCTGTGAAGGACCAAGAGTGGGAGGGTTGTGGGACAGGGACTAGACTCCGGTCAGGAAGAGCAGACAGGAAGTTGTTGCAAAACCTCAGGCCATTCTCTTTAGTTCCAAACAGCCTGCTGCTTGTAGTGCAGAAAGGACCTTACTGAAGTCTGTGAAGCGATCTCACTGACTATGGACCCATAATCTCTTTACTGAAATGAACCTATGGCAATGTAAATGATAAGACACTCTAACAGTCTGGAACTCTGTATGTCTCCAAGTTTGGCTTCCTTCTCTAGCCCTAAGCCACATGCTAGCTCCTACCCCTGGGCTCAGCCAGACCTCTTTTTCCCTCAGCTCCCTTTGCTACAGAGGAAACTCTTCTCTCTTCTGAGTCTCAGGCTCACACCTCGATTGCAGAATGAGGGAACTCTCATTTTACTTGCTTAACAGCTGACCTGAGTACCACCTTCTGATCCCTCAGAATTTCTCTGAACTGGTCTCAGTGTACCTTCCCTTCTTGGATCTATGTCTATGTCGTTCCATACTCTTTTGTGTTCAGGATTGCATGCTTTTTCTAGTGTCCATTCTTTGCAGCCGTTCTTACTTTTATTACCTGAGTTTTCCAAAATAGGCCTCCTTTCTCTTAGCTCTATTTCTGTGTTCCCTTTTTTGGTTAGTACCCTTTCCTAAGATTTGTACATCCACTTGTTGATAATAACCTTTCAGTCTATCCCAGTTCAATAGGAATATTCTCATGTCTAAAGCATCTACATTAAAGTCACTCATCACATATATGAGAGGTAGGGGCTCTCAGGTCCACATATATTTGGGCAAGACTCATGTGCCACAAAAAGAAGGGAGAAAAATAATTTGGAGCTTATGTTAGAGATGCAAGGCTTGTTTCTATGCCTGTCTTTGCCTAAATAATCCAGAATTTCACCATTTCTTGCTGGGAGCTTTATTTAGCCACCAGAGCAGCTTAGGCAACTTGTCTCTGCACAACTCATTTATTTTTATTATTTTAATTTTCTATTAATGACAACAATAATATCTGTATCAGTCAGAAGAAACTAGATTATGCTGCAGTAACAAACAACCACCAAATCTCAGTAGCTTAAACTATCACAGGCTATTTCTTGCTCATGCTACTTGTCCATGATGTACCTAAAAAGTAGCTGCCCCCTTCAGATATTCAGGGGCCTTGGCCAATAGAGCAGCTACTGTCTCAAGTGTTGTCAGTCACCATGCCAAAGAGAAAGGAAACTCCAGAAGGTCTCTGCCTGGGAGGACACATGTGTGTTCTGTTCAAAACACCTTGACCAGAACTAGTTATATGGCTTCATACACACACAACAGTTCCAGCCTGGAACTCAGAGAAAGGAGTGTTTCCTCTGCAGCCAAAGTGGAGGAGAACCAGGAAAACTTGTTGAACAGCTTTAATGACCATTACTGTGTTTATCAGCATTTAGCCTGTGACACCATTAAACTAAACACAAAGCAATTTAGAAAGACTAGCCTCTTCCTTCTCAAACCTGTAACTAGCCACCTAAGGGTCTTGAGTCCTCTTCTCTGTCGTAGATTTCAATACCATCATCCCCAGTGTTCCACACTGATTTTCCACTTTTATATTATGCACCTTATGACTTTTATAATGGAGCATATTTCATTTTTGCTCTTGCCACCCAGAAACTTACATACAAATTTGCACTATACCACACTCCAGATGGTCCTTATTACCTGCAAATAATCGATACCAGAAAAAGTCTGCTTACGTGAATCCACCTTAAAACAGGGACCCAAGTATGACTTTTGAGGATGTATCATTGAAAAATGAAACAAACTGCAAAAATGAGTTCATTCAGCCTTGCAGTTTAAAAAATTTAAGTTACCATTGCAACTGTTTATTAAGTCTCAGAACAAAGAATTAATCATGTTGACTTTTTTGGTCCTAATTTTCTGACAAAATTTTAAGATAACTTAAGTGTTTAATCCTTTATATTCTGCCTCTTTTGAAAGATGTTCAAGTCAGTTTTGCAAATTGATTTGCATTTTATTTGCTTTGTGTGTTGGTTGTTTCCAATACAACCAACCAGACTGGCAAAGACTTTGATGCGATAGGAGGAGACGGGAGCTGGTGCTAACCTGCAAGGGTGTTTGAGTGGAACCTTATTATATATCTTGTCTCTTTGCTAGGGAATGTTTTTGAGTTATAAAGACTGTGTCTCCCTATGAAACCCTGTAACTGTGGAAACCTGGGTAATGAATACTCAAATAATGGGAATCCCTATATGTGGAATGCATTCCTTGGAGTTAGTCTTCCCCTTGGCTTTTGTTTTATTACTTTTTTCCTTTTTGCTCAGATTCCTTCAACTATGTCCTTTACTCTTTTGTATTTTAAAGGAGCTGCCTCAATTCTTTTGTGGAATGAGGCGGGCCATAAATAAATAGATGGAGATAAATACTGACTACTGAACTTTTTAATTACCCCCAAACTTGTTTTGCAGAATCACTTGCGTTGGGAAGGACAAGGGGTCTATGAACTTTTTTTAAGGCAGTGAAGAAAGCTGAGTGACCCGTGTTTGCTTCAGTGAAGCTTGACTCTTTTCCTGCCTTAATAGTAAATCAAGACCTGTGTTCGTGTCTCGGTTTTGCAGGGCTGCAGCTCATTTGGATGGCCTATACGGTGTCACTGGATAACTTCCTGCCCTTGGACCTCTCTCTGAAACAAAAACTTCCTCTGAAGGAGGGACTCTCTATTTCACTTATAAATCAAGTTAATTCCTGTTCTTTGACTTTAAGAAAATGGCCTCTTGCCTCCTCCCAGCAAATTTCTTCCCCTTGGTTTCTTCAGTTGCTAACACAGACTTTCTTGTGGTGGAAACACTCAGAAAATATTAAATTTATTTATCAAAACCATAAAACCCTGCAATTCATGAAACACACCTCTATAGAGCCCTTACTATGTGCAAGAGGGCCTTCAGGTCTGTTTGTTTGTGCAATCTTCACACCAACTCTGTCTGACTAATCTTATTTTTCCCATTTTTATGCTGAGGAAATGGACACTCAGTGAAGATGCATAGTTTTCCCCAGACCACCCAGTACTGGAAATGGGATTCACGCTCATGTTGGTCCAACCCCAGAGCTCCTGGTCTTTATACCACAGCTTCCTCCATGTCTTTTATTATGCTTTTCATCCAGGTTATGAAACTTGGAAAAGAAATAATATGCCTTCTATTTAGAAAATAACAAAAGGCAAGTGATATTTAATTTTTAATATTAACAGCTCTCTATATATTTCAACTTAAAGTAAAACTATGGATTTCTCTCTGTAGATCATTGTATTAGTTTCACAACTGCAAAAATAGATACCATACAATGGGTTGGCTTAAACAATGGTAATTTATTGGCTCACGATTTTAAGACTGTAAGTCCAAAGTGGAGGCATCAGCAAGGCCTTGCTTCTCCCTGAAAACTGTGGTGTTCTGGGGTTGGCTGCTGCTGATCCTTGGGTCCTTAGCTTTTCCATCACATAGCAATGCACATGGTGGTGGCTTCTTCTTTCTCTTCTGGATTCTGCTGACTTCTATCTTCTCTCCACCATTTATCTTTCTCTCTCTCTGTCTGAGCTATCGTCCTTCTGCTTATAAAGAACTGCAGTAATCCAGATTAAAGCCCAACCTGGTTCAGTTGGGCCACACTTTAACCTGAAATAAACTTCAAGAGATCCTATTTACAATGGGCCCACACCCACCAGAATGTGGAGTAGGACGCAGAACATGCCCAAACTGGGGTACACAATTCAGTCCGCATAGGCCTCTTAAATGTGAGGAACATAATGACACCTCACATTCATATGTCCCATTTCCACTGAGAGGCACTGTCTTATCATAATGCAGAACAAGCAACATTATTCACATTTTATAGGTGAGAAACTGAGGTTCAGCAAGGCTAAGAGACTTGTCCAGGGCCCCACAGATAGAGAGGGCCAGAGTTGGGATTATGAGGCAGGATTCTGGTTCCTAACCCTGTGTCTTTCCTCTACTATAATATGCATCACTTTATGACCCGAAAAAGGAATTTTCAACAGTATAAACCTGATGACTTTGGGGTTAGACAGGAAGCAAGTGGGGAGAAGAGGAGGAATCACATCTGTCTTCTTGTGCCATTTGAATGTAACACTCAAATAGCTTTGTTCGAGCGATTCTTAATAAATTTCTTTATCTACATACATTTCTATCTTCCTATTTTTGGTTTATTGCTTTGATACAATTACTGCACTTACGGAGAACATATTTCTCCTCAAATTAACAACTGCATAAAACAGCAAATGAATTGTACATTACGTTGTGTTAACTGTGGGTTATTGAACTGTCTCTACCACCCCAGGCTCCTGCCTTTCTCATCATCCAGGAAGGAAAGTAGGCAGGAAAGGAAAATAAATCATTAAAGAATTTAGAGATTAAAATGCAGGTGAAATGCAATGTGGTAGACTTACAGGAGGATTTCTATTTTTATTAAAACTACAGATAGAATTGCATGTAAATAGAAGTCATTAAGTGTTCAGTTTTATGTAGCAAGGCTATCTCCCCACGTTGCTGGTCAAAGCATCCACTCTCTTTCCCACGTAAGCTGTGAATTCTGTTGCACCTGTAAGTCCTTATAATAGGTGCAGACTTCTTAGGATTCCGGAAAGAAAGGATCAAAATGCAGAGGTGTTGGGTGTCTGGTTTCTCAGGCATTTGAAGAATTAGGCAGACGAGTGAAGAAGTGTTGGTCTGGGGATAAAGGCCTGGGGGAGTCTCAGAGGGAGCGGGCTGAAGGGCATGGACTTTGAAGTCAGAGTCTTGAATCCCTGTCCTAGCTCTATTGTTTTACTGACTGTGCAGCCTGGACAAAGATATTTAACTCCTGTGAGCCTTAATTTTCTTATTTATTTAAAAAGTCACTGTGACACTTAAGATGGAGATGAAGTTATTGGACACAGAAGGCACTCAAAAACTGGTAGTGATGATGATGATAATGAATTCATTTAAATGATAAATATTGAGCATGGTTCTGTGCAGGCACCATTTTGAGCATTGGGGATAAGCCAGTGAACAAACAAGCAAAAATCCCTGCCCTCATAGGGCTGACATTCTAGTGGAGAGAGACAATAAACAAGATAAGTAAAAAATAAGCAAGTCAGACAATGATTTGAGAGAGAGAGAGAGAGGGAGGAAGATATGTAGTATTGGGTATTAGGTGAGGTTGAAATTTTAGAGGGATGGCCAACAATTGGCCTGAATGAAGTTGAATTTCTGTAAAGACCTGGAGGAGGTGAGGGAGAAAGCCAAATGGTTATCTGAGGGAAAAGCTTTCCCGGCTGAGGAACATTAAGTGCAAGGACCCCGAGGTGGGAGTGTGCCTGGCATACTCCATGTGCCATCTGGAGGCCAGGGGTTTGGTATTGAGGAAACAAAGGGGAGAGCAATAGGAAGTAGAACAGGAAGTAGAATCAGAGAAGTAATAGGGCCAGATCCAGCAGTGCCTGTAGTGCATAGGGAGGACATTGGTTTCTACTCTGAGTGTGATGGGGCGGGTCATAAGAAGGGGTGTGGCCTGATCTAATTGAAGTTCCAACAGGATCACAGGTTGCCACCAATGATACGCTTAGGATCATGGTAATGCTGCTGCTGACATGCTGGGAAGGAAGGAGAACAGGGCTGCAGAGGTAGAGAGGCAAGGTATTTGAACTTGGAGGGCACAAACCCTGGAGAGGCAGAACGTAAGATAAACCCCAAAATGGCAGCTTCGTTCTTCCTAATTTAGAGTGGGGCTGTGGGGTTTAAGAGAGAAGAAAAGAGACCAGCCTAGCTTCATATCCTCCCAAACTCCACACCCAGGTGCCAATGTGGACATAGAAAGCATCATTGCTGGAAGCTCTCTTTATTAACTCTCCTCACCTCTGCCACATTGCAGACCCTCTCCATGCACAGGCTCACCTCCTACCTTCCACTTTAATTATCTTGGCAACAAAAATATGTGTATGGAATCCCTACTAAGAGCCAGATGTACTCCTGACAATGTGAATTCAGTGGAAACAATTTGGGCTAGTTTCTATCACAGCGAGTCTCTCCTCACCATTTAAATAGAATTCCTATAATGAAACCATGCAGAATGTGACAAGCTGAATATCCACTTTTTTTTTTTCATTCAGAGAATTTGATGATCTTAGGAGACCCAGAGTAGGAAATAGGAGTCAGAACCAAGGAAGGAGATGCCGTGATGGAACTCCCAGATTTCATCAAATTTAAGATGCCTTCTTAGATGTCCCCTTATTCTGTGTACCATTAAAAAAGAAAAATATGCTACTAATAATTGTGACATAATGTCTTAACAATATTCCTGAATGATGCATGAATCAGTCATATCAGTCTCTTATTGCTTTGAAATTTCTTTCACCTAATCTATGGGATTTGACAATTCCTACTTCCTTCAGTACTTTGCTTGGTGTGTGATCATTCTTTTCCCCACATATCTCAGAAGCAAAACATAACACAGTTTCATCCTCTTGTGAGTGACTTTTTTTCTTAGGTCCCAGAAAGCACTTGGTTATTGCTTTGCATGAAAGTATGTAATTATGGTCATTCCTTCAGCAATGAATATTTATTTAACTAATTTCCAATTTATGTTCTGCTGCTCTGTTTCTGGGCCTGATGCTCAAAAATTTTTATTTGAATGCTGAATCATAGTAAAATCTTTAAAAGATATTTTATACAACAATTAAACTCAATTTAAGTGATGGTAACTATGGCCAAATTTGCATAAATGCAATATATTGGCAGATGGCAACTATAAGATGCTATCAGCATAAGACACATTTGATTTGAGCTGTTAAAATGTGGGGGGAGAAATGTGTGTCGTAATGACAGTAGAGATGGGCTCTTATGCAAATGTGTGGCAGGGTAAGCCAATAGCTGCAGTTGATGACAAAAACCATCCATGGGAGATGGACAATGGGGGAGATAACTAGGCTTTTCACATGCTGGGGGTCCAGGCCACTTTGATGATACATGGCTGTAGCTGAGAGGCAGGCAAGAGAAAGTAGTTAGCCTCGCCAGCAGGTATCAAGAAAGATCAAAAGTGTTATGTATTTCCTGTTCTGCATTTTATAATATATTAGCTGTTTGACGGCAGGGATGATATCGTGTACCACTTAGCTTCTTATGGTGTTAGCTTACTAGATACACATGGTAGGGATGGAACAAATGTTTGTAATATGAGTGAGTGAATGAAAGTCACATGCAATAAATGTTTCCTAAGCACCTATTTGTGTTAGCTATTGAGGGTGCAGATAAGTACAATTAAGCATGTGCCTTCGGGAATCTCAGAGTCCAGTGGAGAAGACATTCAAATACACACCCGGACAATTAAGTATGGGAGGTGCTGTTATAGAAAAAAGGTAAAGATAGAAAAGCACAGGTGCTATTAGAACCCAGAGATGTCCCTCACCCAACCTGAGGTGGCTTTCTGAGGAAATATATATTTAAATTGAGGCTTGAAAAATGAACAGGGGTTATCTAGGCAAAGGGGAAGGAGGTGACAAGGAGCAGGTACTTTCCAAGCAGGGGGACAGAATTGGCCTAGGTGAAAAGATGGACACAAGTATTCCCAGTTGTACTACCTCAGTTGGCTTCCACAAATTCTCCTCCTCTTATTTTTCCTCTTAGAATAGCTCTAGTGCAGAAGGTGTGAAAGAAGGAACAAGAAGATGGAATGTTTGGGCACACAGCATGTGAACACTTGGGGGTAACCCAAGGATCAGTGTTTGGAGGCACCAGCTGCCCATCTCTTTAGCTCACTTAATGCTTCTCTCCAGTTTTGTATGCCAACAGTAATGAGTCACTAAAAATACAGAACATATAGATCAATGGAACAGAATGGAGAGGCTAGAAGTAAATCCTGGAACAACTGGATAGCCACATGCAAAAGGATACAGTTGGAGCCTTTCTTTACACCATGTACAAAAATTAACTCAAAATGGATCATGACCTAAACTATAAGCGCTAAAACTATAAAACTCCTAGGAGAAAATACAGGAATAAATCTTCATGACCTTGGATTAGGCAAAGCCTTCCTAGATATGATGCCAAAAGCATAGGTAACAAAAGAAAAAAATGGTAAAATGGACTTCATCAAAATTAAAAAATTATGTGTTGCAAATGATGCCATCAAGAAAATGAAAAGACAACCCACAGAATGGGAGAAAACATTTGCAAATCATATTCTGATAAGGGACTTGTATCCAGAATATGTAAAGAACTTTTATAACTCAGTAATAAAAAGACAAATAACCCAATTAGTAATGGACAAAAGATTTGAATAGACATTTCTCCAAAAATATACAAATGGCCAATAAGCACATGAAAAGATGTTCCACATCATTAGCCATCAGGGAAAGGCAAATTAAAACCACAATGAGAGATCACTTCATACCTACTAGGATGGCTATAAGAAAAAAGACATATTATAATAAGAGTTGGTGAAGATGTGGAAAAATTAGAACCTTCATACATTGCTGGTGAGAATATAAAATGGTGCAGTCACTTTGAGAAACAGTCTGGCAGTTCTTCAAAAGGTTTAAACATAGAATTATCCTATGGCCCAGAAATTCCTCAAGAGAAATGAAAACATGTTTCTGCATAAAAATTTGTACATGAATGTTCATAGCAGCATTATATAATAGTAAAAAAATGGAAGCAACACAAATGTCTATCAACTGATGAATGCATACATAAAAAATAGTATATCCACGCAAAGAAATAATTCAGCCATGAAAAGGAATGAGGTAGTAACACATATGCTACAACATGAATGAACCTTGAAATCATTATGTTAAGTGAAAGAAGGCAGTCACAAAAGACCACATATTGTATGGTTACATTTATACGAAATATCCAGAACAGGCAAATCTATAAAGACAGAAAGCAGGTTACTGATTGACTTGGGCTGGGGATTTGGGGGGGAAATGGGGAGTAATTGCTAATGGGTATAGGATTTCTTATTTGGGTGACGAAAATATTTTTAAATTGATTGTGATCGTGGTTGCACAACTCTATGAATACACTAAAAAACATTGAATTGTACATTTTCAGTGGGTGTGTTTTTTCTCAGTAAGGCTGTTTTAAAAGAGGGAGTGGACAGGCATCTGCATACAGAAAATACTGAGCTCCTTGCACTTCTCACACTAGGCAATTCACTTCTCAGCTCCTTTGTACTGGCTATCTCCTCTGCCTGGAATGTCCTTGCTCCCTTGTCGGCAAGGCCACAAGCTCTTTATTGCACAAGAGCACAGGCTAAAGGGCTGGTTTGGGGCTGAAATCCAACAGGTTATCAGCTTGCCAAGCTATGCATCCTGGCGAGAGACTGTGACACCTAGAGAAATGGGTGCCTTCTTCTAATTCACCCAAATTAGTGGCCCATTAGTACAGGGACTACTGGGATCCTTCTTATCTGCTGGGTGAGCCCCAATTCCTTCTTTTAATCCTTGTTCTTTGCTTTGAAGAAGCCTTCTGTGCTGGGTTGGATGTATTATATCCCCCAAAACACCATGTTTGATGCAATCTTGTGGGGGCAGATGTATGAGTGTTGATTAAATTGGAACCTATTGATTGAGTGTTTCCATAGAGATATGAGTCAATCAACTGAGGGCAAGACCTTCGATTGAATAATTTCCATGGAGGTGTTACCCTACCCATTCAGGGTGGGTCTTAACTGAATCACTGAAGTCCTATAAAAGTGTTCACAGACAGAAGGAGGTGCTGCAGCCAAGAGAAACATTTTGAAGACAGCCATTGAAAGTAGACTTTAGCTACTCCCAGAATTTGCCTGGGAGAAACTAAGAGAATACCCCCAGACACCGATAGAGAAAAGTCCTGGGAGAAAGCCATTTTGAAACACAACCTGGGAACAAAAGAAGACGACACTAGCCACGTGCCTTCCCAGACAACAGAGGTGTTCCAGATGCCGTTGGCCATTCTTCTGTGAAGGTACACTATTTTTGATGCCTTACCTTGGAGACTTTATGGCCTTAAGACTGTAACTTTGTAACTAAATAAACCCTCTTTATAAAAGCCAATACATTTCTGGTATTGTGCATAATGGCAGCATTAGCAAACTGTAACACCTTCCTTCACCAACCCAAACACAATTCCCACCTTTGTAGTTTGACTGTACGGATTTTGAATGTCCTTCTAGCAGACCATTATCACCCATTACTCTGTTTATATCTTTAAAGTCTGTTTCCCCAGTTGTAGTGGATCAAATAGTGCCCCACCCCACCCCATTCATGTCCATTCAGAACCTAAGAATCTGATTGGTTTTGGAAATAGGGTCTTTGCAGACGCAATTAGTTAAGGATCTCAAAATGTTATCATGCTGGATTTAAGGTGGGCCCTAAATCAATGACTGGAGTCATAAAAAGAGTAGAGGACGCAGAAACACACAGGGAGAAAGCTGTGCAAAGACACAGGCAGAGACTGGAGTGATATAGCTACCAACCAAGGAATGCCAAAGATTGCTGGGAGTTGCCAGAAGCTGAAAAGAGGCAAGGAAGCCTTCTTTCCTAGAGCCTTCAGAGGGAGCAAGATCCTGCTGACACCTTGTTTTCCAACTTCTATCCTCTAGAATTGTGAGAGAATAAGTTTCTGCTGTTTAAAGCCACCAGGGTTGTTATACTTTGTTACTGCAGTCCTAGGAAACTTACACCAGTATTTGTTGAATAAATGTTTATTGATCACCCATTATATGCACACACTATGTTAGGTGTTAAATATTATGGCAATGTAAAAGACTGTAAATGATTTGAAAACCAACCCCTCACATGTCAGGATTTGAAAAGAGAAGAAAAATGCTTCTGTGCAGGGCTCAGAATTATGTATATACACCTTCTCCTTATGTATATACACACTAGTTTGTTAGTTTAAAGATTTCCCACCTAGCTGTAAATGGTGTGTTATCTGAAGTCATTTAACCTATAGGCAATCACATTCTTGGAATAAGTAAATTCTATGCAGGTGAAATTGTACAAACAATGCTGGTGACCTCTTTAACTACTCAAGTATTGGTCCAAAGGTTTAAAATAATAAGCTTCATCTTTCTCTGTGTCTTGTTGACAGACAGTGTCAGCAGGGCTTGGGGTTAGGAGGAGTATAATCCTCTTAGATGAATAGTTCAAGAAAACTGTTGTTAAACCTTATACAAATATAAGATTTTTATAAAAACAAATAAATGTCAATGACTTTGGATAAGCGGAGTGAATAATCAACATACAACTTAAGATTATTGCATTTAGTTGGGCTCAATGTGTTGAAATAAGTTATGTTGTTAACAGTGCATCAGCAAAAACACTCCAATCATTCAGTGTAGCTTTGTAGATTAAAATAATTCATAGCCTTGGTATGACCAATAGTTTCAACTTTCTATGCAACTGGGTTTGTTGTCTGAATGTCCAAGAAATAGCATATCCGCTTACACAGATACCACAAAATGGAAACGTGGTCAAAGGGCCAGTAGCTACAAAAGAGGAGGAGGAGAAAGCGGGGGTCTGAAGTAATCCAGACCTGGATCTGGTGAGTTGAAATGAGTTAGAAGGGGATCTACGCTTTGCATCCATCAGGCTCAATTCAAGGTCTCCCTTGGGCCTACTGCAACTCCTCCTTTTGGAGTAGAGCCCCTGGGAGAATCCCAGGACCAAGCAAACCTCCCAGGGCTCCTTTGATTCCCTAGAATATGACTGACCTCCCAGGGAGAGTCTTTTAGGTGCAGGAGAATCCAGCCTGGTCCCCCTACCCACCCACTCCCATCACTCTAGGCTCTTCTGACCTGCCTCAGTGGATGTACATGTTTTTTAATACAAAGATGTGAAATATATTAGACATATGATAGAATGTAAACTCCAGCAAAGGGATCAGTTTCCTTCCTTGACATCTCCCCTAGGTCTAGAACAGTGCCTGGCACATGATCAATACTAAAAAAAAATTTGTAGGTTGAATGAAAGAATGAGTGTGCTTAAATGTTTTTGTCTAAGGGAAACACCAAGTTTCTGACCTCTAGGAGTTGAAAACACAGAAAATATAGGGCACAAACAGAAATACCTATAACAAAGGTATTCTCTTTGATCGAGGCTTATCTCAACAGGTAAAAGCCATTTGGAGGAGAGAAAAATAGAGTCTGTCTGGGTTGATGAGAAGTTTCATGACAGAGATGGGTATCTGGTGGAAAAAAAGAAGGAAGAGGAAAAAAGGAGCTGAAAATATAGGATAGGGGCTTGAATAACTGGTACACCATAGATGCTCATTAAATACTTGTTGAATGAATGAATCAACATTTTCTGTGCAAAACTCTGGGTGAGGCATTGTGGGGGTAAGTGAAGATACAGACATGATTCCTGTCTTTAAAGGGTTCACAGCCTAAGTCAGGATGGGGAAGGGGCTGTGTGTGTGGAACAAGCACAGACATAAGTATCTCTGCTGAAAGAGTGTGGCAACAAGCAGCATGTTAAAGTAGTATGAAAATGATAAACTACTCAGATGTCTCTTTACAGTTTGTGTATTATTTTATCATTTGATTTTCTGAATATGGGCAAAGGAAGGATTGCTTCTTAAAGAACAGATGGTGGGGACAGTGTGTATGACTAGAGGCCTGGAAAGCCTTGGAGAAGATGGGATTTGAACTTGACTATAAAGGATGGGTAGAAATTATAGCTAGCCTTTATTGACTATGTACTGTATTCCAGACTGGTTTAAGCACTTTATTTGTTTGAACTCACTATCACAACAATCTTATGTGGTAGGTACTACTGTCATCTCACAGAAGAGGAAACTGAGGCACAGCATAGTTAAATAACTGGCTCAAGGCCACACAGCTAGTAGATGCTAGAACCATGTAGGTCTGGCTCCCGAGTGCCTGCTCTTGACTATTATGGTATATTGCAGTTTTTATAGGTAGCTCAAGGATGTGCAGGGGATGAGGAGCAATCAACAGAGAAGGAAAATAGAATAGCTGGTGTAAAGACCTTGAGGTTAGAGAGTGTCTCGGAAATAGTCAATTTACAGAAGGTTGGTAGGAAACTGTAGTATCATGAAAAGGATAGAAAAGTAGAAGGAAATGACCATCAATAGAGGATAGTTAAATACACCATGTTATCATCATACTATGGAATATTATGCAACAAATAACCATGATGTGATAGTAGTATATTTTGTGAATGGATATAACCTCATAGTACATGATTTATGAAAACAATATGCTACCAGTTCTGCAATCTTATAGTAAGTCAGGTATATTATTATTATTCTTGCCATTTTGTTGATGAGGAGTCTGAGGCTTAGAAAGAATAAGTAACTTCCTGTTAATTTATTTGACTCCTCAAACTCTTAACCACCTCACTTTAATGTCTCTCTGTTAAGTGCCAAAAGTGGGTTTAGGAGGTATGTATAGTATGATATCATTTTTATAAAAACAAAAATTATTTATATAAAATTATATATATATAAAATTTTAAAACCAAATTGTAAACAGTAGTTACACTTAGAGAATACCAGGGGAGGAGCGGGAGGAAGGAGGTAGGCTCGTGTTCCCTTTCCCCCTTACACACCTTCTATATTGCTTTCATTCTTTACAATAAGCATATACTAATTTTTAGCATAGATTATTTTCATAATAAAAAATAGAAAGCTAGAAAGGGCCAAATTTACAAATTCCTTGTAGGAATTTGGTCTATTTCTTATTTATTAAGAACTATTGAAGGTTTTTGAACATGTGGGCAATTCTGTGGAGTAATTATTGAGAAGAAAACATGGGTCAGGTTTTGTTTCTTAGTTTTATTTTGTTGTGTTTTTGCTTTTTCCTCCTTTCATTACTAGTGACATCCTGTAACTATCCCTAGGCACATGCCACTGGATAGAACATCATTTTGCTCTATTGTTTCCACAGCATGTACTCACCCTCCGACACCCATCATTCCCTTGTTCAGTATGCTTGTCATCTGCTTCCCCTTCCCCACCCTAACCCCTACCCCAATATAATTGTCTTAAGATCAAGGGGTGGGGGGTTGCCTGTTTTAGCCACTGCTGTAGCCCAAGCACCTGGAACAATTTCTGGCACAGAACAAGTGTTGAACAACTTTGTTGAATGGATTATAATTCTAGATCAAACCCTGAGGTAGGAAGAAAACTTTTAAAGGAAAATGTCAATTGCTCTGAGTGAACTTTGGGAGTTGAAGATGCGCCATGGGGTAGTGGCCTTTGGCTGGAAACTGAGGTCTTTCATCCACTCAACTAACGAGCGTCCTCTCTGGGCTGGCAAGGTGCTGCACGCCGTAGGGCGGGACAAGACCCAGATCCTGCCTTCCTGCAGCTTACTCTCTGGTCGAGGGCGAGTGGGCGTGGTCACAGCCAGTCTATCGGGTTTTGTCCCCAGCCCAGGTAAGGCCCCCAGGCCCGCGGAAGCTCACTCACGGCTGTCTCATCTTCTCCGAGCAGATTGAAGAAGGGGGCAAGGCAGACTCCGTGAGCTCCAGACTGCAGGCCGGGGACGAGGTCGTGCACATCAATGAAGTCGCACTGACCAGCTCCAGAAGAGAGGCCGTTTCCCTGGTGAAAGGATCCTACAAGACCCTCAGGCTGGTGGTGCGGAGGTAAGCTGGGCTAGGACCCCACTCGGCTCTTTCTACCTCCGCACCCCCACCTCCCTCCCTCCCCTGCCCCACTTCCGGAAGAGAGCGCGGATTTGGTAACTTGTTTTTAAAACCATTGGGTTGGATCTTTAGTACTTTTTCCCATTTAACATCTTGTAGGGTATGAGGAGGAGGTGAGGTGAGGAGAGGGATTATTCCATTTCAGACACTGTTCATTTGTCTTTTGAAATGCTGGCTTTCCCAGATATTTTTTGCTTGGTAGAGTTACTCCTCGCAATACTTCCTAAATTTCTGGGCGAATTCTGCCTTTTTTTTTTTTTTTTTCATTTTGTTTTATTGTATTTTTTTTTGTTTTGTTTCTGGTGGCAACAGTGGTGGTTCTTCTGTTCCAGCAGGTTTAGATTGTGATTGGTTTTAAGGCCTTAATGTAAGAAGGTGGGTGCTCCCAGGAACCAACTCTTGTTGGAGGGAGTTAGCTATGGAAAGGGAAGGGGACATATATACATATATTTTTGGTCCCTATGCATGCCAAGCACTGCTCAAGGTGTTTTACTGACATTGGCTCATTTAATCTGCACAAGAACCTCATATTGAGATAGATAACACCACCCCATTTTGTAGGCAAGAGTTTAAGTAAATTATTGAAGGTGGTGGAGCTGGTAATGGAAGAGCCAGAATAGAGTTTAGATGCTGTTGGTTCCATTTCACTGTGCGGCTTGACTGTCATTACCTTGACCTCCTAAGCCTAGGCCAAGACATTTTGCTTATTTGGATATTTTCTGCATTAATCGGGTTTAGGCTGCCTCACTTGGCCACTTAATGTTACAGTATTTGAGAATGTTTAGGAGTCATTAATCAAGCCACACCATTTCCAAGATGTGAAAAGGTAAGGTGGTCTTCCCATAACACCAGATGGACTCCTTCCTATAAGACCACTTACTCCTGCATTCATTCATTCTTCCAAATGAGGATTATCAAGGGGTCCTTAGACTTCTTGCACTATAGAACAGCAGCTCCTCCCAACCACAAAAAGACAGACATGGGTGTGGTCCCAGGTGCTCTCCCAGCTGCTCAACTCTGCCTTTGCGATGCCCCCCAGAGTGCTGGGCTGTGTCTGGTCTCTCCTCTGTCCCTTCTAACCAGAAGTTTGCTTCTGTGGTGGGTAGTGATGCAGAATGGCTCAAAGCGTAGGCTTCAGAGTCAGATCAGATCTGGGTTCAGATTCCAGGGCTGTTGCTTTCTAGCGCTGTTAACCTTGGGCAAACTACTTAACCTCATTGAAGAATTCAGTTTCCTCATATTTCAATGGGGATTCAGATACCTACTTCACAAGGTGATTGGAAAGATTAAATGAAATGCTCTATATGGTAACTCATGGTAACAACAGATGCTGCTGCTGTAATTTACATTATTATTGGCTAACTTTATACATTGGCCCATTCCTTGTGGATCAAGATTAAAGAAAACCATCATCCCAGACGTGGTGGCTGACTTCTCAAACAGATGAGTAGAAAGATTCAAAACCATTAGGCCTGCTCCATGGGCCCAGAAGAGTGTTGAAGGTTCTGAACTCACCTTGTCACTGGAACCCAAACGCCAGCTTTGGAATGCTGGCATCGATCTGTTGGAGACTGACTCCTGATGGGTTGTGATGGGATTCTGGGGAAAGATTAATTTGCAGAGTGCTGCCCTGTATCCTTTTGGCTTCTTGTTTTGTCTTCTAGTTTATAGTGATGTGAGATTTGAATCTTTGGAGACAGACAGTCCTGGAGTTGATATCTGGCCTTGTCATTTGAAAATTGTGTAAATAAACATGGGCCTCTCTAAGCTTGAATTTTATCATTTGTAAAGTAGTAATAATTCCTGCCTCAAAATGGTGTTATGAGGATTTAATGAGTAAATCATAAGGACGTAGTGGATGTGCAATATTTGATTGTTATTATCCCTGATTAAGTTAGGGAGAGGCATTTCATTATATGAGGAGTAGTGCCATTTTACCAAATAAGCTAGCTGTCTGGTTATCTAGAAACCTCTTTCATTCCCTTGGTGAATTTGCCACCAATTAGGAGCTGGGCTAGACTTACAGATCTAGAAACTGGTTATGACAATGCCAGGAAGTTCATTAACAAATTCAGATTATCCAAACACACAAGAAATTGAAGATGAAAACCAGAATGCCAGTGCTTTAACTGATTCTGAAAATGATGACTTATAAGTGGAAAAAGCATCCCAAGTGTACCAAGAAAACTTTGTTCCTTTAGGAAAACTAAATAGGAAACCTAATTATGTGCAGGAGGTTGCTTGGTGATCTCAGGCTCAGGGTAAAGAGAATGGGTCTGACGGCTCTGTTATGTGCTGGCATCCACTCTGACGGCCATATGGTCCGTTAGGGACAGGACTGCCCAGCAGCCAGGGCCCTTTCCCCTCTGAACTATAGGGAATCACTCTGCTGAAGTGCTCTCCTTCATTCTCATTTGTTCTCTGCACCTAAACACCAAATCCACTCCCTGATTGACACATTCTTTCTTTAGATATGCTTATTCAATCCATAAGGTTACTGAGGAGTTCTCACACTCTCAGCTTCTGGTGTGGGAAACATTTTGTCTCTAAGATGCCTTTTGAATATATCTTATCTATTATGTGTTGAATTTTTTATAGTTGAGCTCTCAGAGTTGGAGGAAAAGGAGGCTGCTTTTACTTCTCACACGTACTATGGGGATTATGACCTGCCTCCGTAGACTTGGATGGACTTTTCTCCCCTACCTTTTGGAGAGCCTGGTGGAAGCTTCTTTGCTCTGGATTAATCTGGCTTTGTAGTAGTAGAGCTGTCACTTGCCTGAGAAGTCTTACCTTTATACCTTGGTACACATAATTGTGCTATTTCCTTCCATTTATTCATGACAGGGTGACATCTGGTGAGTTTTTGTTTACATTAGTTTTCTTTCTTTTTTTTTTTTTTTAAGGGATCTCTATACTTAACAAAAATGCGGTGGCTTCCTGGAAACATAATTGGGGTTAATTTCTTGGAGAAATCATTTGTGTAGTCAAAATTTATTTATCAACATCCCTGGGTGTATCTCCATTTGACTCTTTTGCTCTTAATGTCAGTTTCAGATTAATTGAGGGCAAAGCTTAGCATCAGGCTTCCACATCCATCATAAAAATGCCAAGAATGCAGAGAAGAGTAGTGCTATTTATGTAAGTTTTGGAGGTATCTTACCCAGTGACCAAAAACGATTAAATGTAAAAACATCTTCTTAAAAGACTACAGTGACAAGAGAAATGCAGTGTCTCAAGTGAATTGTGGGTCAAAGACAATAGAAGATCTGCTGACCCATAAAGAAGGCAGAATTTAGGCCCCTCTGGGAGGAGGCTGTGAAGGGGGCTGTGTCTGGGTGCTCCAAGAACAGAAACTGTGTCTGTTACTCGGGATTCCAAGAGTGAAGATCTCCATGGAGAAGATGAAATGAGAAGTGAGGCAAAGAAGAGACCTTCCAAAAGGAAAACAAGCATCCCCCACTTGAAGAAAAGTTGAAGAACCTTTGTGGAATGCAAGTTCAGTACAAAGGATGTTAATTTAGGAAAGCAACCCTGTACAAAAATAAGAGTCGACACTCCAAATCCTCTTTGAAAGCGAAGGAGATTTTATTTGGCAGCTATGTGTCAAATACATAAACTAAAACCAGGTGACATTTAGAATGGAAACTAAGAGGCAAAGAAAGGGTCTTTTCAGGTTTCATTTAACATCACTCTGCTGTTTACAGATAACCTAAGACTGAAATTTAAAAAATAGGAGGCTACATTTTCCCTTCAGATGGGGAATTGAATGACTGTTGTGGTTAATTGCTATGTATTCCACTAAACACATATTCATATCCCGAGTTCAGACTCAGATTCCCGTCCTGAATTGGATCATCAGAATGGCACAATGTATCCTCAATCCCAATTCTGATTCTTTTCCATTTTCCTTGGCAACTCCAACCTCCCACCCTTCCACATCAAGGTGCTGTTTTTGCCAAGTACTATCCTACTCCTAATTTTAGTATCAGTGGGTTTTTTTGTTTATTTGTTGGCAAAGAAAAGCTTTGGGGTATATTTATGGTAAATGTTATGTACTTTTTTTCAAGGTTCATGCCAACCATCTGAATGTCAGATTCATTCTTTGTAGAAGAGAGGATGCATGTTGGTGGTGGTGCAGGTTTGTGACTGCCTGGGTTTGAAGCCTGGTGGCATTAGGTATTAGCTCTGTCACCCTCGGCAAATTAATTCATCTGTCTCATTCTTGTCTCATAGGGTTGTTGTGATGATTAAATGAGAAATATGTATGTGTGGTATTCATGGTGATGAAAGGGTGAACTCCTCCGAAAATAAACTGCGTATTTATTAAGTAAATTCCCTCTTGTGAGAAGTCCATTTTACTCTCTAGAACATAGCATATGAATGGGGGGTCAAGTTGACATGGGGACTGTGGTGGAGAAAGGATCTTTCTGAGCATAGGAGGCAGCTTGCCTGATTCAGAAGAGTGAGCAGAGGTGGGGCAGGAGGAAATTGAGCCCCTTTTCAAACTGGACCCTTACTCCTAAACCTTCCCATTATCTCTGCAAATTTGATATAACTTTTCTTCTTTCCATCCTTTTATTCTTGGTTAATTGAGTTGACAAGGTACTGGGAGGGAAGATTTATTTTATTTATTTATTTTTATTACAGAAGTTGTAGGTTTACAGAAAATCATGCGTAAAATAAAGTTCCCGTATGCTACCCTGTTATTAACACTTTGCATTAGTGTGGTGTGTTTGTTACAATTGATGAAAGCATTTTTATAAATAATTTTATAATTTTACTATTTACAATTATTGTAGTTTACATGGGGGTTCACTGTGTTGTAGTGTCCTATGTTTTTTTTGTTTTTATTCTTTTAATTTTATTCTAATAACATATATACAACCTAAAATTTCCCCTTTAACCACCTTCAAATATATAATTCAGTGCTGTTAATTACATTCACAATATTGTGCTACCATCACCACCATCCATTACCAAAACTTTTCCATCAAGCCCAGTACACACTCTGTACAGTTTAAGCATTAATTCCCCATTCCCTACACTCATCCTGGGCCTTGGCCCCTGGCCCTATATTCTAGATTCTGATTCTATGAGTTTTCTTATTCTAATTATTTCATAGCAGTTGAAATCATACAATATTTGTCCTTTGTGTCCTGCTTATTTCACTCAACATGATATCTTCAAGGTTCATCCATGTCATTGCATGTATGAGGAGTATGAGAACTTCATTCCTTTTTACAGTTGAACAATATTCCATTGCATGTATATGCTACATTTTGTTTCTTCATTCTTCTGTTGATGGACACTTGGATTGATTCCATCTTTTAGCAATTTTGAGTAATGCTGCCATGAACATCGGTGTGCAAATATCTGTTCAAGTCTCTGCTTTCAATGCTTCTGGGTCTATACCTAGAGGTGGGATCATAGGGAGATTCTCTGCTTAGCTTTCTGAAAAGCAGCCAAATTCTTTCCATAGCTGCTACATAGCTGTCATACCAACAATGCAAAAGTGTTGCTATTTTTCTGTACCCTTTCCAACATTTGTTAGTTTTCATTTTTTGATAGTAGCCATTCTAGTGGGTGTGGAATGGTATCTCATTGTGGTTTTCATTTGCATTTTCCTGATGGCTAATGATGTTAGGCATTTTTTCATGTGCCTATTGGCCATTTGTATATCTTCTTTGAAGAAATGCGTAGTCAAGTGTGATGGTTAGGTTCATGTGTCAACTTGGCCAGGTGATGGTGTACAGGTGTGTGGTCAAGCAAGCATGGGCCTACCTGTTACTGCAAGGATATTTGTGGACAACTGCACCTGTGACTGATTATATAAATGAAGGTGTATCTTCCACAATAAAAGAATTCAATCAGCTGGATTTAATCCAATCAGTTGAAGACTTTTAAGGGAGAAAGAGAGAGGAAATTCACTTCTTCTTCAGCTGAAGACTTTTAAGGGAGAGAGAGAGAGGAACTTCACTTCTTCAGCTAGCCAGCCTCTCTTGGGGAGTTCTTCAAACACCTTCATTGGAGTTGCCAGTTCACTGCCTGCACTATGGAATTTGAACTTGTGCACCTGCCCTATGGGATTTGGGCTCGTGCATCCTGCCCTACAGAATTTGGATTCGTGTATCCCCCAGTTGTGTGAGACACTTTTATAAAACTTCATATTTACAGATATTGCCTGTTGGTTCTGTTTCCCTATAGAACCCTAAATAATACATCAGTGCTTTTGCCCATTATTTAATTGAGTTGTTTGTCTTTTTGTTGTGGAGTTGTAGGATTTCTTTGTATGTTCTGGATCAGATATGTGATTTGCAAATATTTTCTCCCCTTTTGGGTTGTCATTTTATTTTCATGTTGAAGTCCTTTGATCCCCAAAAGTTGTTTTTAATATTGATCAAGTCCCATTTATCTATTTTTTCTTTTGGTGCTCATGCTTTTAGTGTAAAGTCTAAGAAACTATGGCCTAATACAAGGGCCTGAAGATCCTTCCCAACATCTTCTTCTAGGAGTTTTCTAGTTTTGGATCCTTATATTTATGTTTTTGGTCCATTTTGAGCTGGGTTTTTTTATATGGTGTGAGGTAGGGGTCCACTTTCATTCTTTTGCATATGGAGGTCCAGTTTTCTCAGTACCATTTGTTGAAGAGACTATTCTTTCCCCATTGAGGGTATGTGGGGCCCTTGTCAAAAATCAATTGGCCATACATGTGAGAGTTTATTTCTCAACTTTGATTCCATTGATCTATATGTCTGTCCTTGTGCCAGTACTGTGTTGTTTTGATTACTGTAGCTTTGTAATAAATTTCAAGATTGGGAAGTATGAGTCCTCCAACTTTGTTGTTTTTCAAGATGGATTAAGCTATTCAGTGCCCCTTACTCTTCCATATAAATTTGATGATTGGCTTTTCCATTTCTGCAAAGAAGGTTGTTGGAGTTGTGATTGAGATTGCATTGAATCTGTAAATCACTTTGGGTAGAATTGACATTTTAACAATATTTAATCTTCTAATCCATGAACATGGAGTGTCTTTCCATTAATTTATGTCTTCTTTGATTTCTTTTAGCAATGGTTTTGTAGTTTTCTGTGTACAAGTCCTTTACATCCTTGGATAGATTTATGCCTAGATATTTAATTCTTTTAGTTGCTATTATAAGTGGAACATTTTTCTTAATGTCCTGTTCTGATTGTTCATTGCTTATATATAGAAACACTACTGATTTTGAGGTGTTGTTCTTGTATCTTGCTACTTTGCTTAGCTCATTTATTAGTACTAGTAACTTTGCTGTGGGTTTTTCAGAACTTTTTGTAAATAGTATCATGTCATCTGCAAAAAGTGAAAGTTTCACTTCTTCCTTTCCAATTTGGATTCCTTTTGTTTCTTTTTCTTGCCTAATTGCTCTGGCAAAAACTTCTAGCACAGTGTTGAATAACAGTGGTGACAGTGGGCATTCTTGTCTTGTTCTGATCTTAGAGGGAAAGTTTTCAGGGTTTTACCATTGAGTATGTGTTCCAGTTTGCTAATGCTGCCGTTATGTAAAATACCAGAAATGGATTGGCTTTTATAAAGGGGGTTTATTTGGTTACAAAGTTATATAATCCAAGGCCTAAAAGTGTCCAAACTAAGGCATAACAAGAGGATACCTTCAGTGAAGAACAGCCTGGCATCTGTTGGTCCTGGGTTGTGTTTCACCTCCTCTCTCAGCTCCTGCACATCCTTAGCTTAGCATCTCCAAGCATCCTTCTGTCTGCAAGTCCAAGTGTCTCTGACCATCTCTGTCAGCTCCCAAGCATCTCTCCAAAAGTCTCTCTCAGCTGCTCTTGGGGCGTTTTGTCCTCTCTTAGCTTCTCTGGAGCAAACTCTGGGCTAGCATCTCAAAGCATCAGCAAGTGCTGGGCCTTGGCTTAGCATATCTTGGGGTGTTTTCATCTCTCTTCTCTCTGTGTGAGCTCTTTTTGAAGGATCCCAGTAAACTAATCAAGACCTATCCTTAATGGTAGGGGTCAAATTTCCATGGAGACATTCAGTCAAGAGGTCACACCCTAAATCTCCCTGGCAACGCAGGATATGACTCCCGGAGATGAATCTGGACTTGGCATCATGGGATTGAGAACATCTTCTTGACCAAAAGGGGGATGCAAAATGAAACGAAATAAAGTTTCACTGGTTGAGAGATTTCAAATGGAGTTGAGAGGTCACTCTGGTGGACATTCTTACCCACTATATAGATAACCCTTTTTAGGTTTTAATGTATTGGATTAGCTAGAAGTAAATACCTGAAACTATCAAACTCCAACCCAGTAGCCTTGACTTTTGAAGACAATTGTATAACAGTGTAGCTTACAAGGGGTGACAGTGTGATTGTGAAAACCTTGTGGATCACACTCCCTTTATCCAGTGTATGGATGGTTGAGTAGAAAAATGGGGACAAAAACTAAATGAAAAATAGGTGGGATGAGGGGGATGATTTGGGTGTTCTTTTTTACTTTTATTGTTTATTCTTTTTCTTTCTGGTATAAGGAAAATGTTCAAAAATAGATTGAGGTGATGAATGCATAAATATATGATGGTACTATGAACAGTTGATTGTACACCATGGATGATTGTATGGTATGTGAATATACCTCAATAAAACTGAATTTAATTTAAAAAGAAAAAGGTCACACCATAATAAAAAAGATTAATCAATCTGCCCCCACAAATTAAAGAATATGGCTTTTTCTGGGGGGCATAATATATACAAACTGGCATATTCTACCCTGAAGACCCCCAAAACACATATTATTTCCAAATACAAAGTACATTCATCCCATCACAATATCACAGAAACTTAAATCATTTCAGGGTAACAATAGGTAAGTACAAGATCTTATCAAAATCAGTTACAGGCATTATCTGTCCAAAGGCAAAATTCTGCTCTAGCTGTGGACCTGTGAAACTTAGAACAAGTTATCTGCTGCCAATATACAAAGGAGGGACAGTCATAGGATAAATGTTCCCATTGCCGGAGGGAGAAATTGAAAGGAAAACAGGGTTCATGGGACCAAAACAGTTCCAAAAACCCATAGGGCAAATTTCAGTAGATTTCAAAGTCTGAGAGTCATTTATCGAATAAAGTTTTATCCTTGGGGCTTGAGAGAGCGGGAGTCCAACCCTTTCCAAAGGCTTACATGGTAGCTTTTTTTCTCTCCAAACGCTGGGGTGAGTGATCCAACATATCCCTGCACGGGGGAGACCACCTTCTTCTCAGCCGCACCCTCCTCAAACAGGGTGGCATCTGGACTTGGCCTCTCTCGGGCAAAGCCTCTCCCCAGTCCTGGGGAATGTGCTTCACTGTCTCTGAGGCCTGGGGCAGCAGCACTTTTCCTGAGCCTCGAGGCAGAAGTCCCACCTTCTGCCTTTGGGGCAAACTCACCCTTTCTATGTGCATGGGTTGCTCTGCTCTCCTTGCCTGAGATTTCTTGACTCCAGACCTCAGTTTCCATGGTTCTGTCTTTGAAGAAATTTTTCCTTCAATTTGTTCCTTCTCCATCCCCTCCAGTCTGGAGCAGCAGTGGTTCCATCAGTACATATGTCGCAAAAAATTTGTTGGCTTGGCATGCAGCATACAGGGGTCAAAACCGTCAGACGATAGGACTTTCCACAAATCCTTTCTGGATAACTCCATCTCCAATCCTGGGTTGTACTGAAATGGCTGGCTGGTTCTAGATTTCATTAAATCCTCATGTGGGGCTGTAGTCTTTGGGGTTTCACTTTCTGGAAATTCAGAATTTTCCAGATCATCAATTTTTGGTTTCTTTGAACCCAAGAATTCATTTCTCAGCTTCTCTCTTTCCTCTCGCATCTTACTATAAGCTGCAAGGAGAAGCCAGGCTACATCTTCCACATGTAGTTTGGAGATCTCTTCAGCTAAGTATCCCAGGTTGTCACTTTCAAATTCTGCCTCCCATGCAACACCAGGACTCAGTTTGGCCAAATTCTCTGCCACTTTAAAGCAAGGATTGCCTTCCTTTCAGTTTGCAACAACACATTCATCATTTCTGTTTAAGCCTCAACAGAGTTATCTTTAGAGTCCATATTTCTACCAACAATCTTTTCAAAGCAAGCTAGATCTTTTCTATCAAGCTCCTCACATTTCTTCCAGAATCTTCCCCTTATCCATTTCAAAAGCCATTCCAACATGTTTGATATTTGCAAACTCAGCAGCACCCCACTTTTCTGGCACCAATATCTGTTCCCGTTTGCTAATGCTTGCTGTTATGCAAAATATCAGAAATGGATTGGCTTTTATAAAGGGGGTTTATTTGGTTACAAAGTTACAATCCTAAGGCCATAAAGTGTCCAACTAGGGCATCAACAAGAGGATACCTTCACTGAAGAAAGGCCATTGGCGTCCAGAACACCTCTGTCAGCTGGGAAGGCATGTGACTGGTGTCTGCTTGTTCCCAGGTTGCCTTTCAAAATGTTGTTCTCCAAAATGTCTCTGGGCTTGTTTTGCTTAGCTTAGCATCTCAAATGTCCTTCTGTCTGCATCTCTAAACATGTCCAAGTTGTCAGCTTTCAACGGCCTTCTTCAAAATGTCTCTCAGCTGCTCTTGGGGCATTTTGTCCTCTCTTAGCTTCTCCAGAGCAAACTCTGGGCTAGCATCTCAGAGCATCAGCAAGAGTCAGCAAGAGTCAGTAAGCATCTGTCCTGTATGGCTCTTTTTAAAGGACTCCAGTAAACTAATCAAGACCTACCCTGAATGGGCTGGGTCAAATCTCCATGGAAACATTCAATCAAGAGGTCACACCCTAATCAAAAAGATTAATAAATCTGCCCCCAAAAGATTGAGTTAAAGAATATGGCTTTTTCTGGGGTACATAATATATCCAAACTGGTACACTATGATGTTGCTGTGGGTTTTTCATATATGTATCCTTTACATACTGAGGAAGTTTCCTTCTATTCTTGTCTTTAGAAATGTTTTTCTCAAGTATGGGGGTTGGATTTTGTCAAATGCCTTTTCTGCATAAATAGAGATGATTGTGTGTTTTTTTCCCTGTGTTCTGTTAATGCAATGTATTACAGTAATTGATTTTCTTATGTTGAACTACCTTTGTATACATGGGATAAGTCTCATTAGATCATGGTTTATAATTCCTTTACTGTGCTGTTGGATTAAGTTTGCTAGTATTTTGTTGGGGATTTTTGCATCTACATTCATAAGTGATATTGGTCTATAATATTTTTTTCTTGTAGTATCTTTATTTGGCTTTGGTATGAGGTTGATACTGGCCTCATAGAATGAATTAACGTGTGTTTCTTCCTCTTAAATTTTTTGTAGTAGAGCAGGATTTGTGGTAATTCTTCTTGGAATGTTTAGTAGAATTCCTCTCTGAAGCCCTCTGGTTCTGGGCTTTTCTGTGTTGGGAGGTTTTTGGTTACTGATTCAATTTCTTTACTCATTGGTTTGTTGAGAGCTTCTATTTCTTTTTGACTCAGTGTAGGTAGTTTGGGTATTTCTAGGAATTTTTCCATTTTCTGGGTTATCTGATTTGTTGATGTGCAGATGTTCGTAGTACATCTTATAGTCTTTTTTATTTCTGTGGGGTTGGTAGCAATGTACCCCTTTTCATTTCCAGTTTTAGTTATTTCATCCTCTCCCTTTTTTTCTTTTGTCAGTCTAGCTAAAGGTTTGTTGATTTTATTGATATTTTCAAAGAACCAATTTTTAGTTTTGTTATTTCTCTTTATTGCTTTTTATTCTCTAGTCTGTTTATCTCTGCTCTAATGTTTGTTATTTCCTTCCTTCTGTTTGCTTTTGGTTTAGTTTGCTCTACTTTTTCTAGATCCTCCAGTTTTGAAGTTAGGTCTCTGATTTGAGATCTTCTTTTTTTTTTTAATGTAAGCACTTAGAGGTATAAATTTCCCTCTCAGCAGTGCCTTTGCTGCATCCATAAATTTTGGTATATTGTATTTTTGTTTCATTTACCTCAAGATACTTCCTAATTTCCCTTGTGATTTCCTCTTTAACCCATTGGTTGTTTAAGAGTACACTGTTTATTTTCTATTTTTGTGAATTTCCATCTCTCCCTTTGTTTGATTTCTAGCTTTATTCCACTGTGGTTGGAGAAGATGTAGCTTATAATTTCAATATTTTTGGATTTATTAAGACTTGTTTTGTGATGTAATGTATGGTCTATCCTGGAGAATGACCCATGTGTACTAGAGAAGAGTGTGTATTTTGCTGCTGTTGGGTGAAGTGTTCTATATATGTCTAAGTCTAGTTGTTTCATAGTATCATTCAAGTCTTCCATTTCCTTACTGATCTTTTGTTAAATGTTCTATGCACTATTGATAGTGATATATTGAAGTCTTCCACTATTAATGTAGAGCTGTGTATTTCTCCTTCAAATCTGTCAATACTTGCTGCATATATTTTGGGTCTCTGCTGTGAGGTGCATATATATTTACAATTATTATGTCTTCTTGTTGAATTGACCCCTTTATCAGTATTTGATGTCCTTCTTTGTCCCTTGTAACAGTGTTCTAGTTTGCTAATGCTGCCGGAATGCAAAACACCAGAGATGGATTGGCTTTTATAAAAGGGGGTTTATTTGGTTACACAGTTACAGTCTTAAGACCATAAAGTGTCCAAGGTAACACATCAGCAATCGGGTACCTTCAATGAAGGAGGGCCAATGGTGTCTGGAAAACCTCTGTTAGCTGGGAAGTTACGTGGCTGGCGTCTGCTCCAAAGTTCTGGTTTCAAAATGGCTTTCTCCTAGGACATTCCTCTCTAGGCTGCAGTTCCTCAAAAATGTCACTCTTAGTTGCTCTTGGGACATTTGTCCTCTCTTAGCTTCTCCGGAGCAAGAGTCCGCTTTCAATGACCGTCTTCAAAATGTCTCTCATCTGCAGCTCCTGTGCATTCTTCAAAGTGTCCCTCTTGGCTGTAGCAAGCTCGCTCCTTCTGTCTGATCTTATATAGTGCCCCAGTAATTTAATTCAGGCCCACCCTGAATGGGCAGGCCAACACCTCCATGGAAATTTTCCAATCAGAGTCATCACCTACAGTTGGGTGGGGTACATCTCCATGGAAACACTCAAAGAATTACAATCTAATTAATACTGATAGGTCTGCCCACACAAGATTACATCAAAGATAATGGCATTTGGGGGGACATAATACATTCAAAATGACACAAACAGCTTTTTACTTAAAGTGTGTTTTATCTATTACTACACTACCCCAGCTCTCTTTTGTTTACTACTTTTGATATATTTTTTTCCGTCCTTCCACTTTCAACCTACTTATGTCTTTGAATTTAAGGTAAGTCTCCTGTAAACCACATATAGTTGGGTCATGTTTTTTTAATCCATTCTGCCAATTTCTGCCATTTGACTGGAGTGTTTATTTATATTTAAAATAACTACTGATAATGCAGGATTTTCTTCTGCCATTTTGCTATTTGGTCTTTGTAAGTCATACCTTTTTTGACCATCAGTTCTGCTAATGCCTACTTTCATATTTATTTGATTTTTTGAGTCTCTTCTCATTGCTTACTGAATATATTTTTCATGTATTTCCTTTGTGACCACCACGGGGTTAAATTTAACATTCTAAATCTATAACAATCATATTTGATTTGATACCAACTTAATCTTCAGTAGCATGTACATACACTGTTCCTATACTTTTCAGTCTCCCCACCTTTTTTTTAGTACTTGTTACAACTTATATCTTTGTACAGTGTACATTCAAAACCATAGATGTATCATTACTTTTTGTGCACTTGCATTTTAGCACCTGTTAGAAGCAAGAAGTGGAATTACATCCCAAAAAATACAATAGTACTGGCATTTATAAGTACCTATATAGTTACCTTTATCAGAAGTCTTTATTTCTTTATGCTGCTTTGATCCACTGTCTAGTGTCCTTTCAGTATGAAGAACTCCCTTTTGCATGGCTTTATGGGGCATGTCTAGTGGTAATGAACTCCCCCAGCTTTTTTTTTTTTTGAATCTGGGAATGTCTTAATCTCTCCCTCATTTTTGAAAGAAAGTCTTGCCAGATAAAAAATTCTTAGTTGGCAGTTGTTTTCTTTCAGTACTTTATATATTTCTTACCACTGCTTTCTTGCCTCCATGGTTTCTGATGAGAAATTGGCACTTAATCTTATTGGTATTTACTTGTACATAACTCATTGCTTTTCTCTTTCAGCTTTCAGAACTGTCTCCTTGTCCTTGGACAGTTTGATTACTGTGTGTCTGGGCATGGTTCTCTTTGAGTTTATCCTGTTTGGGGTTCACTGGGATTCCTATATATACATATTCATGTCCTTCATTACATTGGGGAAGTGAAGTAGTGAACTACTGCTTCCCATCCCACTGCCTCTTCCTTTTAGAAATATTTGTGATGCTTAAAGAACAAACAAAAAAACCCCAAAACAAACAAAAAAAAACAAGAAAAAACAAACTAATTTTTAATTCATCTAGGAAAAAAATTTAAATGAAGAGGAGATTCCCCGCTGACCTATAACTCACTGTAGGAATTCAGAGGAAATGTCCTGTACTGGTTTGTACAACCAGCTCACTCCACAACCTGAGTTTCTCCATCAGCCTCTGGAAATAAAATTATCTGTTGCTTTAGCAGCTGTTTATTCCCTCTTAACAAATTTGGTGATGAAATCGAGTTCATCACAACCCTCAAGTCCAACACTCCCCCGAATTAACTATTCCACATTTCTGTTAGCAGAATAATTTCTTTCTATAAACTGGTGAGATGACATTATCGTATTGGAATGGGATGGCTGGCTCAAACACTCGTTACCTCTGTGTCAGATTTCTATGACCTTTTTATATCTAGATTGAGTTGAGAGACTAATTTACCCAAGATTTGCAAGTTAATGATCTTGAAAGAAGCATCTTGTAATGAAAGGAGAGCTTTTTAAGGCCCTGTTAAAGGATACCAAATTAACTCTATTAACTGTTAATAAAAAGGGGTTTTGCAAGTCAGTTCCTTTACCAACTCATGGTTATGGTTTTAAAAAAAAATTATTTCTTGGAGTAATAACTCAATCCCCTCCCCACATCCTTTACACCCTTTTGCCGTCTCCCCCCTCCCTCACCTGCCTGACTCTATTCTGCGAAAAAGCATCTGAATTCTTAAAGCAATTTACTCTGATTAGTGACTTGATGTCTATTTTTAACTATTTTTAGGCAGTTTAAAGAAACAATTCATTGATAGCTTATTGAAGTAAATTAAACAGAACTCCCTATTTTTAAAAGCAACAGTTTGAAAGGAGGGTGAAACTTTTATAGAACATAAAAAGTGCTTGTTTTTTCTTATAAATTGGTAATCTGTAATCCAGATTGTGCAGCACCAAGTTTCCAGTTCTCAGATATGAAATTGCAAACAGCATGGGGAAGAGAAAAGGCCATATTACCTGGATTCCCACCTCAGTGCCACCAAGTGCCAGCCATGGTACAACGGGCAGAACACAATCCTTCTGAGACTAGGTTTCTTCTTATTAGGTTGGAGGAGAATAGTAATAATATCCTCCATACTGAGTTTCTATCAGGATGAAATGAGATTGTGTATATGAAAACACTTCATTGCAATAAAATATTAAATCAGTGTTCCATTAGAAGCTTCCAGTATATAGTCTCAGTTCATGAAAATTTACCTGACTTCATTCTTTTATGATCATTCTATTGAATGACATTGATTTTACTCATTTGTGCAAATGAGAACATACAGGTTTTAATGCTCCAGTTTATGATCTTTTTGCTAAGAGGAAATGTAGTAGGAAATGTAGTTTTAAAGGACAGTACCAACCGTGACTGAGTTCAAAATTTGGATTTTGATAGAAGAAGACCATATTCTCTGGAAAACTTACATTGAAAGAGTTCTGATTCTGAAACAAGTAGAAGCTCATTGGTAGGCAGTGGAGCAACAGAGAAGGACCCGCAGACTGCAGGAAGAGGGCCCAGGTAAATGTCTCCCCATCTTCTGGTCCATCTTTGTTCCAAGCATTTATCAGATTGAATTAACTGGTCAGGTTTACAGGTACATTTGACACAGGCTGAGCAATTTGAAAACATACTGTTCTTTAGACAGTACAATATGCTGCCTTTGGGACAGCTATGATGTCAAGATAACTGTCAAGTGGGCAGGCAGCAGGAGTTGAAGACAAACAGAAAAGGTGCAATGATCTTTTTATAGGCAATTGCAAAACTGTTCTTGCAGTTCTAGGTATTCACATAGCTGCACAACAAGTGTGGCTTCTCACCTGGACAGAGAGAGGCCAGCTGAGAAATATTCATGCCCCATGTAGGTGCCAAGAAGTGCTTCCTAAGATATATATATGTGAAGAGCCTATGCTGTGCTCTATGGGTAAGTCCTCTATGGAGATGCAAGAAGGGGTACATCAATACCAAGTGCCCTGTGAGGAGAGCCCTGGAGCTGTAGTGGCACCAAGATGGCAGCAGTGTAACTCCTATGGTGGGAGCTTTTCATGTCTCGTATGATACCTGTCACCTGCTCATGCTATCCCATCCATTCCTAACACTTGTGATGACATTGCCCCCACCCCCTACCTGCCATTACTTCACGTGTCCTTCTGCTCTTCAGCTCTTCCAAGTTTTAAATTTGAACAAAGGGATGGCACATACCTGGGATGTGAGTTGAAATCCCAAACTGCAGAACAGTTTGCACCCCATCTTAGGACCCAATATTTGACTTCCCCTGAGGTGAAATCAGTATAACTGAGAACTGTGGTAACTTACCCTTTAGAATTTTTTTCTACTTGCACAAGTGGTTGAAAGGATGGGAAGGAGGCAGCTGTAGTGGCCTTTGACCTTCAGAAACTTTTCCAAGAGGCTTGGCATCATGGAAATTTGCTCAGTATGCTTTGAGGAGGTATTTCAATCCTGCTGGGACCATGCTCAGAGCAGTTTTTGGCTTCCCTAGAGTTCCAGGCTTGAATGTCACTATATAGATGTATAGTATTTTATTTCCTAACCAGTTGTTCCTTCCCATGGAAAAATCATATAACATGTTATCAGGTTTCCTGAGAGGAATGCAATAAGACGCCCTTACTGTAATGAGAAAAGGGACATTTTTTCTTGTAGTGCATAGTGATAACCACTGTTTTTATTCAATGAATTACATATGCTCACTGGCTATGCACTGAATACTAGCCACATGCAAAGGAATGCCCTATTGTTTCCCCACGAAGGAGGTTTGATGATAAAAGACCTGGTTTCATTCCTGGGATAACATGGTTTTATTTCAGACAAATGTGTTTCAAACAGGAGTCATTGTTCTGGGCCCAACCTTGAAAGAATGGCACTCCGATGTCTTTCTGAGCCTCTAAGATGTGATGTCTGAGTTCTGAGATCACAAAATAGTTGTGGTGGAATCCTTTCCCCCCTATTCTAAATGTGGAGCAACAGCTAGAACAAATAAGTTTGGATGATTCCAATTTAGAACATGAACCAAACCATTTGGAATTCTGTATTCTTGAATCAAAATGGCTTAAGCCGCTCCTTCTCAAACTTGGCTACACACTAGAATCACCTGGGGAGTTAAAAAAATAACAAAAAAAGCTAATGGCTGGGTTCCACCCTCAGAGATTCTAATTTAGTCGGTATGGGGTGCAGCCTGACATTGTAATTTTTAAAAGTTTCCTGGGTGATTCTAATGTGCAGCAAAGTGTGAGAAGTACTGGTTTAAGCTATAAATTGAAATGTTGAAGAGAAAGAAACAATGAATAAATAGAAACTAAGAGGTAGAAAAAGACATGCAGAGTGAAAAGAGATACAGGGGGAGGAGCAGGATGAGAATCAACAAGGCAGGGAGTATAGCAGTTCTCCACTTGTTAATGGTGGAGAACTAAGGTGCACACCTATAGATCCTGGCTGCTGATTCAAGACCTGTCTTGGATTCAGAAAGGCCTGCTTGGGAAAGACATTCCATTACAGCTCCTGTTCTCTGATTTCTATGCGATGCTGTTTTGCATTAATGCTATATGGAGATGAGATTTTTCCAAATGCTTAGTAAATAATGTTACCCCTGATAAATGCAGGTGGGCAGGGTGAGGGGAAGGGGATAAGGACAAGACAGCACTTGTCCTGGCCCCCTCCCTCATGCACATTTGTGACCTAAGCCATTATCACGTGCCATTACCCCGTGAGTTCATTTCACCAGCAGGTGAGGTGGGTAAAGCCATATCCATCCCACTGCAGTTGCCGTGTTTGCTCTACTTGTCACAGAGTGACTTCTGGGTGGTACCCACTTGAAACAAACCATGAAAGACAGATGTCTTGATGTTATCTTTCAATCTAACAGGACATACTACGTGAAGACAGTTTCAAGAGAGAAGTTTCTATTTGTGCATATAAGAAGTCCTAGACTCACCCAGGGGAGTGAATCTCCCTGGCAACTTGGAATATGACTCCCGAGGAGGAATGTAGAACCGGCATTGTGGGATGGAGAACATCTTCTTGACCAAAAGGGGGATGTGAATGGAAACGAAATAAACTTCAGTGGCAGAGAGATTCCAAAAGGAGCCGAGAGGTCACTCTGGTGGGCACTCTTACACACAATATAGACAACCCTTTTTAGGTTCTAATGAATTGGGGTAACTGGTGGTAGATACCTGAAACTATCAAACTACAACCCAGAACCCATGAATCTTGAAGACAATTGTATAAAAATGTAGCTTATGAGGGGTGACAATGGGATTGGGAAAGCCATAAGGATCACACTCCCCTTTGTCTAGTTTATGGATGGATGAGTAGAAAAATAGGGGAAACAAACAAACAAACAAACAAACAGACAAAGGCACCCAGTGTTCTTTTTTACTTTAATTGCTCTTTTTCACTTTAATTATTATTATTGTTATTTTTGTGTGTGTGGTAATGAAGGTGTTGGATTGATTTTGGTGGTGAATGTACAACTATGTAATGGTACTGTGAACAATCGAATGTACAATTTGTTTTGTATGACTGTGTGGTATGTGAATATATCTCAGTAAAATGAATATTAAAAAAAAAAAAAAAAAGAAGTCCTAGACTAAAACAAGCATGTGGGCATGTCTTTCTCCTTAAGGAATATTCAGTTACCTCATCATCCCCTAGTTTTTTTAAATCACACTTTGTCTCGCCTTAGCGTAAGGTGCCCATTTCTTGGAAGTGGGGGGTGGAGAAATGGCTTCAGGAAAGAATTGTTAAATACTACCCACCACAAGTCTTTAATGGGAAATCAGATTTTTGAAGATGCTTACTCCATTCTGGACAAGGCCACTGTTTTACTGACTCTCTTCCTTCTGGATTATATTTTTATGTCTTTTACTTATCATGATTCCAAGTTCACAGCTATCCTTTGAAGGTCCTGGGGAGAAGTCTTTATAAGTTTGGGAGCACAGGGAAGTCTAACCAGGCTATTAGCCTTCAAAAGGCAAAGAGAAACCGTGGTTCCTTCTAACTTCAGATGAACCATAAGGTTCTTTTTTGCTTATTAAAGTGGCTACCACAAATATGTATTTGTCTCCTCATGATTTGCCTCGGGCATCCTAGCATGTGGCAATTTTGAAGAGCCTCGTTAGTCTTTGGTAAAATTATACCTCTGAGACCAGCCTCTTCCTGCCTTTGCTTCTGCCACTAAAATGTTTATTCAACTGCCTGGTTTAGTCTAGAAGCCCATGTCACTCTCTCTCAACGAGCTGCCAGATTGCTTAGCCGAGTTTGTCAGTGCATTTGAAAAAATGTAATTTTTTCTGCTCCCCCCTTATTCTGTTGTCAAACTACCATCTGATGCTATGTTTTCTTACTGGGTGGGATGTGTAAAATTATCCTTTGGGGGATGGCTGCTTGGTCAGTATGTTTATTGTTCATGTAGGAAGGTTGCTATGTTACTTTCATGAAGACTGATTCTAAGGAGCATTTAAAAAGGATTCTTTGGAATGTTTCTTTAAAGGTGTCTCTTGGGAATCAGCCATTGTTATTTATTGATTGTTAGTACATAGACCTAGACACCCAAAACAATCTTTCAAAGAATTGCCATAGGAGTTAGACATTTTCATAACCTTTTGTCCTTTACTCTTGTAACTTAAAGGAGTAAACAATGAAAGGGAATCATTGTTTTTCACTAGTGGTTGCATGTTACTCAACTTTTAAAAAAAAAATTTAAAATTTTAGCAACTGTACACTTTTGACTTTGCTCTCAATTCCTTTAGGCATTTGCTCAAATGTCAGCCTTCCCGGCATAGTCAATCTCGAATTGCAGTCCTCATCCTACCTTACCCCCAGCACTCCTTATTCTTTATTTTTTACCTGTGACACACAAACATACACACACTTACACAGTTATGTGTTCTGTTTCCTCTCATTAGAATATAAGCTCTTTGATGGCAGATATTTTGTTGTTTGGTATCCCCAAGCTTGGAATTGTTCCTGGTCTGTAATATTTGCTCAGTGAATATTTGTGAAATGAAAACAGAAACGTCCCAAACAGAAGCTGTTTGTGAGGCGGTTAAGAGCATGGGCTCTGAGCCAGGCTGCCCAGCTTTGAATCCCTAGTCGAGTGCCTTTGACCAGTTTCCTTAACCTACCTACCGTAGTTTCATTGTCTGTAAAATGGGGATAATGGCAGCACCTCCCGCATTGGTGTAGTAAATTGTTTTATAAATGTTGGCTATTATTATTAACTGCATCATTAAACAGGGTTAGTCCCTTCTCCAGCAGTGTTCCAACCCAGCTCTGCCCCAAGACCAAAGAACATGCCAGGCACAGACTTAGATGTGAGTTTAATGGGACTTATGGACAGAAGAGATGGTTCCATGGCAGTGGCTGGCTGGGAGAGATGGAAGTTAGTGCTCTGCAAAGAGAAGGGAGTGCCAGGGGGTGGTTTATGAGGGTTAGGACAAAGACATTCCCTAGGGTGTAAGAACAGAGTTTTGACAGGGTCTTGTGACATGGGGGTGGGGAGATTTGTTATCAACAGTGATCATGGGAGGGGAGTTTCAATGCTTTGTTTATGATACCATCTGTACATTCTTTCCCTCCTGGTGAGGTCTGATGACCTTTAACCTGTGTCCTGGTCAAGTAGGCAGCTACATGAAATAACTCACTTTCACTGTGGAGGGGTGGGGGCCTGGGCCCTGGATCCCCACAGTCCATTCCCATGCAACAGACTATGTTGACCATAAGGCAGACATTGCATCCATGTTCCAAAACAACAGTATAAAAGACAACAGAACCCTAGGAGACCACAACAGAGATAACAACCCCACGAAGAGATGCCACCATGGCCAAGAAAGGGAATTAAACCATTTAGACAAGGGGTCTACTGATAATTGATCAATATTTTGTATGCATTCTTGCATATGATTGAAAACTTGTGAAACATTGTGCGAATGATCAGGAATATATATGCAGCACTGCATGTTAATTAAGGCACAGGTGTTGCCCTATGCTGCAGTGAGGATATCTAAAACCATTCTATTTTGTAAAACAACTTTTCTAAGCTGTGTGGTTTCTTCATTTAGCAAGGATATAGCTCTTTTGGAATCATTAAGTGCTTGGGCAGTGTGATTGTCTAAAGCTACCACATGATTTTCAGTAGCTATTGCAGCTTCACCTGGTATAAGAATGGCTAAAGGATAGTACCACCAGGGGTGCATTTTATTCTATGTCTAGCTTTAACCATTTCCCAATTACTAAGAGCATAAAGAGTCATATAAGGTAGTGGAGACATAGGGCTGTCCCCATGTACAATGTCCTTTCCAGTTATAGGATAAATAGGGCCAGCTATATTGCCCACATGTCCATAGCCATAGGGGGCAGATATGCCCCATGTTGGTTGGTGATTTTTTGCTGGTGGAAAAGACTGTTGTTTTGTAATTTAACAGTAAAATTACACAATTCTGGGGGTAGCCATCATGAATTCCAGCAAGTCTTTCCATACAGACTGGGGCAACATGATCTAGTGTTGGAGCTTCTGCTGTCAACCACCCTAAAGCATCATATACAGCTTACCCCAGTATGGGTCAGGGCTTGTTCACCTGTTCCTATACAAGGAGGAGAAGTAAGCCCCAGTCTCATTACAGGATGGTAGCAGGATTTCAGTCTTAAATGAGAAGACTCTTTACCAGATTTTCCGATGCACTGAATTCTGCCAGGTCAGCAGGGTGTTCCACGCAGACCAGTTAGCAAGGGTCAGAGTCCAGGGAAGGCTGGTAGCACCTGAAGATGGCATGTCTGTGCAAACCCAACACTGGGTTCGATTGTGGGCATGAGTCACCTCTGAAGCCCACTGTAGAAAGGGGTTTGTTAGGGTGCTATGGGCAAAAAGAAAGATGTTTATGGGGAACCAAAAGGGGCAATTCCTGCTGATCTAATAATATACATGTTAGTGTTCCATTGTTTGATAACAAAATACCAGGCAGAAGAAATTATGGGGAGATTTTTTAATTTTTTAAAATTTTTATCCACTTCCTCCATTTTCCTTTTTTTAAATTCAATTTTATTGAGATATATTCACACACCATACAGTCATCCAAAATGTACAATCAGTGTTCACATTACCATCATATAGTTGTTCATTCATCACCCCGATCTATTTTTTGAACATTTTCCTTGTACCAGAAAAAGGGAAAATAATAATAATAAAAAAAAAATAAAAGTAAAAAAGAATACCCTGATTCCCCGCCCCCATTTTTCCTTTAGTTTTTTTGTCCCCATTTTTCTACTCATCCATCCAGACACTGGATAAAGGGGAGTGTGATCCACAAGGCTTTCACAATCCCATTGTCACCTATGGGGAGGTTTTAAATACCAGATATTCTGCAAATCTTGAGTGTTCTCTACCATTACATCAGTAGTTAATCTAGGCATAAGAAGGTCCACACAGTCATGCAGAAGGGTCCTGTGGGAATAGGAGGCCCTGGATTGGTGATAAATATTTTAACAAGCATTTTCTGAATAAACAGAGATCTTATTACAATTTTTTGGGTAACTCGTATTCCCCAGGGACCTAAGATTCCTAAGCAATGTGGCTGCATAGGCTAGGCCAAGGCCAGTTGACCTTGTTTTGCCATTTTGTATGGTCTGAGGCACAGGTGACAACAAGTTATTACTATTTCCCTGCCTAGCCTGTAAGGTGACTGGCTCTAACTTCGATTCTCAATGCTTGCATTGGTCCTTCCAGTAGCATTTCAACAGGGTCAGGTGCTTGCATTCAAGTGAGTTAAGGCCTGATAGAGCCTTTTAGTCCACTGCTGCAAAGACCTTTTATCATCTTTTAGCTGTTCCTTTTAACAAACCATTCATTGTTTCAATAAGGCCCACACCTATGGGATTATAAGTTAGATAGAAAGTCCACATTTTGTCATAGTCCATAGCCCAAGCTTGGGTCATCTGTCCAGGAAAAGGGGTCTCCTGACCATGTCTGTCTGTGTAGGTACGCCATATAGAGCACTCATTCTTTTCAAACAGTATATGGTGGCCCGCTGGTTCACCTTCCCCGCCAGGAAAGCTAACAAAAGTCCTGTTGCCATGTCTGTGGCAGTAAAAGCACACCTTGCACCCTCTAGAGTGGAAGGGAACTGATATAGTCCATATGCCACTGGGTCACTGGGATTTGTGACCAGACCATGTGTCCTATCTGGTGTGGTATCCTATGTGCTCAACGCAGGGAGCATGAAGGACATTCTTTAGTGATGCCCACTAGATGCTGGCACATGATTGGCAACTGGAACTGTTGAGCCAAGACACCACAGGGTTTAATACCCTCGGTGTCCACTTTTCCAATGAAGCCACTCTGCCACTTTCCTGGTTTCAGCTGTGCTGCTCTGAACCTGTGCAAGTGTATCTGCTTCTACATTCCCAGGTAAAGTGTTGGGAGTGCAGGCAGGGACATGATAAACAATTATCTTTCTTCATTGGCAGGCATCCCAGATATCTTTCCACAATTCTTGTCATCACAGGGGGTGACCTATGATTATTCATTGTTCCTGCTTCCAGGTTGCCATCCAGGTCATAAGACCTTTGTAAATAGCCCAGCTATTGGTATAGACAGCACATCTCTTGGTTCATGCACTGTTACCATTCACACTGCTCTTAACTCAGCCCATTGACTGCTTTGCATTGCACCAGTCTCCTACCATGTAGTGTCAGTAGTGGTTGCACTGCCACAGCTGTCCATGTGGGAGGCTGCCCGCTAGCGGAACCATGAGTGTACCAAGCTGACTCAGAAATGGTATACCCATGCCTTCTATAGTGGGTGTTTGAAAAGGTATTTCAGGTGCAGTGACTTTAGCTGTTGAATCTTCTATATAGGACACCAGTCCCAGAATCTCATGCATTTCTGCACTCAGAGGGCTGGTATTGAAAGTGCTGCACTGTAGCAGGTAGGCTTTCCATTTGGTCAGTGTGTAGTTGGACACTGCCAGAACGTGGCTTATGTGCCATGTCAGTTATCCACCCCTGAATAGGGATGGCTGTTCTTGAGGTGACTGGGAATCTTTGCATCAGTCCCTCCACTTTCAATAAGGCATTATATGCAGCACACAATTGATTTTCCAGGGGGCTGTATCTCAGTACTGCCCATTTCCATAATTGTGACCAAAGCCAAGGAGCATTTGTTTAGAATGTTGCCTCTGCCACAGACCCCACCCAAAGCCAATATCAGTGCTGGCTACATCCAATTCACAGGGCAGGTCTGGATCTACCCCCCACCCCCACCCCCACCCAATGTTTATGCCTGTGCTATTGCCCTTTGCACCTTTTCAAAAGCAGCCTGTTAGGAGGTGTCCCATTCCCAGGGCTGGCCTTTCCTAATTAAAACATAACAAAGGTTTTAACATTTGAGCTAAGCAAGGAACAAGTGGTCTCCAATATCCCAACAACCCCAGAAAGCCAGTAGTTACTTTCATGTTTGCAGTGCAGAGAAACATTGCACCTTATCAGTTATAGCCGAGATTATAGGTTTTTTCTTACCCGACCACGTAACACCCAAGAATTTGACAGAGCATCCAGGACCCTTACTCCTGCCCCCTTTTTCCACAGCCTCTCTGCCTCTCCAAGGTTGGTTATAGCCTTAGTGGCAAGCAAAATGGGCTGTTCTACTAGCAGACTTAGGATAGACATGAGAGGCCTAGACATAGGATAGACATAGTAATGGCTGAGGGGCAGTATACAATACTGTGGCTTTCATTCCTGCAGTAAAAGCTTCAGTGTTAGGACTTACTAAAGCTGTGGCATAAATGGCATTTTTCATTCCAAACCCCCATAAAACATCTTGTAGCTCCTCCATAGTTTGCCAGTGGGGAGTATTGTGTGTTATATCCCCTTCATTAGGCCATGCAGCCTTACACTCATCAACCAGCCATACTAATAAGGAGGCAGTTTTTCCATTAGCTGAGGTAGCATATAAAGTGTTGTAATGAAGGGTGGGTTATAATAGTTGCCAGTTTACTCATCTTCACTGCAGATAGCATTACCCCCTCTGCTCCAGTGTCCCATAACCTCAGAAGCCATTTGGGTAGGGACTCCCTAGTTTTTTGTCTACACCACTGCCCTAAATTGTCCAATTCAGCAGCAGTATAGTCTGTTATAGTAATGTGTAATTTAGTTCAGGAAGTTGGAATTGCTGAACCCCAGGGGGTTGATCTTGTAACACCTTCCATTTCTGTTGTATTGGCACATATTTTGGGGCTCTTCATCCTCCTCTATCTCCCATTATTCTTCCCCTTCCTCTTCCAAGGAGGAGTCTTTGGGGTCCCATGTGTTGAGGTCCCATGCCAGAGTAGCTAAACTCCTCCAGACTCGAGGCTGAGACAACTTACGGCCTTTGACTTGGGCATGTCTGCATGCCAGAGTCTCTAACTGATTGTCCACTCAGAGCAGGTGATCCCTCAGAGAGTCCTTCATTTCTCCTGGGGCAAGACACATATCTCTTTCTGGTTTTACTTTCTCCTTTAAATGGTGTGCAGTAGCTTTCGCCACTTGTTCTGCCTTGGTAGCCATCCACAAGGCTCCTAATAGGGACCATGCTATAGCTGCCACTATTCAAGGTCTTTTTTCTTCTCACTCAAATTTAGTTTTCCTGCTGTTTGTTGCAAAACAGTTATCAACCCTTTTGGAGTTTTCAGGGCATCCCCATACTCTCACGGCAGTTCCCCTTCATCTCTGGCAGCCACCCCTCCTCACCTGGACAATATGGGCCAATTTCTCCCATGGATTCTCCCTTTCCAGAACTCATGCCTGCTATGGCTGGTGGCTCTTTCATCTCCTGGCTGGCTCACCAATTGTTCCAACCCAGCTCAGCTCCAAGACCGAAGAATATGCCAAGCACGGAGTTAGACATGAGTTTAATGGGACTTATGGACAGAAGAGATGGTTCCACAGCAGCAGCCAGCCTGGAAAGATGGAAGTTAGCACTCCACAAAGAGCAGGGGGTTCCTGGGGACAATTTATAATGGCTAGTACAAAGACATTCCATAGGGTGTGAGAGCAGAGTTTTGACAGGTCTTGTGACATAGGGGTGTGGAGATTTCTTATCAACAGTGATCAGGGGAGGGAAGTTTTACTGCTTTGTTTATGATACTATTTGTACATTCTTTCCCCCCTGGTTAGGTCTCATGACCTTTAACATCTGTCCCCGTCGAGTAGGCAGCCATGTGAAATAACTCACTTTCGCTATGGAGGGGAAGGGGCCTGGGTTCCCACAAGCAGTAAGCATATGTCAGAACAGGCCAGGCAGGCTGGGCTCATTCTCACTGCTAATTTTGTTCCCCTCAGTCAAGCCTTATCACCCAAACCGACCACACTATCACCTATATCCCGCACCAATAAAAGGATCCTACTTGAAGGCACTTTTCTCCTCTGTGAAATGAGGTTGACCTAGTTCCCACCCTTAGGTCCTGATGACACCCCTTAGGAAGGGAGCCCATCTCCAGCCCTTGTTTGGGAGTCCTGGGTACCTGGTTTCAGGGATGCTTCCCAGGGCAGGACCCACCATTCTCTGGTCCCCACCTTCTCCAAGCCTCACTGGGATTAGTAGCCTTTGAAGGTTTGGAATTATTTCCAGTACCTCTACCTTCCACGCCTCAAGGGGCAGTGGTGTAGAAGGGGTTAGGAGCACCAGCTTTGAATTCCAATAGAACTTGCTTTGAATCCACCCCTGTCCTTTATGTGAGATCTTGGTCAACTGACTTCACCTCTGTTTTCCTATCTGGGAAGTGAAGACAATCATCCCTCCTTTGTATGTAGCTTGTGACACAGACAATGTGTGTAAAGCACTCAGCCCTGTGTTCGGAACACTTTAATCCATTTGGTTAATAGGTATTGAGCAGGTGCTACTACTGGTACTTGGCAAATACTTGTTGAATGGATGTGTTTTCATCCTTTCCTAAGAGAACTGAGTGCTTCCTTACTTGCAGTCTAGTTTCACTGTACCAAACTCCCCAAAATGGGTGAGAAGGCAAGATTCAAGGTGGATTTGGATTTAGGATTCCTGCCAGTAAAAGTGAAATCAAAATTGTATGGAGATCATGTTTGTCAGTGGGGGGGGAGCAATGACAAAAGGTGATTCACTAATGACTGTAGATGTGAAAAACAGTATTGGGGTATGAGGTCATTGCCAAAGAACTGTTACCTAACCCCCAGAGGGGTTACTCTGGAGAAACTGCTGCCTGCTTTATGGAAATTGAAGCATCCAGAAATTAAAGGACTTAGCCTTAGGTCATAGAACTAATAAGCCCCAGAATTAGGAAGAAAAGCCAGGCCTTCTAATACTAGATCAGCCATCTCACATCCCTCTGGCATAAACTAGGCATTCGGGTTTGCTAATGCTGCCATTTTGCAAAATACCAGAAATGGATTGGCTTTTATAAAGGGGGGTTATTTGGTTACAAATTTACAGTCTGAAGGCCACGAAAATGTCCAAATTAAGGTATCGGCACAAGTATACCTTCACCAAAGGAAGGCCAATGGTGTCCAGAAAACCTCTGTTGTCTGGGAAGACACATGGCTGGCATCTTCTTCCTTTGCTTCCAGGCTGTGTTTCAAAATGGTGTTCTCCAAAATGTCAGCACCAGCTTTCAATGGCTGTCTTCAAAATGTCTCTCTCAGCTGCAGCAGCGAGCTCCTTCTGTCTGAGCTCTTATAGGACCCCAGTAAACTAATCAAGACCCAAGCTGAATGGGCAGGGCCACACCTCCATGGAAATAATCTAATCAAAGCTATTACCCACAGTTGGGTGGGTCACATCTCCATGGAAACAACCTAATCCGGAGATTTCAACCTAATCAACACTAATATGTCTGCCCTCACAAGATTGCATTAAAGAACATGGCATTTTGGGGGACATAATACATCCAAACCGGCACATCTGGATGTACTTAAACATACAATTCCGAAGCTAGTGCTCTTTAATTTTAATGGCTTTTCCTTTCTTCTTTTCTCACTAGTGGCAGGAAACTAATTATTTAGGGGTGTGTGGTTGATTGAGTTATGTACCCCAACAAAAGACATGTTCTTAATCCGGGTCCCTGTGGGTGTAAACCCATTGTAACTAGGACTTTTTAAAAATGTTACTGTTAATCAAGGTGTGGCCAGCTGAACCAGGGTGGATCTTAAGGCATATTACTGGGGGCCTCATACAAAGCCAGAAGTCTGAGAAGGCCACAAAGGAGCCTGAAGCCGGAAGTCAGTGGAAACCAGAAGAGCAGACACAGAGAGAGAGAGAGAGTGCCATGACATGGGAGGTAGATGCAAGCCAAGGAACTCCAAGGATTGTGACAAGCTTGCACCAAAATGCTGCAGACCTTGGAGAGAAAGCATGACCTTGCTTTTGAACTTCTACCCTCCAAAACTAAGAGACAATAAATTCCCATTGTTTAAGCCCAAACCAATTTGTGGTATTTGTGATTGCAGCTCTGGCAAACTAAGACAGGGTGTGTTCATGTTTTATTTGAGACTCTCCCTACTCATTCTTCAGCATCTTCCATGTTTTCCTATCTTTTTCCCATAACCATTTTTCCTCAAAGTGGGGAGTTCAGACATCTTCCGCTGTGGTGCCTGTTAAAATGCATGTTCCTTGTACCCTTCCCTACATTACACTCTCTATGGGGGAGGAGAGTCTGCTTTTTAACAGACTTGCCCAGTGATTCTAATGCTCAGTGAAGCCCGAGGCCTACAGCAGTAGGGGATGCAGTTTGGCCTTTCTCTGGCTGGGTGAGATCCTTCCTACAGATTGAACCTATCCTTGTCTTGTTGGTCCACACAAGACACAAAAGGATGGGATGTAGGTTAATTTGAACAACTCCATGTTATTCCTGGAAATGAAAGCCTTTAGCTTCAAACCTCTTCTTGGCCTTGATGTATAGGTGAATTTCAAAATACAGAGTTTCAATTTTAAGCAGAGTTTGGGGATGCTTCTTATCTTCTCAGAACTTCTTCACAAACATTTTAGAAGACAATCCACATGCACAGAAATGTTTGAAATACCAATAGTTTGCAGCCTGCCTTCTTTCCAAGGGCAAAGCAGCCTGCAGCAGTCTAAAAATAGACCTTTCTGGTCCAGGTCACTGAGCAGGAATGGCCTTGGTGCCTCGCTGTTTACACAGCTTTACATCTGGCACCTTCATAACAACAGTGCTGACTCAATGAGACTTGAGGACCAACATCAGTCTGTGGGAATTCTTGGTAAAGTGCAACCTGGGGCTGTAGCCTGGTGAAACTTCAGCAGCACCCCCACCAAGACTAGCAGTGTTTGGATTAAGGGCCTTTTCAACCTTTGCTTTCCTCGTCCCCATTCCATCACTGTCTCAAAGTCAGGGGCAGAGGTCAAGACTACAAGTCACTCTAAAGATATACTGAACATACAGAAAAATGAGCTCATCCGCAGAAATTTAAAACCCACAGTGCTTTTTGTTTTTAATATATCTTGCCTTTTTCCTCTTTGCAAACTTGTAGGCTTAAAAGGCATCATATAGCTGCAAATTTAACTTTGAGACTTTAAATAAAATGTTCAGAAAACACTTTCTTATCTTTGATATTTTCAAAACAGCTCTGCAATAGTGAGAGGTCTTTTCTTCTTACGTAATAATTTGTGGGCACACCTGTCCTGTCCCTCAAATGTACAGACTACGTGGGTGGCATTAGAGTTTATAGTTACTTGAGATTAACATTCTAAAATTAAAGAAATGAAATGAAAGGAGGCACTTGACGATGAATATACATGAGGTAATTGAACTGATCCACCAGGAATTCACATTCACAGGATTTTGGAGCAAGTGCTGAAGAAGTGAGTTAAATTAGATGAAATTTAGAATACTACTTATAGGAATCAATTCTGATTTATGAGTTTGCCTGCCATCTTTAAATAGTTCTAGCAAGCCCACAGAATGTTAACTTTGGCTGTTCTAAGCATGTTCATCAGTATCCTCTTATTTAATTCTCACAATAACCCCATGAAGTAGTTATTATTAAAATCTATTATTTTTATTGTTACTGCTAATACTACTCTGTTTTACAAAGGAGAAGACAGAGACTTTCAAGAGGGCAACTTGGCTAAGAGGACACATCTATGACATGTGGATATGAACTCCAGTCTATCTGACACAAAAGCTCAAGACTTTAAGCCATTGTATTTTCCAATGAGCTGGTTTTCTGTGATTGCTCAAGCCCTGGAACCAGCAGTGGGTTCTTCAGCCTTTGGGCAACTAAAGGTTGGGCTCCAACAGTGCCTTTATTTGTTTTGCATTAAATACAGTACACACTGGTGCCTTTTGTTTTCCCAGCAGTGCTGATTCACATTCCCTTAAATAAATTAACTTTCCCGTCTTGTCTAACTCATTTGATGGAAGCAAGCCCACTTGCCAATAAAAATAGAGAGGGGGAAATATCACAGCAAGAAGGGAGGAGTGAGCGAGCGTTTTATGGTTTATCAGGATATGAATACAGGCTCATCATTTTCTACTTCCCCCTCTCCCCTCCCAAAACAAACAAACAAAAAACCGATTATCACTGAAATGTTGGAACATTCATTGTTTTATAAGGGAACATTTGAGTGTTCCAATGATATTTTTATCATTTGTCTCCCAAATAGCAGATACTTGATAAAAGTTGTTGAGTTTAAGTCCTAGACTTACCAGTCTTTCTCCATAGCCCGGAATTCTCTTTGTCCATCACAAGTATGGGCCCTACTCAGGTCTAATACAACTTCTGAAGGAATTAAAATTTGTCTTCGTGTTCTTTTCTTACCAGCACCCTAACGAAGCCCCCTAGCTTCTCATTTTAGTACCCACTGCAGCCCCCCATCTCCCTCAAATATTTCTTCCCTGTGAATTGCTTAACCCCCTCCTCCTTTGTCTTTTTCTTGGTTTCTCATCCAAACTTGCCTAATAATTTTGAGACTTTAAATAATACGCTGACTTGATGAGACCTGAGGACCAACATCAGTCTGTGGTCTTAAACTCATATAAAACTCATATAAAATGGGGGTAATAAAGGTATTATTGATATTTTTAAAGGATATTTTGCAGGTTATCGATATTTTGACATAAATGAGTGAGTTCCCAATGGTGTAATCTTGGGTCACAAATTGGTTGGAGCTGTGGATGGGCAGGTGGGTCCTGTCAACAGAATCCTTCAAGCCTTGGGGAGAGGGTGACCCCAATATCAGAAGGCTGACCTTGACCACATCTGCCTGTGTGTTCAAGAGTATCCTTACAGCTCCCTGAGTGACTGACGCTGCTCCCACATGGACTCCTCTGTGCAGTTAGCAGGGAGACTCAGTGGCTGCTGACTGTGGACCCTAGGGAGAGGGTTAGAGGATGTGTCAAATATCCTGACAGTATAGTTAATATGCTCATTTCATAATTTGGGAGTCACCTTATGGGGATATTGTGATAATTCACATGTGAATATACATGTCTTGAATTATTGAAAAGAAAGTGATCAGTACATTCAGTACATTTCCAGTGCAACCAACTTTCTATCAGGTGTGGATTTGCCCCTTTATGGATTGTCTGCAGGGAAGGTTTTATCCCAAGCTAGTTTTCTTTTGCCACTCACCTGCTTCAGAAATATTAATGTGAGTTTGAAATCCAGGAGGTACAAATTGGGGTTTAGCTCTGTCAGTTGCCTTCAACTGGCACAATAATGAGACTGTATAATGATTGAAATTTGCAGGTTGAAGTGAGCTGGACACTTTAATATTCTTATTGCATCACTTAGCGGGTTGCCAGATCTAGCAAATAAAAATACAGAATGACCAGTTAAATTTGAATTTGAGATAAACAACGAATACTTTTATAGTACAAGTATGTCCTTGATTTTATCTGGTGACCCTAGTCACATGACAACTTAGATGGGCAGAAAAAATGTGGGTTCTTTATTCTGTCTAAACCTAACACAGTCTCCCTCATAAACCCTCACCTGCAGGTTGGCAAGAAAACAAAACAGTAACTTTTAGTCCTAGCCAAGTTAAAAACTAGCCTGGTCTAATTATTTGAACAGTCCCTTAAGGTAATGCTGAGTCACTAAAATAAAATGCTCCTACTCTCATATGTCATCTTCCATCTCCACTGCCCAGCTGGCTTACCAAAATGGTGTCTGGGGGTTTGAGGCAGTGGTGAGATAGGAGTCCATGTCTTTGGGCACAGTGTGCCGTGATCTGCTCACCTCTCTTGCCTTTGAATACCTGAGCATCTGCTAAGTTCTCTACCCTGGCAACCCCTGGCCCGGGGATCCATCCCAGGATCAACTCACCCCATCATAGTTGTTCAATTGCAAGTCTGCTGGATGGCAGCCAATGTCTGAGATCCTTCCTTTTGACTAGACCACTCCTCCCTCTAAATTGAGCTGGGTCAGTGCTCTCCACAATGACCTTCTCCTAGAATCTCAAGTGCAGCAACAGAGCCAAGATTTCCCGATGCCCTGGAAATTCCCTTCACCACACGCGCTTGCCCTCTTCTCTGTGAGGCAAGAGAGAGGTGAAATCAGGACTTAGTTCTGGCTGAGTTGGCTTGCCACCATTCTCCCCTCAATCCCACAATGTCCTGGGGTTGAAAGGGCTGGACTTTCTAGCTATTTCTATCCTACTCTATGCTTCCCTTCTGTCACTGCAAGCTTCCTGTTTTAGGTGGAAGGGATATCTTCTTGCACTTTGGGAAGATTTTGGTGATTGGAATCCTCCAATCCTAACCTTGATTAGGTTACAGTGGTTCTCAAAAAATGTGGTTCCTGACCAGGAACTTGTATGGCATGCAAATTCTCAGGTCCTATTCCAGACCTACTAAATCAGGGGGTTCAGCTCAGCAATCTGTTTTAATAAACCTTACAGATGACTCTGATGCATGCTAAGGTTTAAGAACCATACCAGCATGTTCTTAAAGGTGTCAGCAAGTTCTCACTCTCCCTTTCTCTCCCTCCTTCCAGCCGCTCTCCTGAAGTCTTGTTAAACAGATTAAATATTCCCTTTCAATCTAATTTATTGATTAACTTGAAAGATTAACTCAAAACATTTTATGGTTTAAAAAACAATTTGGTGATTAAAACCACAAATTAAAGCTGTGATTTAAAAATGGCTCAAATTCTTAAGCAACTTATGAATTTCAGGAAAGCTAGCATAACTAGCCCAGCTAGTAATCCATGGAACATAATCCTGGAGGTTAGGGCTCAGATCTAAATTTTGAAACAGGTGCTCCTGGTAAATTTGGGTAATTCACCAGATCTTAGTTAAGTTTCTGAGCTAGCTAAGGTGTAAGAAGATCTGACTCTATTTAGACTTCAAATAGAGTAGTTGGTCTCCTTGTGGCAGTTGAGATAAAAGGTAATAGAAACTTGGAATTTTTGCATATCTCAGGCTTAAAAAAAAAGCCTCTGTATACATTAACTAATTGTGGTCTAGATCCTTCTACATAAAATGTATTGGCAAGGCATTAGTTTCTCCCCATTTGCCAAAAGGATGAGCCACTGGTGAGGGCCTGGCAATTTACTATGTCCTGTGGTTTGAATAGGAAGGGTCTTCTAGTATGTTTTATTTTTTGACCCTTCCAATCATTTGGCATTGGGTGGATGATCCCATTTTCCCTAGAGGCAGCACCAGGCATGGAGTGGCATAGGCAGATAGTAGCGGCATTCAACTCCTCCCTGAATGCATGTTACCCACCCAATAAATAATATTCTTTAATATAAACAATTCATATTTTCTCAGTCTTGTTAAATGATAAATAAAAACATCTTTAGAAAACTGCTCCAATTTAAGAAAAAGCAGTGAACTTACTATGCAGGACTCAGCTTCAAGACAAGTTCCCTAAACTCTTTTCAAAACAAATCTCTACCACTAAGCCCCTCTTCTATGAAATTCTGTAGTCACCACTGCTCTAATCCCATTTCCATGCTATACAAATTTCCTGAAAGGGAGAAAAATCCTTAAATATTCAGTTCTTCTTGTCTGAGAAGTTTTTATTCACACAAGACAATGTTCTCATAAGCCCCAGGATATTAGTTTATGTCAATAGACGTAAATAAGACATATGCTAATAAAAGATAGTGATATCTTGTGGGTTTTTTTTTTTTCTGTGTTCATTAAGTTGTTAGAAAAAAACAAAAGTAGGTAATAAATATCAGCTTTCAATACCCTTACTACCATTGCAGTCCTAATAATGTGAAACATGAATTCCTAGTCAGATTCTAAATTGAACAGTGCTCAATGTTGCCCTGGTTAAGAAATGAAGTTTACCATGTTCTTGCAGAAGAGCTGAGAAAACACACCATTTACTAATTTTTATGGTGAGGCCATGTAGTCCAGTGGAAAGTAACAAGACTTTGGAATCATAGCCCTGCCTCTGAATCTAGACCCTGTCGACTTGTTGGCTGTGTGGCTTTAGCTGCATGACCTATCACAGACCTGTTTACCTTTAGCTGTGCAGTTGGAATAAATTTTAACTAAATTTGTACCGCAGAGGGTTTCCGTGACACTTAAATAAGATACTCTATGCAGAATGACAAATACATACTTGGCATGCGGCAACCACACAGAAAATGGGAAAGAATGGGTATGTGAGAATAACAAGCATCAGAACCTGAAGAAGTACTTGGCTAAGCTTGTGTTTTGGGGTTCACTGTGGCTCTTTATGATTTGTACCTTCATTAGTTAAACTGAGTTTTATTTTTTTTCAGACCTGAAGCAACTAAATCTGTTATCAATTTCTTTTGATTAAGGTTTGAACCAGGCAAGAACAGGCAAAAGTTATCGATGAAAACAGAAGTCAAAAGTGGAGGTGGGGGGTCTGGAATGGGCTGGAAAGGTCTTGAAGGTACCTTATTTGGGGGCTATAAGTGTTTTACATCATTCAGCTGTTCACATAAGATTAGTGCACTTTACACACTCTTGTCAATGCTACACCTTAATAAAAATTTTAAAATGATTTGAATTAGATCATACATAAGGATCAGGTCCATACATATCCAATCCACTATTAAAGTTAGCCAATTTCATTAAAAGGCTTTTGGCAGAATGTGAAAACTACATCTTACAGAAGTAGTTAGCCTGCAGGTGTTTGTTTGATCCAGAAGTATATGGCCTACGGATGTTTGTTTAATCCACATTAAAAATCTGGAAATTTTACATAAAAATCAGGATTTCTGGCTTCTCCTGGAAAAAGCACACAACTGGCAACATTGGCCTGTATTCTCACAGTTGCTTGGCACTGTGTGTACCCATGTCTGGAGAGGCACCCTCTCCAGTTTGTCTTGGGTTCCCACTGCTTCCTATGATCTCACACCTGCCACTGACCCATTTACTCTAACTCACTGGCCCAGCAGGTGTTTGAGTTTGCCATCCCTGGTAACCCAAACAGCTGGTTGGCCAGTTATCGTTTTCATCTTCAGCCAGTTGTCCAGGCTGAGTCTTCTTTTCAACTTGAGGGCTGACTGACAATTTCTAATACTAAATTAGGGCGGGAATCACTATTTCTTACTCTATTTGGTCTCTCCAGTTCCTGTTATTGTTGAGTGAGTGAAAACCCCCACATATGTGCTGACTGCTGGCTTGTGCATTATCTCCTGTCACATTTATTTTCATGACATGTGGATGTGCTAGCCCTGCTGTGATTCAAACTGCCTTTTTCTGCCATAAATCAAGAGGGGTGTTAGGAGAGCAAAAGGAAAAAATGTTCTCTGCACTGTCCATTTAAATTATGATCTGAAGCAGTTTTTATTATACTAAATTATCATGAGGCTAATTGCTCAACAGCCTCTCTCGTTACTGCTGGCTGGCGCCATTCAACTGATCCCCTCTGCTGATAGCCGGCCAGTTAAGGTGTGGCAGAGTCTCACTAAGGAGAAATCTGCTAACAAGAAAAATACCCAAAGCTCCTAAATATTGCACATGCTATACATGTCCCATTTCTAAGTCATAACAAATCTAACATGTATGGTAGTGTTTAGGAGCATATACTTTGAGATCAGGCTGCCTGGGTTCAAATCCTATTACTACCACTTACTAGCTGTGTAAACGTGGGCAAGGATCTAATTTCTCTGTGCCTGTGGTTCTTCAGCTGTAAAGTGGATATATTAATAGTATCTCTCTAGTAGGGTTGTTGGAAGAGTTAAAACAAGATAGGTAAAGTACTTAGTGTCCTGCTGGATACATAGTACACACCCTGCTAAGTCACTAAGTATATATTTAAGTAAGTATATAAATGTTACCATGTTGATATTACCATTATACCTTATTCCTTTTTTTCATATTAGCAGTATAATTTTCTTGGAGACTGGGTCATTAACAATGCTCTAATTTGTGGTCTGCAGTGCTCTTTCTCCAAAGTTTTCTTTATTGGTCAATAAGGGCTAAAATGTGAAACCATGTGATTCATCTACCTGTTGTTCTTGGCAGTTGAAGACTAAATGGTAATTTGGGATTCCCCATCTGTGACTTTGAGACTTTGAAGGGGTGACACTGAGTTTAATTCCTTTATTTGTTACCTTCTGGACACTAACATTCTTGTGAAGAAACACCTTGGTTTCCCCAAAGAATTAGAGAATGCTGAAGAGAGACAGAAAAAGGAAGGGTGATAGGATTACTTTAGACCTGCTAATCTCTGAGGTCATAGGTAGCAGAATAGAAGAAGAATTTAAATTGAAAATGTGATGACTCTCACCAGTAACGTCAATGATGAAAATATATCATGGCTTGTGATTTCTGTATCATAAGAGGTTTATGTTTCGCAGTTCTTATACAGGAAAGGTGTTGCGTAATAAGACTTTGGACTTTTTACGAAGCAAAGAGATATATAGGCATATCTCATCAACCTTCTCAACATCAATGGGATAAAAATGTTCATCTGAGTGCAAAACTGGCATTGGCTCAGCTGCTGTGTCTGCTTCCTTAGAGTAGACTCGAGGATCTGACTCGGAGTTCTCCCATGAAATTGATTGAAAATCTACTAGAAAAGAAAAACTAAGCTTAATCAATTTCTCTCTAGGCTAACTGACCAGTTTTCTTTCAGCCAGGAACCTGTATGTGGGTGTGCCAGTTTGAATATATTGTGTCCCCCAAACGCCATTATCTTTGATGTAATCTTGTGTGGGCAGACATTATCATTGTTGATTAGATTGTAATTCTTTGAGTGTTTCTGTGGAGATGCACCCCACCCAACTGTGGGTGATGACTCTGGATAATTTCCATGGAGTGTTGGCCTTTCCATTGGGTGGGGCTTGATCAGTGGAGCCATATAAATGAGCTGACGGGCAAAGGGAACTCAGTGCAGCTGTGAGTGACATTTTGAAGAGGAGCCACAGCCAAGAGGGACACTTTGAAGAAAGCACAGGAGCTGCAGATGAGAGACATTTGAAGATGGCTGTTGAAAGCAGACTTGCTCCGGAGAAGCTAAGAGAGGACAAATATTCCAAGTGCAACTAAGAGTGACATTTCTGAGGAACTGCAGCCTACAGAGGAACGTCCTGGGAGAAAGCCATGTTGAAACCAGAACTTTGGAGCAGATGCCAGTCACGTGCCTTCCCAGCTAACAGAGGTTTTCCGGACACCATTGGCCATCATCCAGTGAAGGTACCCAATTGCTGATGTGTTACCTTGGACACTTTATGGCCTTAAGAATGTAACTGTGTAACCAAGTAAAACCCCTTTTATAAAAGCCAGTCCATCTCTGGTGTTTTGCATTCTGGCAGCATTAGCAAACTAGAACAGTGGGAATTACTCAAGGTGGGCTAAACGAATTCGGAACCCTACCAAAGTTTATTTTCTGAAGCCTTCTCTCATCTTACATATCATTGTCACCTTGTCACCGTCCCTACCATTGTGATCTAGTCTTTAATTCCACTTCCTTCTGAAGATGAGTGTTTTCTAAAAGTGAGGCACACAGGGTACCAGACCCACCCAAAATTTTTACATGATTATGTAGAGTTTAATTCATGTATTGAGCATCTAATAGATGCCAATCATTGCTCTAGGTGCTTGGGATTCAGAAGTGATCAAAAACAAGTATCTGTGTCCTCATGGAGCTGACATTGTAATGGGCAGAGATGATGAATAACAAACATAATATGTTAATTATACAGCATGTTAGAAGGTGGTGAGCACTATAGGAAAAATAAGGCAGTCCAGAAGCTGAGCAGAGTTTCTATCTCCTCCATTCATAAATTTCTTTAAATTCCTCTTGGGGGCATTAAGGACAAACTTTGAATTTTGAAAACATACTCTGTGAAAGTACCTTGAGCTTCTGGAGCATGTCATAAAAATTCCAGGCCTGGCAGGTAAGTGCCTTAAAGGCACCCATTTCTACATTACATGGTAGAATAATCTATCTTACAACTCCCAAATTATGGATAGACACAGATATAAAGGAATTAAAAATGAGTAAATAAATCACATTTAGTTCATTACTCTGTGCAACCCCTCCCTCCAGACACCTCAGTCTCTAACCCCTCAAAAAGCACACTGATAGGACATGTGCAAGTCATTAAGGAAAAATACCAGTAGAAATCTGGTGTTCTGAAATCAAGGCTATCCATCTTGGTCTGCTGTTCATCAACAGAGTAACATAAATCTCTCCTGCCCGTGGGCTTATTTTTAAAAAGATAATCAGAAAACAACAGGACATGACTGAGAAGATGTCACTAGTTTTTTTTTTTTTTTTTTTTAAACTGTTTTATTCACATACCATACAATCCATCCAAAGTGTACAATCAGTGGCTCTCAGTATAATCACAGAGTTGTTTATTCATCACCACAATCAATTTGAGAACATTCTCGTTGCTCAAAAATGAAAAATCCTCTACCCCATATACACCCCTATTACTGAATAGCACCTTTGTTACCATTGATGAAAGAATATTACAGTATTGTTAACTATACTCCATAGTTTGCATTAGGTGTCTTTTTCTGATATACCACTGCGGTCGCAGTTGATTCGTCTGGGGGGGGGGGTGGCGGCTGGTCGCTAAATCCTAGGCTCTCAGGATTGCTCGGAGGGTACCGGCGGCGGGGGCTCTTTCCCGGAGGCGAGGGCGAGGCGGGGGACTTGGCCAGGTCCCCGGTGGAGGCGTGCAAAGTATGGAGGGCGGCGAGAAAGGAACAGGCGGGACACGTTTCTTTTTAGGGTGAAGAAAACAAGAGAGTTTATTAGGGGAGAGTACAAGCTTATAACGGGCGGTCTAGAGGGCGGGGTAGCTGTAGAGGTTAAAGGCTTGGATTGGTTCTGAGAGGGCGCGGAGGTTGGTTGTTGGGTGTTGCACAATGATTGGTGCATGCGCACTGGCAGTAGGGGACGTTGCATTGTAACGGAGGGGTTGAGTGGTTAGACGAGGGAGGCGGTCTTACCCGGCAAGCTTCCTCCAACGGTTGGTTTTGGGTGAGGAATTGGGGCCTGCCTCCGGCCTCACCTTCTCAGGCCCGGGGGGCTGTGGAGGGCGCTGTCACCCGTACCCACTACCCTCCCCAGGGGTGGATCCGGTCCCCCGGCCCAGGCCCGCCAGGTTGAAGCACGTAATCAGTATCCCGCATACCACACTATTATTAACACCTTGTAATAGTGGTGTACATTTGTTCTAGTTCATGGAAGAACATTCTTCTATTTGTATATTAACCACAGTCATCATCCACAACAGGGTTCACTATGTTTTACAGTCTGCACTTTATCCTCTAGCTTTCCTTCTAGGAGTCACTAGCTTTTAGGAAAAAGGAAAAATAAAAGCACCATATTTCTCCAAAAACATGCCTGGTCTATTCCCTTTTTCTTCTTTACCATGAATATTAGGACTGGGAAGAAACTTAATGATGTTCTGGACCAGAATCCTCATTCAAGAATGAGGAACAGAACCCAGAGATAAGTGACTTTTTCAAGGCCGCTTAGCTAATCAGTGGTAGAACTGGAAGGGAAAGCCAAGGTCCCCTCCCTTGTGGATCGGTGCACTGGGGGGTCCACAGCACTGCTTTCGGATTAGGTCAATGTTGCTTTTCAAAGGTGGATCACCTCACCCCCTGCAGCTGATTGCTAAAGAAGCTAGGCAGACAGGCAATAAATGAGAAGTATAAGATGTTTATCTGAAGTAGAGAAAGCAGGAACAAGAAGAAGGGACTAAGGGCATGGTTTTCCCTGGGGTGGGGGCAGGGTGGGCAGCAACATGGTGTGGATGGTCTGTTTTCTAAATGAGGGACAGCTGGCGCAGACTCAGTGGGAAGTTCTGTGCGCGGAAGTAGTGTGCTCTTCCTGACGTAGCCGAACTTCCTCTGTCAGCGGCCGCCCGACCACCAGGGGGTGGTATGGACACACTCTGTGTGGTCTCACTGGTGGTCTTGGTGGCAGGCAGGGCCATCATTCTGACAAATGCTAGGTGACTTTGGAGCCCTTCCTGTGGGCCAGGTGTTGTGCTAAGTACTCGACTCGTAGCATCACGTTCAGTCCTCACATAAGGTAGGTACTATTATCAGGCCCACTTTAGAGCAGAGAAAACTGAGGCTTGGAGAAGTTTAATAATTTGTCCAGAGTCACAAAGCTAATGAATCAAGTCAGAATTCAAAGCTTCTAATGTAGGGCGTGGTATGAATCCCAGCTCTGCTGCTTGCTACCTGTGTAATGTTCCACAATGTTCTTAGCTTCTCCAAGCCGCAGTTTCCTTACCTGTAAAGTTGGAATGGTAATTAGTGTTTACCTTATAGAATTTTGATGATTAAATTAGAGAAAGACCATGGTAAATACTGACATGTAGTGAGTACCACTCTTACGGTAGTTAACTGTAGTTTAACTCTAGGTTGAACCACATGAAATTGCTATTGTAATGTGCAAAAAATTGTCAAATATAGGTCATTAATATTTTGATCTAATATTATATAGGCATCAATTCTATCACAATGGTTCCCTTATTCATTTCATTATAATTTTGAAAGGACTGGTGATTTAATTGCTTCAATACACTTTTTTTTTTTTTTTTTTAACATGCCAGCTTGTTTCAGCTTCCCTAAAGATTGAGAAGAACCATCTTCTGGCCATTGTCTAATAATCAAATGCATAGACATTTCTTTTCTTCTAATGTAAACTCAGCACACATGAGGACATAGACACTGTTTCTGGAACTTACAACCTGTTGAGGCTGTTGTCACAGGCGTTCTTGGAGAATGGTAGATTTGAAGTGAGGGTAGGTTGGACAGAGCTGGACTATTGGGAATTACTGGTGAATTGAAGAGAGAATATTTTTGACTCTTGGCTCCTTAAACCACTGTGCATGTTCTGCTGCTTGAGAGAATAACATTCCCATACTAGAAGGTTGGTTGTGATAAACAAATGTCAAACATAACCATTTGTCATAAATTTGTCACATTCAAAATGAATTGCATGGCCTGGCTGCTCTTGAACTCTGGCCTTTGATTAAAGGAAATGCAATTTGGTTGTAATGGTTGGGGAGCTGGAGAAGAAAAACATAAAATGGGCATAAGAATTTTGCATTCTCCAAAGGAGAGAAGGCTACTTTTGAAAGAATGCACCTAAGTTGCAAGGTCTAGTGGGAGGCTTCTCTTCTGAAAGATAACTCTGCCCCACCCCAACCACTGTTCCCATCCCACATTTGCCTTGACTCCCTTTCCTTAGATTTCACATCATAGGAATATAAATAGTCCTGGAATTCAAATGGAACATTCTGGAGAGACAGACTGTCTAGTGATACAGGGACTGCCTTTAAATAAAATTGCTCACCTTTAAATGCAATGACATCTTTAAAGATGCTTTAGAATTTCTTGGTGCCTGCAGTGGAGATTACTACCGTATTTAGAACCTGAGGCCTCCTGTGATTTCAGAATTCTGTGCCAACAGTGAATGTGAGTGTGGGTGAGACTGTGTAAGTGTGTGTATCTGGGGCATGCTCCCTCCCTTTTCCTCTTATTTATTTCCATGCCTTAAAAAACCAACAACAACAACAAAATACCCCTGAAGGTCTTTTTAAGATTCCTTTGCAAGGAGGTTTACAAATTATTTGTAGTAGATTCTATGATTTGGTTTTTCCCACCACAGCAGCCAGAAACTAATGAAAATGCACTTATAGACCCACGAACTCAGACACCCTTACAGTGCCATTCTCTTTCTCTGTTATTCCTTTTCTTTCCCTCTCTTTTTGTCTGTGCTTACTGTTAAGCTGACCCCTGCAGTCTAGGGCAAATACCGAAACTTGAATCAAGCACGACTTATTCATGCAGCTGCAGAGGTTTGCAGGTTCAGGAACTCAGATAATAAATTTAAAATTCCTTTAACAGATTGCAGTTTAGGTAACATGTTATGATTACATCCACAAAAGTGGACTACGCTGCACTCCATTGTACTGAATTTCAAAATTGCATTGTTTTGTTGTTTCTTCTTTTCCTTTTTTTTTTACAGTCACCACCTTTGTAAATTTTTATTTCTGAAGCGATTTTTACAATATTGAATTCCGTCGTTGGAAACAATGATTGTAGAAAGATTTTTCTTTTTATTTGATTCTTCCTCCCCTTCCCCTGGTTTCTGAATGAAATTGTTGCTTGCAAAAATCTTAGCTAATTAAAAATTGAATTTATTCAACTGCAAAGAAGTCTGAGTCGAGATTGGCAAGAGGGAGTGGAGAAGGAAGGAGGAACTCAGAGAAGCACTCAACGGTTAAAGCCGCCAGTGCTATTCTTCCTTGTCCTTTAATTATCACAGCACATCGTGTTGTTTATAAGAATCAAACTACCCTAGAGCAATACGCGTTGGGGAAGGGCGGGAGACGGCTTCACCGATACCATAGGCTTTACTTACAACCGACTGAGAAGCAGCTTCTCAGAGTGCAGGGCAGGGGCGCATGCCCGAGTCCAGCGTGCCAACAGCCGCAGCAGAAACCCGTTCTCGGGTTCTCGCTGAGCTGCTTCCCCTTACATCAGGGTTCCTGCTCCTGTCAGGCAGGCCTGCTGGCGATTGGTGGGGAGGAGGGCAGTAATTTGAACTGCCTTTTGTACTTGGCTAATCAGGGCTGGCGTCTGGCTGCAGGTTCAGAGCGAGGTGCCTCGGTGGTGTCAGACACCTGTGGCTCAGCTCTCACCGTCTCGGGGCTGGCTCCCGTGGCTTGCTTCTGGGCCGGAATCGTGCTTTTTTAACAACTTGCCCCAATCACTGAGCCCCCTCGATGGGTCAGTTTGGCCCAGTGCCATGCTGAACAGAGATGTCCAACAGATACCAGGACAACGGAAATGCCTGGGCTTAGACTTCCCTGAGGTAAGTCCATTTTTAACCAGATATTTCTCAATGACATTATTTCTACATTTATCTTGAAGAAATGCCAGTACTGGAAAGGTGAACTACAAAAAAGCAGAGAATTTGTCCTATTTGGCCTTTATGATTAAATCACTAAGTTATTCTCCTGTCAGATGTGCTGGCAAAATTGTACAAGGAATAAAGAAAGATGTAATTGGGGAGGGGGAAACAGGACAAATTACTGTAACCCTTGCAGGCCACCAGCACCTCATTGTGCAGTCCTATTGGATGAGGGGAAAGTGAAATCCTACTTTTCATTAAGGCTAACCAATATCCTGACTAGTACAATAATATATAATCAGGCTGAGAATCTTGGCTCCCTCCAATCATGCAGCCCCAGGAGTTACAGTCGACTTTCAGTTACCATTTATTGTTAAAACTACTTTTACGTTTTCTCCTGATACAAAAGCAGCTTTTAAAAATATATTTGTTCAATAAAAGTGAATTAGTTAATTTCACTTCAGTAGGGCAGTTTGATTGTATTGGTTGGTTCCTTTGCTTATCCTTATGTTGGAGAGAAGTTCAGATCTTAAATGGAAGCACCTAAATTTGAGCAACAGTTGAGATACTTAGGAATATTAAACGGTGTTTTTCTGATTAAGCTTAAGCTCTACTCTGATTTCATTTTACTTGTAAATTGATTGAAAAATACTTAAAGGACCATCCAGTCTTATCTCTTGGGGTTGCTGTCTGTATGCTTGTAATTTGAGTATTCATTAATGGAAGCTTGGTATAAAAAGACTAGTGATTTGGGACTAGTGCTTATATACCTGCCTGCTTTGTCATGATAGGAAGTAATTTTGCCCTTGGATTTTTTCTTTTTTAATGAAATCATTCTGTAAAGGGTAAAGATCCCTTTGTAAGTCCTAAAAGGTTCTAAGCTTCCTTTCCCCACCTTATTCATTTTCAAGACTATACAACACCTTCATGAAACACAGGCGTTCAACAATTCCAATTGATTCTGTTCAAGTAGTATGTAGAAATAGAGGGAACAGATGGGAGTGGTGTAGGCAATAAACCATTCATCACAATCTATGGTAATCACCCTGAGATAGGACTTTTTCTTCCAGTGTTCATAGTCATTTGGAATTTTCCATCTTTCAGCTGTTAGCTTAAAGGGTGTTTATAAAAACAGTTTCCTGTAATAAGGTCAACATATTAGTAATACTAAATACAAATACTAAAAATAACTGCTTTGATGAATAAAAGCACCAGAAAGTCCTTTACCATTCAGGTGAAATGTGGTCATCTCACTGGTCTACAGCAATGATTTAAAATATAATGTGTGTACAAATAGGGGAGATGGTTGGTGATGATTTAAAAATACAGATCAGTAGGTAGGTAAGTAGATACTAAGTGAATGATAAATGTTAAAGGAGTTAGAAAGAGAAATGACCTTTGGAAAGCTAGAGTATTTTGTATTGATTTAAATTTCAAAATTTTATGTTCACTGATGAATTCCAGTCTGGAGAGTGTAAAATCAAAGTTGATTTCCTGGGTTAAGAATAAGTCACCTTTATATGGGGAGGGATAACTATCATCTTAGCCCTGATCACTAACCAAAAAGTAACGTTAAGAATATGATAAAATATGCAGAGCCCTAAAAAGGTACAGAAAGGGAGAGAAAGCTAGTTAAAAGTCTCTTTATCTCCTGTTAAAAGTAAATTCACAAAACTCCCACATTTTGTTTTAAGAGTATAGAAAACCCTTGTACATATCTGTGGAATACCAGGGAACCCCCAAATGTATAATTTCACATAATTATTAATAACTGAGATTATATATATATATATTTATATGTGTGTGTATATGTTTTTATAATTTCATTAAAGAGTTAGATGGTGGGGGGGTTGGGGTAGGATTAAGCAACTTAAATTTATTTTTTTCCCAGTGACCATTTTTAAAAGTCTCCTTTCTAGAGCTGTGGGATGCCTGCCAGACTCCCTCAGCAGCTTCATCGTGAGGGTCCCTTCTGGTTTCTGGTCCATGCACAGAATGGGGCACAATAGATTGTGCCCCGCCTCCCCCTCCCCAGACATGCACTGCCTGCGCCCAGGCGACTGGGCTCTGCCTGAAAGGTTTGGCTATGCAAATGGACAGCTGCTCACGTCAGACGCCTCTCTTTCTCTGTCACTCTTTCTGTATCTCAGAACAGCACAGGGCTTCAGTCTTTGCTCCTGACTTTTCTGAGCAGGGGAAGCCTGTGAGTTCAGAAGCTGAACAGCTGGGTACTATGCTGAGGGTGCTATGGCCATTGGGACTGGACCAGCAAGCTGTGGGTTTGTAGCTCTTGACCCATGGAGAAAGGAGCAGCTTTCTTACCTCCAACCTGCCATGGAGAGCTTTATTAAAATGTCACTGGTTAATAGGAAAAAGTTTACACTCCTTGTTAGGCCAAACCTCTAAAAGACATTTAAATAAACAAAACAAAACAAAAACTCCACTAATAATTCTAATAGTCACATTTTGGAAACAAGGGGGAAACTCTTATCTCAAGACAAATGGTTGATTTTGGAAGGGAGGAAACTAAGCGGTCATAAGTCATTTTGCTTTTTAGTTGAATTCAAAAATGAAAGTCAAATGATGGTAATGATGGGATATTTGTGGCATATAATATGATCTCATTGAAAAAATCTTAATGAACTTCTGTAAACTGAAACTTGCAGAATTGCTCTGATGTCAAGTGAACACTGGCCATCAGACACTTGGTTAAGTAGGACTTTGCTTCCACACTCAGGGCCTGTTTTAAAGAGAAAACTCTAGGGATGGAATTTAAATGGGCCCCACCCTGAAAAGCTATGGCTATTTATAATCACTTGTGATTTTGCAAGTACCAAAGCTCCTTAATGACTAAAAAGCTACCAGTAAACCTTATCCACAAAAAATTGTGATCAACATTCTGGGCTGGCCCTCCAGGGGCAGTGATCCAAGCAGATAGATGTGGGTCTCCAAGTTCTTCCCTTATCTTTTCCCTTTGTAGCAGTGGATGTCCAGCCATACTGACCTGACTTTTATGCAGTGATTTCTTGATAGTTTATTAATAGTGGCTCATTAATTCCTCCATGTGATACGACATAGGTCAGTATCATTATCCCAGGTCAGAAAAGAGAAGAGTGATGAAATGCTTTTGTCCAACAGCACCAGGAAGTTAAGAGAATTAGAAACTTGAAAACGTTGCAGTTAATCTCTTCCTCTTTCCGTTCCTCCTGTTTAAAAAGAAATCAGAAATCCTTAAAGCTCTCCCCCAGCAATTCTGACTGGACACTAAAAATGCTTCAGTCCAAAAATATGTTGGCTGTCTTAAGTGGATCGTTCTGACTGGGACGGGGATGGAGGTTTAAAAAGATTAAGTGAATTAAGTGAGGACTGTGTGCGCGCGCGAACGCGCCTGCGCACATCTGAACAAAACCCCAGTATTGTTGGTAAAGTTTGTCCGAATCTGAAACTGAGAAGGACAGCAGGCTCTCCCCTATGGCCTTTCCTAGAGAGACCTGGTCATTCCTTTTGCAACAGATTTCAGCCCAGGCTCAGAGCCCCTCGATGGGGGAGGCCTGCAGAGTTGCTGCAGCTGAGCTAGTCCGAAGGTGGCTGCATGGCATCCGAAGGTATTTCAGGAATGTTAATAGTATGCCTGAGTGGAGGGCTTCAGAGCTCCAGGCTGAGAACTCTTCTTGTAGCCATCTGTTGTGGCCCAAGAAGTTTCATAGCAACAGCTTCTCAAGGATTTTTTTTTTTTTTTTAATTAAAATTAACTAACACAAAAACCAAAACTGCTCCACTGCTCAAGAAGAATCAGGACAGGATTTGGATTCTTTCTACAGGGCGATGAGCTTTTAAGGAAGAAAACCCCCCACATCTTTAACTCCTGTTCTTTAAATGAGCAATTTGTACTTGGTTTTGAGGTCTTAATTTTTTTTCCCTGGGGAAGAATTCTTTTTGGAAAAGAGCGAAGGTAAAAACAAGTTTCTAAAGCTGTTAAAAAAACAATTGGCAAAAATATGGTTAAGGAAAAATGGTCTGAGTTTTGAAATTTTCCTGGTATTTGTTGCTCTGGCTATCCTGTCGGCAGCTGCATTTTTTTTTTTTCCTTCTGTAATAGTGAGCTTTATAAGCCTGGCTATTTAGTTAGTGAAATGAACTTCAGACAAAGACACTACTTATACTGTGACAATGTATACACTCCAATATGAATCTCTTGAATCTATGCAACAGTAGACCTCTTTACAAAAAGGAAGGGGAAGTAATATTTGTAGTGTTTTACTTTTTAATTGATGAGCTATTGCATTAGCCATTTATTTTAAAAATAAGGAAAGTTAGTTTCTTCCTTGGATAGGACACTGTAAAATGATACACTCTGCAAGCTTAACGGGCAGCTGTGTGTACAGCAACAGGCACTCTGGGCAGAGACAAAGAATTCTATTCCATTCCAAATTCTACCCCTGCTGTGCTATTTTAGGAAGGTGCCCAACCTCTCTGAGCAGAGTTCCTCATCAGCAAATTGGTGTCTGCATTGCTATGAAGGTTAAATATAGTCACATAAAAGGAATGTGGGAAATGATCCTTGAATCTGAATGGTGTCTATAAAGGCATATTATATGCAGTCATTCTTAGCTTTTTACAAACCTTGGAAAATATTTTCCTTGGAGCTTTTCTATCGCTTTCATTTTTTAGTTTAACATGTTTTGCACAAGTCTGATGAAATAAAATTTCCCAACAGAGTCACCAAATATCCTGAGAAGCAATTTTGCTTCAACATACTTAATTCTTGAATATAGTACACACTTGGAATACTTCTTTATCTTCTTGACTTGCTAGTGTGTATTGCTGTACATGAAGTATTAATCAGATATAAGGCATTGCCCCTGATGGTCAAAGGTATTGCCACCAACCCACAGGAAAAGGATTTGTACTCAGAGTTTGGTTTCTGGAATGTGGGCTCCTACTAAAGTTTTCTATAAAGGGCACCACCACTTACCCCATCTGTACATATTACCTCATGTATGAAATTTAACCAGCAAATATTTATTTTCTGAGTGCCTGCGATGCACCAGACTTGTTTCTAGGTGCAGGGTTAGGGCCCTGAACAAAAATAGACTAAAATGCTTACATACCTTCTAGACAGAGGAAACAAATAACAAACCAAAAAAATAAGTCAATTGTATGGTAGGTTAGAAAAATGATATCCACTGTGAAGAAGATCGTAAAGCAGGGAAGCACGGTGTGTGGTGTGTGCTGGTGGAGGGGGTGTTGCAGTGTGATAAAGGGTAGTCTGAGAAGGTCTCACTAAGAAGCAGTATTTGAAGGAAAACCTGGAGGAGATGAGGGAATGAGCCTTGGGGTTAGCTGGGGAAGAGCATTGTTGGCAGAGGGAACAGCAAGTGCAAAGGCCCCCAGGAGAAAATGTAAATGATGTGTTTGAGGAAGAGCTAGGAGGCCTATATGGATGAGCACAGTGGCAGGAGGGGAAGAGGTCAGATTGGGCAGATCTTACGGGGCCTCTGGGCAGTGGAATGAATTTGGCTTTTCCTCTGATTGAGTCCTGTGAGAACGTAAGTCACAGAGCTATTGTGAGGTTTGAATGAAATAATTTGCTTAAAACCTCCAGCACAATGCGTAGCACATAGAAAAGCTTCCGTAATTGTTACCTATTGCCCATATATTATTACCACTACCTAGGATTTCAGGAGAGAACAATGTGAGGATGCAGAACAGGGATCAAAGCTAATTGCTCCTTATGAGAATTAAACTCCCAACCTTGGCCTCCTAAACAGTCAGTTCTATCAGCTAAGAAGGTCCCAACTCTATCTTCACACATGTGCAGGGAGAAACTTACTTTTTAAAAAACTGACCTTGTTTAGGCTAAACTGTTCTTTTTATTATGAAAGTACTAAATCCATACTCTCTAGGGACAGGTGTATTTTGAGACGTTTTGTTCGAATTTTGACTATAAAAGTCCTCTTGAATTCCACTGAATTCACATGATAACACGATGTACTCATGATTGAGTTTATCTTTGCTCCAGAACCAGGATAAGTGGTTTGGAGGCAGTGATAAAAGGAGGTACTTGATGATAATTAGAGATTTTGATAAATGAAAAAGGCTGTCTAAAAATGTACACTCCGTCATTGGAAATGTTCCAGGAGAGGCTGGGTAACCGGTCAGAGGGGTTATCACACATCTGGATGAGAGCTTGATTTCTAAGATCCCTTCCAAATTTGTGATTCTGCTTTCTTCCAAGATGACTGTCTATTGAAAGCCAAATTCTCCAGAAAAAGTCACTTTAAATTCTTTTTAATCAACACCTTAGTTTGGAGATTCTGAGAACAAGAATGTATGGAACACATATTAATCAATGGCAGTGGTGGTCCTTGTCTGGTTCCTAGAGCCCCAGTACTCCCCAACCCTGACAATGATGTGCTCCCATTTGCAGACTCCAAGGCTAGCATTTTGTCACACCACTACTGCTTGTTGCAAATTTGCTTGGCTATGATCAGTGGCAAGTAGACTGGCTCTTTTTTTTTTTTCTTTTTTTCTGGAACAAACATTTATACAGTGCTCATTGTGCTCTAAATGCTTTACAAAAATGCTCTCATAGTCCTATGACATAGCTACAATCTTTAGTCCCATTTTAAGAGATTAAGTAATTGAGACACAGGTTAGGTAACTTACCCAAGGTCACACATTGACAGAGTTGGGGTTTGAACCCAGTGTGCTGGCAGGATCTGCTACACTGGATTTGCCCACAAAATGCTTTATCTAGTCCTCTACACCCTTTTTCTTTGCTGTGGCTCTCCTGTTGTTTAGAGAAAAGAGTGGCCTCAGTTGAGTGATACGGTATATCATTACACTTTGCCCTTTGTGAGGGCAGGGAACATAACCTGTCAGTGCTCAGTGCCTACCTTGGTGTCTGGTACATGGCAGATACTCAAATATTTGTTGAATGAGTGAGGGAGTGAGGGTGTGGCATAAATAAACAGTAGTAAGGCCATAAATGCCTTTCTCCTCTCACAGAGCCTCAGAGAGCATGTGTAACTGCAGGATGCCTGTTACTGAAAAACTTTAACTTTGCAAAGTTAAAAGACAGATAGAATTAGAAGTGAGGATATAATAGAATCATTATTTGAGAAGTGTCAAAAATTTCATCCCTTCTTAGGTGCTTATTGATATTTTAATTAAATAATATCACTTTGGAAAGAGTGCCCCTAGAAGATCCTAATGTTGAACTAACACCCACCACGTGATAGTTGGGAAAAGACCAAAACAGACAATCATTGGAATACCGTGAATTTACACTAACTCAGGGTTTTAATGATTTGGGCTCAGTGCTTTAACAAATGGACATTGCAACTCACAGATTTGTTATGGGGTGGAAAAGGAGAACCTGAGTCTGGCCAATGTCTTTGAGTAACATTTGTGTGCTGTGAACACAAACCCACTCAGACCAGCCCAAATCAAAAGAGGTTTCTTTGAAAAGATACAGGGGAAGTTTGTGGAGTCAGCAACTGCAGGAAACCTTGAACACTTAATAGTTAAGAGCTCTGGAAGTCAGAAGTTTTGATTTGAGTCCCAGTTTTGTCATTGCTGAGTTTGTGACCTTGGATAAATTGCTTAACTTCTCTGGGCCTCGTGTACCCATCTGAAAAGTGGGGACTATTGAAACTACCTCCCTCATTGGGCTGTTGTGTAAATTAATTGAGATAGTGTATGGAAAGCACTTGGAATACTGCCTAACATGTGGTAAGAGCTCAACAACCATTAGCCTTTATTATTAATTAGAAAATTAGCAGCTATTTACTTTCTCTTTGTACTGCATAGTCTCTCATCTCTTAGCTCTGAACATTGTTTCCATTACCTTCCTTGCAGACGGGCTTCCTCTCTATGGAAGACATTGTTCCAAGGTTAGTTAATTTAATAGCATGGTGAGGTCATCAAGGCCCCAGGTTTTCTGTATTTTCATCCTCAGGTTTGCCCCTCATGATTACAAGTTGGCTGTTGCAGCTCCATGCATCATGTCCTCACACAGCCTTGACCAAAGGTAGGAAGACAGGAAGGAGTCAAGTTTTTGTATTTTATCAAGAATGAGGAAAGCTTTTCTGGAGACCCAGTAGACTTTCCCTTGGGTCAGATCTCATTAGCTAAGGTTGTGTCCTACATCCATGCCTAAACCTGTAACTGGCAGGGCAGTGGAATTGCCATGATTGATATGGATCAAGATGATTCATCCCCTTGGGCTATGGAAAAATCTGCCTTCCTAAGCACATAGTCTTCTGATACTACAATAGAAGTAGAGTTATGTTTGTGAGAAAGAAGGGGACAGTGACCGTTGAGTAAACAATCATAAGGGCCTATTTTAGATGGGCATGTATCAAAGTCAGGCAAGTTAGTCCTTTCCTGGGATTTTAGATAGAAAATCTAAGAGAAAACAAAGCTCTTTTCCTTTTGAAGTAGTTAATCTGGATCTGAAGTTCTCTCCTCTGTAGTCATTTTTCTGCATACTCCCCCAACACGCACACGCACATGCACACACACACATACACACACACTGAAGGGGACTCCTATTTGTTGTGGGAAAAAGTGAGGCATATGTATATATAGAGGGATGCGCAAAAGAGATGATGCCTGATAGGATGGAGTAGGGTGGAGGGGGTACTGATGAGATGGTTCTGTTCTTGAAGCCATTTCCATCCCTGGTTTTCCCAAGAAATTCCCTGTTTTGCTTAAGTTTCTTTGTGGATCAGTGCCACCTGCAGCAACAAAATCCTGTCTGCTGCATTTTCCCAAGATTCTGGGTTTCTGCCCTTGCACACCAGTTTGCATGGGGCTCTGGTTTACCACCTAACCGTCATTGGGCCCCTCTCTGTGTCTTCACAGTTCTAGAGCCTACATCATCTGATTAACTCTGTCTCTGGTCCCAGTTCCAGATTCTGGGCAAGAATCTGAATGGCTCTGCTGTAGCCAGGGCCTAGGGATATTGGGAAGAGCTAGTGCTGTCTTAGCCCTTCAGTTAGGGCTGGGTGGGGGCCATCCTCTCCTAGAATAGTTGTGAGTAAAGAAACAATAACTGCTCTCTCTGATAGAAATGTGCAATATATTTCCGGCTCTACCTATTCCTCAGATGCCTCACAATTGAAAAGTGTATTTTTCATAAGTAAAATGACTAGATTTCAGTTATACACGGGCATTTGACAGGGTGTTAATATCTGATGCCTCTACTACCTTTGGCCAGTTTTGACTAGGATTAGAGAATTCTGGATTCTTATCAACAGGGAATTAGTGAAGGATTTGAGGAAGAGGTGTGCCCACAAAGCTAATTGGGGTCATAAACGAAATCAGTGTGGTCATGACAGGACAATTGGAAGAGCCAAATAGGACTGATGGGAAAATCCCATGGAAGGTGGAAGTTGAGTCTGTGTTTCAGGATGTCTGGATAATTACTTTTTAATATTTATTTTGACTTTTTTAAATGAAAATACCCAAACAGTAATGAAAATAGTACTATAAATTCCCATGTACCCACCATGCAGCTGGGTGACTTTTGTTAAGTAGAATAGGACAGGGAGGGGGAGAAGGTGAAAGAAGGGAGCAGGATCCAGTGAAGGACAAAATATTCAATGACAGATGTATTAGTGAACTTGTCAGTGGGGGACAGGAAGTGAAATCCAAGATGCTTGTTCTTAATCACAGGTTAATGAAATAATTGCTAAATGAGATCTGGCTTCTAGCTATTTGAGTAGGGATTATGTAATTTGAGGAAGCAGACCCTGTGGCCTAATCTCCAAATTGCTCAGGATGGGGGGGGGTGTGGTGAGAGGAGGGAGACTGAAATGCCCACATCTTACGTGGTGACAAGGCTAAGAAAGCAAGAGGCAACTTTCATTTGACATTCAGCAACCATTTATCTTCTGTGTCCCAGGCACTGTGCTATGCTTTGCAGGCACACAGATCATTGTTTTTAGAGAATGTAGCATCTAGTGGGAGAAATAGATAAGAAAATCTATGATTATAGCAAGCATGCTATGACAGAATTTTTCTGGTAGCATAGAAAAGGTGAAAGCCTCGTGTGGGAGGATGCATGTCTTAATTTTTGGAAGGATGAATGGGAGTTAGGTAGATGGATTTAGTGGTAAAGGCATTCTAGACAAAGGAAACAGCTGTGCCAAGGTAGAGAGGGGTTGACCTTAAGTCAGGGCAGCATGTTAGATTGTACACTTGTGACCTGCTAAAAGATTGGGTGGAGATGGGGTGGGGCTGGCCAGGAAGTAGGGAGCAGAGGCTGAAATCCAGCCTGGGCTTTGCCAGCCAACCCACGCTCCCTGGTGCAGCTGCAAGCGCTGTAGGAAGGCAGTGCCTTTTTCTAATTTGCACCAGGTGCCACGTGGGCTGGGGGTAGCCCTGTCTGAAGGTATTTGGTATTGTTTGAGTGAAGAGTGTGTGTGAAGATGCTCATGCCTTTGAACTGGACCCTGTAAGTGATGAGGAGCTAACGAAGAATTTGGAAACCAGAACAGTGACGAGTGCAGATCTGTGTTTGAGAAAGATCATTCTGACTGTATTTTGGAAGGTGGATTTGAGGATGGCAAATCTGAAGGCAAAGAAACTAGTGAGAGAGGACCGGCAGTGGTGCAGGTGAGAAATAATGAGAGCTTGAGCTCAGGGTATTGGTGGAGGGATGAGAAGGAGGTAGAATAGGTAGCCTTCATGACAAGCTGACTGCTTGGATGAGGGGGAGAGGGGAGATGAGGATGACTCCCAGGTTTTTAATTTTGGCAGCTCAGTGGAAGATTATAGCCTCTCAGCAGTGAGTGATAAGGTGTTAACTGTTGAATAATAAACAATAAAAAATTTTCTTTAAAGAAGGATCATGGTTAAAGATTAATAGGAAGGCATCACTAGTAGCTTTATAGACAGAGGAAAAACACTTTGATTGTAAGTTATGTCCCTTTGGAGGCTAATCAATTGATATTAAAGGAGATTGTAACTGTCTTTTTGATTACTGACCCTTTCAAGTACAGGAAAACTTCCTGCAATGGATAATCAGTCTATTCTAGAAGGACGTAGAGTAATGCCTGGGCCTAGACAACTAGTTTGTCTTAGTTTGCTGGGCCTGTTGTAACAAGGTGTCACAAACTTAAAAGAACAGCAATTTTTATCTCACTGTTCAAGAGGCTAGAAGTCTGAATCAAGGTGCCAGCAGGGCCGTGCTTCCTTTGTGGGATTCTGGGGGTGACTTGACGGCAATCCGTGGCATCACTGTCTCTACGTCTGTCATACCTTGGTCTCTTACTGACTGTGTCCACATTTCCTCTCCTTATAAAGACACCACCCTCAACTAATAACATCTTCAAAGATCCTCTTTCCAAATACGATCACATTCATGGGACCAGGGGTTAGGACTCGAACATGTCTTTTTGGTGGGACAAAATTCAATCCATAACATAAGGCATCATTGTTATTCTTTCTTTCAAGAGTAACATTATGTGAGTATTCTAAATCCATTTTCCCATTCTTTTGGGGAAAAGAGTTTTTTGTTCGTTTTGTTTTGTTTTGTTTCTGGTAGTGGATGTACCCGCAGTGGTCTTTCTGTCTTTTGTCTCCTGATCCGTGGCATGATGGTGTAGTAGCACAGGCTTTGGAATTGGTTGGTCCTGGGTTTGTATTCCAGGTGCAGAGTCTTCTGTCACTTTGGACAGCATATCTATCTCTATGAACTTCATCTGTGAAAGGGAAGCAACATGACCTTTGCACTGAGCTGTTGCGAGGGTAAGGGAAAAGAAAGTGAAGTGCTGGACCTAGGTAGAAATGGTCATTGTCGTTGCTGTTGATATTGTCATTATTGCCGGTTTCCAGAAATCAAGGAAAGATATGATTGGCTTTTGCAGGCTTAGGCCTGCATCTGTTAAATGGTGATTGTAAATCATGCTGTCTTCTTTATGGATAGTCCCAAGGAGAGAGAGTTCCATGCCCTGTGAGTCAGAGGGCAGACTACACTCCTACCCATGCCTTCAGATTTGGGCTGATAACACTGGATGGAGAAAGTGTACCATTCGGCCATAGGAACCTCTGGAAAGAAGGCAGAGAACCATGAGACTCCTGGTTTTCACATGTCCAAAGATGTTTTCCTAGAATAGAGTAGGGCACGGAGGCTACACTTGATATTACATTTAATAATTCAAAAACGGATATTTATTGTTGACTACCACTGTGTGCTTTGGCAGCAAATAGCACCTACAGAAAATGTATTTCAACTTATCGAAATGGTCTTGATAAGATACTTGGTGACTCTAACACTGGTCATTGCTTTGGAATGTCGGTGATAGTCATGCCAGCTTTCATTACCCCATAGGTGTGATACGGAAATTTGTCTAACTGCCCCATTATGCTTTCACAAATTAAAAATGTTTTTATGCTATACTGTAACAGAACACAAACAACCTGTGTGCTTCTATCTCACCTGTGAAGAGAAGGGTGGTGAAAATTGAGGAGTTAATAATGTTAAAGTGTCGGAATAATTAGTACTAGTTTAAGCGTTATGTGTTTTTCTTCTCAATTGCCATTGAATAAGCAACAATAAGAATCAAATGGAATCAGAAACTAGGAAAAGTGGAAAGTCTGTTTTTCATACAACTCTAAAATCTGTTTTGACTTTGAAAAGGTGGGGGGCGGGCAGGGAGAGAAGCTCTCAAAATGCTTAAAATTAGCCACTTATAATTTGTTTGCTATGAAAGAGAAAGAAGAAAATTCATTGAAGGTTAATTTAAATCAGTGGTTCTCAACTGGAGGTGATTTTGACCGCTTCCCCTCAGGGGACATTTCGCAATGTCTGGAGATATTTTTGGTTGTCACACCTAGGGGTGTGTTGCTACTGTCATCTAGTAGGTAGACGTCAGGGATGCTGCTAAACATCCTACAATGCACATGACAGCTGCCCACAACAAAACTATCTGGCTCAAAAAGTCAATGGTGCCAACATCGAGTAATCTTGAGTTAAATAATGACTGTTGGGAGCTACAGGTAGTTATTATCCAGGGCTGGACTGTCTCTTTCAGCAAGAAATTAGCCTTCCCATTGCTTTCTGAATATTGAAATTCTTTTCCTCAGGCCATATAGAGGAAAAAAAAACAGCTACACCATTTTGTAGGTTTAGTTTTGGCTGTATTCTTTCTCCCGTACCTCCCAAATTATCAAGCAGTTCAGTAAAAAAAAAAATCATCACACTGGTTGCTTGTGCGATTGTGAGGAAAACAAAACCCCAACCAGACTGACGAAGGTGTTAACTTTTCAACTGGTTGGTTTAGCACTCTGTGGACAGACAGCCTTTTGTGATGAGAAAGGAAGTAGAAGAGAGGGGTTGGGTGGGGAAATGCCTTCACATTTCAACACTCCTCTTTAAGGAAAGGGCAAGTTGGCTTTTCAAATATATGCCAAGTGTGAAGCCAGCCAGGAGCAACCTCTGAACCTTTCTTTTGTTCTTTCTTCTCTTTTTCCTTTCGTTATCTTTATTTCAAAAACTATTTTCTGGGTACTTACCATGCCAGTTCCTGTGCTGTGGTAGATAATGCTCACGACACACAAAAACTCAAATTATTCTAAGAATAACTAGAAGAAAATTACAGAGTCCTATAGGCAGTCATGCTGTCTCAAAAAACAAAAAGTCAGTCGGACAAAGCATTTCTCCCCAGATTTTATAAGTTATACAATAATCCACATTTTGCTATGCATTTAACTCTGTCTTATTGAAAACTGTTAAAAATATACAAAATTCATGATAAATAACTACTGCAACCATATATCAATTTTCTTGATTTTGTTCTCTGTAGAAGGCTTTTGCTTTATCTTTGAAAGATTATCCAGGTTTGGGGCTTACTAGTGGAGTTGTATTGGAACATGGTAGATAATTAAATTTAATTAAAATTAAAAAACAATTCTATGAAATGGTGTTTTAGTTGAGTCACTATTGGTCAGCCTGTGGGAATGCAAATTTTTTTCCACTATGATAAGTGTCAGTATATCTTCAAATACTTGAGTGGAATTCATCGTCCAATGTAGTATGAGGCGATCGGCATGAGAGTTAGGAGGGCAGACTGGAGAGCCAGACTGCCTAGATTCAAATCCTGGCTCTGCCTCTTGCTGTGATTGTGGAACTTTGGGCAGACCACTTCTCTCTCAGTGTTTCTTTCCTTATCTTCAAAATGAGGATAATAGTATTTTCCTTAGAGGATGATTGTGAACATTAAATAGGCTAATAATGTGACTAGCACAAGTGCTGAATACACGCTAGTCATTTTTATTTTTGTTGCATTGCATTGTTTTTGTGATGAGTTTTTTAATTAATTTGTTTTTTTTATTGAGCAGTTGTAGGTTTACGGAAAGATCATGCAGAAAATAGAGTTCCCATACACTGCACACACACACCCCTCACAGTTTTCCATCTTATTAACATTTTGCATTAGTGTGGTACCTTTCTTACAATTGATGAGACACTATTACATTTATATTATTAACTGTAGTCCACAGTTTACATTAGGGTTCACTCTTTGTGTTGTACAGTTCTTGTAACATACACAATGTAAAATTAATCATTTTAACCACTTTCAAGTATGCAATTCAGTGGTGTTAACATTCACAATGTTGTGCTGCCGTCACCACCATTCATGACCAAAACTTCTCCATCACCCCAAACAAAAACTCTGTACCGGTTGGTTGCATTGCATTTTATCATTCTGTATCAGACCGAGCAAGGGAATGATGGATGGGGCCATTGTATCTTGCACAAGTCCAGTGTGGTGCACATAAGCCTAACTTTAATCACCTCATGTTCTTTGAGACAGGTGTTTAAAAACAAAATGAAAACAAAACTTTGGTGCTAACAGGACAGAGCTTTATTGATTTATAATCAAATCCCCTGGTTCATGACCACAAGAAATACTGGAATAAGATCAGCAACTTGGATTCGATTTTATCTTAGAATTCAAGCGTCTGGTTGCCTTGGAAGTGGATGTTTTAAACTCTTTTAGTCTGTATAACACTTGGGGATATGGATGAATATGCTATATAAGGTGTTGATTTCAAATATATTCTGGCTGTATTTATGCCAAGTTGCTGGCATGTGTATTTATTGTCCCTAAAGCAGGATAGGATCAAAATGCTTTACACAAATAGGTGGAGATGGTTTTATAGCTTTAGTTTTTCAATTATTTCCTAGAAGCATATCGCACTTGCTGTCCTAAGTAAAGACACATGATTGGTTTTGAGCTTAACAACGTCATTTATGTATGAACCTGCTATTTAGCTTGATCTAAATTGCCTATGTATTACTTCAGTGAACAAAGGTGCTTGATCAAACTGGTCTGAAAATATGAATTTCTCAAACTAGTCTCTTGAGAATATGAATTTCCTTGTTAAAATGTTAAAATGAGAACCATCTGTCTAAAGAATGTCTTGAAAATATTAGAAATCTTTGTTTTTTAAGCACTGATGTTAATATAATTAGACATTGAAACCTTTGAAATTATAACCACCTAATGTAATGTGGGGAGGGGGAAGAATAAGGATGTAGAAACACCAAAGTGTTAGTTTTATAATATAAAAACAATACTGTCTTCAAAGTAAGATATCCTGGGAATTATATTCTATTCCGTCTGGATTTAATTTATAACAAATAAAACAAATAAGGAAAAGCTAATTAATTGGATACATAAGGCTAAAGATCTACTCATCTATAAAACCAAAGATGTGAACTAGTTGATCTCTAAGGAACGTTTTGTCTCTAAAATGTCAAAATCAATTTAATGTGTTTTTTGGATGGTCTTCTCTGAGGGGCAGAATAGATGCACATTTGATGCAGTGCTGAACAAAGTCTTACTAGTAAACTTGAAAGTGGTTTGGATTTAAATATTGTCTCAGACGTGTGCTCTAAAAATAATAGCCCTGTAGTGATAAAAACATCAGTGTGAGGGTATGTGTGGAAAGATTTGTTGCAGGAAGATCACTCGGCACTATTTTACTATGACTTCAATGAGGTGGGAGCAGCGGTGGAGTTAGTGTCTTTGGCAACACCATCAGAGTGAACTTTAATTGAAAACATGAGTGGAGAAACCAAGATCCTAGATTTACCCAGGAAACAACTAAGTAGCATTCATCCCAGAAAAGATATTTTGAAACACCATTTTATTGCATGTGAGTGGGAGAGGATGATTGAAATTTTAAGAAAAGTTAGAAAAATAATGACTGCTGTAAAGTAGATTTGAATTTGACAAGCATTGTAAGCTCAAAAACGTCCCATTCTGTATTCCTTTGAACTATCAGTGTGATATCAGAGAGTAAGCAAGTGTAATCCATTCTGCTAAGGTGGGTAATCAGAAATTACAATAATCCTAATTAAGATGTAAATAACAAAAGGAGGGAGCAATAAAAAAAATAGTCAATAGAATTGCCTAAGTCTTTGAGAGAACAATGCGACTCAGCTAATGACAGCAATGAGAGAAAACTAATAGACTTGCTAAAGAGGGGGAAATGTATTTCCAGGGCAAAATCATAGAGCAAAGAAAACGAATAAGGAAAAGATGTAGATTTTTAAATAGATGGAAAATTCCTTATTTTCTAAAATGAACCTGTAAAGACCTTTGACGGGAATTTTAATAGCTACAGTTAAATTCTAATCAATAATAAAATTTTAGATATAGAATCATTCTTTATAATTTCAGATTTCCAAAAATTTGTTAAAGGTACAATACTATATATTTTAAACAAACAAATATGCTTAAGTATTTTGCTTACTGTTGACTTTGCTCCTTACCAATGTGGTGCAAGTTATTTAACTGTTCTGAATCTCAGTTTTCTTATCTGTAAAATGGGAGTAAAAATCTCTTCCTTGAAGGGTTACTGGGAGTGTTCATTACATACATGTACATTAAATTACATATATAATATTGTACTGTGTAGCCAGTAGGGGTCCAATAAATGGTTTAGGGGCATGCAGATAGTGGTCTTGGTATGTCCCCCACACAGGCATGTTCAGGTCCCAGCCCTGGTTCTGTGGGTGTGAACCCATTTGTAAATAGTACCTTAGAAGATGTTATTAATTAAGGTGTGTCCAAACTGAATGAGGGTGGGCCTTAATCCAATATGGCTGAGGTCCTTGTGAGTAAAGGAAGTTGGACATATAAAGAGGAAGCCACAGGGAGAAGCAAGAAGCTGGAAGCCAGTGGAACTGGGAAGAGAAAGAAGAAGACTGCCATGTGCATTGCCAGGTGACAGAAAAGCCAAGGATCAAGAATCACCAGCAGCCAGCCCCAGAATGCCACACAGTCTTCAAGAAGAAAGCATTGTCTATGCCTCAACTTTGGGCTAATAGTCTCAAAACCATGAACCAATAAATTCCTGTCGGATTGTTTAGGCCAATCCGTTGTATGGTATTTGTTTTAGCAGCTGGGAAACCAAAACTACCCAGTCTCTGCCATACTTTGCCTATCTTTGAACAGATCAACTTACTGAAACTTAATTTCAAAATCTGCAGAAATGATGGGTAATTGTCAAATATATATATGGAACATTTGAGACTGTCAGTGTGCTCATGAATATAAAACATCTTGGAAAAAAGATGCCACTCAAATACAAATGTTTATTTGTTATATCCCCCAGTTTTGTTGAATGAAAGCATCAGTTGTGATGTCGCATCATAATCTTGTCCATTTCTGTTTTATTGAATCTCTTATTGATTCATTGCATGTTTTGTGGTCTTTCTGGGTATAGGAGATGAACAGGCTGAACTGGAAATAAACAAAGCCAGGAATCTTAAGCAAGAGTGTAGAGACCTATTCACTCCCACTCCCTGAGGAATTTATGACCAGTAAGTTGTTCTCTAATGAGCACAGAATGAGAGCATTGCATCTTCTCTTAATTAGTTTGACAGATATTCATTTAAATTTGAAAGGATTCCCAGGCTTGGGCTACCAAAGGAAGGTCCTGAATTCATTTTACATCTTAATTCTGTTTTTGTGGAGGTGGCATGGGGAATGTCAACATCTAAAGATGAATAAAGGCCATGTCTTCATCCAGGGACCTTCACATTTTCTATTTATAGCTGGCTTCCAACCGACAACCACTCTTTTGGTTTGCAGCTGTGATGTCCAACACAAAGCACCAGGTTCTGCTAGAATACTATTGGGCCTGATTTCTATGAAGAGTGGTTTTTTTTTCTTTCCCTCAGGCCTAATAAGGGATAGAATTTCAAGATGGGTGGGCCTTAAATAACTAGCTTTCTATCAGAGTAAGTCACTGATTTGGGCATCCATGACCCAAGCTGATGAATTCCCCAAACTATGAATTGTTTTCACCCCCTGTACTTAAAACCGTCATGAATATTAGGTTACTTCCAGCCCTTGGTTATTCATGGAAATGAGTAATCAGAAGGCCACATATACTCCCAAACCATTTTAACCAGTAGTAACACTAACCTTTATCAACGGTGTGAAAATACAGTGACACTGGTGGGTGATGACCTTTTCATGCTCTTTTCTTTTTTTTTAATTGGGATGGAGTTTACAGATTTTATTATCTTCAAGGGTTGTTTTTTTTTTTTTTTACCCCTCCCCCTTTCTGTAACACCATATTCAATTTTTTTTTTAATCAGAGAAGTTGTAGGTTTATAGAAAAATCAGGCAGAAAATAAATACAGAATATATGGTATATATTCCATATACCCTTCTATTATTAACACCTTGCATTAAAACGGTTCATTTGCTTCAATTTATGAAACAATATTGTTATAATTGTAATATAAACTGTAGTCCATAGTTTTCATTAGCATTCCCTGTTTGTGTTATATGATCCTGTGTATGTTTGTTTGTTCGTTTTATTTTCATCCTAGTGACAGATATACAACCTAAAATTTCCCCTTTAAACCACATTCAAATGTATAATTCAGTGCTGTTAACTATAGTCACAGTGTTGTGCTACCATCACCACCATTTATTACCAAAACTTTTCCATCATACCAAATAGAAACTCTGTATAATTTAAGCATTAACTTCCCATTTCTTACCTGGTAACCTATATTCTAGTTTCTGATGCCGTGAATGTGCTTATTCTGATTATTTCATATCAGTGAGATCATACAATATTTGTCATTTTATGTCTGCTTATTTCACTCAATGTTATGTCTTCAAGGTTCAACCATTTTGTTGTGTGTATCAGAACTTCATTCCTTTTTATAGCTGAATAATATTCCATTGTATGTTTATACCACATTTTGCTTATTCATCGTCTTTTGATGGACACTTGGGTTGTTTCCATCTTTTGCCAATTGTGAATAATGCCGCTAGGATGCAAATATCTGTTTGATTCCCTGCTTTCAGTTCTTTGGGGTATATACCTAGAAGTGGGATTGCCAGGTCATATGGTAACTCTATCCTTAACTTTTTGCGGAACCACCAAACTGTCTTCTACAGCGGCTGCATCATTTTACATTCCCACCAACAGTGAATGAATGTTTCTATTTCTCCAAAGCCTCTCCAATACTTGTAATTTTCTGTTTTTTTAATAGTAGCCATTCTAGTGGGTATGAAATGGAATCTTATTGTGGTTTTGATTTGCATTTCCCTGATGGCTAATGCTGTTGAGCATCTTTTCATGTGCTTTTTGTATATCTTTTTTGGAGAAATATCTCAAGTCTTTGGCTCATTTTTTGTATTGTTTGACTTGCTGTTGAGTTGTGAGATTTCTTTATATATTCTGGAAATGAAACCCTTATTGGATATGTGGTTTCCAAATATTTTTCCCCATTATGTAGGTTGTCTTTTTACCTTCATGATAAATCCTTTGAGGCACATAAGTTTTTAATTTTGATGAGGTCCCATTTATCTATTTTTTTCTGTTGTTGCTTGTGCTTTGGGTGTAAATTCTAAGAAACCACTGCCTAATCCGAGGTCCTGAAGATGCTTCACTACATTTTCTTCTAGGAGTTTTATATTTAGGTTTTTGATCCATTTTGAGCTGATTTTTTTCTGTGGTGTGAGGTAGGGATCCACATTCATTCTTTTGCATATAGCCACCAAGTTTTCCCAGAACCATTTGTTGAAAAGATTGTTTTTTCCCAGTTTTGTGGACTTGGCACTCTTGTCAAAAATCAGTTGGCCATAGATATGAGGGTTCTTATCACGCTTTAATCTATAGCTCTGTAGGCCCTTCACTGCGGACAGTGCCCAGTTAAGAAGCACACAGGAGCTGAAATCCAGCCCACCCTTACTTGCCTGGCCACATAGGTCCCGAGGAGTGCCTTTTCCTCATGCACTCAAAGGCCCTAAATGGGCTAGCTGCTATCAGGGACGGTCCAAACATATACAGTCTTGGGAGGAGTGCAGAGTGCTTGTCTGATCCACCAAAGCTAAACATTTAGCTCTTGAGAGAGATCACTCATTAGGTCAGTCTGGTCCAGCTTTACTTTGGTGGAGTATTCCACCATTCCACCTCTCCCCACCACCACCACTTTTCCTATTCCCTTAAAACAGGTCCCTTTTGCTTTGTCAACTCATCTTAATGAAAAATGAACATAACATCCAAAGATAGAAGCCTGGAATTGTAGTTTTGATTAAAAGAAAGAGAGGGAGAGCTTGCAAAGCACCACCTCTTTATTCTCTAAATTCATTGACCTGATCATTAGATTATATCCTCTGTGAACCTTGTTTGACCTACTGTGGCAGAGATGACCTAGCACAGTGTCAGGTTAGAATGACTGGGTGAAAGCCCCTGCTCTACACTTATTGGTGGAATAATCTTGAGGGAGTTACTTCACTTCTTTGAGTATCCACTTCCTCCTCTGTAAAACAAGGAAAATAATGTGAGGATTACGTAAAATAATACATGTAAAGTGCTTAACACCATTGCCAGGTACTGCACTTGTTCTCAAAATATGGGCCCTGGTCCAGCACCATCAGCTTCACCTGGGAACTTCTTAGAAATACAAATTCTTGGGCCCCAAATAAAAAAAACTCAGGGATGGGATCCAGTCATCTGAGTTTTAGCGAGCCTTCCGAATGGTTCTGATACTCATTCAAATTTGCAAACCACTAATGTAGAATAAGCATTCAATAAATGGTGGCTTCTATAATAAAATTATTGTTACATATTCATCAGTAAACTATAAGCAATATTCAGTAAAGTTTGACTTCACTGAATATTTCCTGATATTCTAGAATATTTCCTGATATTCTTAGACTATTTCCTGATATTCTAATTTTTAAAAATTAGTGAGTCATATGTAGGAAATTCTTGCTGAGTGAATTGGGATTTACAGTTAACCAGAACACTCTTCTTCCCCAATTGCCTATCAGAATTAGAACAAATGTTAAGAGCAGTGTTAGTAGGCAGTAAATCTCTGCCTACAGCAAATCTCCACTACTTCCTAACACTTAACTAAATAGACAATGTATAGAATTATAATATAACCACCCCATTATTGATTTTGATTGGGGTTAATAATAGAAGAGACAGCCTGAATTTACATTTTTTGGTAGGTGCCACTGAATTGTAAACATCTTGTTAGCCTTGAGTTTTTTGATTCTGAAACTTGTCTCTAGGCAGCTCTTCCCACCTGGTACCCATTTTGCTTTATAACAGGTGAAGGGTGAGGGGCTTTGAAGAATTCCCCAGGCGGGCAAGAAAAAACATTTTCTGCAAAGGAAATTGAATTTCAGTATGTTTTCCTTTTTACAGAGCAAAGAGGATATAATCTCAATGCTACCTTTGACTATCATCTGTGAAACCAAAGCAAATAAGCTCGTGCCAATCCTTCCTTACTGTAAAATTAGGACAGAGGATAAATATTATGTGGTTGTTGTCTAGCCAAAGAAAGTCACCATCACTTCAGAAAATGTTTACTTTTTGCTCTTGTTAAATGATGTGCCATCAGAGTATGAGTTATACTATGGCATTTTGTGGAAAGGTGTTTTATTTGTTCGGCAAAACCACAGCTATTACAGGAGAATAAGGTGTATGGGAGGATTTGGGTTTCCTTTTTTCTTCTTCTTTCTTTTCTGGAGTAATGAAAATATTCTAAATTTGATCATGGTGATATATGCACAACTATGTGATGATACTGTGAGTCAGTGATTGTATACTTCAGATAGTTTGGTATATGATTATATCTCAATAAAATTGCATTTAAAAAAACCACAGCTGTTCATTTTTGCTACCTTTCTGTAAAGGTGACAGTAGGTTCTGAATGTCATTTTCAGTACTTTTTCATGGGCAGTTTGGGGAGTTTTCTGATTTCAAGAAGAGGACATTGATGCACACACACAGAAAGAGTGGAGTGGTTAGAGTTTTATTTTATGTATTAATGTGAAATTAGGAGATTAAATCTCTTGTAGTGTAGAAATAACTGCCTCCTCTTGTTTTATGCCATCCATTTTATGAACTTCCCAATAGCCACGTATCTTCATGTACTCCAGTAGTGATTCTTGTTTGTAGGTGTATTTTTTTTTTCCCAGTGAGATGTACCCCTGGAAATCCATCCCTAACTTTTCTACATTTTCTTTTGTCATCTGGGGTTTTATTTTTAAATGCTATTGGCATCCTTGTGGAGGGATGATACTCTTCTCCAAGCCAAATCTCAAATATATCTCCCTCTTCTGTTAACTGAGAGGTCCAGAGTCAGAGGTGAGTTGGGAATTCTGCGTGTGCTGCCTGCCCAGCTGCAACTCCTCACTAATGAATGAGCCCTACCCAGACCCTACACAGGGCTGAGATTCTGGCACTGGTAATGTGAGGTGTTTGCCTGCAAGTTCAGTAGCCCTTCTTCAAATGTGAAACTGTTAAGAGGTTTAACCATCTCAACCTGTTTGTCCTCCAGCATAGGTAGTAGTGGTGATGGTGACCACTTGCTTGAAGAGTTATAAAATGATTTTTAAAAATCATTTCTTGCTTTATCTCCCAAATCCCAATTGACTTTGTGCTTTCTCTCTGTCTCAGAGTCTATGTTCCTGTTCTGATTATTTAACTTGGAGAGTGGGAAGGATTTTTTTTTACACTGCATGATTAATCGGTTTCAGTGGAATTCAAACTATCTTGTTGTTTTGGTTATTTCTTATCAGGAATGCTAATTTTTTTTCTAAGAGTGATGGCAGAGGTGAAGGGGCAAAAGGGAGGCACCTCTTTTGTGAATCAATTTAGCAAAAGAGAGGAAATTGTAAGGTGATATTAAATCATTACTGGAAATATATTCAAAGTTGCCTCTTTGAAATAACTGAGACTCCAGTTTTTACCTCATAAACCTGGCTCTACTTTAGGACAACTTCCTTAGTGTTTTTATATTTGCTCTCATTTGATAAGACGTTCCTAAGGTCATAATGCCCTTGGGTTCCCACTAGGCTGAGTAGAGGGAGGTTCTTCAATATTTACTGAGTGTGCACAGCAAACCAGGAACTCTACAAAAGATCACACGAAATATGCCCAGCCTCTAGCTTGGCCTGATAGAGAGAAACTTCCACATAAGCACTCCCTTTGCTGGTTCCAACTTTTGGAGTTTCTGGAGGATAATCCTGGGAAGGGATGATAACCTTTTTCACCCAGTGTCTAGATTATCAGCTATGGAAGTGCATTTGTACAACCCAGGCTCAATCAGTCCTGCATTAAGTAAGGCACACTTTTGTCCTTGGAATATTCTTGGAGTGATGTATGCATTTACCTAAAAGAGAAACTTGCTTGGACCCATTTCTTTCTGATCCAAACACCTTGCCTTTCTCTCTTCCCTTCCACCCTTCATTCTTGTAAAGCTTACATGTTTCTGTTCCTCTGCTCTAAAACCCTCTCCAGGGGAGTTCTGCATTTTGTTTTGGAGGTATATTTTCCATCCAGATTTAGCAGTGCTCACAAATCATGTTACCTCAGAAGCAAGGAGCAAAATTTTAATCTATATGCAGCTACTTGCACATCTTGCTTCTCTTAAAGCAGGATTTTCTAGTTAAATCTCTGGTTACTTAAGATAATATTAGGTATAGAACTAGTTTGTTTAGCCAAACAAGAAAATATAAATGGAAGCATTTTTAGGAGTCTTAAAACTTTGTGGAGACAAACTTAAAACCTAGTGATCTGTGGCCAGTGAATTTTAATTGCCTTTATAACTATTGCTAATGAATCCCAAGGTGCAAAACTGTATGATGATAAGTAGCCTCTACAGAGCTTATAGTCAGGCTTAAAAGTATTTTCTTTTGGCCACAGCTTTAGTGGTCTTCCTATTTTATACCAGTTGCAATTATTATTAAACTTTATTGAAAAAATAATTTAGCATAATAATGGCATTTATTTCAGGCAGGATTTAGTCAAGTGTCACTGATACTCTGAAAAGGACGAAGTTTTAAGTTCTTAAAAGCAAACGTCATTGAATAACCAACTAAGTTAAAACCTGGTCCATGAATATCAATCAAACTAATATCTTGTGATGTGGGTGTATGCCAAATCAATGGACTTCTAAGTTTTACAAAAAAAAAGAGGGAGAAGAGAGAACTCCCAACACATGAAATTGGAGGGGATGTTGTAGGCAAGGTAGTCTAACATTCTTCCCCAAACTCTCCTATCCCCACGCTACAACTCTGTCCAGTGCAGGAAATCCCTCTGCAATATATATGACAGATGCTCACTCAGCCTCTCTTTAAGTAGTTTCAGGGTCAAGGAGCTCATTAATTGACAAGGCAGCTTTTTTTTTTCCCCAAGGCTCTAATTGTTAGACAATTGAAACTATAAGTCGTGAATTGTCTACCTTCAGTAACCACTGACTATACTCTTTGCTAAGGCAAGCTGTTTTATGCTGTCAGGTTTTATGAACAGATGAACATAGATCACGAAGTATTTACCATGGACTATTGGTATTTTAGTAGAATTGCTATATTGCAAGGAGTCAAATATGAACACTACATGAGAAATGTTTTTGTGCTTTGTACTAGCATTTTCTCCTTCCTTTGCTTTGATAAAAAAAGCCCTTAGGTGGTCTGGAAACATAATACAAATGGGTAGTTTGGCATAAAACTTGCAAAAATCAGGTAGTACTTTGATGGAAGTCATCACCCATTCAAACCTGAACTTCTATTTGGTTCCTCTTGTTATACTGTGATAGCAAGGAAGAGGAGCATGTCTAGGTTCAAGTAAAGGGTATAGCCAAGACGAGGGCTGAGAAGTAGTCATTCATTCAGTCACAGCTTTTATTGGCCAAGTTGTGTTCTCAACTCTACTACTGAGGAAATGGGATCAAGACTAGCACAATATCACTTTTGTTCAGCAAGCCACTCATCATGGGGCTGGAAGGCCAATTCTAATATTTTATAAGTAGGTAAACAGATTAAATGGTCATTGATAGAATGTTTACCAGGCTTGCAAACTTAAATGGCTACAGAACCAAGAAGTAAACACAAATGAATGAAGTGGGCCAGGTACAATATATAAACAACCTCCTTTCCAAGAATACAGTTGGGAGTGGTGGGGATGGGGGCAAACTGGAGGGCTCATGTTTCATCTAAAGGGGGCAGCTGCTTCTCAACTCCAGTAGGTTATCATTCTGAAGGAATGCAGACCCAGTGATGCCAGAAATCTGGATTTTTATGTGAAAGACCCCAAAAGATAGGATGTTCAAATTGAAAATACCGTGTGGGCTAACACAGTGCAGGCCTACCAAAACAAGCCTGTGAGCCAAATTCTGTTTGCAGATGCGGTCTAGGATTAGGGAAACTCATGGAGGGGTTGTGTCTTGAGAAAGGGCATTAAAGAGTGAGACTCATTAAAGAGTGAGTGGGTCCAGATGGTTTTCCACAATCAGCCTTTGCCACATCCCTTCCCCTTTTTCCAGAAAAGATTCAGTTAAAGTCTGTACCACCCGCGGAGAAATGTGTGGTTGCTGTCTGAGATCAACTGACCTCATCTGGATGCAAAGGTGGAAGCTAGCTGAGCATGGGAGTGTGGGGATATAGGCAGAATAAGAAAGAAAAGGCCAGGAACTCAGGAGACCACAGAAAGGTCAAGCACATTTGGAGACATGCCTAAACCTTTGATGTTTGGAACTTTTTGAATTTTTCTCTTTCCTAAAAAAGTTCCTTTCCTTAGTGCGTATGTAAGTACCACTTTCAACTGAAAGGGTAGCTTATGGATTTGAAATCAATACTCTCAAGTCTTATGTGATATGATGACTGATAAGTAATTTTGACTGACTCATGCTCTTCAGGGAATCAGATGAGAAAGGTGCCTGACTGGAGCACTGGGGAAGTTCAGTCTTGATTTGAAAGGAATGATCTATGCCAACTGATGCTAAAATTCAGGATGTGTCTATTTAAGAAGAGCTGCTAGAGGAATGCACCTTGTGCCTCTCCCCATTTATCATGGTGTTTACCAATCCTGCTTGAAGTTGAAAGTAAATCATCATCCTGCTGTTCAGCGGCTGTTTTACAGCTAAGAATTTTGAGGTGATTTAGCTCAAGCCCATCATGGGTGAGTCACCTTAGGGAGTGAAGGGAAATGGACCAGGCCCATGGCATGTAGAGTACTTAATCTAGGAGATGTGCTAATGGCCAAATCCTGTAAAAGGGAAGCTTTTTTCCTTTGGATAATTATTGATCAGTTGAAAGGCATTTCATAATTAGCTGGGATTTGTTTGATCAGGTGATAGACTCAAAGAACAGTTTTGTCATCAGCTTCAGATATATATTTAAAATGTGAGAGGGACATCAAGTGACGGAGAAAAGCATTTCACCTCATGGAACCTCATGTTAAACTACCCGTCAAGCTTCTTGGTCATCAAATCTGGGATATTTATCATGGAATAGAGATGTCTCAGAGGGGTTGGATCTGCCTTTCAATACTTGAAAAGATCACTGTGTGAAAAACGGGAATAGACCCCAGACGGCAGAGTAAGACTTAAGGGTGGGAGGTAAAGGGAGGCAGAAATCAGGTTGGCAGTTAGAAGAATTTTCTGGCAATTAGAGTTTCCTCAAAATAAAAAGGCTTTAGATCAGGGATGAACAGCCTGGTGGCAGATGTTCTAAGAGATTCAAGCATCATTTAGGGGCTAGATAAGATTAAGTTCTTGTTCTTATCTAACCTTGAGATTCTATGATTTGAATGATCAGGCTTGGAATCTAGAAAGGACCAATCCTGCTGCATTTCTTTCTTGTTGCTTCCTGATCATAAATAATGTTTTAAAAACAGTAGTTCAGCTTTTTTCCCTGCCAATTGGGTTTCTCTAAGGCAAAAGTAAAAAACAACCGGTAGTGAAGTTAAACAGGTGATATAAGTAAAATGAAAAGTAAAGAAATCTCAGAAGTCAAAGTTAAGTGGACATTTACTTAAAAATCTACATAGTTTACCTTCAAAAACTGATTCACAGTGGTTTCTATTTCTCAAAACTAGTGTTACCAGTAGTGTTTAACAGCACAGGCTCTGGAGCCAGATTGCCTGGGTTCAACTTCTGGCTGTGTCTTAGATTAGGCCTTGGACAAATTACTTAGCCTCTCAGTGCCTCAATTTAATCTGTAAAATGGTGTTAATGATAGTTCCTACCTCCTAGACTTGGTGGGAAGAGTAAGAAGGGTGAGGGTGTGTAAAACATTTAGAGCTGAGTATGTCAAATAGTATAAGATCGGTATACTAGTTGTTGTGGTCATTATTAGTTACAGAATGAATTGTTCCCCACCACCTCAAAAAATATGTTTACGTCCTAATACCCAGTTCTGTGAATGTGACCTTATTTGGAAATAGGGTCTTTGAAGATGTTATTAGTTAAGATGAGGCCAGACTGCATTAGGGTTGGCCCTAATCCAATATGACAGGAATCCCTATAAGAAAAGAAGAATTAGACACAGGCAGGCAGAAGAGGGGAAAATACCACGTGATGTCTAAAGCAGAGAACACCATGGATTGCTGGCAAGCCACTGCCAGAAGCCAAGAGAGGGCCATGGGACAGATTCTTTCCTATAGACTTCAAAGAAAGCATGAACCTGCTTGACACCTTGATTTTGTACTTCTAGCCTGCAGAACTGTGAAACAATCAATGTCTGTTGTTGTAAGCCACACAGCTTATGGTACTTTGTTACAGCAGCCCTGGGAAATGAAGACAATGACATCATCATCATTTTTGTTGTTATTATTATTTTATGGTGGGATGATAGGCTATGTTTATAGAGCTGACCTCATGAACTAAGTTTTGCTTTTTTTCCCTAAAGAATGTAATCAATTTAAATAATAGCCTATGTTGGTGTGTAAATATTTAATGGAATGTTTTCCTGTCCATGCTGGTGAATTATGAAGACTGTAAGAATGATGATGCTTTTGATAAAATGGAGCTTCAGTGACATAAGGAAATTTACCATTGACCACAGTCGGATAAGTTTTTAGGCTTCAGCCTTGTAGACTTATACTAATATATGTGATTACTTCATAGCATTACTGAAGTTTAATAGAACCATTTAAAGGCTTTCAGTTTGTTAATTATCAAAGATTTTAATTATCTAAGATATAGTCCCAGCCTAATGGTGTGTTCTGAATTATAGGAATTGGCCCACACTTATTTATTTTAACTAAGAATTAATACATAGAATCTTAATTAAAATATGAGAGCTAAATTTAGGGTAGTCCTGTACAAAGCTAATTTTTTAGCACTAATTTGAAACTAATAAACACGTATGTGTTTGTATACCTATATATCGTATGTACACATAATTCTCAAATTGATCTCCACAGTAGAATAAATTGAGCTGAGATTAGGAACAAGATATTGGAGAGCATGAAAAGTTGAATATCATGAACATGTTACATAAGAAGTTGATAAATTTAAAAAGGCTATGCAATGGATGGTCATTCCTCAAATATTGTTTTGATATCTGTATGTGCAGGGCTACCCTGCTAATCAATAGGAAGACATTTTTAAAAAATTAAATGTTTTATTTGGAAATACTTCAAATTTATAAAAAGTTTCGGGATAAAAATAGTTTACAGAATACCCATATACCCATTAGTCACATTCACCTGTTGTTTATGTTTTACCCTATTTGCTATCATTTGTCCTATCTGTCTATAATATTTTTTGAACCATTTGAGGTAAGGTACAGTATGACCATTTTACTTCTAAAGACTTCAGTGTTTATTTCCTAAGAATAAAGAGGTTCTCCTTCATAGCTCAGCACGATTAACAATTGTGTAGTTTTAACATTGATACAATACTTTAATCTACTGTGTATATTTCATTTTATAAATTGACAAAAGAATATCCTTTATAGTATATTTTTCCTTCCAGTACTTGATATAGTTCCAGGCCCAGGTCTTCTTAGCATCCTTTGATCAACAACATGTTCATAGTCTTCCTTTGTCTTTAACAACATTGCCATTTTTGAAGAATATTGTTACTGTTTATTTCCAATAGAACACTAAGGAGTTAATTTTTACTATTGTCTCTTAATTGGCAGAATTTGACCCTTGGACGTACATTGTGTTTGAATGAAAGATGATTTTCTTTCTTGAACTTTCAAGGCTGAGCCCTGCCCATCGAGGCATTGAATCACTGTGTCAAGGTACTTGAACCTGGTATCTGAGTTTTCTATATGGAGTGTACTGGTTAAGGACAGCAGCCTGCCCTTAAAAATCACCATCTCAGAGGTTGAATGAAGCCATCAACCAAATGACCTCACCTCTTGGTGAAATTTGTAAACATACAAACATTTGCCTATTTTTAAAATTTTCAAATCTGTAAATAATCCCACAGTTTTGGGTTTTCTTTTTCTCTTTTCTTTTTTTTCTTTTTTCTTTTTTTTATCATACCAGTGTGAAAGCAAGTGGTGAAAGACATGAGAACCATAAACAGAAGTTCAGTGGAAACCTGGGGAGTCATACTACTGAAGAATGGCAGTGAGAGTGTGTTCCAACCCAGCTCAGCCCCAAGACCAAAGACTACCCCAAACATGGAGTTAGACACGAGTTTAATGGGACTTACGGACAGGAGAGATGGTTCCGTGGTGGCGGCCGGCTGGGAAAGATGGAAGTTGTGCTCCACAAAGAGCGAAGGGCGCCAGGGTGTGGTTTATAAGGATTAGGACAAAGCTATTCCATAGGGTCTTAGAACAAAGTTTCAGCAGGGTCTTGTGACACAGGGGTATAGAGATTTGTTATCAACAGTGATCAGGGGAGGGGAGCTTCAGTGCTTTGTTCACAATACCATTTGTACATTCTTTCCTCCCTGGGGAGGCTTCATGACTTTTAAAGTCTATCCCGGTCAAGTAGGCAGCTCAGGAAATAACTCACTTTCACTATGGAGAGGAGGAGGCCCTGGGTCCCTGCAGAGGGTGAGGCTCCAACTCTGACCCTGGGTGGGACCTCGGGCAGCTTGTGGCTGTGAAGCCATCTGAGGCCATTGTGAGTTGTTAGCCTCCATGGGAAGCAGCATGGAATGATGGTTGTGCTTCTTAGTCCCCATTTACCCCTCCACATTCACCATGTTATTGACCTGAATGTTCCCTTGCTGAGAGTGGTCATTTTATTGATATTCAAATAAAAAATTTGGCTTCAGGAAAAAGTGGGTAGGAGGGAGTAGATTCTGCTCTCTTTTTTAGCACCAGAAAAGTGGATTTACCGCAAGAGCAGTTCAGGTCACATAGAGCCTCATAAGATATCCTTTATCCTACTCACCCTCAAAATGGTGTTAAATTGAAGACTGTTAGATTTTGCATTTAAATTCTGATTTCTTCAAAATTTGAAAAATAATCTGTTTTGATTATGTAATCTGCAGAATGAAGAGAAAGTTCATGTTCAGTTTTTCTGCATGTGATAAAATACATCATACCAGAGGGAAAAATTTAAATATATATGTAAACAATTTCAAGTGTCTTTTAAAAATAATGTTCATTTCAATTCAGAAAATATTCATCAAATACAAACCATACTCAAATTCAGATTCTGCCCTAAAGGGGTAAAGAGATATACAAACATATTAAAATTGCAATAAAAGGCAGGGTATGACCATTAATAGAGATGCTAAAGAAGTTCAGTGGAGATGGCAAGCAATCAGAAAAGTTTTTATGAAAGAGGTGGTGTTAGGGATGGGTTTTGATGGATGGGTAGGATCCCAAGAAGTGAGATTATTGGGGGGTGGAGGATCACTAGGCTGAGAAACAACTGTCTTCCTGGATAATTCTTCGTCTTTCCTCTTGGCCCAGAGACATTTTGTCACTTTTTAATTGACCTTTTGAATCATTCAACAGTCACTTCTATCCCAGAAGCAGATGAAAGAATAAAAAAGCAGTTTTCCCTGGGTCAGCCCTCTGGCCTCATAGCTGAGGTTCTGCTGGGGAAAAGAACCCTATTGACGCCATTATGTGATCTGAAGGGACTAGGGTGACCCAAATTAAGATCCTCAAACATTCAGCCCTCAAAAAGGAATGTGAAAACACAAAGTAGCCCCTTAATAATGGAAAGAATCCAGAAAAGTGAAGCTGACTTCAGTGAGATTTTTGTGGTTTTTCTGTTGTGTTTTTCCTTTTCCATCTCCAAGAGCCTCTTTTTGCCAAGTGTTTAAACAAACAAAAAAATGCCTCTTATCAGTCAAGGGCAGAGTCTCAGGACTGCAGAAAGCCTCACATACAGCCAGCACCAGTCACCAGGTAATTAATTACCAGACCACAAGTGCCTGCCCAGGATAGTTGACTGTTACACAACCCTGACCAGAGTTGCAGACTTGTCTGATGACGTAAGGCTGACTCTCCCAAAGGGTCACTTCAGAGATGTTTAACTGAAATACACTGGATTCAGAGAAGACATAAACAGTACAAAGAAGGATATCTAATAAGGGTTATTTTTATTCCCAAACCACCATCTTTGCACCAAATTCTCAGATTTGAGGTCTTAGAAGTTATTTACTATACAGTAGTTTGAGGTGAAACTTTATTTTCTTTCCCCCATTATTTCTTATATTTTGTATTTTTAATTAAAAAAATGTTTTTAGTTAGAGCATTTGCTGGTTTACAGAAAAATCATGTAGAAAATAGAGTTCCAATACTCCCCCCTACACATACACACACATATACACATGTGTTCGCAGTTTTGCCTATTATTTACACTTTCCATTAGCCCCTGGAAACCTATATTCTACTTTCTGCCTGTATGAATTTGCTTATTCTAATTATTTCATAACAGTAAGATAATACAATATTTGTCCTTTTGTGTCTGGCTTATTTCACTCAACGTGGTGTCCTCAAGGTTCTTTAATGTTGTCACATGTATCAGAATGTTCCTTTTTACAGCTGAATAATATTCCATCATATGTACGTATAATATTTTTGTTTATCAATTTATCTGCTGATGGGCACTTGGGTTGCTCCATCTTGTGGCAATTTTGAAGAATGCTGCTATGAACATCAGTGTGCAAATATCTGTTCAAGTCCCTGCTTTCAATTCTTTTGGTTATATACTTACAGGAAGGAACATAAGGCAATTCTCTAAGTAACATTCTGAGGAACTGCCAAACTCTTTTCCACAGTGGCTACATCATTTTATATTCCTACCAACAATGAGCAAGTGTCCCCATGTCTCTATATTCTCTCCAATACTTATTTTCCAATTTTTGATAGTAGCAATTCTATTGAGTGTGAAATGGTATCTCATTGTGGTTTTGATGTGCATTTCCCTAATGGCTAATGATATTGTGCATCTTTGCATGTGTTTATTGGCCATTTGTGTATCTTCTTTGGAGAAATGCCTATTCAAGTCTTTTGCCCATTTTTCAATTGGGTTGTCTTTTTGTTGTTGAGTTGTAGGATTTCTTTATATATTCTGGATACTAAATCTTTATCGGATACATGGTTCCAAATATTTTCTCCTATTGTGTAGGTTGTCTTTTTACTTTCATGATGAAGTCCTTTGAGGCACAAAAGTTTTTAATTTTCTGGAGATTCAATTTATCTATTTTTTCTTTTGTTGCTTGTGCTTTTGGTGTAAATTCTAAGAAACCATTGCCTAAATAAGGTCCTGAACATGCTTCCTTATATTTTCTTCTAGGAGTTTTATAGTTCTGTTTCTTATATTTAGATATTCAATCCATGTTGAGTTGATTTTTGTCTATGGTGTGAGGTAGGGGTCCACCTTTATCCTTTTGCATGTGGACATCCAGTTTTCCCAGTACCCTTTGTTGAAGAGACTATTCTTTCCCAATTGAATGGACTAGGAAACCTTGTCAAAAATCAATTGACCATGCATGTGAGAATTTATTTCTGAACTCTGAATTCTATTCTTTTGGTTTATATTTCTGTCCTTGTACCAGTACCATGCTCTTTTGGTTACTGTGGCTTTGAAAAAAGTTTTCAGATCAGGAATTGTGAGTCTTCCAATGTCATTCTTCTTTTTGAAGATAGCTTTGGTGATTCAGAGCCATTTACCCTTCTATATAAATTTGATTATTGGCTTTTACATTTCTTTGGGTTTAGTTTGCTGTTCTTTTTCTAGATTTTCCAATAGTGAGGTTAGGTCTCTGATTTGATATCTTTCTTCTTTATTAATGTAAAGCATTAGAGCTATCAAGTTGCCTCTCAGCACTGCCTTTGCTGCATTCCATAGTTTGGCTATGTTGTATTTTCATTTTCATTCACCTCAAGATACTTCCTAATTTCCTTTGTGATTTCTTCCTTGACCCATGGACTGTTTAAGAATGCATTGCTTAGAGTCAGAATCTAGAATATAGGTTACCAGGAGATGAGATGGAGATAGGAATGGGAATTTAAGGCTTAAGATACACAGAGTTCCTATTTGGAACAATGGAAATGTTTTGGTAATGAGTAGTGGTGATGGTAGCACAACATTGTGAACATAATTAACAGTACTGAAATATATATTTGAATTGTTTACAAGGTGAAATGTTAGGTTATATATATGGTAATAGAATATAATTTTTTAAAAAAAAAATTGTGGAACCAGACTACACAATGAACCCCAAGTTTAACCATGGCTTCTAGTTAATAGTACAGTTATAAAAATGTATTTTATGCATGACTGTTCTGTAAACCTACAACTTCTCTAATAAAAAAAGTACTTTATTTAATTTCCACATATTTGTGAATTTCCCATTTTTCCCTCTGTTATTGGTTTCTATCTTCATTCTATTATGGTCAGAGATGATATATTGTATGATTCTGATATTTTTATATTTATTGGGATTGGTTTTGTGACCCAACAGGTGGCCTATCCTGAAGAATGATCCATGAGCACTTGAGAAGAATGTATATCCAAGAATGTATTTTTTGTTATTAATTGTGTTAAAACATACATAACATAAAAATCATTTTAACCATTTTAAGTGGACAATTCTTTAACATTAAGTACATTAACAAAATTGTGTTTGGGGGGTGCAATGCACTGTATATGTCTGGTAAATCTAGTTCAGTTATCATATTATTCAAGTTCTCTGTTTCTTTATTGATCCTCTGTCTGGATGTTCTTTCTATTGATGCGAGTTGTTTATTGAAGTTACCAGCTATTATTGTAGAGATGTCTATTTCTCCCTTCAGTTTTGCCAGTGTTTGCCTCATGTATTTTGGGGCACCCTGATTAGGTGCATAAATATTTATGATTGTTATATCTTCTTGCTGAATTGCCCCTTTTATTAATACATAATGTCCTTCTTTGTCTCTTTGAACGGTTTTGCCTTTAAAGTCTATTGTCTGATATTAGTGTAGCTACTCTAGCTCTTTTTTGGTTACTGTTTGTGTGGAATATCTTTTTCCAGCCATTCACTTTCAACCTATTTGTGTTCTGGATCTAAGGGAAGTCTCTGGGAGACAGCATATAGATGGATCTTACATTTTTATCTGTTTTGTCAATCTGCATCTTTTGATTGGGGAGTTTAATCCATTCACATTCAATTTTAATACTGTAAAAGCAGAACTTACATCAACCATTTTATCCTTTGATTTGTATATGTCATGTTTTAATTTTGTCTCTCTTTTTATCCCTTTAGTTACCCTTAATGAAAATCTTCATTTCTATACTCTATACTAAGCCTCTCTTTCCTGTCTTTTCCTTTCAGCCTGTAGCACTCTCTTTAGTATTTCATTTAGGGCAGGTCTCTGGTTAATGTACTCTCTCAGTTTCTGTTTATCTTTGAATATTTTAAACTCTCCCTCATTTTTGAGGGACAGTTTTGCCAAATAAAGAACTCTCAGCTGGCGGTTTTTCTCTTTCAGTGCCTTAAATATACCATACACTGTCTTCTTGCCTCCATGGTTTCTGATGAGAAATTGGAACTTTGAGCATCCCTTTTATGTAGTGAATCACTTTTCTCTTGCTGCTTTCAGAATTCTTTCTTTGTCTTTGGCATTTGACAATCTGATTAATATGTGTGTTGGAGTAGGTCTATTAGAATTTATTCTATTTGGAGTATGCTAGACTTCTTGGACATGTACCTTTAAGTCTTTCAAAGAGTTGGGAAATTTTCTGCTGTTATTTTCTCAAATATTTTTTTCTGTCCCCTTTCCCCTCTTTTCTCCTTCTGGGATACCCATGACATGGGCATTTGTGTGCTTCATGCTGTCATTCAATTCCCTGAGACCCCACTCCATTTTTTCCATTCTTTTCTCTATCTGTTCTTCTGACTAAGATTTTGGATGTCCTATCCTCTAGTTTGCTGCTCTTTTCTTCTGCCTGTTCAAATCTGCTGTTGTATGCCTCTAGTGTATTTTTTGTTGTTAATTGTGTTAAAACATATGTAACATAAAAATCATTTTAACCATTTTAAGTGGACAATTCTTTAACATTAAGTACATTAACAGAACTGTGTACCTTTCACCACTATTTTCAGACTATTTTTAAAATACTCACTTTTTAGATTTTTTTAATTAGAGAAATTGTAGATTTATAGAAAAATCATGCATAAAATACAGATTTCCTATATACCACTATATTATTAACACTTTGCATTAGTGTGGTACATTTGTTACAATTCATGAAAGAACTTTCTTTTGGCATTTTCCTTATTTTATTACAAAAATTTTCAAACATACAGCAAAGTTGAAAGACTTCAGAAGTGAATACCCATATACCCAACATCTAGATTCTCCCACTAACATTTTTTTAACTTTCTTATTGAACTGTTATTTTTAATGCAATTTTATTGAGATATGTGCACACACTATGCAATCTATCTGAATCTAGTGTATTTTTTTTAATCTCTTCTATTGTGCCTTAAGTTCTGTTTTGTTTTGTTTTGTTTTGTTTTGTATGCTTTCAAATTCTTCTTTATGCTCACCCAGTATCTTCTTAATATCCTTTATTTCTTTAGCCATATTTTCCTTTTTCTCCTTGAATAGATTTAGGAGATTTGTTTTAGCATCTTTAATTAGTTGTTCCAAATTCTATGTCACCTCTGAAGTATTTTTTCCTTTGACTGAGCCATATCTTTCCATTTCTTATTATGGTCTGTAATTTCTTGCTGAAGTCTAGGCTTTGGATTATCTTGATGAGTTTACTCTGAAGGTCAGTTTCTCTCTATGCTTAGGGTTTTATTGTTGGTTGACTTTGTGTTAAGGCTCTTCATAGACACTTGGTTCAACCTATTGTAAACCTTTAGAATTACCTGTGTTTGATCAGATGTTTTCAGTTATTCTTCTTCTGTTTCTTACCCTGGTTATACAGTGCAGTGTTTAAGATTACACTGTTTCTGCAATTGTTTCACTGCCAGGAGAAAGCTTCCTTTCCTCTGTTCCTTCTCAGAGAATCTTGATCGGTTTTGTTTGTTTTTGTTTTGCCTCTATAGCTCCTTGCCTCTAGCTGCTTTTGCCTGGAGGGCACATTCTGGGAGAAGGTTTACCCCAAAGAGTACTTTCCCAAGTCAGTACTTTCCTTCCAGAACAGGGCCAGGGACCCATGAAAGGGTGCAGACCAGTTCCAAAGAGCCCTGGGAGAGGGTCAGGAAAGATGCCAGAAAGACTTTTTGACAGTTCCCTGAAACTGTGCTTTCCTGGTCTGCCCAGCAGGTGGCACTCTTCAGGATACTGTTATCTACAGCCCTATGGAGGCCCTGTGTCTTTGAACCTCCCCCGGCTCTGCCTTGCTGGAGGCAGAGTTGAAACAGTTGCCCGCAGCAGTCCCTGTCCCCGGTGCGATAAAACAGCAGCTCAGAGTCGTCACCCAGCAATCCAGATTCACCGATCAAAAGTCATGATCTGTTCTTGGCTGTGCCCCCAGCCCTGTTCTTGGGGATGAGGACTTTCATATCCCTCTCCATTCACAGTCATCAGCCAGGGAGCTGTCCCCGAAGCCACCCACCTCAAGAGTGGGGGATGGGCACCAGCAGCTGCCACGGGGTAAGTTACTCGCCGTGCTTTACTGCAGTTTCTTAGCCTTTTCATCTGCTCTTCCTTGGATGCTGTACAGAGCTTCCCTGGCCTCCAGAGCCTCCAAAAAAGTTCCTGCCAGTCTACTAGCTGTTTTTGGAGGAGAAGTGAGTCCTGGAGTTCCCTAATCTGCCATCTTCCCCGGAAGTCCACTCACACTTCTTCTCCAATCTGCTTTTGAAACCATCTAGGGCATTGTTTACATTTCATTTATTGTGGTCTTCAACTCCAGTGTTTTCATTTGGTTCCTTTTTGAAATTTCTATCTCTTTTTTGAGATTCTCATTTTCTTCATTCGTTGTTTTCCTGATATCCCTTAGTCCTTTCTCTGTGTTTTCCTTTATCTCCTTGAGCATATTGAGGATCATTTTTTAAAAGTCTTTGTCTGGTATGCCCAAAGTTTGGTCTTTTTCATTGATGGTTTCTGGATTTTTATGTAGCTCTTTTGGATGGGCCATCATTTCCTGTTTTTTGTCATGTAACCTTTTGTTGCACACTGTATTTTTAATATTTTAAAACATTAACTCTGGAATTCAGTTCCCTAAGTTTGTATACAGCTAGTATGTAACAGAGATTTCCTTGAGTGCGAGCCAGGAGCTGACAAAAACAATGACATCAATGGAAAACATGCCTTTCAAAGTCTTTGCAAATTCTGCAATAGGTTTGTGCCTCCTTCAGAGTTTAGCCCTCCTATCAAGAAGATCTGCCTGAGGGGAACGTGAACTTCATGGTCCTCTCCACCTTTCCTGAGCAGTGTCTTGAACTGGGCTTGTGCTTCCTCATGGTCCTCAGAATTCCTCTGTACAGGAATTAGAATGCTCCCTCTATTCCCTATAAAATAGACTTTCTTCCCATCTGGGGTGCCCTGTTTTGTGACTTAGAGGTGGTATCTTTTTTCTCCAAGTGACTTTGAATTAATTGTTTTTTACTCTGCTTTAGCTGTCTACAAGCTGCCGCTGCCTGCAGGGCAAGTTCTGGGAGGGTGATCCAGAGAAGAATTTCCTGTTCGTCTTTCTGTTGCCACCCCATAAACTGGCGCCGACGTACAGGCATCACAATATGCGTATAGGGTTACTCTGCTCCCTTTGGAACAGGGCCAGGGACCCACATGTGCCACACCATGCTGCAGCAGGGGTGAGCGGCCAGTAAGGGTGCCAGGAAGGTTCTCCTACTGTTTTTCAAAGCCTGTGATTCTTGATTCAGCCCCTTGCCCAGTTACTGCAACCCTTTAACTATTTTCTGGAGTTCTGTAAGAAGATGGCTCTGCCAGTTTTGCCGATTGTATCAAGATTCTTTGGGGAATGGCACCCTGGAGCATCTTTATGCTGCTGTCTTTGTCACCCAGAAAACCTTCCATTCTTTCTTTTTGTTCCTCCTTAGGTGGAATGCAGGTCCCTGTTGCTAAAGAATATAGTTCCAGAGTTTTCTTTAGTTATAATTAAATTTAATTTTCCTCTATTCCTTATGTTCTATTTAGTCTGGGGCAACTGGATGTGTAATCTGTTGAATTTTCAAAGGGGTACTGCTGTACTTAATGTCAAAATTATGCTTTTTTCCCTAGATATTTCTTCTCTTTGGATGTGTAGTTTAAAGGATGGCTACATCAGAATAGCTCATCCTGTACAGTACCAATTTGCAGAAATGTACTTCCCATGCTTGCTTGTACTACGGTCTTTTCCATGAGCCAAATATTTCATTTGAATGTCCATAAAATGGCAACTCTCAGCAAGAGAACATTCTTAATTCCTAAGGCAGGGAAGGAAGCCAGGCACTTCTAAATTTGTTTTCAGATAAAACTAGTTCTTACCTTGTAAATATTTAACCATTCACTGCAGTATTCCTACCAAACTTTCCGTTAGGAAAACCATTAGATTTTCAGTTAATTCCATTTCCCAAAGGTAGACAGAGTTTCTCTTACTTTCCAGATCCTTTTAAGCAAATGTAGATTATATTGGAGGAATTTGGGTTGACGAAGAACAAAAGGGAAGGGCACACTTTTCCCTCGATTGAGGAGAGGAGGCTTCAGGGAACTAAATCCACCAGCAGAGAAAAATGGGTATAATGGAAAAACTGTATTGATGGGCTATGAGAAATTTTATTGTTCCCTATGCTGTCTTTGATTAAATTGCTGGTGGTGATGGTTAGAAGCAAAGGGGTTTGTGCTCTGGCTTTCAGAGTCAGGCTTTCTTTTTGGTTTTGAGAGTCAGGTGGAAGGGGTATTAGCTGGTTAAAGCTACTGAAGAGGGCCAGTTGATCTTATCTCTTTAATGAAAATTGACTCCAGTCTGTGTACCACTAACCTCTGAGTGGTCTGGGTTCCTGACTTCTGTTTTTCACTGGCATTCGCTCTCAGGAAGAAAACTCTAGGAATGCATTAGGCAGAAGATTTTGATTTACAGCTCATTTCTGTTTACTTTTTTAGTGATATATTTGTTTATTGTGGAGGAAAGAGCTCCTTATAAGACATATTTTATGCTTTTGACTTCTTTTGTGACTCTTGGTTTTTTGTGTTTTTTTGATGCTATTTATAGTTTTTTAAATTTTTAAATGTAATTTTATTGAGATATATTTGCACACCATAGAATCCATCCAAAGTATACAATCAGTGGGTCACAGTATCATCACATAGTTGTGCATTCATCACCATGATCATTTTTAGAACATTTGCATTACTCCACAAAAGAAATAAAAAGAAATAAGAAAACCCCACACATCCCATATCCCTTACCCCTCCCCTCTTATTGACCACTAGTATTGCACTCTACCCAGTTTTTTTTTTTTTTAAATTCAGTTTTATTGACATGTATTCACATATCATACAATTATCCATGGTGTATAATCAACTGTTCACAGTACCATCATACAGTTGTGCATTCGCACCCAGTCTATTTTTGTTTTTGCACTTTATATGCATTTATTGAGATACATTTACATACCATGCATGTGACTCTTGTTTTTAAGTTTAGCATAATTTGCCTCCAGAAACATAATTTTGGTCTTTTCTTATTTCCTTCCTTCTTTCTTCCCTATAACATCTATCTCACATGGACACAACTCTTTGACAGTGAGGCAAGATTGTCTGAATGTCTAAGTTGATTACTCAGTATACCACCTTTATGAATTCTAATGCCACTTGGAACACAATGACTTTTAAGGTCAAAGAACATAAGCATAGAGTCAATTGGAAACATTACCTTGTAGAGCTGGTCTGTCTGCTTGGTCACTTAGCAATTCATAAAACCTTGAATTCTTAGCTAGAAAGCTAATTGCCAGAGGGGGCCCAAGGAAAGCACTGTGCTACCCACTTGTAATCCTTCATTTAATCTATAGCCTGGATGATGGCCCTGGGGGCCTTTAATAAGGAGTTAACAAGAGCATTCGTGATTTTCCTCATCTTATTTACACAAATATCTTTTTATAAAGCAGACAATGTATTTGAAATATTTATTCGAGTGGCTATTTCTTAATAAAGCATTGGTTTTTGTTTTTCTGATAACTGACAAACACAATACAGGACTATCTTCTTTCAAGATTATTGTGCCTCAAAATCTTTTTCTGCTCCTTTTCTGTTTAGCTTTGGATTTGCTCGTCAGAAAACCCAACATGTTTTCCAACAGTGTGAGCTGAGAGTGTAGAACTGTAAGAACACCCTTGGAATTTGGAAAAAGAGATTTTAGAGGGGAAAAAGAAGTAAAAGTCTTCCCCAAGCAGTGGATGTATCATGACTGAAAAGTCTGCATTTTCTTTCTGAAGCATTCAGTGAAAAGTTCAGGCCCAATTCTGACAGAAGCTCTTGTTTAGCTGTTTTGATTTTAACCCCAAGCTTGTCCTACCCATAGTTCATATCCACAGATTTTAAATTTGGGTTATTAAAATTTTTCTAACCAAATGTTATTCAAAAATCCATTTATATTGGAGAGAAATGGACCTTCTAAAAGAGTTACCCAGTATTTTTATCACATGAATAATATTATCATGAAACTTTCACATTTCCCCTTTATTTCTCATTAAAATGCCAGAGTGAAAAACGATCACAGGCTTCTCAGCACTCAGGCATTTCAGCGTGCTGCACTTCTGTCGGTCTCTTGTCTGCGGCCACCTGTCTATAATCACTGTTTTGTGTTTGCTGATGGAGGTTTTCTTCTGGATTCTGTGCCTGCCCTTGGTCCTGTGGCTTTGACACTGGAAGCACTGTTGTCTGCAAAAGACAGTACATCACAGCTCCCGGGTTCACTCTGCTGCCTGCTTTGCTCCCATAACTTCATTCTTGGGAAGTTTCTGGGTTTCCTGGGAGATGAAGCATGACCAACATTTGCTCCAGCCTGAGTTATATCTCTCTGAAGGCCTTGAGCCCTGTTTTCTTATGCAGGTTTCCAAGGGTGGACATGGAGCATGAGAATTCCCAGCAGGGGCAATTACCACTACGTGTCAATAATTGGTGCCAATGTACCTCTCTTCTGTCAGATTTTTAGAGTGGTTTCTGTGGTGCTTTTAGAGGTAGGCCATATTTGTTGAAGCCAAACAGAAAATAGAAAGAAATGTCTGAACTATATCAGTGTGTGTAATGTGCATGTGAACTAATAATGGAGTAAGTGTGTATGTTGGATATTTCAGAACTGCCTCAAATCCTTTTTGGATTTAATAATATTGGAAAGATTGGATGAATTGAAACCAGATTAGACTTGCCATATTTGCAAAACTTTTTGATGTGCCCTGTAATGGATTTTAATATTTTTTCTGTCTAAAATTAATGTTACTTACCTTTCATCTCCAAGTTGCACTAATAATATTCCTTGCCCTTGACAGCATTTATAATTTATACTATTTATCTTTATGACCTACTGTCCTCTCATTACCTCAGTACAATGATATTACAGTGCACAGAGTAATATCTGAGCCATGCTTGGTATTTGGGTAACTTGAATTGTTTAAGGAGAGCAGAAATATTTTAATGTCAGACTTCTAGCTTATACATGCTTTTGGGATGCAGTTCCCTTATTTTATGACATGATCAGCCAAATCTTTGCCTCCCCAGGTGTTCAAAACAATTTCCAAACTACAATGGTTTGATTTCAGCGTCATCAGAACCCAAAATAAATTGATAGGTGCTATTAAATGTATGGTTTGAAATGTCCTGATGAAACACTACAGAATTTATATTCTTTGTCTTCAAAATTTTTCCCTAACACCGGACAGTTAGTTTCTTAATTATACATCTATGCCAAAATGAAATACAAGAGGATGTTCTCCTTCGTGAGGGGAAATAAGACAAATTTTTCCACTTTCAACAATAATTAAACTTGATTGTCATTCATTCTGCTTTACATTTGGAGATATCCCTTGACCTTTCAGTTTATTAATGTAGGGAGTAGAACAGAGAAAGAATGTACCCTGGGCTGTTTCGTAATGCTGTAGCAGTCAGATGTTTTTGGCTTCAGGATCAGGATGTCGTTATAAAGATTTCAAACTGAAGCAAAAAGAGTTGTGGCAAGGAAGCCTGAAGCACATTGCTCTGTTTCATGAGTAACATGTAACACACAATGCTAAGATATAAAAAGAAAGAAAAACCACTCCCTCCAAGGGAACAGCATTTCTAATACATGCGGTTAAAATGATTGCAGGATTTTCCATCTCTAGGTTGAGGTTGTTTGAAAAATGAGCCCCTTATCTTTAGTGAGATTAAGAGAGAATTGTTTGCTGCATTCAAAGTAATCCTTCTTGCCTGAACATTAATTGTTGGTATTTAAATAAGACAAGTTGAGTTTCATAAATGCTCCTGCCTTTCTACTAAAAAGGTGACTTAAAACTTCTTCCTTAAACTGTTCCTTCCTAAATACGCATACTCACTGTCTAAAATTAATGTTATTTACCATTCATCTCCAAGTTGCACTAATAATAAAAATTTCAGACAGGTGTTTGCAATAGAGAAATGTTATGCAAATTTTTGGAAAAGAAAGATTTTTTCTTAAAAAGGAATTCCTTAAAAAAATTCAGCTAAAAGTCACACTAGTTATGTATAAAACCTCCACACAGTATATATACATACCATATCTGTGTGTCTGCACAAGTCCCTATTTATAAAGACAGGCTTATTTTAATATCAAACCAATGCTCAATTATTTATTCATTCAACAAATGTTCATTGTGCTGGGAAATACACACGTATCACTGTAAAATTTAAGGTCATCGCTCCAGCCACACTACTGGTCTCCCACTGTTGGAATTAAGAAATATGTTCTTAGCTGGCGTGGGTAGAATGCCTAAAGTAACTGCCATTTATTTAGAACCTATGCCAGGCATTTTGTGTGCAGCATCTCTGATCATCTCAACAGCTCTAATAGTTGGATAGCAGTGTCCCTTTTTACAGATGGGGGAGTTGAGGCTCAGAGAGGTATGAAGCCTTGCCCAGGGTCACAAAGAAAGGGACAGATCTAGGATTTGAAACCTGATCTGTCTTCTCCAAAGCCCCTGTTTCCTTTGTGATAAAAGCTGCTATGGTTTCCTCAGGCATTGGACGTTTGCATGTATCATTGTAGCACACTGTTCTTTGTATGGTCCGATGACACAAGTAGCCAGTGGGCCACCAACAGCAGCATTTTCTCAATCTTTGAAGTCAGGACTACAGACATTGTTTGCAGAACTTTGAGATTTTATTTCAAGCTTTTGGGATTCTGCTCCCAAAGCTCAAATGATTCGTAAATTGCCAGGCTAATGAGTCTATGATTGTGTTTCCCGGAGTTCTTAGCCATGTTATAGTATATCAGCCATGTTCAGTCAGGTTATTTTATTGGCTACTGTTAGGGTCACAGCACTTTGGGAGATACTAGTATGTTTCTTTTTTCTAAATTAAATTCAGTTTTATTGAGATGTATTCACATACCCTACAGTCATCCATTGTGTACAATCATAATACCAACATACAGTTATGCATTCATTACCCCAATCTATTTTTGAACATTTTCTTTACACCAGAAAGAATAAGAATAAAAAATAAAAGTAAAAAAGAACACCCGAATCATTCCCCCCATCCCACCCTATTTTTTGTTTACTTTTTGTCCCCATTTTTGTGCTCATCCATCCATACACTGGATAAAGGGAGTGTGATCCACAAGGTTTTCACAATCACACTGTTACCCATTGTAAGCTACATTGTTATAGTATGGATTTTTTCCTCTAAAGTTTTTCTCATACTATCTTCCAGCTTTCAAGTCACAGGCAGTAAGTCAGGAGCTTCTAGAGAGCAGCCTACAGGGGAAATCCAAACATTCATGTCAAGTGTAAGAAAAAATATAAATCCTGGGGCCTGAATCAGACCCTCAATAAATGTGGTTTTTATTTCTCAGAATAAGATACAACCCAACAGCCATGTCTTTAGGGACTTGTGACTGAATTTGTTCTAATGTTTTAAGAAACCTAAGTTAAGCTTTGCATTTATGCCAATGAGATGCCTACTGAGTGTGATTCCATCTTGGAGGTGACAAAGATTTAGAGGAAATGCCTGTATTAGGTTCCCTGAAAATCAGTTGCCAAGCAAATCTGCAGTCTCCTAAGATTAGCCACAAAGGCTATGGTTATAATAGGTTTAAGGACATATAGAGTCCTCTATCACAAAAGTCTTGCTGCTGCTTTTCATTGGCAAAGGTAATTCAAAAGATGGGGTATGGACTCCAACTTAGAGAAGCTGTAAATGTTAGAACCAAGTGAATTGCTATAATTTCACACTGACAACCCCCCCCTTTGATGGGAATCTCTTTTCAAATGATTTCACTTCCTTACTCTGTATTGGATTACCATACAGGTCTTTTGGAAATCCTGCTTCATGATTGTTGAGCAGACTAACAGATCTATATGAAAGGACATTAAAAATGTAGCATGACTGCCCCAAAGAAATGTAGAAAGGGCTATTAAAAAATTTTAGCATTAAAGTTGGTATTAGGAAAGTAGTCCAGGAAGGGATGCTATATCTTACCTTAGAATGATACTTGGTTACTTCTTTCACTAATAGCAAATTAATTGATTATGAATCTCTGAGTTTTATCCTATTTCTGAGGTTCATGGTTCATTAGGGGAAATAGCCTTAACATGAAGGAAAGCAAGACTCATAATTATGTGCCATTGTGGTTCAGTGAGCAGGTTGGATCTCTAATGAGATTTTTGATACTAGGATGGGATCAGCCAAAAGAGAATTAGGACAATGCTCAGTGAACCTTAGGCAAATTAATGTTTTTCTGTGATATAGGGGAAGGGATTTGGGGCAGACATTGGGATACTCCTAAACCACAGTGATATTCATTCTTTACTTCACTCAACAAATGTTTATTGAGTGTCTATTTGTACTGGGAACAAAATATAAAAACTCCTGCCTTTGTTGAGATTACATTTGGGGTAGGAGGTAGAGAGTAAACAATTATAATAATAAATAACTATTTCATAAGTAATATTAGAAAATAAGTATATAGGGGAAAATGGAGCAAGGGATCAGGAGCTCTGGTGTGCAGTGAGGGGGATAGGTTGTAATTTTAAATAGGGAGGTCAGGGTAAGTATCAACGAGGAAGTCACATTTGAAGGAGGTGATGGAGGGATACTGGGCATAGAAATTTCCTTTGTAAAGGCCCTAAGGCAGAAGCCTGTTAGTATGTTTGAAAAATAGTAAGGAGGCCACTGACTGGAGCAGAGAGAGGGAGTTTTAAAATAGTAACAGGTAAGGTCATGGAGGTAATGGGTGGGTGGGGAGGAGTGGATCGTTTAGGGACTTGAAGGCCATTATAAAGATTTAAGCTTTTACATTGAGTGAAATCAGTAGAGGATTGACATGATTTGACTTATGGCTTGAAAGAATCACTGTGACAGCTGTGGCAGCTGTACTATGAAAAGACTAGAAGTGGGAGACAAGGGTGAAAGCAGGAATTTCAGGTAGGAAATTATGGCAGTAATCCAGGTGAGAGATGATATGGCTTGGACCAGGATAATAGCAGTGGAGATGATGAGAAGTTGCTAGATTCTGATTTATTTTGAAGGTTGGGACAACAGGGTTTGCTGGAAGATTTGCTGTGGAGGTGAGAGAAAGAGACAAGTCAAAGTTTTAGGCTTGAGGGCAAGGAGGATGGAATTGCCATTAACTGAGATGGAGAAGACGACAAGTGGAACAGGCTTTGGGGAGAGGTTTTAGACGTTTTAAATAGGATATAACTTACCACCAAGTGAAGATGTTGAATAAGCTGTTGGGTATTGTATTAGTTAGGGTTCTCTAGGGAAACAGAATCAATGAGAGGTATCTATGAATATAAAAGTGACTCACGAAACTGTGGGTATGCATGAGTCCAAATTCTGTAGGGCAGTCAGCAAACTGTCAACTCCAAGGAATATGTTCGATAAACTCCTCAGGAAACGAACCAGCAACTTTGACGAACTCCTCAGGAAATGAACTGGGATCTTCGACAAACGTGTTCGACGAACTCCTCAGGAAACTCTTCGCTGGGCAGCCAAAGAAGAAGTGAAGGTCCTCTATCTGTCTCACTTATGAGTCTTCAACTGATTATTTGGATTAAATCCAGCCAACTGCATTTTCTCATTGTGGAAGACACGCCCTTCGGTGAGTTATCAGTCACAGCTGCAGCCAATTGACTGGTAATTTAATAAGCCAGCCTGTTGGTTTATTAACCAGCCACAAATGTCCTTGCAGCAATTGTTAGACCAGTGCTTGCTTGACCAGACAGCTGGATACCATCACCTGGTCAAGTTGACACATGAACCTAACCATCACAGGTATATAAATCTGGTTTTCAGGACTGGGAATTGAACTGGAGATTTGGCGTTTAAAACCCTGGAATACACTATGGGAAGTCACCAATCCCTGGAAGTCCCGTTTCTGGAAGCTGCAGCCAGTGACAATGACTAAGTTCAGTCCTCCGGGCTGATTTGACCCTGTGTTCTATTGTCCTTTGACTACAATAGGACAGTGCCAATCATGACGAATTTCCCCAATTACTTTGTTTTATGTTTACTGTATATAAATGCTTCCACACCAAAAAATTTAAAAAATTAGGGAACTCTGTATTTTCTGCATGATTTTTCTATAAACCTACAATTTCTCTAATTAAAAAAATGTTTTAAGAAATGGCTTCCACCCCTATACCATGCACAATTAGAGAAGTCTAATCATTTTACAAGTAAATAAACTAGGTTCAAAGAGATTAAATGACTTGTCCAAAGTTGCAGTAAATATTTATAGCAAAGCCACGGTTATAGCTAGCTTTTTTTTTTTTTTTTTTTACACTATCTAGAGCACTTACAATTTAATTAACTGGAATATGAAAGGTGATGTGCCAGTTCGATTTATTATGACCCCCAAAAGGCCATTATCTTTGATGCAATCTTTTGTGGGCAGACATATTAGTGTTGATTAGATTTTGGAATCCTTTGGGTGTTTCCAGGGAGATATGATTCAATCAGTTGTGGACAAGACCTTTGGTTGGATAATTTCCATGGAGGTGTTGCCCCACCCATTCAGGGTGGGTCTGAATTAAATTATTGGAGCACTATGTAAGCTCAGACAGAAGGAGCAAGCTTGCTACAGCCAAGAGGGACACTTGGAAGAACGCACTGGAACTGAGAGAGGAGCTTTAGCTTATAGAGACATTTTGGAGATGACCTTTGAAAGCAGACTTTTGCTCCAGAGAAGCTAAGAGAGGAAAAATGCCCCAAGAGCAACTAAGAGTGACATTTTTGAGGAACTGCAGCCTAGAGAGGAACGTCCTGGGTGAAAGCCAGTTTGAAACCAGAACTCCAGAGCAGATGCCAGCCACGTGCCTTCACAGCTAAGAGAGGTTTTCCAGACACCATTGGCCATCCTCCAGTGAAGGTACCCGATTGTTGATGCATTACCTTGGATGCTTTATGGCCTTAAGACTGTAACTGTGTAACCAAATAAACCACCTTTTATAAAAGCCAATCCATTTCTGGTGTTTTGCTTTCCAGCAGCATTAGCAAAATAGAACAAGTGGTTATGGAGAAGTAAAGTTGAAGATCATTTCTGCCATCAGTTGTTTTCTTCAAATCAAAATTATGGGTGGTGGAGCTTTCTCCTACATTAACTTGGGAAACACTTGCGTCTCTTATTGTAAAATGCAGCAGAGTGAAGTTCAGCAGCCCTACTCTTAAAGAGGGAGTTGGAAAACACATTGAGTTGCTCAGGCCATGTTTTGGATAAATCAGGAAGTGACCTGTGGGTTATAGGAAGCTAGGGTATGGATGGAATCATTTCTTTCATCTAGTCAGTCACAATAGAATGATTATTTTTCTGTTTTATTTGGAGGCAAGAGGAGGAAGGAGGAGAAAGAGTATGGGCAACTCTACTGTTAGCTTTTGATGATTCTTGATGATGAACTGTTCTTCTCAAAGCCTGAAGATGACTAAAGCATACTTTATATTTGACTGTGGATTGTAGTCAGATGTACACGTCACTTTATTTTTCCCCTGGTTCCAGCCCTTTCTTAGCTGTTGGTGAATTCTTTGGGTTGCCTATGTTGTTCCAATGTGCCACAGTATGTAATTTGCAAGCTGCTGTTACATTTACTGATAACTCACTTGTTGAACAAGTGGTGTATAAGATAGAAGAACTTACATTCTAATAGGAGCACACAGACAACAGACAAGTAAACAAGTAAATGAAGAAGATAATTTCAGATGGTAAGAAGTGCTATGAAGAAAACAGAACAGGGTCATGGGATAGAGAGATTGGATAGGCTACTTTAGGTAGGAGAGCCAGAGAAGGTCAGGAGACTTTTGAACAAAAATCTCAATAGTAAAGAGGAGCCAGCCATGTGGAGGTGTGGGGCAGAGCATTCCAAGCAGAAGGAAAATTCAGGAGCAAGGGCCTTGTGTGAGGTTGAAGGAAATGCAAGGAAGCCAGTATAACTGAAGTATATTGGACAAAGTGGGCTGGAGCCAGATCAGGTAGGGCCATTGGAGGGTTTTGAGCAAAGGAACAACAGTAGCAAATTTATTTCTTTGAAATATCACTGTGATTCATTTTGGGGGAATAGATTGTATGAGGGCAAGAGTAGAAGCTGGGGGATAAGTTAGGAAGCTGGTCCAACCCATGTTTTCGAGGGCTTGGGTCATCACAGCCCTAAGACCAAATAATACGCTGGGCATAGAGTGAGACATGGGTTTATTAGGACTTACGAACAGGTGAAGATTCTTCCTGGTGGCAGCTGGCCGGAAAATGGACGTCAATGCTCCTCAAGGGTGAGGAGAGCAAATGGCAGTTTATAAGAATTAGCACAAGGACATTCCATAGGGTATGAGAACAGAATTTCAGCAAAGTCTCATGACACAGGGGTTTGGAGGTTTGTTATCAATGGTGATCAAGGGAGGGAAGTTTTAGCACTTTGTTTACAGTATCATCTGTACATATTTTCTTCCCTGAGGAGGTCTGATGACCTTCGACTTTTGTCTTGATCACGCAGGCTGCTACATGCCATGGGACCTTATTCCACATTAGAGAAGGGAGCCTGGGCCCTGGTCCCCACAATCCACCCCCACACAACAGACTACGTTGACCATAGGACAGATATTGCATCCATATTCCACAACAACAGTTTATGAGACAACAGAACCCTAGGAGACCCCAACAGAGATAACAACCCTACAAAGAGATGCCGCCATGTCTAAGAAAGAGAAATAAACCATTTAGACAAGAGGTCTACTGATAATTGATCAATATGATGTATGTGCTGTTGCATATGATTGAAAACTTATGAAACATTGTGCAAATGATCAGGAATATATATGCAGCACTGCATGTTAATTAAGGCACAGGTGTTGCCCTATGCTGCAGTGAGGATATCTAAGCCCATTCTATTTTGTAAAACAACTTTTCTAAGCTGTGTGGTTTCTTCAGTTAGCAAGGATATAGTTACTTTGGAATCATTAAGTGCTTGGGCAGTATGATTGGCTAAAGCTGCCACATGTTTTTCAGTAACTATTGCAGCTCCACCTGGTGCAAGAATAGCTAAATGATAGTACCACCAGGGGTGCATTTTATTCTGTCCATACATACAATGTTCTGTCCATTTATAGGGTAAATAGGGCCATAGGTCCATAGCCATCCCTTAGGGGAAGGAATGCCCCATGTTGGTTGGAGATATTTTGCCAGTGGAAAATACTATTGTTTTGTAGCTTAACAGTAAAATTACACAATTTGGGGGGGTATCCACATGAATTCATGAATTCCGTTGAGTCATTCCATACAGACAGGGTCAACATGGTCTACTGTTAGAACTACTGAGGTCAGCCACCCTAAACTATCATATACAGCATGCCCCATTACAGGTTGGGGCTTGTTTACCTGTTCCTTTACAAGGAAGGAGATATAAGCCCCAATCTCTTTATAGGATGGTAGTTGGATTTCAGTCTTAAATGAGAATATTTTTTTCTGGATTTTCTGATGTGCTGAATTTTGCCAGGTCAGCAGAGTATTCTTCACAGTCCAATTAGCAGGGGTCAGAGTCCAAGGAAGGTTAGTAGCACCCAAAGATGGCAAGACCATACAAACCCAAAATTGGGTTCAGTTGTGGGCATAAATTACCACTGAAGCCCCCTGTAGGGAGGTGTTTTCTGGGGCACTATGGGTGAAAAGAAAGATGTTTATGGGGAACAATAAGGCATAATTCTTGCTGATCTAACAACATACATGCTAGTGTTCTATTGGTTGATAACAAGGTACCAGGCAGAAGAAATTATGGAGAGGTTTTAAATACCAAATATTCTTCCCCTGCAAATCTTGAGAGTCCTCTACCATTACATCAATTGTTAATCTGAGCATAAGAAGGGTCCACATAGTCATTCATAAAGTTCCCATGGGAAAAGGAGGCCCCGGATTGGTGATAAAGATTTTAACAGACATTTTCTGAATAAACTGAGGTCTTATTACAATCTTTCGGGTAATTCCTATTCCCCAGGGACCCAGAATTCCTATCCAATATGGCTGCATAGACAGGCACCAAGGCCAATTGACTTCATTTTCCCCATTTTGTATGGTCTGTGGCACAGGCAACAATAAATTATTGTTATTCCTCCTTTTAGGTTGTAAAGTAGCTGGCCATTTAATTTGTATTCTCAGAGCCTTCATCCGTCCTGCTGTTAGCATTTCAGTAGGAGCTGGGGCTGCTGCTTATGGTGTGGAGTTTATGTGGGTTAGGGCCTGATAAAGCTTTTTGGTCCATTGTTTTAGAGATTTCTTATCATCTTTCAACTGTTCCTTTAAGAGGCCATTCATTCTTTCTGTAAGGCCTGCTCCTGTGAAGTTATGAGGTAGATGGAAGTCCACATTTCATCATGGTCCATAGCCCATGCTTGAGTCATTTGTCCAGTGAAAGGGGTCCCCTGATCACTGTCTATTTCTGTAGGCATTCCATCGAGAGCACATATCCTTTCTAGACAGTGTATGGTGGCCCGCTGGTTCGCCTTCACCACCGGGAAAGCTAACAAAAGTCTTGTAGTAGTTTCCAGGGCAGTAAAAGCGTACCTTGCCCCCTCCAAGAGTGGAAGGGGATCCACTGGTCATTGGGATTTGTGACTTGCTGATGTATCCCATTAGGTGTGGTAGCCTATGACCCTATGGTCAACACAGGGAGCATGAAGGGCACTCTCTAGTGATGTCCACTAGGTGCTGGCACGTGATTGGCCACTGGAACTGCTGGGCCATATGCCACAGGATTTGATACTTTCAGTGTCCACTTTTCTGATGAAGCCATTCTGCTGCTTCCTTGGTTTCAGCTGTGCTGCTCTGAACCTGTGCAAGTGCATCTGCTTCCACATTCCCAGGTAACATGTTGGGAATGTGGGCAGGGACATGATAGTTACCTTTCATCATTGGCAGGCATCCCAGATATCTTTCCAGAATTCTTGTCCCAAGAGGCGGTGACCTATGACTGTCCATTGTTCCTGCTTCCAGGTTGCCATCCAGGTCATAGGTCATAGGCCTTTGTAAACAGCCCAACAATCAGTATAGACAGCATGTCTCCTGGTTCATGAATTATTACCATACACACTGCTCTTAACTCAGCCTTTTGACTGCTTTGCATAGCGACAGTCTCCCATCATATAGTGTCACTACTGGGTTGCACTGCCACAGCTGTCCATGTGGGAGGCTGCATGATAGCAGACACTGATGTACCAAGTAGACTTGGGAATGGTACCCATGCCTTTTATAGTGGGCATTTCAACAACTATTTCAGGTGCAGCAACTTTAGCTTTTGAATCTTCTATATAGGACACTGGTCCAAGAAGCTCATGCATTTCTGCACTCAGAGGGCTAGTATTGAAAGTGCTGCACGGTAAGAGGTAGGCTTTCCATTTGGTCATTGTGCTTAGACGGGCACTGCCAGATCATGTCTTAGAAGCCACTTCAGTTATCCACCCCTGAACAGGGATGGCCATTTTCAAGGTGACTGGGCATCTTTGTGTCAGTCCCTCCACTTGCAATAGGGCATTATATGCAACACACAATTGATTTTCCAGGGGGCTATATCTCAGTTCTGCCCATTTCCATAATTGTGGCCAAATTTAGAATGTTGCCTCTGCCACAGACCCCACCCAAAGCCAATATCAGTGCTGGCTGCATCCAATTCACAGGACAGATCTGGATCTACACCCTGCCCCCCGCACCTCCCCACCCCCCCCCAGTGCTTGTGCCTGTGCTAGTTAGAGGTGTTCCATGTGTCCCAGTTCCCAATTAAAACATAACAAAGGTTTTAACATTTGGGCTAAGTGAGGAACAAAAGGTCTCCAATACCCTGACAACCCCAAGAAAGCCATTAGTTGTTTTGGCATTTGAGGCATGAGGAAACATTGCTCCTTATCAATTACAGCAGAAGGTATAGTTTTTGTCTTACCTGACCATACAACACCCAAGAATTTGACAGAGTAGCCAGAACCTTGCAGTTTGTCATGATTGACTGCCCATCCCCGACTCTCACAGTTAGATAGCAATGAGCTTGAGGTTTCTTTTAATTCTGAAAGAGAGTTACTGGTTAACATGGCATCATCAGTATAGTGAAATAGAGTCACAGTTGTGAGACTTTTCCATTTAGCCAAATCCTTTGCCAGGAGACCATGGCAGATAGTTGGGCTATCTGTCCCAAGGCTATCTTTTCCATAGCCTTGGGGAAGCACAGTAAAAATCCATTGTGGTTCTCCCCAAAAGAAGGCAAATGCAGGCTGGCTTGATTCTAGGGAGATACTAAAGAAAGCTTTAGCAAGATCCAATACAAAATGATATTAACACATTTGGGTACTAATCTGTCTTAGTATACTGGCAAGGTTCAGGACTGTGGCATACAACAGTGGTGTTACTTTGTTAAACTCCTGATACACTGTCCTGTACCACATTCCATTAGGCTTTCATACTGGCCATACAGGACTATTGAAAGGGCTATGGGTAGGTATTATTATCCCCACCTGCTCCAATTCTTTGATAGTGGCTGAGATTTCTTGATGACCTCCGGGAAGTTTATATTGTTTTGTAGCAATGACCCTCCAAGGCAGGAGTACTTTTACAGGGGACCATTTTTTTCTGCCCTTTAAGACTGCTTTGTTCACTCTGCACTGGAGGCAGAATTCCCCTATTGTGGTCTGCAATGTAGCATTGTGTAGAAGACCAATTCCTAAAATGTATTCCAGTATAGGGGAAATATATACCATATACAGTTAGCCCAGGGGGAGGTGGGGAATCTCTCAATTTGTAAAGTTAGACTGTGTGGCTTTTCCTGGATTGTTTTCCCCCCAGAGCCATCTATAGCCAGTACTGGCCTGTGGAATTGGGCTACATTCCCATAGATTAAGGCACATTTGGCACCAGTATCTACCAGTGCTAACACTTGCTGCTGGTTACTAGGGGACCAGTAAGTAGTTAATTCTACATGTGGCCTCTGATCCCAAGGGTCCCCACCTATCGTTAGCACCTGGGGATCTCGACCTCCCCCCTACAGAAGAGGGAAAGGGACTTGCTATACCTCTTCTGGGGGTGCAGGGGCTCCCAGGCTCAGGCTCTGAACTGTGGTTACTTTCCTGACTTCCTCTCTTACTCAGAGGCTTGGTAGTTCTCTTTAGTAAATTTTTGGTCCTTTGCAGTTTGCTCCATAGTTTTACCAGGGCTGCATTATGTTGCCTATCTATAACTTCTGTTTCTGTTCCTGCAGCGATGATATCTGCCCACATATGCTTGTGGGATGTCCGATTAGGGCCATCATGCCCCTGGGGAGCCTTTCCCATTCCTCTTACCCCTGCCTCCTTTTTCTGTGGCCTCTCTGACTCTCCAAGGTTGTCTATAGCCTGAGCAGCAAGGGAAATGAGCTGTCCTACTAGCAAACTTAGAATAGGCACAAGAAGCCCATAGTAATGGCTGGGAGCAGTATGTAATACCATGTCTTTTATTCCTGCAGTAAAATCTCCACTGTTAGGACGTACTAAAGCCGTGACATAAATGGCATGCTTCGTTCCTAGCCCCTTAAAACATCTTGTAGCTCCTCCATTGTTTCCCAGTGGGGTATTGTGTGTAATACTTGTTCATTAGGCCATGCAGCCCTACACCCATCAACCAAACATAGCAATAAGGAGGCAGTTTTTGTATTAGTTGAGGTAGCATACAAGCATTGTCATAGTGAAGAGTGGGGTTGTAATAGATACCAGTCTACTCATCTCCACTGCAGATAACACTGCCCCCTCTGCTCCAGTGTCCCATAACATCAGATGCTAATTGGACAGGGACTCCCTAGTTTTTTGTCTATACTGCTGTCCTAAATCATCCAATTCAGCAGTGCTATTGTCTCTCATAGTAACAAGTAATTTCTGTTCAGGAGATTGGAATTGCTGAACCCCACGGGTTGATCTTGTGACACCTTCCATTTCTGTTGTATTATGGTGCCCACCTGTTGGGGCTTTTCATCTTCCTCTACCTCCCACTATTCCTCCTTCCTCTTCCAAGGAGAAGTCTGTGGGGTCCCATGCCAGAGTACCTAAATTCCTCCAGACTCAAGCCTGAGGCAACTTATGGCCTTTGACTCGGGCATATCTGCATGCCAGAGTCTCTAACTGATTGTCCACTCGGAGCAGATGATCAGTCAAAGAGTCCTCATTTCCACCTGGGCAAGGTGCATATGTCTTTCTAGTTTTACTTTCTCCTGTAAATAGCATACAGTAGCTTTCACCACTTGTTCTGCCTCGGCAGCCATCCACAAGTCTCCTTATAGGGGCCATGTTATGGATGCCACTATTTGGTGGTCTCTTCTTACTTAAATTTACTTGTCCTGCTGTCTGTTGCAAAAAGTTAGCAACCCTGCCAGAATTTTCCGGGATTCCCCATACTCACGTGCAAATCCTCATTCATCCAAGAGGTCAGCCACCCATCCCCACATGGGATTTGGGATTTCCCCCGCGGATTTTCCCTTGCCAGGATTCATGCCCACTATGGCCGGTGGCTCTTTGGTCTCCTGCCTGGCTTGCCAATTTTTCCAATCCAGCTCTTGGAGGGCTTGTTCAGTGCAGCCCTAAGTCCAAAGAACATACTAGGCATAGAGTGAGACATGGATTTATTAGGACTTAGGAACAGGAGAAGATTAATCTCAGTGGTGGACAGCCAGAAAACGGAAGTCAGTGCTCCTCAAGAGTGGGGAGTACAGAGGACAGTTTATAAGGGTTAGGACAAAGACATTCCATGGGGTATGAGAGCAGAGTTTCAGCAAAGTCTCATGACACAAGGGTCTGGAAGTCTGTTATCAACAATGATCAAGGGAGGGGAGTTTTAATTCATTGCTTACAATACCATTTGTGTATACTTTCTTCTCTGAGGAGATGTGATGACCTTCACCTTCTGTCCTGGTCACACAGGTTGCTATGTGCTCTGGGGCTTTGTTTCCTATTAGGGAGGGGAGCTTGGGCCCTGGTTCCCCACAGAAGCTGGTATCCTCATCCTAGGAGATGATGGTTGTTTGCTCTAGGATGGCAGTACTGGATATGGCTGAAGTGGTGAGATTAAGGACATATTTCTGGGGTAGAGTCAACTGACTTGGTAATGGTTGAATTAAAGGATTAAAGGAAAGGTTAATGAAGGATGATACTGGGTTTTGTATAATTGGGATGGTAAAGGTGCCATTAAATAGGATGGGGAAAGGGAGAGCAGCAAACTTGAAGAGTGGGTGGGAGGGAGTGGTGGAGGCAGCAGGAGCAAGAGTTCTATTTTAGATATATTATGTTTGATATACAAATCAGATATCTGAGTAGGTAGTTGTATATAAGAGTTTGGAATTCAAGGGAGAGATTAGAATTAGAGAGATGAAGTTGAGCGTCATCAACATATAAATAGTATTTAAGACCATAAGACTGATTCAGTCATCTGAGAAGGGAATTTAGGTAGATAAGAGAAAAGATATGAATTCCAAACCCTGGGGCACATCAACCCTGAGAGGTGGCAGACCCAGCAAAGGCTATTGACAACGATCAGTGAGTTAGGGGAAGGGAGCAAAACGTAGAAGTCAAAAAACTAAAGTGTTTCAGGAAGGAGGGAATAGTCCACTGTGATGAATGCTGCTGCTGAGGGGTCCAATGAGATGAACACAAATCATTGACCTTGGCAAGACAGAGAATGATAGTGACTTTGATAAGTGCAATTGCAGGGGAAATGTTGGGTTTTAAAGCTGGACTTCAATGGGTAGAAGAGTGAATGGGAGATGACAAAATGGAGGCAGCAAGTGCAAACAACATATTCATATTTGTGGTTTCTATCACCATTTTAACTAGGGATTTAGCTATGAGGTAGGACCACAACCAGTATTGCCAGAAAGACTCGTAAGTCTTAGGTTCTAAAATTATAAATTAATACTAATGCACATTGCTAGGAAGTTTGACCTGCTGTCTCTACTTTGGGGGGATTAACTTTGCATGGAATCACCTTGATGTTTAGCCATGCCACTCTTAACTATTCTTTGATACTAGTTTCTTGGATCTGTTTTCTGCAGCATTTATAGAGCACTTAGCATGCTGTTTAGAGGGGTAGTATCTCATTAAATCCTCATAATATCTCAAGAGATAGAAGCTGTCATTATCTTTTTCTGTTAAGGTCACAAAGCATCCTCTGAATTTGAGGGAGCAATTTATAACTGAAACCTTGCTACCTAGCTTGTACAAGGAGTACCTGTGTTCCAGCAAAATTACTTATTTTATCTCTTCTTTTCACCAAACGCCAAATACCATGCTTAATGGCAGTGTCGAGATTGGAGCCCAAGCAGTCTGGGTGCTCCAGACCCCTGCTCTCAATCGTCATGGTGTCCTTTACCTCTAGCAAAGTTGAAAGAAGCCTCCAGAAAGGAAAGCAGATGACATTTGGTAGAACCAATGTGGGTACAGAATTACATAAAAGTCATAGTGCATTGAGCTAGAATTCAAAAATTTATTCTGAAACCCCTTAGTAGCATTTTTTTAAGCTTCAACCAATAGAGTCTGCACTGATAAAATGGTTGTCCTGTGCGTTACTCAGCTTTCTCCCATATCACTTATTTTCACCCTGCCAATGAATTTTTCCTCAAAATCAAAATTAAAATGTCATTCATATATACTTACCTTTTGGAAAGCTTTTTAGTGTTTTACTGCCTGACAGCTGGTAAAACAGATGATTGATTATGTGACTGCTTTATTGTCTTTAAGACTGACTTCTATTTTGGGGTGTGGTCAAAGTGAAAATAGGGACATTTCCTGAGGACTAGTAAGTGCATAGGAGGAGTCCTTATCCTCTAAGTAAGAAAGGCCTAGCAGTCATTGGTACCCAGAAAGTGCCCTAGACTGGACTTGTTTTTATTGTTCTAATCTGCAAATGACAAAATAGAACACAACCAACAGCATGCAGCATTTTATTATGGGTGATGCAGTGTTAATTGGTATGTAGAGAGCATGCCTGTGGAATTAGTCCTTGGTATATTGGCCAATCAGATCATTTTCAACATTTCTTAATGTTTAGTTTCATCTTATAATTAAGTAACAACGATCATTTCCTGGCAGATAATAACTGGCTTGAGAAGTTAGAAGCTTCATTATGTTTATAATTTTTCAAATACTAAACTCTTCATCTGCAGTGTTGCAAAAAGAGAAAGCATCCTCAAATTCCAAAATGATTATAGGCTATCGTTAACCATGATTCATACATGTGAATGTTAACTTGATCTTCAAAGACCACCTATGTTATTTTCTAATATTTTAACTGTATGTTATTACAGAAGCAGGAAAAACTGTTTATGTGACTTTGAGATAGAGATGTATTGGACTATGTTAAAACACATGCACATACACTCTAAAACAAAAGAAGACCATGTTTTCTTTAAGAATCTTTTTGTAACAATTCCATACCCTTTCCCAATAGCAGGCTTGACTATCCATTAATTCCAGCAATAGCATCTTTATGTTCATGTCATAAATATTTATTGAGCACCTATTATCTGTCAGTCATTGTTTTAAGTGCTGGGGATATAGAAATGGGAAGTAAAAGACAAAAACTTCTATCCTTATTGAGCTGATATTCTTATTTTAGCATTTGTACCTTCACAACTACCTTGAAGTCTACAAATTAAATATGTTCAAAGCAGTCAAGCTGAAGTTAGAAGGAGACCCTCGTTATATCATCTTGGTCACTTTGCTTCTGAATGATACGTAATATAGATGCCCCAGCTTCTGCTAATTCAAGGATCACTCACTGAGCCAACCATACTTTTGAGAATATAATTTTCTCTTTAGTGAGAAAAAGTAGACTCTCTTGCCTTGCTTTCCTGTTCATTTGGGGAACCCGACCTGAGCTGGTCATACAGGAAACAGTGGCTTCTAATCCCTGATGACAACAGTCATTTCTACAGCTTGATACAGGGACAGCCAGACCTATATGTAATCCAGGTTCTGGACTTCTAGAAATGTAGAACACAGGGAACCATGACTGTTCCAAAAGACTTCTACCCAGCCTATGCCAGGTCTAAAAGACCTCCAGAGGAATGGAAAAATATTCCTTTAAGGGTCCCAGCCATACATGTTCATCAGAGCTACTCCTGAGAAATCCCTCAAAGAACTTTTCCCTCCGTATTCTCATGATTTCTTTGGAGCAGAGTAACCTCACATGTTTGAAGAAACTCCATGGCTTCTCCATAGGTGCAATTCAGGATCCTCTGGATATGAGGGTTGGGAAAAATGCAAAGCAGACACATAGGGAGGCTTCTGGCATTTGCTTTGTGCTATACCAAACCAATTCTGGGATTTCAGCATCAGAAAAACCTACCGTTCTCCTACAAAGAATCTGTGCACACTGGCCCTGTGCCTTATGTGGAAGTTAGGTTTCTGGTATCACAACCAATTCTCTTTGTTGTAGACTGCTCATAAACAAGAATTGGAATTACCCAATTCTCAGGCTACTAAATCCAATTCTCCAAAATGGCTCCTGGAAATTCTTCTTAAAATGTGAGCACCTTGCTCTAAGCATATTTGATTAACAGGCAACAGAATATGTGATTTGTATCTATTTTATTGGACGCTTGTTTTCTTATATAGAAATTTCAAGATGTTTGTCATTATTTGTTTTAAATGCCATGTGACAAATACTTGAAGGAATACCCGGCTATTTTTAAATCGTTTGGCAGACTTTGTGACGCAAAAGCAGACACACATACCTATCTGTTTAATAAATACCCCAACCATTAGATACGTAAGTGGAAACAAGTTGATAATTATTTAATGTACATTCTGTGAGGTGGCTTTCATGTAAAGTATAGCCAGGAACTCAGATGTAGGCTTTTCTTTCATCCTTGAAATTATGACTATCAATGATTTAAAATCACTTTTCCTGATGTGCCTAGCAATCTCATTTGCCTATAATTCCCCAAGAATTATAGTCTTTGAGTTCATTCCTGGATGGGAGAAAAGATACTTCTGTACTATACATTTCTATTTAAGTAACAAGGAGGTTAAAAAAAAAAAAAAATGCAGTGCTCTGAACAGTTATACTGTCCAGAGGATATGAAAAGATGGGCTTGTATAGGTTGACCCAAACTACTTGCAGATGCAATAAGCGAAGCATTTCTTTAACACCGCCACCCCACCCCCACCCCCCACCATTGTTTTTCTGTCTAGTGAAAACATGAGGGCTTTACCTCACTGTGGTAAAATAATCAGGAATGGAACCATGGTAGCAACAATGAAGACAGTAGAAAAATCATTATGTTTAGGGGAAGGAAAGGTCTAGAAAAAGAGAGGTTACTTTAAATAATTCAAGCTCCTTTTCTCTTTTTCTGATATGAAATTCAGTGTCTCCTTTACAATTCTCCTTTTAGCCTCTACAGATGGTGATGTTATTCTAGAAGATGGATGCTTAATGGTGCCTTCACTATCAATTGACTTCTCTGGGCAATGAGAGACTTTGCTAGAGGAGAAATGAACTCTGAAGGTAGAAAAACTGCCCAGAGTAACAAATCTGTGTGCTCTGAGGATAAGTCTAAGCTTTAGAAGTTGTGGAATGTCCTCAGTCAGAAGTGAGACAACACTGTTTGAATCACTTAGCATGAGGGAAGCACCCTCTTCACTAGGCCTGAGACTGAGTCAAAGCCAAGGGCTCCAGCCTTGTTGAGACTGCCTGTGTTGTTCCTTGAGAGGGAGTATGCAAGGAAGTGAGTTTAATGCCTCTTCTAAAACGCCTTTCCCCTCCCAAGTCACAAGGTCAGGTCTGGCAGGATTTAATGACTCTGAATGTCTACAATGAGTGGTATCTGGATAGTGCAGGAAAAATAGGCACCACCACCCAACCAGCACTGTCACTGGAGGTTTGAGCCTTAAGTGAGTAACTGTGAGCTGGGTGCCCAAAAGTTTGTCTTCTCAGGGAGGTAAAAGAAAGCTTTTGCTAAGCCTGTTGGGTGAGTACACAAGAGACTTTTGCTCCACTTTTGTCTACCTGAAATTTTATTTTAATAGTACTAAGTGTGTAGAAAATTCAGAAATGAATTGTTTGATATTGTATATTTACCTTTACCCCTAAAAAGATATATTAGATGGTTGATTGAGTGGTTGTTAGTTCTTTTCAATGCACAGGTTACTTTATGCTCCAGAGGTTAAATAAGTGTTAAACAAATCAAAATATTTTTAGCTAAAATCTTCTTTCAAAAGGACCAAGGGAAAGGTCGGTTTTCTAACATGAAGTAGGCCCAGGCCAAGTAAGGTCAAGACTTGCAACGGCATGATTCATCCATGAAGACATCCTGTCTCATTTTCTTTTGGGTCTTCATCTGTGAAACTCTAAAGCTTCAGAAATAAGGCAAAGTAGCTGATTTTTTTTTTTAAATAAAGCAAATTCAAGAACAAGTCAGAAACGCAAATGATCCCTTCTAATCCCTTCTAATTCTCACCTCCACTGTAGTCTGTCCCTAGGGGAATGGGCCCTCCATGGATCAGATCGAGAGAGACGGTTTATTTACTATTTCTGAAGACTCTAAAGCTTTTGCCAATCCTAAAAGTGTCCTAACCTCCAGGGGAGAGAGAGGCAGGAGGTGAAGAATGACAAAAACCAGCCCCAAACTTCCAGGGACCCATAATCCCTTGCCTGTATAGAAACCAAACTGAACTTTGGGTGAAAGAGAGAAAATCAGAAACTACCCTAACTTGGGCTCCAAAGCAGTGCTGACACCTTTGGCTGGTGCCCCTAAACAGGCAGCTGATTTGGGGTACAGGAGACATTCGAAAGAATCCCAAACAGAACAATTCATAGCCATTTTCTGAGTACATAATAAATCCATGTGTACCACCGTGGTCCCCGCTTTTGACGAACGTGCCTTCTTGTTGACCAGCCCCCAGTGTTACAAAGCCCATTCTGAAATGAAAGTTCCTCTGGAGAGGACTTGGGGGCCCTTGTTTGCTTTCTGCTTTTTGGCCATTCCCCGTCGAAGCTCTCTTCCCTTTCATGCCCAGAGCAGAGCCTATTACTGCAAATTAGTGATGAGGCAAAGTAGCTGGGAGGTGCTTCTATGTGGGGGAGTCCTGTTGTTTTTACAACCAGTGCCAGCTCAGAGTGGATGGTGAGTAAGAGCCTATTTCTCTTCCCTCTGAGCTGCACTCCTCTCCTACACCAATCTTCTTGCTGGCTGGTTTCAGATATGGTGCTAAGCAAAGGTGGTTGCCTGGCACTGTTGCTCCCCAGACTTGGGACCCAAAACACAAGAAGACAGCAGAATCTGTAAGTGAAGGCTGCTTTGAGCTGTGTGTCCCATTAGCCCATATTCCTGTGTGTGGGTTTCTGGGGAGATGTAGTAATTGTGAAGGAGACAATACAGCATTCATTACTCTTACTTCTTCCATTAGGTAAATTGAAAGTGTTTGCAATTCACCTCTCATCAGTAAAAGGGATGTTTAATGCATCTTCCAGCTGCCTTGGGGCTGGTTTTAGGTTAGAAAGCTTTCTCTCTAAGAGAATTTTATTTCTGGCAAGAATTCCTTCCTTCCTTCCTTCCTCCTTCCCTCCCTTCCTGCCTCCCTTCCTTCCTTCCTTTCTTCCTTCCTTTCTTCCTTCCTTCCTTCCCTCCCTCTCTCCCTCCTCCCTTCCTTTTTAAAAGAAGTAATGTGCTTGATCAGTCTTATGTTTGAAAATTACAACTAATGGCTTAATAATGGTTAACCATGCTTTGCTGGACGTCAATTTTGCCATTTTCCATTTTGCTTATGAGAACAGTGTTTGTTTTGAATTTTAGCTGCTTTCTTGTGTACATTGCAAACATTTTGATCAGCTGCAGATTATTATAAGCAGATATAAAGAGTTTTCTTTTAGAGAGACCTTTATAGTTTATGTTCAAAGAATTTGTTTTGGGAAATCTGTAGGGAAAAAAATAGTTCATTGGTGTCTTTGATTTTATTTGTAGCTGTAATCTGCAAAGATTTCTGCATCTTTAAGGATAAAGATTTGTTTCTCGTTTTGTAACATGATTGGTTTTCAAACTTGTGGTTTAATTGAATTCAGTTTTGGGTGACACTTTAAAAAATGCTCTCCTGCATAAGTGCTTCCCCAAACCAGGTGTTTTTCATGCTCACCTGCTGGCAGTGTTTGATTAGTAGCCAGCTACAACTGAGTGTTCTTATTTGTGCCAAATCCATTCTAAACATGGGAGACTGTGCTTGAGAAGACAAGTCATGCTAATTATTCAGACCTTCGCCTTGGAAGTAACGTGCCAATCTCACAGAAGCAGAAAAGCCAGAAACAGTATGAGGCTTAGCACTGATGGACCATAAAATCAGAATTTCTCTTTATAATATTGCTTTGTTCTTAGGTACATCATCCTTTCCAGCTATGAGCTCACAAACTCTTGCTCTATTTCTGGGCCAGTTGGCATCATTGCCATTCTACAAATGAAGAATGGGAGATGCAGCTGGGCAAGCCAAATTGCCCCAAAGCCTGGTGATCTGGATAGAACTGGGAGCCAACTCCCCGGACTCCTCTCCATCTGCTTGCTACCCAAGACAACATGGCTTAAATGAGGCTAGGTCAAACTTCCCAGTGTTGCCTGAAAGCAATCTGTATTTGAATTACCATTCAGAAGTCAGAAGAACTAAATATCAGGTCAAACCAGAAAGGCTAACTGGATACATAGATGGAGATTGCTAGAAAACAGCAGGGAAAAAGGTTAGAGAAAGAAGCTGGGTTCTAAGTCTAAGAATGTACGGTATATACCAGAATATCCTTTTTATGCAGGCCTTAATCCATCTTTTAAGTATGGGCTGAAATATGCTATGTATTATCTGGTGTGCAGAAAGTTCCAAATGTCCTCCAGTAGGAGATGATAATCAACATAAAACCTGTGCATAAATTTAAGTCGTTAAGTCAGTAAATATTTGTTGAGTATCTCCCATGGGCCACATATATAGTATTTATCTTTGTATCCTTTCTGCCTATCACATGGTAGATGGATCAGATGGATGGATGGATGGATGGACAGACACATGTTGTCCTTGAGATTTTATCTTAAGGATTCCCTGTCATCTCCCTGCTGTTTCTCCCTTGGGACAGCTCATGTAATCCAGTAGACATCGCTCTCACCCCTCCCAGAATCACCCACTCACAGAACGAATTTCCTTAATTAAGGCAAGTAAACATGGGCCTGTATACCTCCAGGGAGGAAGCCTTTAGATACTTTTACCCAGGATGAATCACGGAGAACCAAGTAGGGAGGAAGATCACACCTTAACCGACTCACAGGAGTAATATTTGCATGTCACAGGCTCCACAGCAGCAAAACAACGCACAGGTGTGTACTCTCCGGGCCAGGCAACCAGAACAAGTTTGCCTCTAGAGCTCCATGACCCTTCATCCACTATCTCTTGAGCTTGCCTCCTAAGATCCGTGCTTCATCTCAGACATAGGCAGCCAGGATCTAGCAAAGGCACACCAAACACCACAATCTATTAAATGCCCTCAATGCATTGGCCTCAAACCAAATGCAGAATTAAGTTACTGTACCTGACCAGTTGGTTCACATTTTAAACAAATAAATAGGCAGACATAGGTGAACTAACTAGAAGGGAAGGTATAAATACACTCCAGGTAGAGGACAGTGCCACGGAGGGAAAACTGGTCAGAGTCTGTCATTTTGAGAGTATAAATAAGACAGGACCTTAAAATATTTCCGCTCTAGCTGCATGGTTTTTTTTTTAAGCAATTTTGTTAAGATTTAGTCACATATCATACAATCCATCCAAAGTGTACAATCAATGGCTTTTAGTATAATCACAGAATTGTATGTTCATCACCACAAAAGATTTTAGAACATTTTCATTACTCCAAAAAGAAAAACCTCACACCCCTTAGCAGTCACTTCTCAATTCCTCTTATCCTTCCCTAGCCACACATAACCACTAATCTAATTCTGTCTCTATAAATTTATTTATATTTACAATTGATATAAATGGAATCATACAATATGTAGTACTTTGAGTTTGATTTTTAGCATAATTTTTAATTGTTATTTTTTTAATTAGAGAAGTTGTAGGTTTACAGAAAAATCATGTAAAAAATGCGACATTCCCATATTTGCTGCTACGGTTGACACTTTGCATTGGTGTGGTCCCTTGTTACAATTGATGAAAGAATATTAAAATATTACTATTAACCATAATCCATAGTTTATGTTAGGTGTATTTTTCCCATATACCACCCTATTAACACCTTATAAAACTGTCGTACATTTGTTATAATTCATGAAAGAACACTCTTATATTTGTACTATTGACCACAGTCCATCATCCACAGCAAGTTCACTGTGTTATACAGTCCCATGTTTGATCTTCTAACTTTCCTTCTAGTTACATACATGATCTAAAACTTTCTCTTTCAACCACATTCATAAACATTTAGTGCTGTTAATAACAGTCACAATAAAGTGCTACCCTCACCACTATCCATTTCCAGATATTTAACCATTTCCAGACAGTCAACTTAAATAGAAATTCTATACAAATTAAACATCACCTCCCCATTCTCTACCCCCATTCTATCCCCTGGTAACCTGTATTCTAGATTCTAACTCTATGACTTTGCTTATTACAATTAGTTCATATCTGTGAGATCATAAAATATTCATCCTTTTGTTTCTGGCTTATTCCACTCAACATAATACCCTCAGGGTTCATCCATGTTGTTGCATGCATCAGGACTTCATTCTTTCTTACAGCTGAATAATTTCCATTATATGCATAGGCCACATTTTGTTTATGCATTCATCGGTTGATGGACAGACACTTGGGTGCCTGCATCTTTTGGCAATTGTGAATAATGTGGCTATGAACATCAGTGTGCAAATGCCTGTGTGAATCCCTGCTTTTCCCTGCTTTCAGTTCTTCCTTCTATATACCTAGTAGTAGGATTGCAGGATCCTGTGGCAAAGTCTATACTTAGCTTTCTGAGGAACCGCCAAACTCTTCCACAGGGGCAGCACCATTTGCATTCCCAGCAGTAGTGAATGAGTGTTCCTATTTTTCCACATCTTCTCCAATGCTTGTAGTTTTCTGTTTTTTGAATAATGGCCTTTCTAGTAAGTGTGAAATGATATCTCATTGTGGTTTGGATTTGTATTTCCCTAATAGCTGGTGATTTTGAACATCTTTTCATGTGCTTTTTTAGCCATTTGTATATCCTCTTTGGAAAAATGTCTATTCAAGTCTTTTGCCCATTTTTAAATTGGGTTGTTTGTCTTTTTATTGTTGAGCTGTAGGATTTCTTTATATATTCAGAATATATATATATATACACAACCCTTATTGGTTATATATATAACCCTTATTGGTTATGTGGTTTCCAAATATTTACTTCCACTGAGTAGATTGTCTTTTCACTTTCCTAACAATGCTCTTTGAAGCACAAAAGTTTTTAGTTTTGAGGAGGTCTCATTTATGTATTTTTTCTGTCAATGCTTATACTTTGGGTGTAAAGTCTAAGTAACCATTGCCTAACAGATGATCCTGAAGATGCTTCCCTACATTATCTTCTAGGAGTTTTATGTTCCTGGCTCTTCATCTGTTCTGTTTGTTTTTCTTTTGCCTCTATAGTTTTTTTTAATATTCCTTTCCTTGCCTCTAGCCTTTTTTGCCTGGTGGACAAATTCTGGAAGGAGGGTCATCCCAGAGAAGACTTCCCCAAGTTAGTATTTCCCAGCACAAACAGGGCCAGGACCCACAAAGGGGGCACAGAACAGCTTCAAAGACCCCTGGGGAGGGTCAGGAATGACTCCAGAAAGTCTTTTTGATGACTCCCCAAAGCTGGGCTTTCTTGGCCTGCTCAGCAGATGGCACCCTTCAGCAGATAGTTCCCCACAGCTCTTTGGGGGCCCTGCGGCTTTAAATCTCCACTGCCTCCACCCGTGTTGGGGGCAGGGTTGAAATAATGTCTATGGCTATCTCTATCTGGGACAGGCTGAAACAACAGCTCAGAGCTGAGACCTAGGGGTCCAAATTTGCCAATCAAAAGTCATGATCATTACTGGACTGTGCCCCCACCCCACTCCCATTCTTGGGGAAGAGGCCTTCCATGTCCGCCTCTGTCTGCAGCAGCCAGCCAGGGGCTGGACCCCAAGTGGCCCACTTCTAGAGTCGGGGATGGGCGCCAGCAGCCACCGCTGAGTGGGCTCCTCATAGTTGTTTACTGCCGTTTCTCAGCCTCTTCTTCCTGCTTTTCCCTGGATGCTGTACAGTGCTCCCCTGGCCTCTGGAGCTCCAGAACAGTTGTTTGTTTAAGACAATTCTTGCCTGTCCGCTAGCTGTTTTGGAGGAGGAATGAGTCCTGGAGCTCCCTACACTGCCATCGTTGCTGGAATTTCTCCCAGCTGCATGTTTTGTTTTGTTTTGTTTTTTTAATTCAGTTTTATTGAGATATATTCACACACCATACAGTCATCCATAGTGTACAATCAGCTGTTCACAGTACCATCATATATCTGTGCATTCATCACCCCAATCTATTTTTGAACATTTCCCTTACACCAGAAAGAATCAGAAAAAGAATAAAAAATAAAAATAAAAAAGAACACCCAAATCACACCCCCATCCCATCCTATTTTTCATTTAAGTTTTGTCCCCATTTTTCTACTCATCCATTCATACACTGAATAAAAGGGAGTGTGATCCACAAGGTTTTCACAATCATATTGTCATCCCTTGTAAGCTACATTGTTATACAATCGTCTTCAAGAGTCAAGGCTACTGGGTTGGAGTTTGGTAGTTTCAGGTATTTACTTCTAGCTATTCCAATACATTAAAACTTAAAAGGTGTTATCTATATAGTGCGTAAGAATGTCCACCAGAGTGACCTCTCGATTCCATTTGAAATCTCTCAGCCACTGAAGCTTTGTTTCGTTTCATTTCACATCCCCCTTTTGGTCAAGAAGATGTTCTCAATCCCACAATGCCAGGTCCAGATTCATCCCTGCGAGTCATACCCTGCGTTGCCAGGGAGATTTATACCCCTGGAAGACAGGTACCACGTAGAGGGGAGGGCAGTGAGTTCACCTGCCAAGGTGGTTTAGCTAGAGAGAGAGGACCACATCTGAGCAACAGAGAGGCACTCAGGGGGAGACTCTTAGGCACAATTATAAGCAGGTTTAGCCTCTCCTTGCCCAGCTGCATGTTTTTGATCAGTGGGAGGAAGGGCAGACTTGGTTGGGAGTGGAAGAGAAGAGCACTCACTTTATGCCCTTAACATTGCTTCATAACTTTGTGACTGTTTCTGTCCTTGGGCTCCTACATGCCTGTGACGCAGAACACAGCCAGCCATGTCCAAGAGAGTATTTGCTTACTGTCCACCTCCTCTAATAGACCACTAGCTCAGTGAGGACAGGGACTTTGTCTTCTTCATCTCTGAATTCCCAAAACCCAGTTAATAAATGCTTATTGAATTTATTTGACCACTCCTCCTAAAGCTACCAAACAGGGTAGGGATGACTATAATTGAGTCTCAGATGACAAGCTAGGAATTCAAAATAGAGAATTTTGTGAATTGAAGTGGTCATACAGCTTTCTTGAACTTGTCTGGAATCTTGAGTAGATGGGATTAAGGTTGGGGGTAGGCAGTTCCATGATGCAAAGGTTCAGAATTGGGAGTGCTCTTGTGGTTCACAGGGAATAGTGAGTGGACCAGCGTGGCTGAAACAGAGGGTTCCCCTGTGGAATACTGGGTAACCTATAAGAAAGGAAGGATGAGGCCAGGGTGTGAAGGAACAAATGAGGATGTTTGAAATTTAAACTTTTGGCAATGGGAAGCCACTGAAGCCATTTAAGCCAAGCTATAATGAGATAAAAGGAAAACTCAAAAGAGCTGAATCCACAACAAAAACTAATAATGAAAAGAAAAGAGAAAGAAAGAGAAAGAAAGAAAAGAAAGAAAGAAAGAAAGAAAACGAGAGTCTTGAATGCAGCAGTGCCAGGCAAGATAGGTTAGAATATGAGGTGCTAGAGGCAAGGACCCTGTGTAAGAATGTAAAGACACAATGTATGAATAAAATGGTAAAGTTCTGGTCTAGAGAGATGGCAGTGGGAATGAATTTCAAGACTCTGGGTTATTTTGTTTGATTTGAGATAAATTTATCATTTATGTCCATAATTTTCTCTTTAGATGAGGATAAAAATAATGACAGCTCAAATTTTTATTGAATGCTTATTACATGCCAGCCACTGTTCTCAGCATTTTGTATATTGCATCTCACAGCAACCCTTTGAAGTACCAGTATTAGCCCCATTTGACAGATAAGTCAACTGAGATACCAAGAGGTTAAGTGATTTGCCCAAGGTAAAACAGTAAGAAGTGAAGCCAGGATTCAAACCACAGCTCAAAATCTTAACCACAAATACCCACTTCAACATGTTGTTGGGAAATGTTATGCTATGTTATGCCAGTCTGAGAAAGATGATCTAAAAAGTGATATGTATTACCATCATCTTAAAGGAGAATAGAGAAACATTTCCTGCATCATCTCATCTGTCAACACTATCAATTGCCTACTCCATTTTAAGAGTTGAGTAAACAGTAAAATTTTAAATCTATAATGGGATACTATGCTTTTTTTTTTTTTTTTGCCTTTTAAACATTGATTTTCCCAATTTAAAAATTAATCATAATTATTATAAAAATTCAAATAGTACAGACAACACAGGGAGAGTGAATGTCCTTGCAACCCTAGTCTCTCCCCAAATCATTCTCTATCATGTGGTGGAAATTCTTCTAGCTCTTTTCTTCTACATATGCTGACATAGCATCATCATTTACATTAATAATAATCCTTTTTCCCAAAGATCATCATATAGTTTTGTAATAGGCTTTCTCATTAGGTAAATATTGGACACTTTTCCACACAGAACATATAATCTTCTTTTATTTCTTTTAAAATTTGCTTAAGATTCAGTTTCACTTTCAGTATGACCCAGTCTGGATTTCTGTTTTTCCAATCAGCAGAACAACAGGTTTGATGTGACATAGATTCTTACCTCAATGCCACTTTTGTTCCTTTTGTGTCTTGGACAGGAGAAGAAAGCTCAAATGAGACTCAGTTTTCTGTTTCCATGAAAATAATAGAAGCTAGCATTTATCTAGTACTCACTATGAGCCAGCAACTATTCCTAGCCCTATTTTACAGATAAGAAAACTGAGACTTCAACAGGTTAAATAACTTACTTGCACAAGGCCATACTGTTAGTAACTGGAAAGTCAGAACTTGAACCCTGACTGTTTAACTCCAAAGTCTATATATTTAGTACCACTCTTTCTCCTGTCTTTTACAAGTCTTTTACCTTATTAAAATGAAGTGGTTTCCATAGCATCATGTTGAGGTCAACTGTAGAATAAAAGTTAACCATTAAAGATGAGCTCTATCAGTTTTTTTAATGTCACTCTTCACAAACACCAGCAGCTGAAAAGGAGGAGTTGTTTGCAGGAACATCTTCCCTTCTGCTGCTTCTCTCTCTACCTTCTCCCTCACAAATCACTATTTAGCCTGGAGTTTGACCCACTGCCACTCAACATCCCCAGAGGTTGGCTCCTGGGACTCAAACCTCATTTAATGTCTCTGCTGCTGCTGAGGACATAAATGGAGAGTTACTGAGGGTTCCTTCGGTGAAGTGGCATTCTCCACATTCCAATGGGGCAAAATGATGGCTGCAGAAAGGCGTATCTATCCACCCACCACATCCCATGCAGATGTTTCAAAAGAGCCTATTTAACTAGATGAATGTGGATAAACAATCCTGGTGGGGCATCCTTAAAAGGACTTTGTTGGTATTTTTTGGTTTTGTTTATTTTTCTTTTTTTCTAAATGAACTAGACTTGTTAACATGCACTCTCTTCTAAATGGAATAAAGTAACCCTCTCCCTAGCTTAATTCTAGGAAAGCCTACACATAGACATATAGGATAAACCCCACAGTCCTAGATCATAAACCATTCATATTTGAATTATTTGGTTCGTACTAAATTTTGTTGCATCAAATTATTTCTCCCCAAAGTAGGCGTTTTCATAGAAGTTCAGGGTTAAAAGGGAACTGAAAATTCAACCAGTTGAGTTTCTCATGTGATACATTTTACAGCAGTCTCCCAGAGTGGCCAACTAGGCCCCATTTGAGCACCATCAGTGAAAATGAACAGAGTCCAAAAGCAGATGATTTCATTTTCAGAATGTAGTTCAAATTACTACTTTTTTTTCAATTAATCCTGACATCTGTTGTCCCATAATTTCAGTTCTTTCATCTTTCTTGGCCAAACAGAAAATATCAAATGGTTTTTCTACTTTACCACTTCCAGTCTTTGGAGAAGAGGTCTCATTTCCTTGTCAAGTCTTCCCCTTTCCAGGTTAAGGGCCTTAGTTCCTTCACCTGGTTTTCCTATGTCTTGATCTTGAGTTCTTGGCCATTAAGGTCCCTCATCCTTGACTGTGTTCAAATTGGCCATGTTGCTTGTAGACTGTAACGTCTAACACAGAACACAGGGCTCCAGGGAAGCCTTGAGGAGGACAATCACCTACATTATTCTTGATGATCTTCTGTTAGGTGTGCTGAACTTAGGATTTTGCCCAAGACTTCAAAAGAAAAAAAGCCGTGGAACTTTATTCAGGAAATTTTGTCAAGAAATCAACTAGTCAATTTATTTTTCTTAAAGTAATATTACAGGAAAAAAACTGAAGGCCTAGATTTTTTAATTTGGTATAATTGTAGCATCTTTCTGATATGCTATATTTCAGTAATAATATTTACCCATGATCCCATTATGAGATAGGAATCGTGTGAAAATAACAATGCTTAACTTTTCACAAGTAGCCAAGGAATGACCCCTGGGGCAACAAATATCAGGGCTTCTTAAAAGTATCTTAAACTCAAACATACTTGTACACCAATGTTCATTGCAGCATTATTCCCAATAGTCAAAAGGTAGAAGTAACCAAGTATTCATAGATAGGTGAATAGAAAAACAAAATGTGGTCTGGACACACATGGAATATTATTCAGCCATAAAAAGGAAAGAAGTTCCAATGTACACTACACCCTGGATGTACCTTGAAAACATTGTAAGTGAAATAAGCCAGACATAAAAGGACACATATTGTAGAATAAGTAAATTCAGAGAGACAGAAAGTAGGTTAGAGGTTCTCAGGGACTGGGGAGCAGGTTGGGCAAATGGGGAGTTACTGCTTAATGGGTACAGAGTTTCTATTTTGGATAATGAAAAAATTTTGGTAATGGATGATGGTAATGGTAGTACAACATTTAAAAGTAATTAATGCCATTCAGTTGTACACTTTAAAATGATTAAAATGGCAACTTTTATGTTGTATATATGTTATTGCAATAAAAAATAAATCTAAAAATTTGCCTAGAAGTTAAAAGAGATGAAATATTGTAGAGTGTTCTTTTATACTGGTGACTCTTTGGAATGGATGGCTAGCCCCTTAATGAGTAGGGAGTTTTTAGCAACTCCCTTTCTTTCCTCCTGCTTTGGTAGAGTTGTGTTTCTGAATTCTTAGGTCACCTTGAAGAGCTTACTATTTCCCTCCTCCACCCCAGGATTTAGGTGCCCACTCCAATCCAAATTAGTTTTTGTAACATTAGAAGAAAGAACAGTAAGAGAGGTTTACCTCAGAAAGCTTTCTTTGATAAGAAACTGTGGCTGTGTACATGTAGGATTCGATTATACCCTTAGACTTCTCTGGAGAAATTACTGCTAAAATATATATGGCAACATGGGTATGTGAAGATGGGAGAATACATTAGATGCCCTTGTTTTCCTAAACGGCATATGTTTGGGGGTCTGTGTAGGAGAGTATCACAGAAAATTAATACATATAAGGAAACCACTGTCAAAATTAACACTGCCCCTCAGCCACTGGCTAAATAAAAAAGAGAGGACAAAATCTTAAAGACAAGTGAATTTTCAAATAAAGGCCGACTAATAATAGCAGGAAATGTGTTGGATAAGGTGGGTATATGTAATTATGTAGTAATTATGTTGAAAATGTAATCACATGCCACCAGCTAGCTACCCAAACATTTTGCTGGGGAATGAAGCCAACCCCTGCAAGCATCCTCTTCTGATCTCAGAGACCCACATTGACTTTGTAAAACGCATGATATGGTTTCCTCTTGTTAGAAGGGTGACCTTTTCCAGGCCAATTAAAAGGTGCTGCTTTGAGGATATTGGAATCCATGCTCAAAGGGATAAAAGGAAATTGAAATCCCTATTAAAAAGAGCTAATGATGCCTCGAGCGATTGGGATTAAAAAAGAACAAAGTCAATTTTAAAAAGATGCCCCAAATTAAAGAGCTGCTGCTTTCATCAAATAACAGGAGAAAGGAAAATGAAGCGTATATCATTCTTTAATGAAAAAATGGGGCAATGGAATCAGCCTTCTGCCTAGATCATAGGGCTTTAGTCAAAACCAGTGAGAAGTTTTGAGAGAAATCCTTTGAACTTCTTGGGAGAAACATGCAACATAAATTTGGGATAAAGTCACAAAAGATAAAACTTCCTTTTCTCCCAAATTAGATACAATCCAGAAAAATATTGAAAGGGTCGTAAGAAAAAAATAGTGTGCACAGGATGGAGTTATAACCGAGTCCCATTTGGTATAAAGTAATTCCTGGGTTAAAATCTAGCATTTTGATGACCTGAAATGCTTATGGTAACAATCGCTAGGTGATTTCTGTGACTGCAGTTATTATAACTTTGGTAGGTTGTTTACTCGTTAATATAGTTTATTATAGCCATCCAACAATAAGGAAGAAGTCAGGGAACTCTTGGATTTGAAAGGGGCTGGGCTTCCTGCCCCAATGCGTATCAGTGGGTAATGAATGCCTTTACCACTTAGCCCTTACTCAGGTGGGTATGTGGGTGGTAAGCAGTCATGAAACCTAAGAACAGGCTAGTGCTGAGTTTTCTGTTTGTTTAAATTATAAATGAACTAATTGCCCAAGCCAAAGAGCACCACACCCTTGGCACAACTAGCAGAAGCCTCTTTGTTACAAATTTGCTTGAACTCCCTCAAGATATATTTAATGTCAATGTAGCCAATGGGAAATTTTCTATCATAAGCCTTCAGTTTTGGACACTGGTTATCTCTCCAGCAAAACAGGACGGTGACAAAGAAAGCTTCACAGTATGCAACTTCACTGCCCCTGAACTTTGATCTGGCCATGGTTTTAATGGTGGCTAAAACTATTATTTTAGAATTGAAAAGGTTTTCTAGAATAAAGCAGATCACTCCTACTTGTGCTGGGAGTTGAATATACCTCAGTGAGCTCAGAATGCCCCACCTCAGCTTGGAAATTCTACGATGAATTAAGTGTTCGATTCTTACATTCTTCAATTAAAAAAAAAAAAGAAAAAGAAAACACAGTTGTTCTGTGCCAGTATGTATTATGCAGAGGCAATACTTATCCAGTGTTGGCAGTTGGTTTCGGTGGTTTAATAATTTGAGCTAGAGAGAAAGAGAAAGGGGGGTTGCTGAGAAAAGAAAGATGGCTTGTCTCAAAAGCAAAAGACATCTGGTCTGATAAGAAGGCAACTGAAAGAGGCGCTGAAGATAACCCTGAGAAACTGATCATAAATTTGCCTCAAGGTTCAGGCAGGGGGTCATGCAGCTGAATTATAGGCAGGGGTCATTGTGGTGGCTTTAGAACTTGTGTCATGATTTTGATACCTCCAGGCAGCCTCCTTTACATGCACCCCCATCTCCAAGCATCGGGTGGCTGAATATGCATAAATGGAAAGAATTGTCCAGTAAAACATGTATTATGGGTTACACATAGTTGATGGCACTGTGAGGTCCCTGAGAAGTAGGTCAAACTTGTCCCATAGCATAGTCTCCTACCTTAGCTGTGCTCTGTCAAATGGGCAATAAAATTGACTTGAACAGCTTTAAAGTTTCAATCTTTACATTTCCCTTATGAGCCAAAGGAAGCCAGACACTCTTGGAGAGTTCCAGGCTATAAGTTCATGCAGGGTAAGAAATGCATTTGAAAATATATATATGGCAATAATAGGTGATAAGCTGATGTAAGTTTATCCATATGGTTCAGGTTTTCTAGAAGTTTGCTCAGGGTTGGAGGCCTGGAACAGCCAGTATTATGTGGCAGAAGGGTAGGGGCAGCAGGTACGGAGGGAAGGGGGTCATAAGACAAGACCACATATCTTGCTCCATCCAGCCTGAGTAGAATTTTTGCTTTATTTAAAGTATGCCTATAAAAGTAGAACTGAACTTCCTTAGGCACAATGCTATGAAATAAGCTAAAATTAGGTAGAGTTACTCTGTAAACTTCAAACAATACACTGTACAACTCTCTGATTTTTATCAAATTTGATGGTCATTTTTGTCACTGGTGTCACTAAGCTGCTAGGGTTAGGAATCTTATACTGAGGTTTGCCATGTTCCGGGCCTGGTTGAAGACCCGGATTTCTCACAACAGCAGTACTATTAACATTTTGGACTGGATAAGTCTTTGTCGTGGGGAACTGTTCTGGGCATTGTGGGATGTTTGGCAGCAACCCTGGTCTCTACCGACTAGATATAAAAGCACTCCCCACCCGACACCACCAATTGTGACAACTCAAAATTTGGGGAGCAAAATTGCCCCTGGTTAAGAACCACTGTTCTAGACACATGACACATTTTTTCTCATGAGAAGGGGAGTCAAATTCCTTTCTTTATTCTTTCATTCACTTTATTTATTGAGTCCCAGCTATGTGCCAGGAACTGTGTTAGGTGATAGGGGTACAAAGATGTGGAAGACATGGTTTTTGCCATAAGGAGAACAGTCTAATAAGGGAGAAAAACTCATACATAAATTACCAGTATGGTAGATGCAAAGAAATAGACTTACACAGAGTTAGTAGCAAATGATAATGGCTGGGGAAGTGGGAATAGAAAGCTCCTGACCCAGCTTGGGAGTAGAAGCTGTGGGCATCAAGGAAGGCTGTCTTGAGTTGCCTAGACTGAGCTGTGTCTTAAAGGGTAAGTAGGTGCTAGCCAGGTGGAGGAGGTGAAAATATTGACGCAAAGGGAGCAGTGTTAGAAGACAAGGAGGTAAAAACAAACCTAGAACATGTGTTGAGGGCTGGGCAGGGAATGTAAAAAATCTGGGAGTAGATAGGATGACCTTGTTTGCCATTCTAAGAACTTGTCCTTTATCCTAGAAGATGGGGGCCTATTGCACGGTTTAAGCAAGGTAGTGACATGTTTTTGCTTAAACCGATTGCTCTGGTAGGTATACAGGGGACATATTTAAGGGGCACAAGAGTGAAAGCAGGGAGGCCACTCAGGAGGCCAAAAGATAATGAGGGTCTGAGCCAGGCCAGTGGAAGTAGGGGAGAGATTTGAGAAATATTTCACAGATAAATCAGCGTGATGTGGTGATTGTTTGGATGTGGGAGAAGAGGAAGAGGGAGAGTTCAAGGATGATTCCCTGTTTCTGTTGTTATAAGGTCCTTCTCCTGGTGTCTAACACACAGGAAGTATTCATTGAGTGGTAATCACTGTGTTATGCTATGATTTTAATTTCTTATTATCTCCATTTTGTAAATGAGAAATTTGAAACTTGGTGAAAAGGGGTTAGTCCAAAGTCACACAGCTAGTGGGGGAAGAAGCCAGGATTTGAGCTCTGCTTGACTGTCTTCCACCCAATCATATTCAGTGGCTTTGGGTAAGTATGGATTAAACTGGTGAAAATGAATTCACCCATGAAGAAGTGGACTTGTTTGCCATTGGCTTTTCTGCTTGGTAGGTGTTTGGTATTTATTGAGTGGAGGTAGGATTTTAATGAAAATTATACCAACATACATACCTATCATTTTTATGTATTCCAAATTGTTAAGGGGGAAAAAGAAACATCTGACCATATATTGCATGCAAAAATCACTCACCTGAACTGCAACTTTAGTCTTGTCTCAGGTACCTGACATCTACAAGTGAAGTTTTAAGGCCCCAAAGTTCATTATTTTGTCTCTTTGTGTAAATGTTCACCATGGGTCTTCAGACACAGAGTCAGGGATATAGGCATAATAAATACTTGTTAAATAATTTGGTAACATATGTTAACATTAAATTCCAGGCCAATAAAAATATTAAATGTGACCAAGACCATGAATTTCTGTAGGACACGAAAAAGGGAAAACAGTCATGGGGCTAAAAGGTTGAATCTTATGATGTCATTAAGATAAACACAAAGAAATTCCTGTGTTACTTCTTTCTCCCTTAACCTTTCCTTCTCCAAATCTGGACTTTAAAGTCCCTAGAAAAACCAAGATGCAAAAGTGCAGGATTAGTTTGCACAATTTACTTATACTTTTAGAAAGTGTCCAAAAAGACTAGTTAATCCTGTCTGACAGCAGTGACAGGATTCATCGTCAGAAAATTCAAGATTGATTATAACCTGTGACCTGTAACAGCTCTAAAGGTCTGTAAGAATTGCCAGAGAATGTTACTGAGGTTTATCTTTCAGGATTACCTCCCTTCTCATGGCCAGGGAAAGAAAGTTCCAGTTACCTCTAGCTGCTTACAGCTGTTATTTCTGCATTTGAGTTTTTGTACCAGAGCTGAGAATGGTAGAGACATTTGCAATTTCATACTTGTGGAAACATAGTATAGAGAGTTAGTTAGACCAGGCCCTCTGCATTGGCCCCATTCTTACCCTGCAGAATCGGGGATTCCTTGGTCTGGAGTCATAGCTTCAGACAAAATAAATCTATCAGGATGGCTGGCCAGGAGTTCCTCATTCTTCATTCCTCTGCTCTTGCTTGAGTTCCAACTACAAGGGAGCTTGTGGAAGTATTTCTTGAGCATTTGTGGTACCAAAACTCCCTCACTGTTCCCAAAGTAGGGCCTTGTACTCTGGTTCTCCTTAGAAACTATTACTGGGCAATAGGATATTAATATTACAGTTCATACTCAGTACAATTTAAAAGAAACAGATTATTCCTTTAAAAAAATCTTCTCTATGTTTAAATTACTGACAATCATAAATATTTCTCCCTTTAAAACCTAGACACTGGATATTCTTTCAGATAAAACACCCTTGACCAATATCCCCTTTTGCCTGCCATACTCTACTCATCCTTCAAATCTCAATTTGGAAATTACTTCCTCTAGGCCCTTCCTAAACTCTCATGTCCTTGGTAATATCTCATCTGACCATAGCCCTTCTCATTCAGTATTGTAATGGCTGTCAAAGACTTTAGAGTTTCTTTGAGGGCAGCGACTGCTTCTTATTCATCATAGTTTCTCCAGTGATGGGCACACAGTAGACTGTCAAGGAATACTCAAACTGAATTGGAGCTCCTCAGAAAGTTCAAGGGCTTGCAAACAAGTAGATGTAGACTTGAATCCATGTTCTGCCATTTACCAGCTGTATAGCTGGAGCCATCACTTACTCTTGCTGAGCCTCAATTTCACATAAAAAATGTAAATATTAGTACTTGGCCTTAAAGAGTTGTTGTGAAAAGTCTAATATAGTTTCTGGCACATCATGGGTGCTTAATACACATATTTATTCATTTGATCATTATTTTAGGTTGAGGCTTAGAAGTGTCTTCAAAGAGGTTTACTCTAGACTATTGATATGGTGGGAGGTCTCACCATATGTATCTCACCATCTGTATTACCATATGTACTTAAGTATCAGCATGTATATGTATATATTTTAATTTTGCCCATTATCTGATCATGAGAGGCAGTCAGATAGAATGGAAGAAACACAATATTTGAAGTCAGAGAACCTGGTTTGAGACATTTTGTGATCTTTTCTCCTAATACATGACATACACATTCATTTATAGCAAACCACTCTGTTCAGAACTCTTTGCTTTAACTTGTCTCTGAATGTGCATGCTCATTACTGGCTCAGAAAATTGAAAATGGAATATCAATGACCATCCCACTTAGAAGAATTTCCTTTTGGTTCAAGGTGTGTTCTGTTCTGTTAGAATAACCAGTGAGTGTGCTGCTGTTCAAAGTCCCCTTGTGATTTAGATCCAGTTTCTATGGTGCAACAGTGACATCCATTGGCCTGCTGTGCTAATTATAGAAGAAACCTGTTTCTCAGCTCTGTGACTATTGAGATACAAGAGGACAAGATGTCTCCTGGCCCAACAAGTAAAAGCTGATAGAAATCACCTGCTCTTCTGCAGACTGGGCTGACTTAAGGACCCTCTCCAGGGATATGTGTTCTGTGATCAGTGCCACCTTTGTCTTCCCTTGTCATGTGGGGTAGTCCTGGAGCTTGTCCTTTCTTCATGAAGTTCAGTAGATTCAAGTAGGGACCAGATCTACTGTTGAATGTGTAAGCCAGGGCAAATGACTTAACCTCTCAACCTTTTCCTCACTGATAAAGTAAAGCTGATACAAAACCTGTTTTGTACTTACCAGGAATTTTAAAATTCCTACAATCCCACAATAATTGTTGTTCAAGTCAGGAAAGGAAAAATCAGATCTGCTTAGCATCCATCAGACTGTCAGAATGGAAAGCTGAGCAGCCAGTTACAACTTTTCAAACCTCAAGCCTTGGTGACTCATATTAGCCATCAGAGTTAGAATTAACTGAGTTGTTACAGAAACTCTTGCTTCATTACTGAAAGAACTGTGGTGAGAGGTTCTAAAGATGGAATCAGAGGAGAGGTTTTGTAGCTGGATAAGAGATTGAGCAATGAATGAATGTCTTCAAGTGAAGAAAGATATGCAGTGCTGGTTTTCATCTCCGTAAAGAACATAACAGGAAATAGCAAAAATAAAAACATTTATTTTCACCTACTATGTGTCAGGTACTCTGTTAAGTATTAAGAGTCAGTGATACACAAGACAGACGTGTTCTATACCCTCAAAGACCTCGTTGTCAAGTGAGGGGTACAGACCAGGAACAAGGAATTATAAAGGTGTGGTAAGTGATATGCCAGGCATTCCTACCAGATGCTATGGGAGCACCCCTCCAACCGTTCCCCAAATATATGTCAGTATGTGTATGAAAACACCATTTAGTATCAAAACCAACCACATTGCAAAACTGACACGTCAAATATATAACACTTATCTAAAAAACAAACAAACAAACAACAACAACTCATGGATTCAATTGCATTTTGTATCTTTTACTAGTAAATTTTTGTTTGGATACAATTAGGGAATTTGTAACTAATTTGTGGTGTACGTAACCAAACCCATTGCTGAGTCACTGGTAAAGCTTTTGAAATCATTGTTATGATTAAACAAACAAAAATGGCTCATCTAAACAAGAGTCTTATTCAGATTCCATTCCTCCTTCTAGGGTTGGCTACCTAAAAAGAAAGCTGGGTTCCAGTGTTCCTAAATTACCTAATTTTAATTCTTGTTGTAAATACCCAAGGCTCCTCCTTCAGCCCACCTCTCCTTTGCCTAGCAACAGAGTTTCCCAGTGTGAACTTACTGATTCTTCCTCTATGGAGAGAGTCAAGTGTGTCACTTCGTTCTTTAGAGGTAGAACTTTCTGAGAACAGAGGCCAACAGCAGACCCCAGATTCTGAGGTTTTTACTCCTTCCACTGTATAACCCATTAGGGCCTCCTTTAGAAAAGTGGAGACCACATTTTAAAACATCACTTCTCATATTGGGCGTTTTGGTTTAGGACCATATGTTAGACAAACAGAGGATTTGAACCTACAGTTGTTGGCTCTGTGGAGAGTACCTCCGCAAGCACCAAGATGTAAATCTGAGAAATCCAGTGATGTTGCTAAGGGTTTGAGACGTCTCTACAAAGTAAGGAATGATGAGTTCATTTTAACTGAAGCAGTTCATTCAAACTATGTGTATTTCCCAATGTGTTAATGTGAAAGAAACCAAGAACGAAGATGCACAGGAATATTCCCAGTGGTTTTTAGTGCTCAAGATGCTGTGTATCACGGGGAGAAGAATTGTTGGCTGTCCTTCAGCCATCGGATGTGAGGACACAAAGCTCTAGCAGAAGGATGCACCTTCCTACCCCACCTCTCTCACAAAGGAGTACTTGACTCTCAAAGGAGTACTTGACTCTGCATCCCAGGTCCCTTCCAGAGCTATATCTTCTTGGTAGCTCCAGCACCATCAGCATCTTTACCATCCACCTTTTAGCATTTTGGACTTGGGCATAAAATGAACTCATAGTAGTCCTTTGCAGGGCCAACTGACAAATATGTAAGATGCTCTGAGGAGCTCTGGGTAGGCCTCAGTATCCAAAACTCTTTCACCCAGGTTCTTAGTGGCCCCTGCCCCTGTATTAGGGACTTGTCCTTTTGGGTTAACTCTTGTCTGGCTTACTTTTTAAATGGATACCCCTAGGCTAGGAGAGAGTCATTAAGATCTTAGTGATGACTAGTCTGTCACATAGGGTTATTTTTTTATTTGCTTTTTAATATATTTTTATAGAGATAATTTACACAGTGATATGCATGGATCTTAAGTACATTTCTATGAGTCCTCACAAATGTATGTACCGGTGTGACCCATACCCCTACCAAGATATAAACCATTCCCATCATCCCCAAAAGTTCTTTTATGCCCCTTCCCAGTCAATACCTTGGCCTCAGGCATCGCTGTTCTTATTTATTTCATCATAGGTTAGTTTTGCCTATTCTAGAACTTCTTATAAATGAAAGCAGGTAGTATGTACTCTTCTGTGTTACTCTTTTTATCACTCAACATAATGTTTTTGAACTTCATCCATGTTGTTGCATGTATTAATGGTTCATTGTTTATCCACTCTCCTGTTGATAGACATTTGGGTTCTGTCCCATTTGCAGCTGTTATGAATAAAGCTGCTATGCATATTAGTCTACAAGTCTTATTGTGGGAATTTGTTTTCATTTCTCTTGGGCAAATAATGTAGGAGTAAAATACTGCATCACAGGGTGAAAGTATGTTTGACTTTATAGAAACTTCCACACAATTTTCCAAAGTAGTTATACCATTTACAATCCAGTTCTAGTTGCTCTACAACCTCTCCAACATGTCATGTTAGCAGTTATGTTAGTTTTCTATTGTTGTGTAACAAATTGCTACAGGTGGAGCGCTAAAGCGGCATAAAGACATTATCTCACAGTTCTGTCAGTCAGAAGTCCTGCATGACTCAGTTGGGTTCTCAGTTTTTAGGGTCTCACAAGACCAAAATTGAGGTACAGGCCAGGCTGGACTCTTATCTGGAGGGTCTGGGGAAAAATCCACTTCCAAACTCATTCAGGATTGTTGGTTGAATTCAATTGCTTATGGTTATAAGTTGTGGTCCCCCTTTCCATGCCAGCTGTCAGCTGGGGCTGCTTTCTGCTTCTAGAGGTAGCCTGCATTTCTTCTTACATCGCCGCCTCCATCTTCAAGCAACTGCACCTTGAATCCCCCTCATGCTTTGAATCTCTCTTTCTCTTCACCTGCCAGATGGTGGAAAAATTCTCTTCTTTTAAAAAGGCTCCCTTGGTTGAGTCAGGCCTACCTGAATAATCTTTGTATCTTAAGGTCAATGGACTTGGAACTTTAATTACATCTGCATACTTCCTTCACAGCAGTACCTAAATTAATGTTTGATTGAATGCCCAGGGGACAGGAATCTTGGGTCTTTCTTTAAAATTCTGCCTACCACAGCAATTCATGGTGAAGCCTTACAACCATCATCACTTTCTGGTATCCAGTTGTTTTCAAAGCTTGAGAATTCAAATACATTTTCCTCCTAAAGAATCGTACCTACTGTGGCTTCAATAATTATTCCTTAGCAGTTGTGTCCTTTGCAGTTATGTAACTCAGTGCATGTTCTGGTTTACTAAAGCTGCCATCATGCAAAATACCAGAAATGGATTGGCTTTTATAAAAGGGATTTATTAGGTTAAAATTTCATAGTTCTAAGGCCATAAAAGTGTCCAAACTAAGGCATCAACAAGAGGATACCTTCACTGAAGAAAGGCCGATGGTATCTGGAATACCTCTGTCAGCTGGGAAGGCACGTGGCTGGTGTCTGCTGGTCATTTGCTCCCAGGTTGCATTTCAAACAGCTTTCTACAAAATATCTCTGGGGTTCTGTCTTAGCTTGTCTCTTAGCTCCTGTGCATCTTTCCTTGTTCTCCCAGATCATTTCTCTCTAAACGTCTGGGGGTCCTCTCTTAGCTTCTCCGGGGCAAACTCAGCTTCATCTCTTAGTTTAGCATCTGCAGATGTCTTTCTGTCTGCATCTCCAGGCGTCTCTAATTGTCAGCGTCTGTGTTGGCACTTGAACTCTCTTAAGTGTTCCAGAGAACTGATCAAGACCCAACCTGAGTGGGAGGGGTCACACCTCCAAGTAAATAATTTAATCAAAGATCTGGCCCACAGTTGGGTGAGTTACATCTCTATGGAAACACTCAATTAAAAGGTTCCACCCAACAGGTTGGATTAAAAGATCATGGCTCTTCTGGGGTCCATAACAGTTGCAAACAGGCACACTGTGCTTGAAGATATCCGAGTGCTTCACCAACACTGAGTTTTGAGAGCTCCATCCAAAATAATCAGGTCAATTTAATAGCAATATTAAGACAGGGAAACTTAGACTCAGGTTAAGGTGATTTGATCAAGTTGATTTTTGACATTTCCTGGTACCTCTTATAACTGGTTGCAGGGTTGAAAACTAGTATTTTAATCTGGTAACTAGAATAATAGAATTTAAGGTTGGGAAGTCCCAAGATCTTTATTGTCCAACTGAAGAGTAGGTAAATTAATTCAGAGCTGGTTAAAGTAGGAAATGAGTCCAGAGCCTGTTTCTCTAGACTTCTGGTCCAATGCTGGGTGTACTTCACTCTAATGCTGCCTTGCTTCTAGAGAGATGCCTGATCCTATAAGAGGGTGTGGGGGACTTTTTTAGATTGGTTGACTTAGGTCACCATATAAATCTCTGGTTATTTTAAAACAATTTATTGAAAATCATGCATATGATTTTTTTAAAAATTCAATTTTATTGAGAGTGTTCACATACCATACAGTCGTCCTAAGTGTACAATCAATTGTTCATGGTACCATTATATAATTGAGCATTCTTCACCACAATTAATTTTTTTTCAATTTTTAGAACATTTTCATTACTCCAGAAAAGAAATTAAAACAAACAAACAAAAAACTCAAATCCTCCCATACCCTAACCACCCCCCTCCATTATTGACTCATAGTATTGGTATAGTACATTTGTTACTGTTGATAAAAGAATGTTAAAATACTGCTAACTGTAGTACATAGTTTGCAATAGGTATTTTTTTCCCTATATACTCCTCTATTATTTACTTCTAGCTATAGTGACATACATTTGTTCTAGTTCATGAAAGAGATTTCTAATATTTGTACAGTTAATCATGGACATTGTCCACCACAGGATTCACTGTTTAATACATTCCCATCTTTTAACCTCCAACTTTCCTTCTGGTGATGTACGTGACTCTAAGCTTACCCTTTCCACCACATTCACATACCATTCAGCACTGTTATTCTCACAATAATGTGCTACCATCACCTCTGTTCATTTCCAAACACATAAGTTCAACCTATTTAAACATTCTGCTCATAATAAGCAACTGCTCCCCATTCTTTAGCCTTGTGCTATACCCTGTTAACCTATGTTTCATGTCTATGAGTTTACATATTATAATTAGTTCCTATCAGTGAGACCATACAATATTTGCCCTTTGGTGTCTGGCTTATTTCACTCAATATAATGCCCTCAAGTTTTCTTCGTCAACCCATTTTTTATTTTTTAAAGAGTTTTGGTCACATACCATACATTTCGTCCTAAGTACACAATCAGTGTTTCCCTTTATAGTCATGTATTTATGCATTCACTACTGTCTATGTAAGGACATTTCCATATTTTCCACAAAGAAAGAGGAAGAGTCAAAGAAGGTAGAGAGACAAATGGTAAAAAAAGATGACAGCTCAAAAGCGACAAAAGGAAAGATAGAATTAAAATAAAGTATAATAAAAGAGTTAGCCAACATCACCAATGCCAAGTCCTATACCCCTACCTTATATCCCCCTCTTATAGGCATTTAGCTTTGGTATATTGCCTTTGTTACATTAAAGGAAGCATAATACAATGTTTCTGTTAACTGTATTCTCTAGTTGGCATGATTGTATTTTTTTTTCCCCAATACCACCCCATTTTTAACACCTTGCAAGGTAGACATTCATTTGTGCTCCCTCATGTAAAAATATTTTTGTAAATTTTATCACAATTGCTGAGCACTCTAGGTTTCACTGAGTTATACAGTCCCAGTCTTTATCTTTCCTCTTTCCTTCTGGTGTCCCACATGCTCCTAACCTTCCTCTTTCACCCATACTCACAGTCATCTTTGTTCAGTGTACTAACATTGCTGTGCTACCATCACCCAAAATTGTTTTCTAAACCTCTCACTCCTGTCTTTTCCTCTCCATCTGTAGTGCTCCCTTTAGTATTTCCTGTACAGCAGGTATCTTGTTCACAAACTCTCATTGTCTGTTTGTCAGAGAATATTTTAAACTCTCCCTCATATTTGAAGGACAGTTTTGCCAGATATAGGATTCTTGGTTGGCAGTTTTTCTCTTTCAATATCTTAAATATACCACACCACTTCCTTCTTGCCTCCATGGTTTCTACTGAGAAATCTGCACATAGTCTTGTCAAGCTTCCCTTGTATGTGATGGATTGCTTTTATTTTGCTGCTTTCAGGATACTCTTTTTATCTCTGACATTTGATAATCTGATTATTAAGTGTCTTGGTGTAGGTCTATTCAGATCTATTCTGTTTGGGGTATGCTGTGCTTCTTGGAGCTGTAATTTTATGTCTTTCATAAGATATGGGAAATTTTCATTGATTATTTCCTCTGTTATTGCTTCTGCCCCTTTTCCCTTCTCTTCTCCTTCTGGGAAACCCATGACACGTACATTCATGTGCTTCATGTTGTCATTCAGTTCCCTGAGATGTTGCTCTTATTTTTCCATTCTTTTCCCTATCTCTTCTTTTGTGTTTAGGATTTCAGGTGTCTTGTTCTCCAGTTCCTGAATGTTTTCTTCTGCCTCTTGAGATCTGCTGTTGTATGTCTCCATTGTATTTTTCATCTCTTATGTTGTGCCTTTCATTTCCATAGATTCTGCCAGTGGGCTTTTCAAACTTTAGATTTCTACCGTATGTTCACCCAGTGTTTTCTTTATAGCCTTCATCTCTTTTGCCGTATCTTCCCAAACTCATTGACTTGGTTTTTGAATTGATTTAGCATATTTATTTGAAAACCTTTAGTTGATTGTTTCATTAAAGTGAAACAGTATCTCAACTGTATCTCAGCTGAGGTATAAGTTTGTTCCTTTGACTGGGATTTATCTTCATTTTTCCTAGTGTGATTTGTAGTTTTCTGTTGTCTAGGCATCTGGTTCCCTTGGTTACCCCAATCAGATTTTCCCAGACCAGAATGGTTCAGGTATCATAATGGGGCTATATTCAGTGTCAGGTTTCCTTGAGGGTGTGTCTTAGAAGACTGACAAACTCCTATGAGGCCTCTAGCCACTATGCTTTTCGTAACCTGCCCAGTAGGTGGTACCTGTCAGCCTGTTCCTCCCCACTGTTATAAGGAGGTCTGGTCCCTTTAATTCTCAGCTTAAGTCGTTTCTGTTTTGATTGTTTTCCCCCAGGCCCTGGGGTCTGAGTTCTGAAGGGAAGGTGGCACTAGAACTCAGCCCCACCTCCTTCCTCTTAGGGAAGATACACACCCTAGGGAGTTATCTTTTGTGCTTGAATTACTCCTTTGTCTCTCTGACTCTGTTAACTCCACCCCTGTCTGGGTCAGGGCTCTGCAAACTGAAAGTGGCTGGGGCTTTCTCCACTGAGCCACTCAGGTTGAGAGAGCAAAAAAGGGAAAGAAAGCCCCTTTTCAGAGCCAGTCCACGGCCCCTCTGTTTTGCCCGTCAGCCAGAGATAGCACCCAGTATTCTGGGCTCCTTTTCCCAGAACACAGGTGTTTTCTGACTCTCTAAGGTTGCCATCTCTAAAAGCCTCTGTAATTTTTTTTTTTTTTTCCATCAGCCCTACCTCTCTCCACTGGGAGCAACTTCAGGGTACTTTGCTGTTTTTTAGGGGTTTGTCTATGTTTGTAGGTTGTATTCAGCAGTCCACAGTTGTTAGTTAAAACCCCAGTTGGTGCTAGGTTGAGCTATATTCGCTTGCTCTGGGAATGCTGCTTTCTCCAATAGTGAGGTTTTGCAGCTCAGCCTGCCATGGGGGGAAGGGGCTTCCCACATGTTTCCATAGTTTTTACTTACAGCTTTTATGCCGCGATCTCAGCCATTCCACCCATTCCAGGTTGGTGTACGATGTGTGGACAGTCACAGTTGTCCCCCGGCAGTTGTTCCTGATTATTTACTACTTGTTCCTGGTTGTTTATTAGTTGCTTCAGGGGATTAACTAAATTCCATGCCTCTCTATGCCACCATCTTGTTCCTCCCTCTTGAAAATCATGCATATAATTTCAACTGTTCAAACAGTTTCTTCTCTGGCTTATGAATACCGAGTATGCTTGGCTCTTGTTTCCTAAGTGTTGAAGATAATGAGCCTAGGCTTTCAAAATGGGTGAGCTACTTCCTGGGGCTCAGTCTGGCCATGTTGAAAGAGGCATTTTCTCTGTATGCCCATAGGCAGTTACTACCTGGCTTCCTTGTGGCTCTCAGCAGTCATATAACTTCAAAAAGTACACTTTTTCTTGCAGGCTAGTATACTCTTCAGGAACTTCTGCCTTCCAGTAAATAAAACATTTGGCATTTTGGAAGTCAAAGAGTTTACTTAGGAAAGCTACCTTTTTGTCTAAAGAGTTTACTAAACCTTATTTCTTTAAGGGAACTTCCCTGTAGCCTTATGAAATGTATGAAGTAAGTTGTTAACTATTTTTTATTTTATGCAGCCACAATCCCTGGTTGACTGATAGCTGTGATTCTCAACCTTGGCTGCAGCTGAGAATTATCAAAATAATGATGTCTGGCATCCATCCCCAGAAATTCTGAGTCAATTCATTTGGGGTTCATCCTGGACATCTAGGTTTTAAAGGCTTTCCAGGTGATCCAGCCAAGGTTGAGCACAATTGATTTAGAACCCCTTTCCAAAGGATTTCTAATGCTTTTACAGTGCTCACCTAGTTTCCACAGCTGCTCAAAACCAAGAATAGGTGGGTTGGGTTTACTGCCTACATAATGGCACCAGGACCACTGACAGCCTTGAGTTAAAATTAGCCTCTGCACTTGTACTTCATATAATGGAGCCACCTCAAGCCTGCTTGGCTACAGTTCTGCCTATGAGGCACTCACTCATACAGTGTGCCTGGCTGGGATCCATGGGTTTTTTTGATCTTGTATCTTTTGCCATTGATATCCTGTTTAATGTTATGAAAATATTGTCCTGTTCTGGTATTTTCCATGTGCTGCTTGCCCTGCCCATGTGTGGAGAGTAACAGTTTTTTGAGAAACCTACATAAGTTTAAGGGAGCTAGAACGTTTGTGCCCTTCCTTTGTAGCTCCAGCTTTTAACAATAACTATGGTGTTGTATTCAACCTCCTATTTCGATTTTGCTGTTTAATTCAAAACCTGTCCCTTTACATGCTGGTGGGTGTCTGATACTTTGCTCTGCCATCAGATACAACATCCTGACCCCATGTCATAACTTCATTCCCTGCTAAGTGCAACTCTGGTAAGTTCATCTCTATCAGTGCTGACCTGCCTGACCTGGCATATTGCAGAAAACATTTAAGTACATTAGGAAGTTCCAGCTGAACACTTTTATCACAAAACCAAATAGAATTCAGTCACTTTCAGAACCCTAGGGATTACTGGGAGAAGAAAGAATTTTATCAAGGGGTTCTTGGGCTAAAGTATAGGTTGATTTAAGGTGGTATCTCCGAAGTCCTTAAAAGGAGAACTCCAGGAAGCTTAAGAAAAGTTCCAATGGTCCCCAGCTTGGTTCATAGTCTCTTAGAGCTGGAGAAAGTTCTGATCTCAGTCAGTGCAGCTGGAGATTTGCAGTTATGCATTTAGACTGGTCAAATGATCCCGTTATTCAGCTGCATCCCATATTACAGCTTGCTTGAGCTGAAGGATGAGAAAGAGCTTTCGACCGCTGTCTTTTAATTTCTCAAAAGGAAATGCTGAGCAAATAGAAGGTGCTGTTATAATTGTCATGCAAACCAAAATGAGTATCTGATGTGGTCTTCACTGACCAGATTTATATAAAGAAGAGCCTATGTCACAGAGAATTGCTCTTATTATGCCTGAGAAATGCCTCTTAGACATGAACCAGGATGCTGAAAAATGGGCCTTTGTTAGACATTTTGAGGAAGCTAGCCTAAGGCTCCAGACCCAATTGTCCACCTGCCTAATGGACATACCCACTCCATGTCTCACAGTCACTCGTCCAAAATGGAGGGCATCTTTCCCACCAAAGCTGTTCCTCTTCTGGTGAATGGACAAACACAATGTGGTATATCTATATAGTGGAATACTATTCAACAATAAAAAAGGAATGAACTACTGAAACATGCTATAACATGGATGGATTTCAAAAACATTTTGCGCGGTGAAAAAAGAGGCACAAAAGATCATTCCATTTATTTGAAATATCAAGAAAAGGCAAGTCTTTAGAGACAAAAAGCAGATCAGTGTTTGTTTAGGGCTGGGAATGGGAGCAGGGAGCAGGCAGGAGGGAAATTTTGGAGAGAGGGAAATGTCCTAAAACTGGATTATAGTGATGGTAGCACTCTATACATTTACTAAAAATCATTGACTTGCACACTAAAATAAAAGGTTGGCATTTTATTTGGAAAGCAACAGATATTTTACATCGAATTACGTAGATTTATTATGGAGAAGCATGAAAAGGAGCATGACTGTTTAAATCAATAAAGACATTTTAAAGAAGGTTTTTTAAAAAAATTAACAAGGCCTATCCACTCCACTTCCTCGTTTTCTCTGTGTTGGCTCCTCTCCTTTAATCCCCTCTGGCATTATCCTAGTTCAGCCTATTTGTTTATTCAACAAGTATTAGCACCTACAGTGTGCCACACACTGTCCTGGGTGTTAGAGATCTGGCAGACAAATCAAATGAAAATCCCTGCCCTTGTGGAGCTTCCATTCTGGGGGTGGAGGACCACCAGCATCATGCCAGGCTGCTCTTCTGCGGCTGTGTCCTACCTGGTCTCCCTACCTCTGGCCTTGCTCCCCTCCCATCGGTGTCCACACTGCAGCCAGAGTGATTCTTCTAAAACACAAATCTGATCCTCTCCCTCTGCTTAAAAACCTCCATTGCCTTTTGGATAAAATTCAGACACTCTAACCAGGGCCTGCCTGCATGTTCAGGCCATATTTGCCCACATCCAGCCATACTGGCTTCTTCCCATTCCTGGGTCTTGCTGGGCTCTCTTTCCTCCATTCTCTTTGCCAAAGTAACTTCCACTCACTCTTTAGATCCCAGTTTAGAATCCTTTCGAAATCCCTCTATTCTGGTTTAGGATGCCCTTCTGTATACCCCGGCCTGCCAGACAGATTCCATCACATAGCACCTGTGGCATAGTAGGTGCTCAGTAAAAGGTATGTTTTGGATGAATAAACAGCCGGAAAGAAATATCCAGAAAGAAACAAATTAGCTGGTATCAGTTTTTTCTTACATGATTCTCTGGTCTCCACACCTAAGGAAAAGAATGATTTCCAGAGTTCTGATCTAGGAAATAGGAGCTTTGTATACTATTCCCATTAAGGACACAGGGAGAAAATCAAGATGGTTTTTCTCTTTAAAAAAATGAACAAAGCAAGATTTTCTGGGCTAATTCCATAAACGGGGGTAATATGAATAAAGTGATATTCATACAAAGCACAAAGTTCATTTGGCTAACAGGAACAAGTAATATATTTTCAGAGAGAAATAAAAGAAAACAAAAAGTTCTATCTGTACTGTTGGCATTGAAGATTATTGTGGGCATATGTCTTAAATGTTTTGATCAAATTCTCCTTACTATAGAGTTTTCTATTACTTTGATAGGGACAAGCAAAAAAAAAAAGAAAAAGAAAAAGAAGACCCTTTTTACACCCCCACCCCCACCCCCCAAGCCTGAACTGATGGGGACAATAAGCTCAAACTGTGTGGGAAATTTCCTGCTTTAAAATTTATTTACTCTCCCAAAGAAAAGCCACTTTTCTTTCATTATTTATTTCGTTAAGCACACATGGGTTTTAATTTGGTGAGAAAATATCCTTGCCATTAAGAGGATTCTGCCTCATTACCTCTTATGTAAAAGCTTCCCCCCACCCCAAATTTGCAGGACTAAAGGAAGCATAAATTAAAACAACATTTGCTGTTTGTCACTTTTAGCAACAAACAACTGTCTCCAAAAGAAAAAACTCCAAACTAGGCCAGATTCAAAAGATGCCCTTCCCCAAATTAAGTTAGTCAATATAAACAGCTTAGCCTCCCAAACTGGATAAGAGAAAAAGTAAGGTGGGGTGGGAGGTAGGGAGAAGAATTAGGAAGGAAATAGAGTTGGACTTCTTAAGCTTCTTACTGTATCTTTTGGCATGGCTGTCTTCAACTGTCTTTTGGCTCTATGAATCTCCATCAGACTTTTGCATTGGAATCAAGCAGTAAATACTTAATGTAGTCTGTTATTTGGGACTTCAAAAGCTTCTTTTGCCATTATCCATTTATACATGTGTAATTTTAAAATATCCTATTGACCAGTGATTAAGAAAGAAACAATCCTCCAGAGAGGAAGATCCGCATTCTTCTCTGTTTTAGCAAACTCATATCTCTCCTTTTCTCTACTTTTTTGTCCACATAAAGAGAAAGGAGATTTTTGTGTAACTGCCATTTACTCAGCTGCTTACTGAAAGAAAAAGGAGGGAGGGAGGGATGAAATAGCATCAAAGGAACAGTAATGTATTTCTGCCTTCAGAATGTATTTTCAAAATTGGTTATTTTCTTCTTTTTCTTGTTCTTTACTGTTGTTTTTTAATTTGCATTAAAAGGATGGACTCATGATTCTGCAAATGTTTTTCTCACCTCATATGTCAGGAAGTCAAATTTTTAAAGTGTTTTTATGTAGGTGAAAGATACCAGTTTTCCATGAACAGTGCTTACTTGTTTACATTTCATCCAGGTTAGTCTCTTTCCCTTTGTCCCATACATTCTAAGATGGCTGAGGGAGGAATCAGTTCCTGTCCTTGAACTTGTTAGCAACTCCTCTGACTCTTCCTGAAACATAGGGATGGAGGGTAAGATGCCCTCCAATCGTGTAAAACTGTCCTCCTTACCGGGAGCGCACATCAAGTTTCCGGAAGCCATTTCCTCCCTTTTACTCACCCAGCCTCCCTGGCCCCTCACTCACCACTGGTGACACACTGGTCTCTGGTCTCATGTTTCACACCAGCTGCCTGGGTCCCCACTTGGGTTGGCTCCAGTTTTCTGAAGTCTGGCACTTAGTTAATAAGAAAACCAGGGATGTAAATCACAGGCTCAGACAGTTTCCTCTGGGGAAGCTTTCAAGTTCCCATCAGATCTTTTCATTCCTGTGCATGAGCAGGAGACCAGTTCTCCCTTCAGACACAAATACTAATATAGACCTGAGATAAACAAGGTGGAGAGGGGGCAGGGAATGGGAGGAAAGCTCAAAGTCCAGACACTTACCACAGGCTTTCATTCTTTTGGCTCAAACATCCATCTTATGAAGAGTTGGGATCTCATGCTGGATTAAAAAAAAAAAAACTAGAATTCTTAATGTGGTGGCTTCCGTACTGACAGGAGGAATGTTCTCACTTAATAAGAGATAAGGGACTACCACATGTATTTCTAAAAGCAGGTTTTAAAGCATTGTTTTGTGAACTTGGTAGTTTCACAACTCTAATGGAACATTTATTGGGGATCTGTTATCTACCATGTACTATACTAGACACTGTATGTTCCCAGATAAATAAGAAAGATGAGATCCCTATCTTCAAGGATCTTATGTCCATTTGTCAAAACCCAGGAGGATATAACATTAGAGAAAGCTGAGGGCTGATACAGGCTGAGTAACATAGTCAGGAGACCTTAAAGCTCTCTAAGAGATTAAACAGATAAAGTAAAAGAAGCACTCAGGAGAGTGCCTGAGACATAGTTCAATAAATGAAAGTTATTGTTAATAACAAAAACAATAATATTTCCCGAACAGATAAGAGCCCAAGTAGTTCTGATTGGGAAGCCAGTAATAGACATAATTAAACACATAATGCTTCAAGGCAGTATAGGATAAGCACCAAAAAATTATAGTCAATAAGTTCAGGGAGAATATGGCTAGAGCAGATGAGGAAACTTCTGCAAAGGATGAGACTTAGATAAAAAAGAAGGGCAAGGAAGACAACCTGGCCTCAAACTTGGGATGCTGGGCATGTACATAACAGGTTGGGAACAGTCATTCAACCAACACCCAAGTGGGTTGAGCACTATGGGGGGTCAGAGATGAATGAGCATAATCCCTGCTCTTAAGGCAGTTTTGGTCTAAGAGGGTGGGAGGATTTTTATTTTAGTGGCACCAATAGCTTTATTTATGGTAAAAAGCCATAATAGAGGATTGAATGGTGTATTTTGAACATTCAGAGTGGGGAGAAATTGCTTTAGGACAAGAGAATCAGAGAAGCTTCATTGAGACAGAAAATGTATTTTGTAGTTCCTAGAATTTCTGTGGTAGACATTGGGATGGAAGAAGGGACAGCAACCCAGCCAAAGGTAAATGTGCACAGAATGTGGAGAAGGGAAACCCAGGGCATGTTTGCAAAATGCTAATTATTGGACTCATTAAAGGTATTTAAAAATCTGTTCCTTATAGCTGAACAAATAAGGATGGAATCAGGCAAAATTAGATGTCTCTCATTTGGGAAAAGGCAAAATTTTTAAGGGAAAATTATATGTAGTTTTCTATGTACTAAAGAAAAAGATCATTCTGGAGAAATTCAGGCTTTGGTCATCCTCCCTTACACATAAGAGGCAAGAAGGGTTTTAAATGGCTATCTTTTTCTTGGCATCCTGAAAAACAAGTCCAGAATGGATGTGTTGACTTTCCTTCACCTTCAAGGGGAGAACAGAACCTTGTGTTCTTATTAAAGTGCTTTAGCCTACAGCATTATCTCAGTCATCCAGGGTGATTTAAGAAAAAATAGGCTTTGGTGCCAGGCAGAACTAGTTGGATTCCTTGTCTGCTCCTTCTTCACTGTTGGACCTTGGCAAATTACTTGAAATCTGAGCTGCGTTTTCTGTTATATAAAACAGGACTGATAACACCTATCTCGGAGTATTACTGTAAAAATCAGAAATAATGTATATAAAGCCTGAAGTATGGTGTGTGACTAATACCAGGCACAAAAGAAATGGTAGCTGCTGCTATTACTGGTAGGCTATGACTCAGCAGTTTCTGAGCAGCCATGTCTTTGTATAGTCATGACTTCTGGTCCTCCACTAGAAATGGGAGCCAAGAGACTGCTAAGAGCTGCCCAGGGCCATGTTATCTTCCTGCCTTTGGCCAATACAGTCACACTTTGGACACTTCCCAAATGTGCTGCTTATAAGAACTTTAAAAATAGATTTTCTCTCTGGTTTTATCCTCTGGTTCCTAGGCAAGAGCACTAAAGCATGTGGAATAACATTGACATCTGGCTTCAAGTAGAACAGTTTCCTGAACGCCTACTGGGGGAAAGTTGTGCTTAAAAGCAAGCTGGAAAGTTAAAAAAAGAAAAAGAAATCCTCTTGCTTGAATCTACCTATCAAAGTTTGAAATAAATGCTGTGGCTTGAGGCAAATGGAAGATATGAGAAAATAATCTACTCTGAGAAGAGTTTTCATGGTGCTTGGTGGCTGGAATCCTTTTTACAATTAGGTTGTTTTTAGAGAATAAGAGGCAGCAAACTGTCTTCTTTAAGTCAGTAAAGTGAGATTGCCAAAACTGAAAACAGGAGCTAACTTTAATTTCTCTATTTTTCTTTTGCGAACCAGAGAAGCTAGCAACCTTCACAGCCAATGATGCTGCCAACTAGCTAGTGGAAAATTTAAAAAAATTTCAAACATAAATACTAAGGTTTACAAATGAAGTTAAAGTGATTTTTTAAAAATCTAGAGCACCAATTGAAGATTTAATCCCTTTTGAAAAAATACGTTCAATACCATATTGTCTGATCCACAGTAGCAGTAAATCATCCAAAGTCATCTGTATTTCAAAGATCCCAATTGATTTTACTCCAACAACTATTGTTACTTTTATCTCTTAAAGTTACACTTTTGTAGCACCTTGGCTTCTTAAGGCAGAATATAGAAATGTTGATGATGTTAAAATATTTATCTAAAGTCAAGATTTCATATATAAAAGTCTCAGGAAGAAAACCTAGTGTGGAAAGGAGTCTTGAGGCTGTAAATAAAAGTAATAACATGTCCTTTTTAAAAGCCTAACATCCTAATGCAAAGCAAAACCATGAAGAGCCAAAATCAATGGGCAATTTTAAAAAGTAATTTTGGTTTTGTTGTTGATGTTTTTTATTGTTATGAAGAAATCATTGTTGGTGTCTTTGGTACATTTTCTTGGTCAGGGAAACAGCTCTTTGTAATCAATAAGTTATAGGTTCTTAAGGAGTTGAGTACCATCAACTCCTTAAACTCAATAAGTCATGTTTTCAGTTTGCAGGCCAATTTATAACAGTGTCACCTGTGTCCCTCTTCAATTCTGCTCTCTCCTTATTTATCACATAAGGTTAGATTCAAATCCCTCAACCTGGCTTTAAAACCTTCCACACACTGCCCTCCAGGAATGCCAGTGTGTGCCATCTGGATCTACTTTTTGCTCAGCCTTTCTCTTTTCCTTTTCATCTTTCTCTTCTGCACTGTCTCTCTGGCTCTTATCCCCACCCAGTCATCTTGCAGGTTCTTGGACAGGGAAACAGTGTTTGTTAAAATACAAATTTTGCAAGTCAATGATAGGAGTTGCATTGAATTTCATCTTTAAATAAATATACTTCCTTTTCCTCACACTTCCCCCGAATCCTTATTTGTCTTCATCTATATTTTCAGAAATATATGAATGTTTTTCTGTTTAAAAGAAAAGGGTTTACAGCTTTCATGAGAATATATAGGATTATGTCCCAGAAAAGATTTCAGTCCCCAGTTCTCATGTCTCAGGACACCATCCATTAAAATACTTGCCTGGATGGAAGATAATTTTCACACTTCTGCCCAGGCACAGGTTACGTAGAAAATGCTGTCTGGCTCAGCCCTGCCTGCCCTTGCCCACACCACCTCCCCAACTTTTCCTGTGTATATTCTCCCCAGTGACAAGGACACACCAGTATTTGAGTGCACTCCAGTTGAACCCGTGCTGTTAAGGACTTGTCACTTGTGGAGTTTTACCTTTCAGGATTCTGGGCCCTCAGTACTCACTGTCACCTAGATCACATGTCTTTTTCAAAGAGTCAAAAGCCCTTCACTTACCAAGCAAACTTTACCTTCTTCCAGAAGCTTGCTGCCTCTAATGGGAGGTGACAGCTGTTGGTTCATGTCACCCCTGTTCAGAGTTTCAAGGCTGAAAAGAAAAAACACTTTCTCCAGCATAAACAATTACTTTTAAGCCTGTGGAGTTCAGTTGTTTGAATTGCAGTTTGACCTATCTTTTATAATAAACAAAGTGAATTTTTTTTCTCTCTGAAATTTTGCTAGGTAAACAAAATTTAAAATAATATCGTGAGTGCAGGACTTTGCCATAATTTTCCTATGGAATCATCATGCTTTCCCATAGGAAGTTAATCATGATTTTAAGTGCAACCTAATTAATAAAAGCTAAAATCTAATACTTTATGCCAGACACTGTTTTAAGTACTTCATATGAAGCATTATGTCTAAAACTCCAGCAACCCTTTAATTCACATTTAACTTTTAGCTCCCATTTTACACATGAGGAAAGCTGCTTCATGGAGCAATAAGTGGCCAGCCCAAGGTCAAAGAGTAAGTGCTAAAGCCGGAATTAAAATCTAAGTTTTCTCCTCACCCAGCCTGAGCTCTTAACCATGATGCAATAATTCTGGCCCCATGGAAGTGAGACTACATCTTAGTGACAAGGGCATTATGGTAAAAATTCAACGAGCGCCTCCAAATCAATCCATCCTCCACAGGTGATCAGTGCGACTTCTTAAAAGTCATGACACTGGTATAAAATTTGTAGTGATTTCTCATTGCCTACAAGGTAAAGTCTAAATCCTCAAGATGGCCTAAAAGTCTTCCTTTCCATCATCTACCTCTACATCTACATCTTTTGCCACCTGCCCATGCCCCAGTGATATGCTATTTGATGCTCCGGAACCTTCAAATTCTCTGTCCCTGATCTTTTTCTCCTCTCCCTCACTCCAGCCGATTGGGTAAGCTTCTGAACATCTTGCCAGACCTCTCTCAAACATCTCCTTTATGGAACCCTTCCCTGACATGCATAGCTTCTTTTCTTTGACCCTTGGCTACCAGTACTGTCTCGGTTTCCTAAAGCTGCAGGAATGCAATATACCATAAATGGGTTGGCTTTTTCAATAGGGATTTATTAGTTTATAAATTTACCATTCTAAGGCCAGGAAAATGTGCAAATTAAGGCATCAAGAGGAAGATACGTTCTGTGAAGAAAGGCTGCTGGCATCCGGGATTCCTCTGTCACATGGGAAAGCACATGGCGAAGTCTGCTAGTCCTTCTCTCCTGGGCCCTGGTTACAAAATGGCTCTCTCAGTTTCTGTGGGTCCTTCTTGCTTCACCCAGGGTATTTTCTTTCTAAGCTCGGTCTCTCTGTGAGCTCTCTGAAAAGATTCAAGTAAAGGTTTAAGACCCACCTTGAACTGGGTGGGTCACAGCTCCATGGAAATAAAAGGTCCCACCCACAACAGGGCTGCACACTCAAGAATGGATTAAAAGAACATGGCATTTTCTGGGGTACATAGTACATAACAGATTCAAACCAGCACAAATATGTAGAACTTTTAATCAAAATAATAATAGGTATCATTTTTGAGGCTCTTATGCTAGGCACAGTGTTGAGAATTTATGTATTTGTTGGGTACAATCTTGAACCACATATGCAGATATGGAAGAAATGTAAGTAACTCTTTTCACAGAACTGACCTTAATGTCTGTTTTGAGAGCTCATTCAGCTGGGAGGCGGACCTTCCCAGGGTCTTTTCTAACTCCTGGAGTTGCAACCAAATTGTGAGGGGCTTAGGCAGAGTCAAGGTCTGTGTGTGTGTGTGTGTGTGTGTGTGTTATCAAGGGCAGGGGCAGGTTTGGTTGTACCTTTGGTTCCTATGTCATTATCTCCCCAAGCCACTGTCTGCAGCCTAGTCAGATCAGTCAGGCATCTGTGCCCTCTTGGCTTTACCAGAAACATTCTGCCTCTCCTGAACCACTCTGGGTTGGGAGGATTGGTGGAAAACCACACAGACATTTCTTTGGCTCCCACTCCAAGGTGGGTTCCCAGCAGCTCTTGGAGGGAGCCAGCACTTTGGACTCTCAGTTGGGGTCAGGGCCCAAATCCTTTCTGCTTGCAAGTCCCTAAGTCTATCTGAAGTTTCTGTCTTGCCCCATCTAGGACTCAGTTTATGGAGTCAGGGTTCAGGTTTGTTCCAGCTTCTAAATCCTCCTCCCTTCCCTTCCAACTTCCTTTCTTTAGTCAAAGAAAGCTTTAACGTCTCTCGAGGAGAAAAACTGGTTCTGACTAATTGAATATTGTTCCAAATCTTAAGTCTTATGCCTGGATTCCTTTGTTATATAAGTTCTGCTGAATCATCCCTTCCCTTCGTCAGTGACTGGCACTGACTGGGAGGAAAGACAAGGGCTACTGGGAAATTCAGGGGGATCGGACAAGGGGGTAGTGTTTAGGAGCAGTTAATATCTCACAATTACTCTTCCCCACCAAATACACACACTCAATGATTATCTCATATAATCTTCACAAAAACCTTCTGCAGAAGGTATAATTATTCTTATTTTACAGAGGAAAACTTTAGTGAGGCTTAGTGAGATCAAGTAACCTGCATACAGCTAGCAGGCATTGGGGTGGGCTCTTGAACCCTGTCTTCACCACCACACTACTATCCTGTCATGCAGAACTGATGTCTGAGTTTCCCACTAACCTCCTTGAAGTCAGGGCTAGGACCTCATCCATCTTGGTATCTCAATGCCTGGCACACAGCGATGTGCTCGGTGAGGTAGTATTTGAATTAAACTAGGTCAAGACAAGAGAAAGGAAGATAAGAAGGAAAAAAAAAATGTTGAGTAGCTTATCTTAAGCTATTATGAAACTTCCTTAATTAAATAGATAGATAGATAAATAGACAGATAGATAGGTCCATAGATAGATAGATTTTGAGGAGAGCCTGGTATTTTCACTCTTTCAACCAAGGCTGATAGTTTACCAACTGGGCAGCAGGTACCCAGCTGGCCCAGAAGATTCTGCAATGACCAATATACACAGTCCCTGCCCTCAAGGGATTCAGTATCTTGTGGAGGAGACAATTATGTAGAGATGATTACAGAATCATGGGGTGAGAGCAGTGATAGATGCATCAGCAAATGAAAATAACAAATATTTATGAGCAAGCTTCTTTGCTGATGACCTTATACCAACAGGTATAAGACAGATTCTGTCCTTGAAACACACACAGTTTTGTAGGGGGAGTCAAGGATCTTATTTTTACAGCAAAATCCAAAACAACAGCCATGTCTCTGTTGGAACAATTGAAATAATAGATGTCACAAAGACACAGATGGTTAATTCCAAAAAGGATTTTTGGCTAGAGAAAACTATAAACTCCTCTCCCCCTATTAGACTGAAAGCCACTTGAGGTCAAGGACTGTTTTGTTTTGTTTTTAATTTTTATTGTGGTAACATAGATACAACATAACATTTCCAATTTTACTGATTTATATTCTGTAAATACAAAATAAGTGGAATTGAAAGTCTAATGGTATTCTCTAAATCATGTCTAGAACTGGATTTTCGGTATATTATACTCTCAGATTGTTCTAGGTATAGAAATCACTTCCTTGTGTCCAGAAAAGAAAAAGTGATAAGCTGGGCAGAATCTCTTTGGTAACGCAACAATAAGTAGGAATCATGTGCACAACTGAGTGTGACCAGAACTGTTGACAGGTGGTATTAACCAATGCAGTACTGGTTGATTTTTATTTATTTTCTAGAGATTGTCATCCAAGATGCTGGTGTTATATAAATCTGATAACCTCTGGAATTTCACACCTTTCTGTTAATTTTTTTTTGCTTGAAAGTCTTGTTATGCCACATTATATAAACATTTCCAATAAAAAAAAATACCACATTTATTGGATTATTCATCTATGCAAAGGGTAAAGGTTTTAGGCTATGATACGCCCAAGTTATAATCAAAGATAGGTTTGCTGAATAGGTTTTTTTCCTTCTTCTTTGTAATTGTCTATCTACATGTGTTTTATTTTTTAAATATTCTTTATTTGATGTTTGATGTAAAAAATGCCACACAACACAATAAAAGTAAAATGATATAGCTAATCATTTCCCCACCCACTTCTCTCAAGTAATTTATGTTAGTCTGGTGTATTTTATTCCTAGTTCAATCAACGTATGTGTTCAAACATATATTCACATATATAGGAATTTATTGATTTGTTTTCTTTTTACATTCTCTCTTCTACCTCCCTCTTGTCTTTTACCCTCCTTCTCTCCCCTTCTCTATTTTTACCTTTCCACCTTTTCCTCTTTCTTTTAATATTAGCCTTGGAGTACCCAGGCTCCCAGGAAATTGAATTCACCCTCAAGATGTGACAGCTCTGTATAAATTTGGAGTATGAGTTTTATTTTTTGGATTGCCCTATTTTCTTACTAAGTTTCATGTGAGACAGTGAGAAGAAAGGGTGAGCATCAATTAAAATATTCAGTTAATCAAAATTAACTTATATGGCTGAAGTATTTCAGAACCCAGGGTACTGTTTTTTATTGTAGTAACATATATATAACATAAAATTCACCATTTTAACTATTTTTAAGTGTACAATTCAATGTCATTATTTACTTTTACAATGTTGTGCTAGCATCACCATCTTTCATTGCTAAAACTTTTTATCACCAAAATAGAAAACATTTAGGCAATAAGTCCCACCAGGGTGCTTTTCTAATTATTAAAATCTTTATAGTATACATTTGATTCAAAAAGTAAATCATACTTATTGTTTAAAAAGAAAAATCCTCAAACCATGTAAAAGTGTTTAAATCAAAGGTAAATTTTAATCTATCCCCTGGCATTCCTATACCTGCAATCTCACTCCACAGGAATATTTTAGTATTTCCTTCCAGATGTTTTTCTGGACACTTTTAAAACCTACATAACAAATATTATATATAATGTTTATGTAGACAGCAAATCAGAAGCTTTTTCACATACCAATATAATGTAGACATTTCTGCATGTCAGTACAGGTAGATCCGCCTCATTCTTTTTAAATGCTGCATGATATGCTTCACAGTTAATTTAACTGTTTTCTACATTGACATTTAGGCTGCTTCCAGTTTCCAGGATGCAACTCTAGTCTTTCAACCAAGACTTCCCAGAAAGAATGCTGTCAGTTCTTATCTCCTTAATGACTTGAGGCTGCTGACCTGGGTGACTGTTGCTTTAACCAATGACCCCTACAACACTGACAATGTCCTTTGTCCCCCACATGGGCAAGAGGACAGAAACTTGTTGACTACCTGCACCTTCTGAGGCTATCCCTTGAAGTCTTATTCAGCTCATTTTTGTTTTTGTTGTTGTTGTTCTATACTAATTTCTTCCCTAATCTTTTTGCTTCTATTTAAACTTCTACAGATTTAATGCAGGGTCCCAAATCTGACCCATTAAGCCATCAGCTGAATGCTCTCTTAGCATACATTGTAGTGGCATAATTAGAGAATGAACTTTCACCTGCCTAGTCCTCCTCTCTGTTTTCTTTGGGTTCAACATCTGCAAGAGTCTTAAGTAAAGACACTAAAGAGATAGTGATCCTGAACTGGATCCAGTAATGCAGGGGAGGGAGGATATTTATTGGGGCATATGAAAAAGAATATAAATTGTAAACTTTATATCAATGTTAAATTGCTTGAACTTGATAACTTTACCTAAGGTAGTTACATAAGTAGGTACTATTTTAAGTAAAGAGACTAAAGAGATAGTGATCCTGGACTGGATCCAATAATGGAGGGGAGGGAGGATATTTATTGGGGCACACGAAAAAGTTAGAATATAAATTGTAAACTTTATATCAATGTTAAATTGCTTGAACTTGATAACTGTATTTAAGGTGGTTACATAAGTAAGTATCTGTTCCAGTTTGCTAATGCTGCCGTTTTGCAAAACACCAGAAATAGATTGGTTTTTATAAAGGGGGTTTATTTGGTTACACAGTTACAGACTTAAGGCCATCAAGTATCCAAGGTAAAGCATCAACAATAGGGTACCTTCACTGAAGGATGGCCGTTGACGTCTGAAAAACCTCTATTAGCTCTGAAGGCACGTGGCTGGTATCTGCTTGCTCCCAGGTTGCATTTCAAAATGGCATTTTCCAAAATGTTGCTCTTGGGGCATTTTGTCCTCTTAGCTGCAGCTCTTTTTCAAAATGCCACTCAGTTGCTCTGAGGTCTCTCTGTTTGTGAGCTCTTTTTTTTTTTTTTTTTTTTTTAATCATCATTTTATTGAGATATCTTCACATACCACGCAGTCATACAAAACAAATTGTACTTTCGATTGTTTACAGTACCATTACATAGTTGTACATTCATCACCTAAATCAATCCCTGACACCTTCATTAGCACACACACAAAAATAACAAGAATAATAATTAGAGTGAAAAAGAGCAATTGAAGTAAAAAAGAACACTGGGTACCTTTGTCTGTTTGTTTCCTTCCCCTACTTTTCTACACATCCATCCATAAACTAGACAAAGTGGAGTGTGGTCCTTATGGCATTCCCAATCCCACTGTCACCCCTCATAAGCTACATTTTTATACAACTGTCTTCGAGATTCATGGGTTCTGGGTTGTAGTTTAATAGTTTCAGGTATCCACCACCAGCTACCCCAATTCTTTAGAACCTAAAAAAGGTTGTCTAAAGTGTGCGTAAGAGTGCCCACCAGAGTGATCTCTCGGCTCGTTTTGGAATCTCTCTGCCACTGAAGCTTATTTCATTTCCTTTCACATCCCCCTTTTGGTCAAGAAGATGTTCTCCATCCCACGATGCCGGGTCTACATTCCTCCCCGGGAGTCATATTCCACGTTGCCAGGGAGATTCACTTCCCTGGGTGTCTGATCCCACGTAGGGGGGAGGGCAGTGATTTCACCTTTCAAGTTGGCTTAGCCAGAGAGAGAGGGCCACATCTGAGCAACAAAGAGGCATTCAGGAGGAGACTCTTAGGCACAAATACAGGGAGGCCTAGCCTCTCCTTTGCAGCAACCGTCTTCCCAAGGGTAAAACTTATGGTAGAGGGCTCAACCCATCAAACCACCAGTCCCCTATGTCTGTGGTCATGTTAGCAACCATGGAGGTGGGGTAGGCGAACACCCCTGCATTCTTCACAGGCTCCTCAAGGGGGCACTACATCTTTTTTTTTTTTTTCCCTGTTTCTCTTTTTTCTTTTTCTTTTTTTTTTTTTTTTTAACTTTCCCTTCTTTTTTAAATCAACTGTATGAAAAAAAAAGTTAAAAAGAAAACAAACATACAATAAAAGAACATTTCAAAGAGACCATAACAAGGGAGTAAGAAAAAGACAACTAACCTAAGATAACTGCTTAACTTCCAACATGTTCCTACTTTACCCCAAGAAAGTTACATAATATAGCAACATTTCAGTGAACTTGTTCCTACTACATCCATCAGAAATTAACAGACCATAGTCATTTCTGGGCATCCCCAGAACGTTAAATAGCTTATCTGTTCTTCTTGGATTATTGTTCCCCCTTCCTTAATTGCTCTCTACTGCTAGTTCCCCTACATTCTACATTATAAACCATTTGTTTTACATTTTTCAAAGTTCACATTAGTGGTAGCATATAATATTTCTCTTTTTGTGCCTGGCTTATTTCGCTCAGCATTATGTCTTCAAGGTTCATCCATGTTGTCATATGTTTCACCAGATCGTTCCTTCTTACTGCCGCGTAGTATTCCATCGTGTGTATATACCACATTTTATTTATCCACTCATCTGTTGAAGGACATTTGGGTTGTTTCCATCTCTTGGCAATTGTGAATAATGCTGCTATGAACATTGGCGTGCAGATATCTGTTCGTGTCACTGCTTTCCGATCTTCCGGGTATATACCGAGAAGTGCAATCGCTGGATCGAATGGTAGCTCTATATCTAGTTTTCTAAGGAACTGCCAGACTGACTTCCAGAGTGGCTGAACCATTATACAGTCCCACCAACAATGAATAAGAGTTCCAATTTCTCCACATCCCCTCCAGCATTTGTAGTTTCCTGTTTGTTTAATGGCAGCCATTCTAACCGGTGTTAGATGGTATCTCATTGTGGTCTTAATTTGCATCTCTCTAATAGCTAGTGAAGCTGAACATTTTTTCATGTGTTTCTTGGCCATTTGTATTTCCTCTTCAGAGAACTGTCTTTTCATATCTTTTGCCCATTTTATAATTGGGCTGTCTGTACTATTGTCATTGAGTTGTAGGATTTCTTTGTATATGCAAGATATCAGTCTTTTGTCAGATACATGGTTTCCAAAAATTTTTTCCCATTGAGTTGGCTGCCTCTTTACCTTTTTGAGAAATTCCTTTGAGGTGCAGAAACTTCTAAGCTTGAGGAGTTCCCATTTATCTATTTTCTCTTTTGTTGCTTGTGCTTTGGGTGTAAAGTCTAGGAAGTGGCCGCCTAATACAAGGTCTTGAAGATGTTTTCCTACATTATCTTCTAGGAGTTTTATGGTACTTTCTTTTATATTGAGATCTTTGGTCCATTTTGAGTTAATTTTTGTGTAGGGGGTGAGGTAGGGGTCCTCTTTCATTCTTTTGGATATGGATATCCAACTCTCCCAGCCCCATTTGTTGAAAAGACCATTATGGCTCAGTTCGGTGACTTTGGGGGCCTTATCAAAGATCAGTCGGCCATAGATCTGAGGGTCTATCTCTGAATTCTCAATTCGATTCCATTGATCTATATGTCTATCTTTGTGCCAGTACCATGCTGTTTTGGCAACTGTGGCTTTATAATAAGCTTCAAAGTCAGGGAGTGTAAGTCCTCCCACTTCGTTTTTCTTTTTTAGAGTGTCTTTAGCAATTCGAGGCATCTTCCCTTTCCAAATAAATTTGATAACTAGCTTTTCCAAGTCTGCAAAGTAGGTTGTTGGAATTTTGATTGGGATTGCATTGAATCTGTAGATAAGTTTGGGTAGAATTGACATCTTAATGACATTTAGCCTTCCTATCCTTGAGCATGGAATATTTTTCCATCTTTTAAGGTCCCCTTCTATTTCTTTTAGTAGAGTTATGTAGTTTTCTTTGTATAGGTCTTTTACATCTTTGGTTAAGTTGATTCCTAGGTACTTGATTTTTTTAGTTGCTATTGAAAATGGTATCTTTTTCTTGAGTGTCTCTTCAGTTTGTTCATTTCTAGCATATAGAAACATTACTGACTTATGTGCATTAATCTTGTATCCCGCTACTTTGCTAAATTTGTTTATTAGCTCTAGTAGCTGTATCGTTGATTTCTCAGGGTTTTCTAGATATAAGATCATATCGTCTGCAAACAGTGACAGTTTTACTTCATCTTTTCCAATTTGGATGCCTTTTATTTCTTTGTCTTGCCGGATTGCCCTGGCTAGCACTTCCAGCACAATGTTGAATAACAGTGGTGACAGCGGGCATCCTTGTCTTGTTCCTGATCTTAGAGGGAAGGCTTTCAGTCTCTTACCATTGAGTACTATGCTGGCTGTGGGTTTTTCATATATGCTCTTTATCATGTTGAGGAAGTTTCCTTCAATTCCTACCTTTTTAAGTGTTTTTATCAAAAACGGATGTTGGATTTTGTCAAATGCTTTTTCAGCATCTATTGAGATGATCAATTGATTTTTCCCTTTCGAGTTTTTAATGTGTTGTAATACATTGATTGTTTTTCTTATGTTGAACCATCCTTGCATGCCTGGAATGAACCCCACTTGGTCATGGTGTATGATTTTTTTAATGTGTCTTTGGATTCGATTTGCAAGTATTTTGTTGAGGATTTTTGCATCTATATTCATTAGGGAGATTGGCCGGTAGTTTTCCTTTTTTGTAGCATCTTTGCCTGGTTTTGGTATTAGATTGATGTTAGCTTCATAAAATGAGTTAGGTAGTGTTCCATTTTTTTCAATGTTTTGAAAGAGTTTGAGTAAGATTGGTGTCAGTTCTTTCTGGAAAGTTTGGTAGAATTCCCCTGTGAAGCCATCTGGCCCTGGGCATTTATTTGTGGGAAGATTTTTGATGACTGATTGGATCTCTTTGCTTGTGATGGGTTGGTTGAGGTCTTCTATTTCTTCTCTGGTCAGTCTAGGTTGTTCATATGTTTCCAGGAAATTGTCCATTTCTTCTACATTATCCAGTTTGTTGCCATACAGTTGTTCATAATATCCTCTTTTTTTTTTTTTTTAATCATCATTTTATTGAGATATCTTCACATACCACGCAGTCATACAAAACAAATTGTACTTTCGATTGTTTACAGTACCATTACATAGTTGTACATTCATCACCTAAATCAATCCCTGACACCTTCATTAGCACACACACAAAAATAACAAGAATAATAATTAGAGTGAAAAAGAGCAATTGAAGTAAAAAAGAACACTGGGTACCTTTATCTGTTTGTTTGCTTCCCCTACTTTTCTACACATCCATCCATAAACTAGACAAAGTGGAGTTTGGTCCTTATGGCATTCCCAATCCCACTGTCACCCCTCATAAGCTACATTTTTATACAACTGTCTTCGAGATTCATGGGTTCTGGGTTGTAGTTTAAAAGTTTCAGGTATCCACCACCAGCTACCCCAATTCTTTAGAACCTAAAAAAGGTTGTCTAAAGTGTGCGTAAGAGTGCCCACCAGAGTGATCTCTCGGCTCGTTTTGGAATCTCTCTGCCACTGAAACTTATTTCATTTCCTTTCACATCCCCCTTTTGGTCAAGAAGATGTTCTCCATCCCACGATGCCGGGTCTACATTCCTCCCCGGGAGTCATATTCCACGTTGACAGGGAGATTCACTTCCCTGGGTGTCTGATCCCACGTAGGGGGGAGGGCAGTGATTTCACCTTTCAAGTTGGCTTAGCCAGAGAGAGAGGGCCACATCTGAGCAACAAAGAGGCATTCAGGAGGAGACTCTTAGGCACAAATACAGGGAGGCCTAGCCTTTCCTTTGCAGCAACCGTCTTCCCAAGGGTAAAACTTATGGTAGAGGGCTCAACCCATCAAACCACCAGTCCCCTATGTCTGTGGTCATGTTAGCAACCATGGAGGTGGGGTAGGCGAATACCCCTGCATTCTCCACAGGCTCCTCAAGGGGGCACTACATCTTTTTTTTTTTTTCCTTGTTTGTCTTTTTTCTTTTTTTTTTTTTTTAACTTTCCCTTCTTTTTTAAATCAACTGTATGAAAAAAAAAGTTAAAAAGAAAACAAACATACAATAAAAGAACATTTCAAAGAGACCATAACAAGGGAGTAAGAAAAAGACAACTAACCTAAGATAACTGCTTAACTTCCAACATGTTCCTACTTTACCCCAAGAAAGTTACATAATATAGCAACATTTCAGTGAACTTGTTCCTACTACATCCATCAGAAATTAACAGACCATAGTCATTTCTGGGCATCCCCAGAACGTTAAATAGCTTATCTGTTCTTCTTGGATTATTGTTCCCCCTTCCTTAATTGCTCTCTACTGCTAGTTCCCCTACATCCTACATTATACACCATTTGTTTTACATTTTTCAAAGTTCACATTAGTGGTGGCATATAATATTTCTCTTTTTGTGCCTGGCTTATTTCGCTTAGCATTATGTCTTCAAGGTTCATCCATGTTGTCATATGTTTCACGAGATCGTTCCTTCTTACTGCCGCGTAGTATTCCATCGTGTGTATATACCACATTTTATTTATCCACTCATCTGTTGAAGGACATTTGGGTTGTTTCCATCTCTTGGCAATTGTGAATAATGCTGCTATGAACATTGGCGTGCAGATATCTGTTCGTGTCACTGCTTTCCGATCTTCCGGGTATATACCGAGAAGTGCAATCGCTGGATCGAATGGTAGCTCTATATCTAGTTTTCTAAGGAACTGCCAGACTGACTTCCAGAGTGGCTGAACCATTATACAGTCCCACCAACAATGAATAAGAGTTCCAATTTCTCCACATCCCCTGCAGCATTTGTAGTTTCCTGTTTGTTTAATGGCAGCCATTCTAATCGGTGTTAGATGGTATCTCATTGTGGTCTTAATTTGCATCTCTCTAATAGCTAGTGAAGCTGAACATTTTTTCATGTGTTTCTTGGCCATTTGTATTTCCTCTTCAGAGAACTGTCTTTTCATATCTTTTGCCCATTTTATAATTGGGCTGTCTGTACTATTGTCATTGAGTTGTAGGATTTCTTTGTATATGCAAGATATCAGTCTTTTGTCAGATACATGGTTTCCAAAAATTTTTTCCCATTGAGTTGGCTGCCTCTTTACCTTTTTGAGAAATTCCTTTGAGGTGCAGAAACTTCTAAGCTTGAGGAGTTCCCATTTATCTATTTTCTCTTTTGTTGCTTGTGCTTTGGGTGTAAAGTCTAGGAAGTGGCCGCCTAATACAAGGTCTTGAAGATGTTTTCCTACATTATCTTCTAGGAGTTTTATGGTACTTTCTTTTATATTGAGATCTTTGGTCCATTTTGAGTTAATTTTTGTGTAGGGGGTGAGGTAGGGGTCCTCTTTCATTCTTTTGGATATGGATATCCAACTCTCCCAGCCCCATTTGTTGAAAAGACCATTATGACTCAGTTTGGTGACTTTGGGGGCCTTATCAAAGATCAGTCGGCCATAGATCTGAGGGTCTATCTCTGAATTCTCAATTCGATTCCATTGATCTATATGTCTATCTTTGTGCCAGTACCATGCTGTTTTGGCAACTGTGGCTTTATAATAAGCTTCAAAGTCAGGGAGTGTAAGTCCTCCCACTTCGTTTTTCTTTTTTAGAGTGTCTTTAGCAATTCGAGGCATCTTCCCTTTCCAAATAAATTTGATAACTAGCTTTTCCAAGTCTGCAAAGTAGGTTGTTGGAATTTTGATTGGGATTGCATTGAATCTGTAGATGAGTTTGGGTAGAATTGACATCTTAATGACATTTAGCCTTCCTATCCTTGAGCATGGAATATTTTTCCATCTTTTAAGGTCCCCTTCTATTTCTTTTAGTAGAGTTATGTAGTTTTCTTTGTATAGGTCTTTTACATCTTTGGTTAAGTTGATTCCTAGGTACTTGATTTTTTTAGTTGCTATTGAAAATGGTATCTTTTTCTTGAGTGTCTCTTCAGTTTGTTCATTTCTAGCATATAGAAACATTACTGACTTATGTGCATTAATCTTGTATCCCGCTACTTTGCTAAATTTGTTTATTAGCTCTAGTAGCTGTATCGTCGATTTCTCAGGGTTTTCTAGATATAAGATCATATCGTCTGCAAACAGTGACAGCTTTACTTCTTCTTTTCCAATTTGGATGCCTTTTATTTCTTTGTCTTGCCGGATTGGCCTGGCTAGCACTTCCAGCACAATGTTGAATAACAGTGGTGACAGCGGGCATCCTTGTCTTGTTCCTGATCTTAGAGGGAAGGCTTTCAGTCTCTTACCATTGAGTACTATGCTGGCTGTGGGTTTTTCATATATGCTCTTTATCATGTTGAGGAAGTTTCCTTCAATTCCTACCTTTTTAAGTGTTTTTATCAAAAACGGATGTTGGATTTTGTCAAATGCTTTTTCAGCATCTATTGAGATGATCAATTGATTTTTCCCTTTCGAGTTTTTAATGTGTTGTAATACATTGATTGTTTTTCTTATGTTGAACCATCCTTGCATGCCTGGAATGAACCCCACTTGGTCATGGTGTATGATTTTTTTAATGTGTCTTTGGATTCGATTTGCAAGTATTTTGTTGAGGATTTTTGCATCTATATTCATTAGGGAGATTGGCCGGTAGTTTTCCTTTTTTGTAGCATCTTTGCCTGGTTTTGGTATTAGATTGATGTTAGCTTCATAAAATGAGTTAGGTAGTGTTCCATTTTTTTCAATGTTTTGAAAGAGTTTGAGTAAGATTGGTGTCAGTTCTTTCTGGAAAGTTTGGTAGAATTCCCCTGTGAAGCCATCTGGCCCTGGGCATTTATTTGTGGGAAGATTTTTGATGACTGATTGGATCTCTTTGCTTGTGATGGGTTGGTTGAGGTCTTCTATTTCTTCTCTGGCCAGTCTAGGTTGTTCATATGTTTCCAGGAAATTGTCCATTTCTTCTACATTATCCAGTTTGTTGCCATACAGTTGTTCATAATATCCTCTTATAATTTTTTTAATTTCTTCAGGATCTGCAGTTATGTCACCTTTTTCATTCATTGTTTTGTTTATATGGGTCTTCTCTCTTTTTGATTTTGTCAGTCTAGCTAGGGGCTTGTCAATCTTGTTGATCTTCTCAAAGAACCAACTTTTGGTGATATTTATCCTTTCTATTGTTTTTTTGTTCTCTATGTCATTTATTTCTGCTTTAATCCTTGTTATTTCTTTTCTTGTACTTGGTTTAGGATTGGTTTGCTGTTCATTTTCTAGCTTCTTCAGTTGATCCATTAGTTCTTTGATTTTGGCTCTTTCTTCCTTTTTAATATATGCGTTTAGTGCTATAAATTTCCCCCTTAGCACTGCTTTTGCTGCATCCCATAGGTTTTGGTATGTTGTGTTCTCATTTTCATTCGTCTCTATATATTTAGCAATTTCTCTTGCTATTTCTTCTTTAACCCACTGATTGTTTAGGAGTGTGTTGTTTAACCTCCAGGTATTTGTGAATTTTCTAAGTCTCTGATGGTTATTGACTTCTAATTGTATTCCATTGTGGTCAGAGAATGTGCTTTGAATAATTTCAATCTTTTTAAATTTATTGAGGCTTGTTTTATGTCCCAGCATATGATCTATTCTGGAGAAAGTTCCGTGAGCACTAGAAAAGTATGTGTATCCTGGTGATTTGGGATGTAATGTCCTGTAGATGTCTGTTAAATCTAATTCATTTAACAGATTGTTTAGGTTTTCAATTTCCTTATTGGTTTTCTGTCTGGTTGATCTATCTATAGGAGAGAGTGATGTGTTGAAGTCTCCCACAATTATTGTGGAAACATCAATTGCTTCCTTTAGTTTCGCCAGTGTTTCTCTCATGTATTTTGTGGCACCTTGATTGGGCGCATAGACATTTACGATTGTTATTTCTTCTTGCTGAATTGCCCCTTTTATTAGTATGTAGTGGCCTGCTTTGTCTCTCAAAACATCCCTGCATTTGAAGTCTATTTTATCTGAGATTAATATTGCTACACCTGCTTTCTTTTGGCTGTAGCTTGCATGAAATATTTTTTTCCATCCTTTCACTTTCAGTTTCTTTGTGTCCCTGTGTCTAAGATGAGTCTCTTGTATGCAACATATTGATGGTTCATTTTTTTTTGATCCATTCTGCGAATCTATATCTTTTAATTGGGGAGTTTAATCCATTTACATTCAACGTTAAAACCGTGAAGGCATTTCTTGAGTCGGCCATCTTATCCTTTGGTTTATGTTTGCCATATTTTTCCCTCTCTCTATTAATATCCTTTATTGTACCCATACCGAATCTCTTTAGTACTGAACCTTTCTCCAAGTCTCTCTGTCCTGTCTTTGTTTCTCTGTCTGTAGGGCTCCCTTTAGTATCTCCAGTAGGGCAGGTCTCTTGTTAGCAAATTCTCTCAGCATTTGTTTGTCTGTGAACAATTTAAGCTCTCCCTCAAATTTGAAGGAGAGCTTTGCTGGATAAAGTATTCTTGGGTGGAAATTCCTCTCACTCAGAATTTTAAATATATCGTGCCACTGCCTTCTCGCCTCCATGGTGGCTGCTGAGTAGTCACTACTTAGTCTTATGCTGTTTCCTTTGTATGTGGTGAATTGCTTTTCTCTTGCTGCTTTCAGAACTTGCTCCTTCTCTTCTGTGTTTGACAGTGTGATCAGTATATGTCTCGGAGTGGGTTTTTTTGGATTTATTCTATTTGGAGTTCGCTGAGCATTTATGATTTGTGTATTTATGTTGTTTAGAAGATTTGGGAAGTTTTCCCCAACAATTTCTTTGAACACTCTTCCTAGACCTTTACCCTTTTCTTCCCCTTCTGGGACACCAATGAGTCTTATATGTGGACGTTTCATATTATCTATCATATCCCTGAGGTCCATTTCGAGTTTTTCAATTTTTTTCCCCATTCTTTCTTTTATGCTTTCATTTTCCATTCTGTCATCTTCGAGGTCACTGATTCGTTGTTCAACTTCCTCTAGTCTTGTACTATGAGTGTCCAGAATCTTTTTAATTTGGTCAACAGTTTCTTTAATTTCCATAAGATCATCCATTTTTTTATTTAGTCTTGCAATGTCTTTTTCATATGCTTTATAATTTTCTGTTGTTTTTGGCCTCGTGGCATTTGCTGAACTTGATAGGGTTCTTTTAGGGTTTGTAGACCTATTGAAGTCCTTACCTCTAATTTATCAGATCTACAGCTTCGTGGAGTACACTTTCTCTAACTAACCAGCAGGTGGCGTCCACGAGCCACCTGTTCTCCACAAGCCAGTTCTCCCCTGCTTAGCCTTTTTGGTGAGTGGGGGAGTGAGTCTTGTGGGGCCCAATTGGTGTACCAAGCTTGCGTGTGTAGTTGGTGTTGCCTGCCCTGTATGTGGGGCATGTTTCTGGGCAGTCGGGGAGGGGGGGGTGGCCCTAACAATCAAATCTCCCTGATGATCCTAGAGTTTTAAAGCTGCTGCAATAGTCTAATCCTTCAGTTCAGTCCTGCCACAGTTTTTTCTCTGCCACTGACCCACAAGTCTTTGGTATTGGCGTATGGCTCCTGAGACTTGCAAGTGGGCCCCTCTTCCAGGCTGTGCACCCCGGGTCCTCTGTTGAGGGATGACTGTGCTATGTCACAGGTGAGTGCCGTCCCCCCAGGGCAGTTCTGGGCTGCTGGGCTGTGTAGGGAGGCTCCCAGTCTGCTGAAATGATGGCTGAATGGGGCTTTGTTAATTCACACTGCTCCACCTTCCCAGCTCTGGGACATTCAGCTGAGGTTGCAGGGAAGGCTAATGTCCACGCCCAGTTTTGTGGTGTGTGCCTGTTATTTGAAGCATTTCCGTCACACTGGGTTGTCTGGGGCAGTTCTGGGCTATGGGGCTGGCGATGGGCAGGAGTGTTTCCTGTCCACCAGGATGGTGGCTGTGAGCGGACACCCCCCTTTTCTTGGGAAGTTGTGTTGTTTAGTGAATTTTCTCAGCCACTGGATTATTGCCTTTTGTCTCAGAGCTCTCTTAGTTGTGCTCTTGACTTGACGTGCCCAAATTGCAATTCTTTGAAGCTTTCTGTATTGGGCTTCTTAGAGTAATTGTTTTAGAAAAAGAAAAAAGGATTAAAAAAAAAAACAAACAAAAAAAAAACAAAAAACAAACAAACAAACAAACAAACAAAAAAAAAAACGGCCCTCCTCAGAGATCTAATGGGTTATTGAAATGCTAATAGACAAAGCAACCAGGGCCATTAAGGAAAGGTCCACAGGGCAGAGAGATCAGCTTTGCTTCGGGATTTGCATATGCACCTCAAGGCCTGAGCTCCGCCCTTCCCCTTTCTGTGTTCACCAGAACTCCAAAAATCCTCTGCTTTTATTTTATTTTGGAGTTTTTCGTGTTGTTTTTTCTATGCCCGTCTCCTCTCTGCTGGGCTGGCTGCTCTCAGATTCTCTGGTGTCTGGTCTCAGTCTATCTATGGTTGGAGTTTGAATCAGTAGAATGAGTTTCCGATAAGAGCAGCCACTGCAGTTCTCCCTTCTCCTTCCCGGAGCTGACAGCCCCTCCTCCCCCGGGACTGAGCCTGGCAGGGAGGGGCATGGGTCCCCTGGCCGCAAAAACTTACAGATTTCGCTGATCTCAGCAGTTCCACGTTTTCATGAGTGTTGTATGAAGTATGCCCAAAGACAGATTGCTCTGTGGTGTCCAGTCCACGCAGTTCCTGGCTTTTTACCTACTTTCCTGGAGGAGTAACTAAAACTTACAGCTCACCAGTCTGCCATCTTGCCCCGCCTCGCCGTGAGCTCTTTTTATTGGACTCCAGTGAACTAATCAAGACCCACCCTGGATGGGTGGGGGCACATTTCCATGGAAACATTCAATCAAGAGGTCATACCCTAATCAAAGGTGTCACTCACAGTTGGGTGGGTCACATCTCTATGGAAACAGTCAGAAGGTTCCAACTTAATCAACACTAATATGTCTGTCCCTACAAGATGGCATCAAAGAACATGGCATTTTGGGGGACATAACACATCCAAACCAGCACAGTATCTTTATTCTTAGGAAATATACATGGAAATATTAAGAGTTCAAGGAGCAAGATGTATACCACCTCCTCTTAAATTTTAGAAAAAGATAGGTAGATAGATTCATGGATGGAAGGAAGGAAGGGCAAATGTGCAAAATGTTAAAAGTTGGTGGACCTGGGCATCTGGATAAGGGGGTATGTTGGAGTTCTCTGTGTAGGTTTTGTATTATTATTATTTTTTTGCAACCCTCTTGTAAGTTTGAAATTATTTAAAAATAAAAAGTTTAAGAAGAGTCTAGGTAGCTTTCTGAGTAACAGGTTGCATAAAGTCCTTTACTTGGGACACTAGTCTTGGGGAAACAAAGAACAACAGAAAACACTGAAGTGGAAAAGATTAACTGACAAGCTGACAAACACTATAGGTTTCCCTCTTCGTGTTATAATCACCACTTCATGGAAATAAATTATTTGTAACATTTGGCATAGTCTTAAATGCATTTCCTTACCTCAGATTTCCATTTTAACATCTATTCACAAAGATGGTTGTTCACTTGTTTTTCACATTTTGTTTCAAAAAATCAAAACATGTATTAAAGTGGCATAAAGAAATAAAGATTTCACACTGCCCTCCCCCGTACGTGGGATCAGACACCCAGGGGAGTGAATCTCCCTGGCAACATGGAATATGACTCCCGGGGAGGAATGTAGACCCGGCATCGTGGGACGGAGAACATGTTCTTGACCAAAAGGGGGATGTGAAAGGAAATGAAATAAGCTTCAGTGGCAGAGAGATTCCAAAACGAGCCGAGAGGTCACTCTGGTGGGCACTCTTACGCACACTTTAGACAACCCTTTTTAGGTTCTAAAGAATTGGGGTAGCTGGTGGTGGATACCTGAAACTATCAAACTACAACCCAGAACCCATGAATCTCGAAGACAGTTGTATAAAAATGTAGCTTATGAGGGGTGACAAGGGGATTGGGAAAGCCATAAGGACCACACTCCACTTTGTCTAGTTTATGGATGGATGAGTAGAAAAATAGGGGAAGGAAACAAACAGACAAAGGTACCCAGTGTTCTTTTTTACTTCAATTGCTCTTTTTCACTCTAATTATTATTCTTGTTATTCTTGTGTGTGTGCTAATGAAGGTGTCAGGGATTGATTTGGGTGTTGAATGTACAACTATATAATGGTACTGTGAACAATCGAAAGTACGATTTGTTTTGTATGACTGCGTGGTATATGAATATATCTCAATAAAATGAAGATTTAAAAAAAACAAAACAAAACAAAAAAAAAAAAACTTCATGGAGGGACTCCAGCCAACTTTCTTGATGTTGGTGATGGTGCCACAGTTGAGCAAGTGACTGAGGCATTTAAGTTTATCACTTCAGATAAAAAGGTAAAGGCTATTCTGGTCAACATTTTTGAAGGAATCATGCAATGTGATGTCATTGCACAGGGCATAGTCATGGCAGTAAAGGACCTGGAAATTAAAATACCTATTGTGGTGCAGTTCCAAGGTACACAAGTTGATGATGCTAAGTCCCTGATAATGGACACTGGACTTAAAATTCTTGTTTGTTGAGACTTGGATGAAGCTGCTAAAAATGGTTGTAAAACTCTGAAATAGTGACCTTAGCCAAGCAAGCCCAGGTGGATGTGAAATTTCAATTGCCAATCTGATCTGAGAACCCAGTGGATGTCTGAAAGTGTTAAATGTGTTAAAATTGTTTAAAATACTGTGTTCTCTATTATTGTTCCTTTTCTTTTTAGTGTGTGGGGATAGCCATCTAGGCACACAGACTTTTAAAAGCATTGGTCTGCATTTAATTCTACTGTTTAGAATGGGCTATTTGTATAAAGAATTTATAATGCAGTTATCTAGTTTCTTTTATTGAAGCTCTTTTTTGCTTTTCCTACAGAATGTCACTCACAATATGCTTGTTTCTTCTTGTTGGGTACAGAGTTCTTCATTGATAAAACTTCTAGGAATAAAATAAGTATGAAGATAAAGCTTTATTCTTTAGTCTTAGAAATATATCTAACTAGCCTTGTTAGCAGAGCAATGTATTAAAACAATGTTTTATATAAGAAATATTTATCTTCAGCACCAAAAACATTCTAAATATATCAATCATTATTTATAAACAGAGCTTTCAAATACTCCCCAGAATAGTCTTTTAAGTATTTCGATGAAGTAAGTTGTTAATTATTTGAACATCATTTTAATCACTACAAAACACTAATAACTGCAAGTCTTCATGATTCTGTGGTGTTATTGAAAAGCACCTATAGATGTGTATCAAATAAAGGCAAATTATATTTTCTAAGGACTTGACAGATAAAATAAAGAATGTCAATTTAAGTTAAAAACAACAACAACAATAAAGACCAGAAGAAAATTAAAAAAAAAAAAAATAAAGTGAATATTATGTTGGTAACTATATAATCACACTAAATCAAAGCAACCATTTGAGGAGGAAATACACCATATGTTCTTAATATTTTCTCTCTGAAGCAAACAAGCCATGTTTCAAGTGTATTCCTTCTTGGTTGTTTGCTATTTAGATTGGTCATTAAACAGTTCCTAGAACTTATTTTCAATATTCAATATATATGACATTGTTTTTCTAAGGTGTCAACATTCCAAAGAAGAGTCTAGATGAACAAGAAAATTTATTGTATGATTGTGGCAAGAAGAAGAGTTATTTCATTTTTTTAAGCAAAGACTCAGGTTTCACATGGTTATATTTTTCACACCAAAATTTTATTTGAAATAATAGAAAGAATGCCAAAATGAATTGATAAGAAGGAATGGTAGACTTTTTCTAAGTAAAATTTATTGTAGTATTTTGAAGAATAAAACATATTATAAAACTATACTCCTATAATTATAAAAGAAGCTAAATTAATGAAAAAGTCAATTCAGAGCCCATATTGTGTTTATGATTTCCATATGGGAGTTTCTTTAAGTATATAATTAATGTATTAGACTAATTTTAATTAAATAATTAAAAAAATAATTGTTTACCAAGTGCTGGCTAGGATGTGGAGCAGCTGAAAGTCTCATATTCTGCAGGAGTGTGAAATGGTAAACCACTATGGGAAACTTACCTTTGACCTAATAGAAGTCGATACCTGTATATAAATAATGTTCATGGAAACTAAATCACAATCATCAAAAACTGGACACAGTCCAGATGTACTGACATCTCAGCAATCTATGAACATGGGGTGTTTTTCCTTTTTTTTAGGTCTTTATTTTCTTTCAGCAATTTTTTGTAGTTTCCAGTGTACAAGTTTTTCACCTTCCTAGTTAAAATTATATATAGATAATTTATTCTTTTGGGTGCTGTTGTAGGAAAAAAAAAAAGGAATTGCTGATTCTAGATTTTATAGATATGTGGAAATTATCTTAAATGTCTTGAGCTTTTTACTTGAAAAAAATATTTGCTCACAGGTTTCTCCTTACTTGATAAGACCTGATAATTATAGTGGATGAACTATGTATTCTGAATTATACTAGATTCTCAGTTAGCATATTCCTATTTGATGTGATTTCAAATGTCTGTGTAAGCTGTATTTATCTCAAATTGAAATTCAGCTTTGTAGGTTGAAATATTTAAGAATATTAGGAGAAAAGCAACTAGGGACATGAATGCACCAATGCCTGTCGCAGCTGCTGTGGCTACCTGTCCAGTCACCACTCCGGTTTTTGACTTTTGACTCCTCCCCCATCGCTTCCTCCTCAGACCTTCCACACCTCCCTTGGCAGGTGCCTCTGTAGGTGAGCATGTAGCGCCCCCACTTGGTCAGAGACTTACTCCAGTCTCTCATGTCTTTTCCTCCCACCCCCCACCCCAGCATCAAAGGAAACATTTGGGAGGGCAAAAATGTGCTTCTTTAAAAGTGTGAGGTTTATGGCATGTAAATTGTATCTCATAAAAACATTAAAAAAAAAAAAGAATGTGCTTCTTTAAAAGTGTGAATTTTATAATATGTAAATTATATCTCAGTAGACATTTTAAAAAAAAGATGTGCGAAAATGTGCAAAAATGTGCTTCTTTAAGAGTGTGAACTTTATGATATGTAAATTATATCTCAATAAAGACATTTGAAAGAAAGAAAGAAAGAAAGCCAAACAGGAGGGCCCAGACTGGCCACACAAGCCCTTGTCTCTCAGAGCATGCTGTATACTTTTTCCTATTTTGTTACCTCCTTACAAAAGATTTCAACTTTTTAAAAAGCTTTATTTTTTGATCAATATATTTTCATTTTTAAAAATTAAACACTTTAGATTCTAATGCTATGGATCATGGCTGAGAGCAACCTTATACAGGAAGTAAAGGTGACTTTACTGAGAACATCTTTTATAAGTGGCTTGGAATTGATACATATACACACTTGGTATTTTGAACTATTTCAGATTCACTTGTTAGTTACATTTCGTGGAAAACAGGATCATTTTGCAAAAGAACTGAGGCACCAGGTGAGGGAACCTCCCCCAGCTCATGCAGAGAAACATTAGTATAATTTTGTATTGCTGCTGAGATTTCTTCATTGCGTGCCTCATCTTTGATCCCATGAGACAGGTTATTTTTCTTTCCTCTACAAATATCTGACAATGCCTCTAAATTGCAGATACACGGAAAAGTATTTTCTCCGTATTCTATGGTACAACGGAAGCCCAGGGACTACCCGTCAGAGTGATTGATTTCACTGGTATGATACAGGCTGTGTGGGCGGAAGATTTGAACCTAAAATGTGTTTTCAATCACCAATTTGAAGAGATGTTTCACATAGGAATAGAGGGATCTGTTCCACCCCTATGAGATTTCACCTGACCCTGAGCACTTAGAAAACAAGATAAAGCAGCAGCAGGGAAGGAGGCCTTATCTGTTCTGCCTAGTTCCTGGCTGAGGTTTCCAGCTAGTACTTATTTCCTCAACATGGTGGCAATAGGGGCTAAGTACTTCTTTAAAGCCTGAGTCCTGGACATCACTTCTCTCCCCCACAAAGTAGATTCCCTAGATTCCCACAGGACAGATCACTCGCTAATGTTGTCTCCCTGCTTCCAACACCTAGCAACAATGTTTGCGGGTACCCCCTTGATTTTGTGACAGGCTTGTACATGCTTGTCACGCCATTTTAAAAACAAAATACAACTTTGAGGTGGATAATATCTTATTGGGGGGAAAAAAAAGCTTTTCTGTGATTTCAGTAAACAGGCTGACTCGGTGGTTGCTTGGCTGTTAATTCTGCATTCAACAGGATATAAGAAAAATCACAGCAAAGTAATGGCAAGTGGTGTCAACTGCACGGTAACCGAGGCCTCTAGTGCTTACCTGATTGGGTTTTCTCTACTTTGTGCCCATAAGTATATTCTTTGCCTTAAATATAGAATCAGAAGATTAAACAACAGTGATTCAGCTTGAGAGAGAAGAAGCCAACTTCAAACCTTACTGTTATTTTAATCTCTGGAGAGGACATGTGAAAGCAATTTAAAATGGTATCCTCTGAGGAAATAAATCTTACCTCCATTGAAAGGAGCTGGTAGAGCCCTTTGAAGAAAGATGAAATTGAAAATAGCACCAAACTTTTCTTAAGAATGTAAACTGGCATGTATATCATAAATGCAAATCATGTGCAAGTGTATATATTGTCTAAGACCCAAATGTTTGCAAAGCTGAATCAAAAATCTCTGGAATCATAACCACTGAAATAATCACCTGCCCCTCCTCTGATAAGAATTGATTCCCACGGAAACAAAAAGGGGGTGAGGAGGGAGGCTTCAGCAGCATTAGCTGATCAACAACAACCTGAATCTCTCTGGTTGATTTATACTGAAAAGAGGACATGCTGAGAAAAAAGATGGTTATTTTCCTTGTAATGTGAGCTTTTTTTTTTTTTTTTTTTTTTTTTTTTAAGCTGTGAACTTTTTACCTTGCTTCATTCATGCTTCATTTGGTCAATTCCTAAGTGTATAGCCCCCGAAAAGTGAGCGCGGGCTTCTTAAAATTGATATTTTGCTTTATGGGTTTCCATTTCATTTCGAAATGGAAAGAAAAAAAAGTTAAAACACCTTTCTGACTGTGAACTGACAGAGGAGAGACTGGGAATAGAAGTACCCACCACCACCACCCCCAACTTTTTTTTTTTTTTTAAGTTTTAACCGCGAATGCAAGAGGATATTGTGGACCGAAGAGTGCGACCCGACTCTTCATCCCAGAATCCGTTTTTAAACCTCAGGGAGCCTTCTTTGTCATTGAGATGCAAATCCCGTCCTGAGCGCCTGGGCCAATCCGGGAGGCTTCCTATGGGATTACCTGGTGGCGAGCGCAGAGCAAGCGCGGTCTCTGCGGCGCGGCAGGCGGGAGTGCGCGGGCGGTGATGCGCGGCCCCCGCGGCCCGGGAGGCGTGGTTGTCCGGCGACCCGCACCGTCACGCCCCGATTTAGATCCCGGGTGCCGGGGTACTTGGGCGGGCCCGGCCGCAGCCGCTGTAGCCCGGGGCGCGGCGGTGCAGGGCGCGGCAGAGTAGCCCATTGTTGAGTGCGGCTTGGCCCCCGCCTGGGGCTATGCCCGGCGCCGCCTCCTCGCCGCGGCGGCGAGGTTTGAACTTGGCGTCTGCGCAGGCCTGGAGCCCGGTAAGGCCTGGGGGTGACGGCGGCCGGCCGAGCTGCAATGGTGAGTGAGGGGCTCGGGTCTGATTCCCCCTTCCCATCGCTAAGCGCGGCCAGGGGCGCGAGGCTTGCTTGGAGGGAGAACGGGTGCATCGCGGTCCATGTTCTAAAGGTTTGTCTAATACGGTCTCTGCTGCTACGGCTTTAAAACCCGGTCTCTGAGGATGGTTTCCCAGAACTAGGTTTTCACAGCCGGCAGCCAACCTGATGTGGAGAAGGTGGCGTGCTCCGAGGGTCTGCTGACACTCCTAGGCCTTACTAAGGAGGCAGAAGCTGCCACTCCAACAGGAAAATAATTGTTGATTATTGACAGCATGAAGACTTTTGAGAAGAAATGATCTGTGAAATATTTTAATTTTGATAAGTTGCTTTCCACGAGGGCACCCACTGAGTTTAGAGTTACTTGCCTTTCTTAATTTTACTGGATTTGTTTCTTTAGGAAAGGCCCCAGACGGGTTTGTGAGGGCCACGCCTGTCCCCCACACTTGCTACAGATCTTAAGGCACATTTTTTAAAGCGTGTTCCAGTGTCATGTAGCAAAAATTAAATCAGGCCAATGAAATTATACCAGACACATGCTTTACTGTGAGTTGCAAGAGGGATAAAACTGCCTTGGGGAGGGGGGTTGTTTAGAAAATTCCACATCGAGTATCCTTTGGATGGGATACACCTCCAAACCATGTTTTTTGGCATTACTTATTTTTTTTAAACCGTGTGGACACGGAAGCTTTTGGACCGGGTGTGACAGCTGCTTATATGCCTGTAATCGTCATGGGGAAATTGCTGTAAGATGTCAGGATGCAATGGGAAATCTTAGCATACAGACTTCTAAAAGACAGTTCTATTCGTTTTCTAATTAGTTGACATTTACAGCCTAAATTATCATTTCCAATTCAAAGCTTCTTGGTCAGATATATGGCTAAATCTTCTCCCAAATAATTTCACCAGAAGTTGGTTTAGGCTTTCATTAATTTTGATGGCTGCATTTGTTTTTTAAGATAATATATTTTTTCTAAGTATAAAAATATTACATGGTCATTGTAGAAAGGTAGACTGTACAGAACAGAAAGAAGTAAAGTGTTATGTTCTGTTTATGAAGGCTAGTTCGTAGAAACCTAGTCATTTGGAAACTTTGCAGCTATGGACATTTTTTTTTTTTTTTTATCATTGCTAACAAACCTGGAATTAAAACTAGGAATTGACAAGAAAATAAATATGTACTTAAAAACATGTCATAACCAATAATTTTTTTAACAATTGTTCACATTGTTCATGAGTTGAAGCAAGAATTTATTATGGCAATTCCTCTTGGATCAACTTTCCACATTTGCTTCTGGCAAATGGTTTCTGTTTGCATAGTCTGTTTTGTAAATACATCTCTCTCCCCTTAAGGCAAAGTGCTCAAACACTTACCCCATTCCAGGGCTTGCAGCTAGGCTCATAGAGTTATTATTTTTATTGGTTTTACATCAGAACTTCCTCACCAAATGCTTGATAAAACCCTGGAGAAGGTTACCAAGGGATGTTGTAGAGAATTTACTTCCCTGGAGATTTTAAGAATAGGATAAACATCCATCTGAATAGGATGGTTTCGGTACAGTACTGTCTGGATAAAGGAAAGCTAGTTCACCTCTCAGAACCTCAAAATTGAGGGATTCTAAACAAATTCCTGTCCTCAAACTGGGTCCAAAGGAAATAAAGATTGCAAAAAGCACCTGAGCCCAGTATGGACATTTGCTCACCAAATTGAGATGAAGGCCTGTTTTAATTTGTGTAAAATGAAGAAAGATTTTAAACTTTCCTTGGGAATTGCCAATCCTCTTCTATTAAGGGCAGAAAGTCAACAATGATTTAATTGCTTTCTAGGAAGTTACAGGTTGAATACAGTGTAAATTATATGATTTAAAGTAGATAAATGGAATCATGAGAATAAAAAATTCTGTTTCAGGGGCTGAGAGAGGGTATGTGTAATATACTTCTGAGATAAGGATGGTGAGCTTAAGTGCTTTCTCCACTTTTGACTCAATACTCTTCTCAGTGTCCTATCTTGCATGTTAAATCTGGTTACATTTTTACATCACCCGTTTACTTTCTCCTCTAAATTCATTCTCGACTTTCCATTTTCATGTAGAAACCATACAGCGTTCTTACCAAAACCAAGTGATCCTGTAACTTCCACTGGAGTAAATTCCCCTGGATTCCAGCAGTGCTGCAGTTTTGCTGGTTACCTTCAGAATGTCAGGATTTCATGGGTTGGTGCTTCCTCTGCCCTCCTGTTGGGCAAGATCTCCTGTAATTCTAACCACTGTGTGAGCTCAATTGAAGTGATGCTTTCCTCTCATTCCATGGTGTCACTTGGAGGAGCTACCACCCCTTTTTCTCCCTGCAGGGTCACTGAGAGGAGTTCGCTTTCTAGGAAAGATCATGTCAAAAAGAAAATTGGGAAGTCGGAGCTCCTAGCTGGGTGGGTTTCCATCTTACCTGAATGAACAGTACCTCCACAGATCTAGACCCTTTAGCTTGTCCTAGTTCTCCATGCACGCACAAAACTGGTTTTCTTATAACTATAGTAATGAAGAGGAACAGGAATACAAACAATGGTCATTCATTTATTCACAAATGTTTACTAAGTGAGGGCATCCCAGGAAGTGGAGATGGTTTCTCTACCCTCAGGAAGTTATCATATAAAAGGAAAAATAAAACATCTTGATAAGCTAATGCCATTCTGTGGGAGTGGATGATTTGTTGTAAAGTTAAGTGTACACCAACTCTGTGTCCCCACATTGCCACACTTAGGTATTTACCCAAAATAAATGAAAACAAATGTTCACAAAAAAAGACTTGTACAAGAATGCTTATAGCATCAACCAACAGGAAAATGAATAAACAAACTGTGGTACATCTACGCAATGGAAAACTAGTGAGCAATCAAATGGAATGAATGATAAATATAATAACCTGATAAACACTGCAAGTCTGGATGAATCTCAAAAGCATTATGTTAACTGAAAGAAACCAGACACACAAAAATATATTAGCAATTCTATTTATGAAGTACCAGAAAAAGCCAAACTAATCTATGACAGAAGTCAGGGTGGTTGTCTCCGGGGTTGGAGGAATTGACTGGAAAGAGGTACAATGGGATTTTCTGGGGCCATGGAAATGTTCTATGTCTTATTTTGGATGATATATACATAGGTATACACAGTTGTCAGTTGTGTATTGTGTATCCATCACACTGAAAGCTTAAGACCTGTTCATTTTAGTCACACCGGCTTAAAATGATAATAATGTGTAGGTGCCCAGGGGAAAACGTAGTTACATAAATGTATGATATATGGATACTGTTATTTATTAGATATGAGACTTTTCTCTTATCCCCCCCCCCCCCAATTCCTGGTACAAGATGCTCTGGATTAATTGCCACAATATATATTTTGTTGTATGTAAAGAAGTAAATAGATTAATTTGTGAATTAATACATATTTTATTGTATGTAAAGCAACTCCTTAATTAGAAGAACTTACATTCTAGAGTTGGATCAGAGTATACATCCCATCTCTGCTTTAGATGTGTATTACCATGGGCAAGTTATTAAATGCCTCTAAACCTCAAAATATTGGACAGTAATAAATAAATCACCTTCATAGGGCTGTTGTGAGGGTAAATTAGATCATTTAAAGTATTTAGCTTAGCAAGAATTCAATAAATGTCAGCTATTATTCCATGCAGTGTGGATAAAACACTTTTATATCATTTTTGGTGTTGATAAAAGTATTTATATTCACTTTTTGTGAAGACCGTTCTCATTTTATTTGAGGTTATCAAAGATCTTGTAACATTTTTAACTGGTTGTCCTTAGCATTAACTGTGTCTTCGTTGTAATGATTCTTTGAGGCTGTAGAGGATTTAAATTTAAAGTTCTTGCCCATTTGATCAAAATACTACTGGGGCTTTTCTTTGCCAGAAGAGGTAAACCCCACCCCCAAGAAAGGAAATACCCACTAGGCAAACCCCTCTTTTCTTTGAGGACTGATTTAATGATAGAAGCCGAACCCCCAGAACAGGCTCACAGATCCCTCTGGGAATTCACATGAAAGGTTTCCATATTACATCCTCTTCCGAAGGTGTAGGTGGAACAAAAAAAAACCTCTGATGTCTGCCTCAAGTTAATATGCCTTTTAAAAGGATGAATCTTATAACTTGAATTTTCAGTGTAGTACTTTGGACAGAATGGTAAATACGACCAAGAAAGACATTATTTAGTAGCTCCAATTATTTATTTAAGTTCAACAAAATGTTTGGGAAAGATGTTATATACTTTGTCAACTCCAGAGGTATTTTGTTATGTTGGTTTAACTCATTTAGTAAACATCTTTAAAACATTTACTGAGAATTTATTAGACTCTGGGAATTCAGTGACAAATGGATGTACTCTCAAGGGTTCATAGACTCTCAGACTATGAGTATGAATGTGTAGATATTACTGAAGGAATTTTTTTTCAGAGAAGGGGGGCTCTGGCTTAGGCTAAGTGTTTTTTTTTTTTGCTGTTTTGGTTTTTGTTTTGTTTTTTAAGGTTCTTGTTTAAGGTGGAAGTTTAAAATCCTGACTCTTTTTCCATTGATGCAGTTTTCTTAACGCCCAGTTTCTTGCTAAGGTTTTCTCTTGTTATCCTTACTTAAGAATCACCACAACAGAATGGCCTCAAACAGAGTCAGTGCAGTGTACTGGAAAGGTCCATAACTGTGGAGTAAAACAGACCTCAGTTTGAATCTGAGTTCTGCTGCCCATGAGGTAATTTAGGGCAAGTCCTTAAATCCTTCAAGCCCCAGTTTCCTCATCTATAAAATGGTGTTAATACCTCTCATAAGCTGTTATAAGGATTAAATGACAAAATGCAGTATAAATACCTAGAGTGGCAATAAGCTTCTAATGTTTATCAAGACTAAGAGTCAAGCCCTATCTGAAACTCTTCTTGTGGTTGACTGATTAATCTTCCTCACTCTCCTGTGAGATAGTCACTGTTATTACCTCCTTTTAAAGGTGAGGAAACCAAAGCACAGAAAGATTAAGTAACTTGCATGGAGTAGCTAGGATTGGAAGCCAATACTATCCTGCCTCTCAACTGCTGAGGTGCATAATAGATGTTAAATTGCCCTTCCTTTTTAGATAAAATGATTTTTAAGATTTAATTGTTGCAGAGGGGGGAAAAAGTTAGCAGTAGCTATCAGAAGTAAAGGAACCCCTTGCTTAGTATCCCTGAGGTTCTTGGAGAAAGTGACACCAATTAGTAAATAACCTATAAGTAGCGCTAGTTGCCACCTCCAGGGGCTGCATGCAATGACAGTCACCAAGTGTGCTCTTAAATGATTGATGGGGCCTTCTGCCTAGGAAGGTGCTAATGAACATATGGGGACTCTTTCCCAACCCCTCAAAGGTCCCTCTCTGACCCATTCTTCACCACGTACCCCAACAACTCCAACTAAGAGGTAAATCGATTAATTCGTGAAACAAATGAGAACCAAGGCTGCTTATTGGGATTTGACCTACACTTTGTGAAGGCCATGTAAGGGTTAACATAGAGATGGATATTCCTTGGTCTCCAAAAGGAAGGCAAGGTGAGAACATGCTCCAGAGCACTATTATGGTAATAGGAAATAAACTACCAACCCAAGATATTTTCTGTTCTCTATTTCCCTCAGCATTTTCTGAGCTTCCAGATTCTGAAGAACCCTGAGCCAGAACTTTAAATAAAAATAAATCTCAAGTGGTAGGCAGAAAACCCTACCTATGTAATAAAAATTAAAAAGGTCACACTGGCTTAAAATAATAATAATATGTAGAGCCCAGGGGAAAGTGTAGTTACATAAATATATGGATACTGTTATCTATTAGATATAAGCCTTTTCTCTTATCCCCCACCCCAGTCCTCCCAGTTCCTGTACAAGATGCTCTGGATTATGGCCTCAATATGCAAGCCTCTCCTTTGCAGTGCACCGTTCGCTAGATGGCTAGGATATCAGGGACTGTTTCCTTCAACCACTCAAGTGGTGCCCAGATCTATTTACAGACCCACCAAAGAGAAGTCCTTTTCAGTATGCAGAGGAGGTGGCTAGGGGAGGCATTGGGCTAAAACCAAATGGTGCTAGGAGGAGCCCCTTTGCAAAGTGTTGCTTGAGCCCTTTATTGAAGGAATGGCACTGTGTGCCATTTCTCTCCATCCAGTGAGCCACATTAACAGCAAAATTACTGACATATGAAATACTGTTAGGTCTCGGCTTTCTGAAGGATCGAAGAAAAATCTGGAAGAACTTGCAAGGATCTTAGTTTCCTGGCTGTCCCTGACACCCCCTGGAGGCCTTGTTGAGGCTGCTTTGCTGTGCACAAGCTCCACTTGTCTTTTAGTCTGACTCACACTAGTCGTGCATGGCTACAGTTCGCGTTATTGCAGGAGTGTCACTTGAAGTTCTTTCGCCTCTTTAGCATCACCTCCAACCTCTTTCCCTCCTACATTAAGCTCTTTGTGTTGGTTCCCATGGTTACCTCTTCACCACCAGCAGCTGGAATGAGACAGTGAAAGGACGCTGCCTCCCTACTGAGCCAGGTCTGGCTGGGGTGGAGGCCATTGATCCACAGCTGGATTTGTGAAATGGGGTCACAGTCCAGTGCCTTCTCTTTGTTGGCGGTTCTGTACCTTTCCCAGGCTTGACGTGTTGGGGCTTCTGTGGGAGGGGAGATGTGGGGTGATGTACACTCACAGAGTATTTCCTGCCCTAGGCTTTCCTGACCTGGCTGTTCTAGGACCTGCCAACTCCTGCCCTATGCCGTCTCCTGTGTTAGTGCCCAGCTCTGCCAGTCAGATGAAAATGAACCACTCACCTGCTTTCCCTTGGCTTTTGTTCCAGTACCATCTGTTTGTGAGTCAGTGGACATTAACAAGGCCAGACTCCGGTCTTTAAGGAATTGGGATCAAGGTGGGTTTTCAAGGCTGGGTCTCCATCCAGGATGGAAGACCAGGCAGGAACTGTAAACTGGGGGATAGCATGGGACTCGATCAAGTAAGTCAAGCCCATTCCTGAAACTGAGGTTCAACATGACAGCAAAAACTAAGAGTTCGTTTTGAAGCTACTTCCTGAAATACTGTTTGGAGGCTTCTTAAATTCCTTCTTACATGGAGTTGGATTGGTCCCAGAGTTAAGTTGGGACTTGTAACTAATGGCAGCCCCAGTGGTAAAGGCAAGAGAAGTAATTATGGATTGAAAGCACCAAAATTCATCATTCCTGAGGAAGACTGCAGTGGAAGAATTGTTATACACTTCTGGGATAAGGCAGCTGTGTTTTCTAGTTATCTTTCAGCCCTACAGATATCTCCCTAAACCCTGAGGTAAAGCGAGGGTTGTAGAAGTAGTTAAGGGATTGCTTAGGAGCTCCTTAATGGGTTGGATCCTGGCTTTACCACTTCCTTTATGATCTTGGGCAAATAATTTAAACGATCCGTCCCTCAGTTTCCTTGTCTGTAAATAGGGACAACACTTCCATGTGGTTGTTATGAGGATTAAATTGGTTATGTAAAATCCTTTGCAAACTATATAGCCCAACACAGGTGCCAACTGTAATATTTTTAAATGATGTTTTGAGAAGGCCATGCTAAACTAAAGACAGAGATTTTATCAGTCCCACTTTGTATTATACATGTCAGTGGGTTCAGAATCTCCCTTGGGGAGGATAGGCTAGTACTGGGGTGAGAGGGACTGACAGTATTTAGCAAAAAACAACCACCAAAAAAGAAAAACAAAACACTAGCCTGTATTACACTAACCCTATAGTAACCAGAGGAAAGGCAAACGATGGGAATAAGTAGAAACTTGGCCTATGGAACCATACATCGTAGTTACAAACACCTTGAAAGGTGTACTGTAAACTGCAGACTATTCCTTTTTCCACAAATTGGCTGCATTTTGGTACTTAGCCTTCCATATAAACTGTTCCAAAGAATGTAAAGCAACAGCTGAGGGAAAAGCTTGGGGGAGAGAGAGAGTCCTGCTTTGGGTGATAGCAGAGGTCAGAAACGTTTAGATTTAGATTTGGAGGCATTTAAATAGCATGGAATGTCTATTATCTTACCCTAGAAAGTGTTAACGGATCTTGGACATTGTGGACACAGATGCAGTTGGCACAAGCTTAAAAAAAGAAAGGTGTGTGAGCTTCTTTCTAATTCCAGTAATCCTCTTGGGCAAAGTGAGGATTTGGCCTCCCTCACAAACAAGGGAGTGAGTTTATTTTTCCTAAGATTCCTCAGCTGATGCCAAATTTAGCAAGGTACCTGTTTCTCCCCAAATGAAGGACAACTTCCATTTACCTTTTTAATGGCCACCCCACTTCTCTAGGCAGGGCTAGGATGGGAGCAACTTGTTTGCATGTATATGGGGAGAGAAACTCTGTGCCCCAGTCTGCTTTGGAACCCCAGGGTCCTTCCAGAGCCAGAGTCCCTCCACCTCCTGCCTACAGGAGGAGAGGGGTCTCTCATCCTAGAACCTGAGGTAGGAGGGACTTAGGGGCTCAAATAATGGTCCAAACTCATTGTTTTTAAAACACCATGAAAATATATTCATTAACATGCCATCCCTTGCTTAGTGCTTGAGGCTCCATCTAGCTAAAGGCAGCCTCTAGCATAACTAAATCTGTCTTCCCTTACACCTGAGGACCCATTTCCTTCACATCAGTCCCTGGGTCACTAATGCCTCTTATTTTCTGTTCTTACATGCAAAACAAACCCCACTTTGGAGTTAAATATTTATATACTTCCCAAAATTGCTTTGGACGTTTGCAGTTTCCCCTTTTAAGGAATTAAAGAAGCCGTCATTGTGTATCACACTCCTTGAGCAACTTTTCACATTCATGTCTCTCACACAGACCATTGTGGTTGAATGGTAATAGCTTCCATCGTGCAGTGGTTTCCATATGCCAGGCTCATTGAATCCTCGTATCAGTGCTGCGAGGCAGGTGTATTCTGTCCCCTTTGCACAGGTGAGGTCCAGAGGCTCAGGAATAGTGGCCAGTAACCAGAAAGCTCAGATTGGAACCCGGGTTGGTTGGTCTCTGTGTACATCTCTCCAGTGAACTAGAGGTCAGAAACTGTCATTATTCCACAGGGATGCCAACTTGGAGCCTGTAGGGTAGAAACTGCTTACCACTCGTTGATGCAGGTACTTACCGATTCTGTTTTCTCGTCCAGGATTTGTCACTTATGCCTTTTTTTTCACCTTGCATGGACCATTAAAAAGGTAAAAGATAAAAGGAACCCTAAAGCTAATCTGTACCAAGCTCCTCATTTATAAATGAGAAAACAGAAGCCCAGAATATTTCAAGTGCTATACAGAGAAGCCTAGGTTTCCTGGCTACTGGTCTAGTATTTCCACTGTGTAGTAGTGCATATATATAGATATGTATATACACACACACATATAGATACATATATATATATAGCCATTTTTGGTGTCCAAAACTGCTTTTTCTGAAACCATCCAAACTCCCTTTTTCCTAATGTGGTTTTCTGGAAATAAGGGAGAAATTATTACTGAATCTATTTTTCCTGTATTATTTGCACCATTTTGCTGCTTGTTTCACTCTGTCCTCTCTTGCTTCTCTCATCACAGGTAGGTCCTTTCCCAAAATGCTTTCCTAGAGATCATCAGTGGTACCCACCATGCATTGTCTAGGAGAGGCTTGTCAGAGGAGTTTCAATTGGAAGGCATGTTTCCATTTGTCCCCAGCCTTACCCTTCCATAAGAATCCCATGATGCAGGATGTCAGGAATGTTTCACGTGTTGAGGGTGAGGACATTGTTTGGGTTCTGTTCTGTGCACCCCTATCCACCTGCCCCAGCACACTGATACCACACACTGATTGGTTCAGGCAGAGCATCAACACAGAACATAACTCTGGGGAGACAGTGATTCCCATCCAGACGAGATAGGAGAGGCAAGTATTGCAGGGCCCCTGCCAGAAAGCTGACCTAATATCCAGTCGGTGTGTATTTTTGTTAAACGAATATTTATCAGCATCATCTCTAGGAAGAGTACCATACCAGGTCCAAGGAAGGAAGGAAAGAGAAACCCAAATGAAATTAAGACTATAGCATAAGGGTTAAGAGCAAAGGCTTTGTCAACTGCCAGATCTGGGTTTATTCCTTATTCAATCAGTTAGAGCTTGGGCAACTTCCTTTGCCTCTCTGGGTCAAAGTTTCCTCTTCTGTAAAATAAAAGATAATGATAGCATGGAAGCACCTGCCTTACAGATTGGGTTTGAAGATGACAGTAAGCTGTACAGGTAACAGTTTAGCACTGGGCCTGGCTCAGAGTACTCCATAAAGGTAGTTATGGATTCTGGGACTCCTGCTTTGATGCCTGCCCTCAAAGAGACATATATATATGATTGGTGGGGGGGGGGGCATATATACTGAGAATATAAGAGAGTGAATGAAAAAGAGAGGGAGAAGTGCTGAGTGTGGACCAGTGTCTCATGGTCTCATGCACTTTATCTATTTAGCACTTTATCATCAGTCGTAATTTTATATTTTTATGGTTGATTGCCTGTCAGCCCACTGATCTGTACATTCCACAGAGAGAGGGAGCATTTCTGTTTTTCTCCTTTGGAGCCCCAGTGCCTAATATAATATGTGGTCCATGGTTTGCCCTCATTAAATGTTGAATGAATGAATGAACGAGTTGAGTATTGAAGTGGCCAGGCTCTGGGCCTCAGCATGAAGCAGCAACCTTGATATGTCCTGCATCTAAATCCCATCTTGGCTTGTGTGACTAGTGTTAGTCTGGATGTGGTGGGGGTGGGGTGGGGAACCATCAAAATCTGGCCTCATTATTTCTGCTCATAAGGACAGCTGGGCTTGGGATAGAGGAGCCCCTTCTGAATTCCAAGAACTTTCCACTTTTCTCTGAAGTTTTCCCTTTAAAGAGGTTTTGGTAATAAATATTTCCCCCTTGTGTCAATGGACTTTTAGGCAGCATGATGTAAGGGAGAAAGTATGAGAGAGGTAGAGACCCTGGGTTCAAGTGCCAGTTGTATAGCTTACAAGATGTGACTTTGAGCAAGTTACTGTCCCTCCATGAGGCTGTTAGTACATCTGTTAAATGGGGATAAATAATACCTGCTCTACCTAGCCTTTAGGATTATTATGAGGGTCAAATACAATAATGTCTGGGCAAGTGGTTTACAAACTATAATGTGTGATATTAAGGTAAGAAATCATGGTGGTTTGCTGCAGAGGTTTACAGGGCTCTTCAGGAGCACTAGCCTATTAATATCTCCAGAGGGAGGGGGGGGGGAAGAAAGGCAGAAGCTGAATCTTCTCAGGAAGCATTTGTCTCTTTCTATCTGATATTAGTTGCCCAGAAATCCTGCTTTGTCCTTTGAGTGTTTCCAGCAGTTGCTGAAAAATGTTGAATGCCAATAGGATGAATTGTACACAGAGATTCATTTGGGAGTTTTGGGGGGAAATTAAGAAAATTCAGCAGCAGGAGCAGGAGGTGCAAATGAACATTGGTCGGAGGCATACAAAGCATATCTATGAATGACTGAAGGGTTATGTAGGGCCCTCGTGTAATAAACCAAGCTGCTGGACCAAGGATGGTGAGCAGAAAGAAGAGGTCTTTAAGTGCAAGTATTGACACGCCTGCGATGGAAAGCACCAGACAGGATACAACCCTGTAGGAATGCAGAGTGAGCTTCCTAGACTGTCAGCAATGAAAAAGAAGCAAAGAGGAAAAAAAGAGAGCAAGAGAGTGCTAGGGAGGCTGTTGGCTTAAACACTAGATCACAGGATAGAGAGGTGACAGTAAGGCCAGATCTGTGCATGAAGGACACAGAGTGGAGTAAAAAAGAGGAAAGAAACATGGAAAACCAAGAGTGCAGTTTTTAATATACTTGTTGTATGAAAATGAGCACACACGTGCAGCCAGTATAAATCCCAAAGGATTTCTCCAAAGGGCTCTGAGGACCGACTTGGCCCTGTATAAATGTACTTCTGTTTGCTTCATCACTGCAAGCATCTGGCTACTTCAAAACATAAGGCAGCAAAACCACACTGAGCCATGCCAGCCATTTGTCCAAGGGCTTGGCCCCAGTCCCATGACACTGGTTGGTTCCACCCTGCGATAGCCTGCTGCTAACGAGATGGACCAGAGAAATTGCCTCACATCCTTATCGAGGAAGTGATCAGGAGTTTAAAGTCATAGAACTCCATTTTGGGTGCATGACACAATTCCTTTTCCAATCTCCTTTGCTTTAGTCAACAAATGTGTATTGTGTGCCTCCAAGGAGCATACTCACTGTGCTAGTGCTGGGTGGAGAGTGGTTTCGAAAAACACGAAGAAAAACCAGACGTGGACTCTGACCTCACCGAGCTTACTGTAGGTAGAAGTAGCATACGATATGCAAGTCAACAATCACATGCTGTGATAAGTGAAAGGAAAAGATCAGGTGCAGCAAAGAGAATATTTGCATTAGGGGTCTCTGAGGAAGTGAAGGTCAGACAAAGTTGAGGAGTAACCAGCCAAGTGAAGGATGGGGAGGAAGAATATTCCAGGTGGAGGGAGCAGCAGGTGTGAAAGCAAAGAGCTTGGTGGGTTTGGGGGACTTAAGGAAAGAGAGCATTGAGAGGAGCATGATAAGGGGTGAAGTTCAAGATTGAGTAGGAGGCAGGACACAGGAGGCCTTATAGGCCAAGTTAGGAAATTCGGATTTTATCCAGAGTACAGTGGCAAGCTATAGAAGGGTCTTTTTAAGGAATGACATGATCCTTTTATGTTTTTTAATTCTGTAGGCTGCTGGGTAGATTGGGAGTAGACAGGACTAAAAGTGGGGAGACCAGGGAGGAAGTTATTCCCTAATGGGAGAAACAACAAAAAGGAAGAAACTACTGATTCTAACAAATAAAACCTAGCACTTTTCTAAGTTGTAACAGTCCATGCCAGGCAGACATGACTCCTTCTTACCCCTACCATGCCCCCTTTAAGGACAAAGTAGAAACTCAATAGAAGTCAGGAACTAAAGGGATCTAGAGAGACCATTTTAATAGGCTCAGTTCTTTATATCTTTTGCTCCATCTTCTCCAGCCCTTCCTCTGTTTTCTTTGGAGTTCAAAACAGCCACAAGGAACAGAATGATCTGGTGCTTTTTCTTCTTGTAATGGCTGAAACTCAATTCAGAAGGCAGTTGATGACTATATTAAAATACCACATAGTCAAGCAGTCAGTATATATTCAGGAGTTTTGAATATTTGCAGGGTGGGGAAGATAGAGAAAATATGAATACACTCTTCATAGGATTTAAAAATATATAGGTGGTTGACCTAGCTTTCTTGTTTCTTAACTATTTTGGGAAGAAAGATGATACTGGGGTTGTGGATCACAATTTTTGTTTAGTCCCTGTTAAACTTTCTCAGGTTAGCTTTCATTCGTATTTCATTATTCTTTGGAAATTGTGATATGGAGACTGGAGAACAGCAAGAAACAAAAATATGAAACAGCCCCCAAAAACTGTCCCATTAGTTTTGCTGGGAAGTTAACTTGTAAATTAAAAGGATATAGCAGAGAGGAAAAGTTATGGTTCTGTTGAACATTAAAAATTACAGGTCTGTTGAACATTCAGCAGTACTTCATTCATTCAGCAGATATTTATGGAGCAATTCTTCTGTGCCAGGCTCCCAGATGGGGCTGCTTACCTTTGCAGAGCCTGTCGGAGGAGTGGGACCAGCAAACGGGCAATTGGAAGACAGGGTGAATTGCACTTTGAAATGCACACCCCCATGAGTGGGCCGCTCTGCAGATACAGGGGCCCATCTCACCCCAACTTGAATAGTTAGGAAAGACCACCAGAGAAAGCAATGTCCACACTGAAAGCTGGGTGAGTATGGATAGGAGAGGGCCATTCCTTTAGGGATCTGGACATAGCACAGTAGAGCTGGAAAGCCATAGTCTATTCCAATATTTTTTACTTGAAGCTGTTTCATTGATTTGAAGGATTCTGTAGTGTATCTTTGGGTATCTTTAAGTGAAACAATGTACCTTTGAGTGTCTTTTAAAAAACACAAAAACGCCCATTTAGTAACATGTTTAATTAACGGCTGCATCATCACCATTATCTACCCCGTGATCAAATCAGGGTTAGTAATTCCAAGGCCTACAGAATTTGTGGCATACATTGGAAATTTTTGAAACTGTTAAAACTGCAAGGGAGAACAGTGAGTGCTTGTCAGTGATTTTAGTCCCTTTCGAGTATGATGTCATGTGTTTGAGCCAAGATACACAACCTGTCTGTATCTTAGTTTGCCCAGCTAGGAAATGGGGCTTAAAAAAACCATGAATTCTTTCCTTCATAGTGAAGTTAACTCCTGATGTATGAGAAAGCACATGTATCCTTTTATAGGAAAGACTTGAATGATCTGCCTAGTGGTACTGCCCAGTCCCCAATGAGATCAAAGCACATTGCAGACTTTATTGATTACAGTAACATGAGGTGGGTAGGAAAATGTGCATTCCGGAGGCAGCACGAGTTAAATATCCAGATAAGGTAACTGGCAGGGGGAGACGAGGGCAAAGTGACCATTCCAGGGTGTGGGTCTTTGTGATGATTAGCCTCCCAGCACTCATTCCAGGATTTTTTTCTGCCTAGACTCACTATGGGATTCCTTTTTGTTAGAACATATGAATTTGAAAATGTATTGTCCGGATTATTCTAGAAAGAGTTTAAGGCAGAAAAAGTATTCTCTGGGTGCTGGTGCTTCTTCCAACAGTCCCTCCAGCCTGTTTCCTGGTTCATCTAGTACCTGCCAGACAGTCCACTAGGTCTCCAGGCCTCTGTCTGGCCTCTCAAGACAGCCCTCCAAGGCTGGTAGCAGGTGGGGATTCACAGGGAGGCGGCACCGTGACTTCCCCGGGGGCGGAGGTTGCAGTCAACGTGGGTCTCACGAACCCTCATACCACTGCTGACCTCAGCTTGTCATCTGGAGGAGGCAGGTGGCAAGATGACCCAAAGCTACAGAGGGCAGTGTTGGGTGCTGGTCTTTGTGCTCCTAAGATGGAATCATGCATTGACAATACTTAAAGGGATGAGAAGATCTTCTGTTCCTCATGCTTCCATTTCTTTCCCATATGCCTCCTCTTCCTGCCAGCCCTTCACTGAGACAGCCCCTGCCGCTGGAGATTCCAGCACTCTGTGCCTCCCAGGAAGGGAGAATCAGAGAGGAAAGACAAACAAGCTTAGTTTCCAGAGTTTAAGCCATTGTGCAGAAAGGACAGAACCAACAATTGTGGTTTAGGCAAAAAAATGAGGAAGTTATTAAAATGCCACCAAAGTTTTAAGAAAGTTCAGCCCTGGTCTTTATTTTTTTTTCCTCAGCAGGCAATATTAGGGTCGTGAGAAGATTGTCTTTTAATATTCATCTGGAAAGGAAAAGCCTCTCCCCCGATGTCCGAAAAGGATGGTCTTGGGGTATGCTGTTTACATTCATGTAATCTTTATATTTGTGTATTGATCATGAGATCACTTTAAATCTACTTTCTGCTTACACTGAAGCTAGATGGCCATTGGGAGTTGGTGCCTCTGAGGGTTATGTAAGAAACCCTCATTGGGGACTACCCAATGGATTCTGCAAAAGGCTTTGTCATGTTAATTCTCTGGCTAAGGCTCTTCTTTCCATTCTTCCCGGTATAAATTATTCTTTTTAGTTGCAGCCATTTTGGTTAACATCTTAGCTGAAAGGAGCTTTAAAATGAAGGAAATATAGCAAGAAAATAATTTAAAAAGTTTATTAAGCACATACTATATGTAGGCAGTGTGCTAGACAAATAACATATATTATCTAGAAACATTATAGCAGTTCTGCAAGATAGGTATAATGAAGGCAGCTAATTGGCTGAGTGTTGAAGATGTGCTAGGCTCTAAGTGCTCTCCCTGAATTTTGTTTGTTTCTCAACAACCCTATAAAAGAAGTTGTTCTCTTGCACCTATTTCACAGATCAGAGAACCAAGGTACAAAGAGGTTAAAGTCATAGAGCTGGTCAGTGCATAGAGCCAGGTCTCAAATTTGGAGGCTAATTCCAGAGCCTTGCCCCTAACTGCTGCATGCACTGCCTCTTTTTTACAGATGAGGAGCCTGAGGCTCAGAATTTCCTGCTCCCCATGTCATTCAGTTCATAAGTGACAGAACTTCAGCCCAGGTCTTCAGATTTCAAGTCTAGGGTTATGTTGAATATATTCCAAGCCAGTAATCCTAAGTTTGGTAAAAATGGTAATGTATAGAAATGGGGAAGAGGGGTGTTCAGCGTACAACTAAGGTACAGATGAAAACTTTAGCTTAGAGATGGAAACTCTTTGGTCATCTCCCTGCCAACCACTGAAACAAAAAAGAAATGTTTTATATTTGCCTTAGGATTTAAGAAAGAATGCTCTCTCACTTCCATTCTGTGTTCCAGGAAATATAAGGCCAGATGGCCAGGGCTTATTCTTAACCACCTCTCAGTAATCCTGTCCCTTCGCAGCCAAGCTCTGTGCAGGGCAGGAACTGCACTCATTTGCGCCTTCTTCAGATTCCTGTTTAAAGGGGCCCACCAGCGGCTCTCAGAGGCTTAGCATGATCCTCCATGCCAGAAATTAAAACTCACCACTGGTACCCAGCAAGGTGCCCAGCAAGGAACGATGACAAAGCCTGCTTCAAAGCGTGATGCAGGGGACATTCTGATGAAGAGGAGGAGTCATGAGTGCAGTTGGGGAGTCTGGAAATTCGGGACCTAAGACTCTCCTAAGAAGAAATAATGCCTGTTCCCATGGCGGAACGTATTGGCGATGTGGGGCTTGACATTTTTCTCTGACTCCCTGGGAGTATGGAGGAAAAGAGTTCTGGGAATGGTGCTAGGGACTGCGGGAGGTGGTGTTGGTGGTGAATTAAATGGATACACAAAAGGCTTGCCTCCAGCACAGTGGAATCTAAACAATCTGAAAAAGCTCTGGCTCACAAGTTGGCATCTGCTCTGGGCTGCCACCCACCGAATAGAACAAGGGTTGTTAGACTCGGAGATCACTCTCCTTCAGTGAAATTTGGATGATAGGGAATTGATCAGTGAGGCAGCACTGACTTGGTTTCGAGGTGGCCACATCGTTTGATAGTGAGTCCAGTGTTTCACTTATTTAGAGAAGAATTCAGAATTGTAGGGGATTTACTTTCATAATAGCTCATGTATCTCTTTTCCTCCTTGGTTGGAAACATCTGGGTTTTATATGATTGGGAAATACACTTTATTGCTTCACAGGAACATAGCTAGGGAAGGATGGGGTCCCTCGGTAGTGGGCATTCCTTCCTCAGAGCAGAGAACCCCAGCAGGCTTTGAACTCTGCACTTAGCTCTGCTACTTTGCTCTAGCTCCAGGGTGAATTTTAAGGCATTTTTATTTTATATTCCTTTTTTTGTGCCCACAAACACCATCATGCTCAGCTTCTTATTTTCCTATTTTTGTCAGAGATGCGTGTGCAGACCAGGGCCATGCAGATACTGCCGCCTCTAACTCCGTCAGCCCAGCGCGCGTCACCTCTGATCCCCAGCACAGGAAAGCAGCATGGTCGGGAGGAGTTAAACTTCGGCTGAAGCACAGGTAAGAGGCACAGAGGTCAGTCCTGAGCCATTCAGAAAAGGACCGGGCTGCTAGAAGAGGGAGTTGGAGGTGAGGGTGGCCAAGATACAGGCCAGTGAGAGAGAGATGAGGAGGGGAAGAACTGGGAGATGAGGTAGAAGCTCAGACCTCAGGAGGACAGTGATCTTAATGGCAGTTTTCAAATTAGGTTCTCAAGAACCTTAAAGTTCCTTGGGGTTCCTCAAATCATTTGATACAAATATCTTTTTAAAAACACATTCTTAACTGTTTTTAAAACTGTAATGAAAAACACTCAAAGCTACAAGCCAGTGTTTTATACTTTGGAAACAACCAATGTATTAAATTGTAAAACAAAGTCCATTCATCCTTGAACTGATCTTCATTTAAAACTTCTCTTGTCATCTCGAATTGAAGAAATGTTCTGAGAGGGCAACATTAGCTTAACAAAAATTTGCAGCTGCTCATCTGGGGGAGTGAGAACACCTGAGTGAATATAACATGAGCGCTTCCTACGGATAGCTAGGCTGTGTGCTAGGGCTTTGGATGCATCTTCTCATTTAATTCTCACAATTAAGATCTGTTATAAGGGAACTTGCTGAAGGACATTCAATTAGGAGGTGGTGAATTCAAATTCAGGCTGGCGAGACCCAGCTCATAGCCACTACACTTACTTGCCTCAAACAGCGTAACAGAACCTACTGCACAGGACAACTGGTAATTCTATGAGATAAGGTATTCAAAGCACTTCGCATAGAGCCCAGACACGTAGTAATAGTAAACACAAGTAAAAACCAAGTGGTGTGGTAATGATGATGTTGTGGTTTTGTTATTGTTTTCATTACTGTCACATCAGTCTGTGTACCAGCCTGAAATTACAGTATAATGTAGTGGCTGAGATGAGGACTGTGGAGTCAGAAGATCTCGAATTCACATCTCAACTCTGTCACTTACATTATTTAGCCTCTTTTGATTGCTGATCTATAAAATTAATAACCAATCCATCTCATAGGGTTGCTGAAAGGATTAAAAGAGCTTGACACTTAGGACCATGCCTGGCACATAGTAAGTGCTCAACAAATATTGGTTATCATTGTCATCAATAATCCTGATTTCAGTTTTGGAAGTTCATTCATATAGACCTGTTGATTTCCATTATAAGTAAGTAAATATTAGAAATGTGAATTTATGCAATTATCCATGTATGGATATGCTAATATACATTAAAGTGTTTGTTATATTTAATATAATAAAACACTTATATCTGATGTCTACATTAAAGCTCTTTGTAAGATTTCATTTGGGGGGAAAACAAGATTCAGAAGAAGTTGGAACAAACTGAATAAGGAAAATAAAGGTCCAGAGAAGCCAAGTGACTGAGGTTCAGACCAGGGGTGGGGTGAGATTTGTAGAGAGCTCTGAGTAGCAGGAACTACAAGAGAACCAAATAGCAAAAGGTTGCTTCCAGGGACAGCCTGAAGAAGCAGGAGCTCCGAGGTTTCCCTATTTTCTTTGGTCTTCTAGGATCTTAAAAACATAGAGAATCAGACCCTTCTGTTGAACAAGGGTCCACTCAGCTGTATGGACTAATCTAGAGTCAGTGCCTAAATACTCAGGGTCAGAAAGTCAGTTAGGAAGTTACTGCACTAGCCTGGGAGAAAAATGATCAAGTCCTGAACTAAGGCAATCAATGGTAACAGGTCAAGAAATGAGACAGACTTGAAATGAATTTGGGAGGCAGAATCAATAGCAGATGAGGAGAGAGTAGAGTAAAAGGTATAGGGTAAAGTAAGAGAAAAGAAAAATTAAAGGATGACTGCTCAGTTTCTTTGTGGGGTACTTGGGTGTATTTGTGGGGCCATCAGTCATGACAAGGGGCAACAAGAGGAGCAGAGATTGAGTGGGATTTTAGAGCATGGGCACTGGAATCACATAGACCTGGGTTTGAGCTGGAAACAATTCAAATATTTTACAAAACAATTCTACAAATTGAATGATGCAAATGAACCTATTGGTATATCCAGTTGATGTCAACCCACAAAGAAAATAGCTTTAAAACTCCTGGGGCAGTTGTCCTCATCTACATGGTCAGAGCTGCCAGCAGCACTGTGTCTGCAAGAAGGGAAAAAACAATTTCTTTCATGAAAAGTCATGACCTAGATGTTATGTACATCACTCCTCCTCATATCCTATTGGCCAGAATTTTTATTCTCTTTATACTCTAAGAATTGTACGTGGATGTATCTTGTCTTCTTTTCTGTCCCCCAGAGGTCTCTCTGCAACCCCAGTGTAACTGATGTAGGACTGAACTTGGAAACTGGAGTGTTTCTATTCCAATTATATTAAGATCCTAAGCCTGTTTTTTTGTTTTGTTTTTATTTATTTTGATATAATTTTAGACTCATAGGAAAGTTGCAAATATAGTACAGAAATTTCCCATTTACCCTTCTCCCACGTTCCTCTAATGTTAACATTTTTTAAATAACCATAGTACAAATATCAAAACTAGGAAATTAGCATTGGTATAATACTGTTGGTACACTACTGTATTGATATGTAACTATAGACTTTAAGAACTTTATAAACTATAGACCTTTTTCAGATTTCACCTCTTTTTCCACTTATGTCCTTTTTCTGTTCCAGTATCTAATCAAGGATCCTACATTGCATTTGTCATGTATCCTTAATCTTCTCCAATCTATGACAGTTCCTCAGTCTTTCCTTATCTTTTTTTTAATTCAATTTTATTGAGATATATTCGCATACCATGCAGTCATATGCAGTCATATGACCTTGACACACTGAAAACTCCTGTCAGTGATTTTGTAGAATGTCTTTTGATTTGAATTTTTCTGATGTTTTCTCATGATTGGATTGAGGTTACCATTTTGGGCAAGAGTGCAACAGAAGTGATGTGTCCTCAGTATTTCATGTCAGGAATTATATGATGTTGATATGTCTTATTACTGGTAATGTTAACCTTTAATACTTGGTTAAGGTGAAGTCTGCCAGGTCTCTACTATAAAGTTACTATTTTTCCCTTTGTAATTAATAAATATCTTGGGGGAGACAACTTTGAGGCTATCCAAATATCCTGTTTCTCCTGAAATTTACTCCCACCAATTTTAGCATCTGTTGGTGCATATTGCCTGTAACAATTATTACTTGATGGTCTAAAGATGATTTTGTATTTCTTTAATTCCTTCTACATTTAACAATTGGAATTCTTCTATAAGGAAGAGCTGTCCTCTGCCTCCATTTATTTATTTGTTTCAGTAAGGGCTCCTTGATATTTATTGTATTCTATTAGTTATAATCCAGTACCAAAGCTTCCAGCTTTGGCCATTGAGAGCTCTTTCAAGCTCAATATTTTCACAAATCCAATCCCATCCTTCTCTTCCTGCTTAGATTCCTGTGTTCTCGCTTATCTAACTTGTCAATAGAAATTAACTCATCTGGCAGAAACTTCTCCCTAAAATCTATCAAGCCGTGGGCTACAGTAGTTTAATGAGCTGGTAAAGGAGACAAAATGTTCTAGCTTAAAACTCAAGATTTTCTAAGTTAGTGTTTCCCACCTTAAACTTATCATTCCTTCCTCACCTTCTACCTCCAAGCACTGCCATCATTATAACTATCTGATCTAATTATTAAGCATTCACCCAAACATGGTGATATGTGCTCTGTAAAGTAGATGAATAATCGAAGTGCATGGTTTAACTCCTAACCCATCCTCAGATGAGCAGCAAGGCTAGTTCAGTGGACACTCTGCACTTCCCTTGGCAATGGGTCCTGTCCTGTGCTTTTGACTTCATGTTTTCAGGATCGTGTACCTTGGAAAGCATCTTAACAGCCATAGTTAGTTATTAAACTAGAACTGCTGCCTCAATAATCCACTGGTTCCTACTTAACTGAAACAAAAATCATCACCCTTTACAAGTAAAGCAAACAAGATAGAACCAGACTGATTGTTTTATTCTTCATTTGGGGCTAGAAATATGCCTCTCAAACTATGAAAGCTTAAAACAATTAACACACAGTTTTGCAGTCAGTGATATTTCTGCATGTGGAGGAGCATGGCAGAGTGGCAGAGAGGATTATTTAAGGAAATGTCTAGATTTCAGTTTGATACATTCTAATAGATCTTTTTCCTTGGTTCCTTCCTCCTGCCCACAAAAATAGAGAAGTCTGGTATTTCTAAGCCTCAAGTATTGTCCAAGATACTGGTTTTGTTCAGGAAAAGCTACTGAGAGTCACCTTCTCTTCTTCTCCTTTCTCAAACAGAAATTGAATTTTAATTGGCCCATTTGCAGGGTGACTGGGAATAAGAGTCCCTCCCACTTGCACGGACTGAGCTTAGTGAGTTCGGGGCAGCTCAGTCTGTCTAACTAAGCATGTGAAATTATTGAGAAGCCTTCACAACCCAGGAAAGAGCAGAAAGAGCAGACGCAGGGTGAAATGGCTTTTTACCCCACTTGTGACTATAATCTCTAAGCGGCCAGAGGGTTTCCATCTAGGATGTTTCTGTTTGCTGCCCGGTAAGTCTAGTACTTTGTGAATGAGATTCAGAAGCTTGTTTACTGCAAGATTCTCAACTGATGAGCCTTTAACTCATGTTGTGCCATATCTGTTTATAAAGAAAAATAAATAACCACATATTAAGTTTAAGCCTGTTTCTCTAAATTGTCATGAACATTTTCATTACTTGAGCACCTTACATGACTCAATATACTATTAATATCGCTATCTGGGAGTGACCATCATGCTCTCTCATTTATACATTCAACATATTTCTTACAGGGTATGTGAATAGAGTGACTTTTTCTTCCATTCACATTGGCAAATGCTTTGTGTTGTGTACTTTGTGGTTTTGCTTCCCCATTTCCCTGGGGGATTTCGGGGTAACTGTTTCTGTTTTTGTTTCTCACCATGAATGGGTACATACCTTACTTACTGGTAGCCAAATCACTCTCTATTTGCATTGTTAACATTTGTGTCAAGTAAAGGTACTGTCTTCTCCAATCAACTTTGAGATTATAGTAATTCAGGAAAAGAAGCATTGATTATGAGATTGCCAATTGTACATTATTTAACTCCATCACAACGGAAGGTTTAAATGTTTGTCATCTTTTCCCTTATTCATAATAATTTGAATTCAGTTTTTATCCTTTTCTTAGTGGATTAAGAAAATTGGCATTGCTTAATGCCAATTCTTGCTTCTAGGGATGCTTTCACTTCTTAAAAGAAGGTTTGATGTAGAAAAGAACAGATGGATGCAACAGTCTGGTGATGTTCTAGAGCTCAAGCTGACTCAAATATTTCTTTTATTATTATAGGCACTTATTATTATTATACTATGTAAAAGGGAAAGAATATGAATGCTTATATTATAAAATACACTCATTTATGGAGACAAGAGATCATGGGGCTGGTTTTTCAAGTTTTATTTGGCATTCTTTCACTTGAAAGTGATTAAGAGAGAGCATTCTTCTGAGTTTTATTATATTCTCCCCAACTGTGTCAGGTTATGTGTGGGTGGTGGTGGTTAAACTCCTTTTGAAAAATTTATTATGGAAATATTATAAGTAGTAACTGAGGAGGCAGAGCAATTGTTCTTAAAGTTTTCTACATTTTCAGCTTCTCTGCCTTAAAACCTTCATTATTCTTTTCATTCAGGTTCCAATGATATTTGAAAACTTTATTTTAATGCATAATTCTTTTCCAGAATGTTTATGTTTTTTACTAAAATTTATGCTTTCCATCCTTTTCTTTGTTTTCTTGTTGCCTTTAATTTCTTATTTGCAGCTTCTTCTCGAAGTTGAGGAGAAAGATAGTGAAATAGAGAGTAAAACAACAGACAGTGCATCAGACTTATTCCAAAGAGAAGTCAGTTTCTTTAGATTTGGTGGGGGTGGGATGGGGGTATATATGTATATTTTTTTAATTAGAGAAATTGTGGGTTTATGGAACAATAATGCATAAAATACAGAATTTCTGTATACCATCCCACCACCAACACTTGCATTGGTGAGGAAAATTTGTTACAATTGATGATAGCACTTTTTTGTAATTCTACTATTTTTTTTAACAGTAGTTACATTTGTTATAATTGATAAACAATTATTAAAGTAGTACTATTAACTATTGTCCATAGTTTATGTAGGGGTATTCTTTCCCGTATTCCCAACCTATTATTATTTTTTTATGCATGTCTTTATTACTCATCTACCCATAAACTGGATAAAGGGGGTGTCAGTCTCAACTTTTTTATAATCACACAGTCACAAGATAAAAGCTGTATAGTTATGCAATCATTATCAAAGATCAAGGCTACTGGATTACAGTTCAACATTTTCAGGTATTTCCTTCTGGCTACTCTAATAACTCTAGAAACTAAAAAGAAGTATCTATATAGTGAGTCAGTAGGGATATTTGTTTTCGCTTAATAGAGTGATGTTTTTAAAAAAGCGTTAAGAAAGATAAGGCTTCTTGCAAAGAAATAAAACCTTTCTTCATTTGTTCTGAGAAAAGTAATTTAATTTATTCTTTGGCAATTTATAAAAAATAATTGACTTGATTTTTGAAATACTTCCGTTGGTATTTGGATTCCTTTAAAACCCTTGAAGGACAGTCTTCTATGGGTTTATGCATTACAGTGAAGTGTTTCCTGCAGTAGTGGTGGGGCACCCTTCCTCTCCCAGCCCTGCCGTCTATAGGAGTGGAGGGGAAGGAATCATACACTTCTTACTGCACTCTTAGCTCCTCCTGACTTCCACCAACAGGAGTCCTCTGGGAGAGTCCCCAGGTATCTTCTCCCAAAAAAGCAGCAGTAATTCAGGGGCACACACAGAATTTTAGTTCTCTGCAACTATCTGAGCCTCCTAAGATCCATGTGAGTGTACTTGTAGGTATCTGCAGGGATCTGTATGTAGAAGAAAACCACAAACCAGCATGGAAGTGGTTTCTTCTATCTAGACTCCAGGAACATTCTACAGCACAGAGAAGCTGTAGACAAGAAAATTCTAAAATCATCATATCTGATATCTGAAGAAGTCTGTAGGAACAAGTCCCTCCTTCCTTCCTCCAAATAAAATGTCTGCATCCAAACTGAGAGTTAAGAAGCAGAGATAAGTAGAGTTTATGTTATTCTATTTATTCTATGCTATTATGTTGTAATTGAGTTTGAAGTCAATGAAAGACAAAGTCAAATGCTGTTATAGACCATAAATTTCAGAGTGTCTGAGTCAAATTTGAGTTTGGCTGTTGAGTGTGGGAAGAAGAGTTGAATACTCTGATTCCTTTCTATGTGGCAGAGTTGGGCAGGGACGCAGAAGGGAGAAAGAAGAGAATATTGGGAAAAAGAACATTTCAGTGTCTTCACCCTTTGGTGACGAAGTGAAAAACACCTACCCCCATCCCAAACTGCAATATTTTTGTGTGGTACTCAATAAAATCTAATCTTTAAATAATGTTTCTGAATGGAGGGTGAGAAGGAGATGAATCTAGTAGCAAAAGGGATGTCAGGACAAGAAAAAGTTTTTTTTATCTTTTATGCATATTTTAGGTGTTAGAGTCTTATGTCTGTATGTTAGCAGACTTCACTTTTCCTTATGATTCAGTTGTCAAAGCCCAAAGTCCCCAGGGCATATTATCAGGACATGACATTTAAAAAGAGCTTCTCTTTCCAGAAAGGACAGTGTGTCACTGTGGGGTTATATTACCCCATGCATACCTTTCTACCCACTTAACAACTTTTTTTTTTTTTTTTTTTTTCAATTTTTTAACTTTGTTTATCAAAAAATTAAAAACAAACAGGCAAACAACAACCAAAAAAACCCCACAACATTTCAAACAAAGCAATGGATTAAGGAAAACAAATAACCTAAAATAACTACTTTGCTTCCAATATGTTCCTACCATACCCCAAGAAAATTAATAAACCATGTCCAAACAGAGGAGTAAGAAAAACAAATAATCTAAAATAACTACATTGCTTCCAACATGGTCCTACCATACCCCAAGAAAATTAACAACCCCTAAGAAAACAAAGGAATAAGAGAAAAAAAAAACCTAAAATAACTCTATTGCTTCCAACATGATCTTACTATATCCAAGAAAGTTTACAAACCATAATCATTCCTGAGCATTCCCATAACATTGAGATTACCCTCCATAGTTTATCTGTTCTTATTAGATTATCATTCCCCCTCCACTAATTGGTATCTCTAGGTCCCCTACATTCTACAGTATAAAACATTGTACATTTTTCACAGAATTCACATTAGTGGTAACATACAATATCTCTCTTTTTGTGCCTGGCTTATTTTGCTCAGCATTATGTCTTTTTTTTTTTTTTTTAAATCTTCATTTTATTGAGATATATTCATATACCACGCAGTCATACAAAACAAATCGTACTTTTGATTGTTCACAGTACCATTACATAGTTGTACATTCATCACCCAAATCAATCCCTGACACCTTCATTAGCACACACACAAGAATAACAAGAATAATAATTAGAGTGAAAAAGAGCAATTGAAGTAAAAAAGAACACTGGGTACCTTTGTCTGTTTGTTTCCTTCCCCTATTTTTCTACTCATCCATCCATAAACTAGACAAAGTGGACTGTGGTCCTTATGGCTTTCCCAATCCCCTTGTCACCCCTCATAAGCTACATTTTTATACAACTGTCTTCAAGATTCATGGGTTCTGGGTTGTAGTTTGATAGTTTCAGGTATCCACCACCAGCTACCCCAATTCTTTAGAACCTAAAAAGGGTTGTCTAAAGTGTGCGTAAGAGTGCCCACCAGAGTGACCTCTCGGCTCCTTTTGGATTCTCTCTGCCACTGAAGCTTATTTCATTTCCTTTCACATCCCCCTTTTGGTCAAGAAGATGTTCTCCGTCCCACGATGCCAGGTCTACATTCCTCCCCGGGAGTCATATTCCACGTTGCCAGGGAGATTCACTCCCCTGGGTGTCTGATCCCACGTAGGGGGGAGGGCCCACTGAACAACTTTTGAAAGACACATATTAGTGAGGCAATTATAAAAGCCTTGGAAAAATTTGATCTTTAGATATTTTTGTGAAGCCAAAAAAATCTGACGGATAGACTTGAGGAGCCCAGAAGTAGTCTTACGAACTAGAAGTTTAGAGATGCTGTAAACAGCTAAAGATTTTCTTAAAATCAGAGTCTTTGCCAAAGCTGTGTCAAGGGACAATTATCACGTTTTTTGTTTGTTTTTGTTGTTGTTTATGTTGTTGTTTGTATTTTGAAAAATGATGGGATTTTTCTACTCTTTTAAAAATTTCTTAAGAGCTTTTTGTCTCCTGTAAGCATTTTTAAATTTTATATCTCAAAAGATGAAATTCTTGAACTTTTCTATCTCTGTGAACATTTGAAAACTGTATCTCAACATAGAGTAATTTTTTTTTCTTTGTATCTCAGCATAGAGCAAAATTGCAGAAAGTTCTACCTGGATCTGTGAATGAACAATGTTATGAGTTTGGCACAGTGTAGCTTGACTTGGTTATAGTTTTCAATTGCTGCTATTCTGCCTTTTAAATTATAAATTACTGTTAATTGAGATTCATTACTGTCAATCATAAATTTTTATGATCAGTATTAAGGGGCCTATAATTTTCCTGTAAAAAGAAAATGTATAAAAAGGTGTTCAGATATGAATTGTCCATTCTTCTATAATGAAAGAAGGTATAATTATAATCCTCCCCCAAATTACTTGTACAATAACATTCGATTGTTCATATTGAGTTTGTTTCCTCATTAAAGTGTGAAAGGAGCAATTTAGTAATAACTATCAAAATTACAAGTGCGTTTACCCTTTGAGCCAGTTCTGCTAATTTCTGTGAATATATGCACATATATAGACAGCAGTGTATGGACATGGTTATTCATTGCAGCATTATTTGTAATAGCAAAAGACTGGAAACCATTTGGTAATGGATAGTGGTAATGGTAGCACAACATTGTGAACATAATTAACAGCACTGAATTATATATTTGAATGTGATTAAAAGGGGAAATTTTAGGTTCTATATATGTTACTAGAATAAAAATAAAAACAAAAAACAAAAAACATACAACTGTACAACACAGTGAACCTGAATGTAAACCATAAACTATAGTTAATAGTACAATTATTGAAATGTGCTCTCATCAGTGGTAACAAATGTACTGTATTAATGCAAGGTGTTAATTACAAGGTGGTTTATGAGAATCCTGTATTTTATGCCAGATTTTTCTGGAAACTTATACTTTCTCTAATAAAAATTTTGAAAAGCTGGAAACCAAAAAGTGTTTATAAAAAGGATCTGGTTAAATAAATATTATATACACACAATGGATTACCAGGCAGCTAAAAGAAAATAAAAAGTATGAGTAAGGTCTAAAGATACTGAAGGTACAACAGTTTTCTTTTTATTAATCTGAGTACTTTTATATATGCTTGAAGTATTTCATAAATTTAAAAATAGATGAGGAAAAATAGGGAGGAAAATAGCAATGGTACCCAAAAAGAATCTCTAGAAACAATGCTCTATCCCTTGCTGAGCACATAATATTCAGTAAATATATGACGACCAGCAGCCCAAATCCTCAAAATGTTCATTCAAATAGGCCTAATGTACTCATATATTGATACATTGTATTTTCTGTCTTTCTTTCTATTTAGTTTCATGACCATAGTATTGATTAGAACCTTGTAATGATGGACTTTGTCTTCTGTTATACTGTGTGCTCTTAACAGATGAGGGATGGGTGGGTAGCTGGGTTAGGAAATAAACTGATGAATGATTACATGTTAGTTTACAAAATCTACATTAACTTCTATTTAACCTAGTCCTTGTGTTTTGGAGCCTACCTAAGGCATTTTAAAGAAGATATTTGCTGAATATTACTAAATTCCACTTACATTTTATTATAATTCTTATTTGTTAGTGCTGGCAGTTTGAGTATATCTTCTATTCTTATACATATGACTCATGTATAGCTGATAACTGGCATGGTTTTATGTTAGTGCACCCTAAATACCAAAGAACAGCATCAACAAGAAAATGAATTCTTGGCTCTTAGATGTTTTCATTTTCCAAGTTGTGGTTATTGCCTTCATCTATTCAAAGCCTTCCAATCCTTCAAGGTCACCTGAAGTCCCAACTCTACTACCAAATCTTTTGGCTAACTTCAGGCTCCATTCTTCATCTCACCAGTAGTAGCATGTGAGCTTTTTTGGTGCTTATATCCCAAATCCCTCCCAAGCCTATGAGGCCCAATATGATCTGACACTTTTTATACCATCTGCTCTTCATTCGCTAGGCTCCTGCCACACTCTCTGTTCAGTTCCTTGAAAACTCTGAACTCATTTTCTCCTCCAGGTCTCCACATTTGTTGTTCCTTCTGTGCCAGCTACTCTTCCCCTAGCTCTTGGCATGGTTGATTCTCATCATTTAGGTCTCAGATCTAGTATCACGCTCTCAAAAAGGCTGTCCCTGACCACTTTACCTAAAGCAGGGTCCTCATCACACTTCCACATTACCCTGTTTTATTTCCTGCAGAGCCTTTATAATTATATATGAAAGTGTCTTGTTTGTTTATTTCTGTGTTCCTACTCTACCCTTCCCACCCTCACTGGACACCTCTCCCAGCTTAGAAATGAAGAGTAAGGCTCTAGAGACATGCCTGAATTTTAACAAAAGCTCACTAGCTTTGTGACTGTGGATAAGTTGCTTAATATCCTTATTTATGTTATTTTCCTCATTAATAGTCCTGATGCAGAAAGATAGTAAAAATGTTGAGAAAATACACATCTGGTGCATAGAATAGTCAAATGTTTTTTTTGGATGAATGAAAATAGAACTCTAATTCTGTTCAATACTTTGTCTTGCATCTAAGCCTCCCTTTATATGATTATAAACTAGAGGCCATCTGTGACCTCCCCCAGCTCCAACTGTAGTTTAGCAAGGTGGAAGGCACATAGTAGGTGGTCGGCAAATGCTGCTTAAAATACCTGAACTGCTTATTGTAGATTCCTCAAAAACATGCTTTACATTCCTGAATCTCTGTGTTAGGGCAAAATCATTGCAGAAGGACATTGTGTCTTGCTAATTCCAGTTTCATCAGCCTACCCATCCCACACAGTTAAACTTCCTTGTTTGTGGTTAGGAATGCAACAAAAGGGCATTGTTTGAGTTACACCCACGCACAAAACTTAGTTTGCTCATTTTAAATTGCCTTCTGACTTTTATTGATATGTTCGTGATATAATGTACTTTAGGAAAATATTTCTTTATCTTCTTAAAGATCAAAGTGATCCCAAAATGTAAAAACATGCTGTGCTCTTTAGGAATGCTTATTAAATTATTTGCATCATTGAAAAATTCAGTAAGCAGCTGTTTGACTTTTTTGGTTATCTCAAGATATTCACAATGAAATACATATCTAAAATGGGAGACTATTTTTAAAATAATTTGTGTTTTAATAGGTCATACATGCACATGGTACAAAATTAGAAAGTTGTTAAAGGAAATACAGTGAAAAATAAGTTCTCTCCAGAGGCAGTTACTGTTTCTCATTTCTTATGTATCCTTCCAGAAATACTCTTTACATGAATAAACATATATGTGATTATATGTTTTTCCTCACATACTGTAGCATACCATACTCACAGGTCTCCATCTTACTATTGCTACTTAATATATTTTGAAGATATTTCCATATCAATTTGTGTAGAGCTGCCTCATTCTTTTTTTTTTTGTTTAAATAATTTCAAACATATAGGACAGTTGCAAATACAATACAAACCCCATACAGAGAACTCCAACACCCCCCCACCCCCAGATATCCGTATATACCAATTTTACATTTTGCTACCTTTGCAGTACCTTTCTTTCTCCTTCCTTCCTTCCTTCCTCCCCCTCCCCCCTCTCTTTCTTTCAGCTTTATCTATTATCTTTCTATCAATTATCTGCCTACCCATTTATCATCATCTGAACATTTGAGAGCAGGTTGCATCTATCATACTCCTTGAACTCATAACACTTCCATGTACATTTCCTATGAACAAGGATATTCACTTATGTCATTAACTTAACTGCAGTTAATTCAAGAAAATTAATATGGATATAAAGCTTAAATTCTATATTCCAATTTTTCCTTATGACCCCTTTGAGCTTTTCTCCTCCATTCTTAGATCCACTCCAGTATCATATATTGCATTGATTGTCATTAACTCTTAATTAACTTTTTTTAATTAACTATATAAAAAAAATTTTTTTTAAAGATATACAATAAAAAAAATTTCAAACAAACCATAACAAGGGAGTAAGAAAAAGACAACTAACCTAAAATAACTACTTTACTTCCAACGTGTTCCTACTCTACCCCAAGAAAACAACCTAATGTAGCAACATTTCTGTGAACTTGTTCCTACAATACCCGTTAGAGATTAACAAACCATAGTCATTTCTGGGCATTCCCAGAATGTTAAATTTACCCACAATAGCTTATCTGTTCTTACTGGGTTATCGTTCCTCCTTCATTAATTGCTCTCTATTGCTAGTTCCCCTACATTCTACATTATAAACCGTTTATTTTAGGAGTGTGTTGTTTAACCTCCATGTGTTTGCGAATTTTCTAAGTCTCTGATGGTTATTGACTCCTAATTGTATTCCACTGTGGTCAGAGAATGTGCTTTGAATAATTTCAATTTTTTAAAATTTATTGAGGCTTGTTTTATGACCCAGCATATGGTTTATTCTAGAGAAAGTTCTGTGATCACTAGAGAAGAATGTGTATCCTGGTGATTTGGGATGTGATGTTCTATATATATGTCTGTTAAATCAAATTCATTTATCCGATTGTTTAGGTTTTCAATTTCCTTATTGGTCTTCTGTCTGGTTGATCTATGTATAGGAGAGAGTGATGTGTTGAAGTCTCCCATAGTTATTGTGGAAACATCCACTGCATCCTTTAGTTTTGCCAGTGTCTGTCTCATGTATTTTGTGGCACCATGCTTGGGTGCATAAACATTTATGATTGTTATTTCTTCTTGTTGAATTGCCCCTTTTATTAGTATTTAGTGGCCTTCTTTGTCTCTCCTGACATCCTTGCATTTAAAGTCTATTTTATCTGAGATTGATATTGCTACTCCTGCTTTCTTTTGGCTGTAGCTTGAGTGAAATATTTTTTCCATCCTTTCACTTTCAGTTTCTTTGTGTCCCTGTGTCTAAGACGAGTCTCTTGTATGCAACATATTGATGGTTCATGCTTTTTGATCCATTCTGCCAAGCTATATCTTTTAATTGGGGAGTTTAATCCATTTACATTCAATGTTATTACTGTGAGGGCATTTGTTGAATCAGCCATCCTATCCTTTGGTTTATGTTTGTCAGATATATTTTTCCCTCTCTCTCTTAATGTCCTTTAATGAACCAATATTGAATCTCTTTAGTACTGAACCTTTCTCCATATCTCTCTCTCCTTTCTTTGTTTCTCTGTTGGTAGGGCTCCCTTTAGTATCTGAAGTAGGGCAGGACTTTTATTAGCAAAACCTCTCAGCATTTGTTTGTGAAAAATTTAAGCTCTCCCTCAAATTTGCAGGAGAGCTTTGCTGGATAAAGCATTCTTGGTTGGAAATTTTTCTCTCTCAGAATTTTAAATATGTCATGCCACTGCCTTCTCGCCTCCATGTTGGCGGCTGAGTAGTCACTGCTTAGTCTTATGTTGTTTCCTTTGTATGTGGTCAATTGCTTTTCACTTGCTGCTTTCAGAACTTGCTCCTTCTCTTCAGTATTTGAGAGTCTGATCAGAATATGTCTTGGAGTCGGTTTATTTGGATTTGTTCTATTTGGAGTTCGCTGGGCATTTATGTTTTGTGTATTTATATTGTGTAGAAGGTTTGGGAAGTTTTCCCCAACAATTTCTTTGAATACACTTTCTAGACCTTTACCCTTCTCTTCCCCTTCTGGGACACTAATGAGTCTTATATTTGGATGTTTTATTTTCTCTATCATATCCCTGAGCTCTATTTCAATTTTTTTGATTTTTTTCTCCATTCTTTCTTTTGTTCTTTCATTTTCAGTTCCATGGTCCTTGAGGTTACTGATTCGTTGTTCAGCTTCCACTAGTCTTGTACTATGAGTATCCCGAATCTTTTTAATTTGGTGAACAGTTTCTTTTATTTCCATAAGATCATCTATTTTTTAATTTACTCTTGCAATTTCTTCTTTATGCTATTCTAGGATCTTCTTAACGTCCTTTATATCCTGTGCCATGCTCTTCTTCATGTCCTTTATATCCTGTGCCATGCTCTCATTGTTTGTCTTTAGTTCTTTGATTAATTGCTCCAAGTACTGTGTGTTCTCTGATGTTTTGATTTGGATGTTTGGGTTTGGGTTCTCCATATCATCTAGTTTTATCATATGCTGTAAAATTTTCTGTTGTTTTTGGCCTCTTGGCATTTGCTTTACTTTATAGGGTTCTTTTAGGATATGTAGGATTATTCAAAGATGAATGTCTAATTTGTCAGATCTACAGCTTGGTGGAGTACACTTTCTCTAACTAACCAGCAGATGGCGTCTGTGAGTCACCTATTCCCCTGAAGGCAGTTCTCCCCATCTTTGTCTTTGTGGTGTGTGGGGTCTGATTCTTGTGGGGTCCAATTGGTGTACCAAGTTTGGGTGTGTTGTTGGTGCTGTCCTCCCTGAATGTGGGGCGTGTGTCTGAGCTGTTAGGGAGGGAGGGCAGCTTTAATAATCAAACCTCCCAGGTGTTCCTGGAGATTTAAGGCTGCTGCAAGAGTCTAAACCTTCATTTCAGTCTCACCACAGATTGTCTCTGCTGCTGACCCACAAGTCTTTGGTATTGGCGTACGGTCCCTGGGATTTCTGAGTGGGTCCCTCTTCTAAGCTGTGCCCTTCTAGGGCCTCTGCTGAGGGAAGGTTGTGCCATGTCACAAGTGTGCACCATCCCTCAAGGGAAATTCTGAGACGCCAGGCCGTGTAGGTGCGTTCCCAGCCAGCTGTAAGGATGGCTGTATGGGGCGCGTTAATTTCCCCCTTTTTGAACAGCTCTGGGACAATTAGCTGTGGGTGCGCGAAAGGCTATTGTCCATGCCCAATACTGTGGTGTGTGCACATGATGCTGGAAACACTTCCTGTCACACTGGGTTTTTTGGCGTGGCTCTGGGCTGTGACTCCGGCGCCGGGCAGGAGCGTTCTCAGCCCGCTGGGAAGATGGCTGCAAGGGTCGTGGTTTTTTTCCCATTTTGGCTCACCTCTGCCTGCCTCGCTCCGAGACAGTTAGCAGTGGGTGCGTGAAACGCTATCTTCCACACCAGATATTGACACGTTAGCACAGCCCGTTCCTGCCACGCTTCACTGTGCGGTTCTCGCTGCCTTATCTGCAGCCGCTTTTGAGTATTTTTAAGAAAGAGCTAGTCCACCTCCAAACGCCAACCCTTGGTTTCCCCACACTGCAGTGTGGCTGCTGGATATTCAGCGGCTTACTCACTCGTTTCAGAATGCAGACTCCTGGTTTCACCAAGTGCACAGTCCCCGTGGATATAGCAGATCTTGTCCAGCTGGTGCGTCGCTGGAACTGGTGTTCTGGGTGACTTTTTGGCTTTTATCTAGTATTTTTCATGGAGGTGTTTTTTGCCCTGTCTCTCCTAGCCGCCGTCTTAGGTTCTCCCTGCCTCATTCTTTTTAATAGCTGAATACTGTTCCTTTATATGGATGCACCACTATGGACTTAACTAGTTTGCTACCGGTGGACATTTAGGTTGTTTTTCAATCTTTGGTATGTTATTTAAAGGAGGTTTTTTTGCTAGATATTGTGGGCAGTTTTTGGTAGCCTTTTTCATTTTTCTTTATCCTTATTTCATTGCTTTACTCCTATATAGAGACAATATGGAAAAATCTTACAAAAACAAAGATTTATCTCTGAAATCTTCATATGTTCTGTGACCAAAAGAAAGGTTTTTTTGTTTTGTTTTCTTTTTTTTAAGAGCTTTTGATTTGTTTGTTTCAAAATCACCCTGTTCTTAAGTTATTAGACTTTTGACAAACCTGATACCCCACCCAGGGCAAATAAATAGTTTCCTCTCCAATCTCCTCCAAAGAAAAATTTCCCTAAGCTGGGTTTCTTGTCCTGGCACTGCAAGTCTGGGGCTTACTTTCCAAAGCATTTATGTTATATTTCCTTTAGGGATTATTTCATTTGATTCCCCTCCTTGAGGGCAGAGACCATATCTTGATCATTAATTCTTTTAAATATCTCTGATAAGTTTCAACACTTCTGGTCCTCTTGTATCATTTCCCTTGAGCCCCTAACCTCCTACATCAACTCTCTCACTTTTACCACCTCTTATAGGCTTTATAATGAAAAAAGGGGGCATTGTATGTGGAGTCCCTCAACCTTCACCCCACCCACCCTCTTTCCCACTTACGAACACAACATCTTAGCTCCTCTCTTCTCTTCTCCGTGGCACTGCCTTTACTCATGCCTAAGGTTTATACCTGCCACCTGAGCTCTAGGATCTCATGAGGAATTCCATGTTCCTTATGAGTCTTAAGGAGTGTCATCCTTTCTTTAGCCTGTATCTATAGCTGTGCCTGTGTACTGTCTCTCATATAAACTTGCTCAAATTTCTCATTGTTTAAAACAGTAAGAACAAAAAGTATTCCACTCCCTGGCTCCCTCCAGTCATCTAGCTTATCACCCCTTTTCTTCCCTTTAGAACCAAATATTTGAAAGAATTAGCTGTCCTTGCTCTATTCATTTGATCTCTCATTACCCCACAATAATCAGACTTCTGCCCCACCTTATTCCATTACAAAGACTTTCTAGTTGCCAAATGTAGCGGACATGGAGCTAACCTCTTCCTGTTATCCTCCTGTTCTGGTTTGCTAATGCTGCCGTTATGCAAACTACCAGAAATGGATTGGCTTTTATAAAGGGGGTTTATTTGGTTACAAATTTACAGTCTGAAGGCCATGAAAATGTACAAATTAAGGCATCAACACAGGGGTACCTTTACTGAAGGATGGCCAATGGTGTCCAGAAAACCTCTGTTAGCTGGGAAGGCACGTGGCTGGCGTCTGCTTGCTCTTAGGTTGTGTATCAAAATGGTGTTCTCCAAAATGTCTCTGTAAGCTGCAGCTGGGAGCTTCTTCTGTCTGAACTCTTATATAGGACTCAAATGATTAAATCAAGGCCCATGCTGAAGGGGGGGGGCACATTTCTGTGGAAACATTAAATCAAGAAGTCACACCCTAATCAAAGGTGTCATTCACAGTTGGGTGGGTCACATCTCCATGGAAACATTCAATCAGAGGATTCCAACCCAATCACTAATACATCTGTCTCCACAAGATTGCATCAAAGAACATGGCGTTTTCGGGGACATAATACATCCAAACGGGCACACCTCCCTAGAATACTGTGAAACTACCATTCTATTGTAGTTTTCCTCCTGTGTCTCTGGAAATATCTTCTTAGGCTTTCCCCACAATCCTCCTCCTTTGCTCACCTCCTATATTGTGATATTTCTCAGAGAGCCACCCTCTCTGAGCAACTTGTCTTCTCTGAAAGGCTGTATGTTTCATGGCTTCTAAATAACCTCCAGCCCAGACTTCAAATCCTTCAGACTCTACTGCCTACCATTCATTTCCATGGAAAATCCATAGACACCTCACCTTGAGCAGCATGCCCCAGAGTGAGCCACCAACTTGCTTGCTCTGTTTCCCTCCTCTTTCCCTCCACTCCTCACTCCATCTAATAGTTCTTAATACAGATTATGAGATTACCATTCTAGTTCAAGTTAGAAGCATTAAGACCACCCTTTCTCTTTAACTCTTCCCTCTTCTACACTCCATACCTTCATCTAAATGGTCACTAAGCTAAGGATTCTGCCTTCTCGGTGGCTCTAAGACCTGCCATCTCTTCAGCTTCATTGCCACCACCTTAGTGCCAGCCTTCATCATCTCTTATCCTGGCCAGTACAATAGCCTCCAATCTTCTCTCTCTCGAATTTATTCTCCCTACAGTAATTGGCAATATCTTCCTAAAACTTAACTTTGAACATGTCACTCCCTGGCTAAGGTTCTTCCAATTCCACAGGATACTGTCCAAGCTCTTTGGGGTGGCACACAGTGAGGTCTTCTGCAATCTGGCCCCTCCTATTGAGAGCTAGCCTTTCATCTACTGCTATTCTCCATTTTCATCATCTCTCCAGCTACTTTGAGTTGCTCATACCATGTTCTTGACATTTCCATGCCTTCTTCGTCATGCTATTCCTTCTGCCTGGGTGGGCTTCTCTTCCTTTTCCCTTTTCTCCATCTGGAGAAATATTTCATGATTTAGTTAAAAGTGAAGACTTCTTGACCTAACCTGGCAGTGCTAATGACTCCCTCCTCTGTGTTCACCAAGCACCTTGTCTCTATTTGGAACCCATCATATTGTATTACAGTGGTTTACATGGCCATCTCTTCTACTCTTCTGTGAATTTTGGGTGCTGGTTATCTCATCTTATTCCTCTCTGAATCCCCAGTGCTATATAGTGGCTGGGATATAAAAAGTCTCTATAAA